>NW_027040758.1:700000-1300000 GCF_037179485.1 Ochlerotatus camptorhynchus
GTTAGTTAGTTAGTTAGTTAGTTAGTTAGTTAGTTAGTTAGTTAGTTAGTTAGTTAGTTAGTTAGTTAGTTAGTTAGTTAGTTAGTTAGTTAGTTAATTTATTTATTTTTTGTAAATCCGGGAACGGACCTGGCGTTGTGCTTAGCATCATGCAAAGTTCACGAGTTCACATCTGAAGTAAAAAAGTGCAGGCAAACGCATGTATCAGAGTAAAGAATAGTCCGGATTTTTGTTTGTCAGAAATGGCTCCCCCGAAATGAAGTGTATTCTACAGTATATGAAGTTCTTCCAATTCTAAGCGGCATTAAATCCACCCACAGTCACATTCCATCGCAAATTGATATTTATGATTTGATTTTTGCCTTTCACTCGTCTAAAGCACAGCGCCGACATTATTCCGGCCATTGCTAAGTTCAATTCAATGCTATTTGCTAGGTCAATTATTCTACACAGCTAGATAACTTTGTTTCTTTGGTTTTGGCGGTGCGGGAGAATGCCACCCATATCATGCTGCTATTGTTCTTCCCCGCACCACACTTTACACTCATACACAGATACGGGAAATGGTCAAAATGTTGCAAACTGAAATAGGCGTCATCACAAAAACGTAAACAAAATGAAACATTTGACATGTGTTTGTTTTTCATCTTCTGTATAGAACTTTTTGACGTTTAATCGTCTTTCTCTATCTAGCACACATGGATGAATGCATGGTTTGTTTTCCCACTAATCTATTTCTCTCTTGCTTGCACTCGTTCGATTTAAATGGTGTCGTAGTGTGCGCCGATTAAACGTCAAAAAGCTCTATGCATGAATATGGTTGACAGCAAAAATTGCTTCCGTTTCTTGTTTGTATCTTCTGGAAAACGCTTCCCCTTTAAATTGCAATTGATTTGATAGTTTAATAAGCAGATCACTTGTTTCCTCAATAGACTAGTTTGTTTTGCTTAAGGTTCTATTGTGTTTTCAACAACAATCATGGGAAACCTGAAGTAGTCAAGGTGATAACAAACAAAGCCGCTGTTGTTTTTGGTCAAATTGGTAGAAGGTGATTTTAGAGTGCCGATTAAAATTTGTAAGTACTTTCGTTCGAAAAAACGTTGTTCCTATCATGTCTTCATTCCAGTGATATGATTCATTCATAAGTTTCCGAGTGGCGCTGCGATCGCTAAAAATAAAAAAAAAAATCAACGGCTTCTGCTATGTTATCTTTGCCAACGTGTTCAGGTTTCCTCTATGTAACAATACTTTTGTTTCGAATTGGTTTTCACTAACTTAGTGTTGCTTTCATGTTTATTTTATGACTTTCACAGCAATTTGTATCTCACTTATAGCCTACCGATTAGTTAAAATACTACTTTGCTACGGTGAATAATTGCTTTAATAAGTGTATAAACGTCTAGCTGACTGCTGACTGCTGCCGTCGCCGCCGGTTCGAATCACAGTAAATCCAGGCCCACGCTCGATCGGTTCCTATCCCTCGTCCGGCTTACTTGGACAGGTTCACCACATTCTGAAACAGATCCGAACAGTCCTGATCTAGAAGTAGGTTCTCCACCTGTTCATCCGAGAGACCATCCCGTGCAGGATCCGACGAGCGTTGGAAGAGAAAAAAATCACTCCCCGTACCGGAACCGGTGCCCGTGCCCGAGCCATTCCCCCCATTCACACCCACGGAGTCACCGTCCCGGGCGACTTCCGATTCCGAATTCCGGCGCTCGAGCGAGCGTCCGATCCGCTGAATGCCTTGGGTGAATGCATCCTTCATCCGATCGCTCGTATCGATGATAATATCCAAACTCTGGCGCCGACCGGAACCGGACCCCGCACATGTGGTGTCTTTTATTAGGGAGGGAGCAGCACCAGTCGGGGAACAACCCGTCATGGAGATCGAGGTTGATCGACCGATCGAACGACTCGTAATCCACCCGGTGATGCCTTCGCTCTTTCTAATGTTCTGGTTAGCGCTGTCGTCGTAGAGCTCCATCTTGATTATGCGTGCTTTGACCCTAAAATGAACGTGTCATAAAAATTTGAATGGTTGCTATAGGGTTCTTCGACTTACTTTGGTCCCGAGTGGCTATCATCGGAATCCGTATCGGTTGTGTCCGATATCATATCCGCGGCCAACCCGTTGCCATCGTCTTCCAGTGCCAACGAATTGTGCTGCGAATATCCCGAACTGCTACTGTTGGAGTTGGACAACCGAATCTCCGTCCACTGCTCAATGTCCTCCGATGACATGTTGGTAATGTCATCGATCGTCCGGTTCGGCGAAAACAGATAGTTGTTATCCGAATCGCTTTCCCCGCTGGGACTGGTCTTTCGGGCAAAGTCCTTCAACAGATGCGGACAGTCCAGCTTGTCCAGGTACTTTGGCTTAATCGGACTGGATTTGATGGCCAGTTTGGCTGGGAACTCCAGATACTCATCACTGGATTCGATCCGTGCCGCCGAAGCTGACTTGCTGAAGGGCAGATGCATTCCACCGATACCCAGCGTCTGATTTCGGGGGAGATTTGTCGATGAAGACGACGAGGATGCATCTTCATCGATACTGCTGGCACGTGCTTTGCGCTGTTGGTGAATCTCCTCGGAGATTTTCTCCAAGCGGGTGAGAGCCTCGTTGTAGCTCATCTTCGCCTCGGACACCCTGGCCTCCAGGTCCACCACCTTTTGCTTCTGCTCGAGCAGCAGGGCATTGTAGTTAGCCCGCAGCTCATAGTACGGTCTAAAATAAGATCAATCAGCTGTCATCTGCCATCCTGACGATCATCGACGGAAGCTTCAACCAAAGGCGATAGTTGAAATCAAATCATAAAATCTACTCATACTTACAAAAACAACAACTCATTTTGATAAACAAGCAAATTCATCATTAGCAGGTTCCTTCGAACATCCAAACTACGACCAAAACGGAAGAAAACGAAACATAATAACCAAAGAAGAGCAACGATAATAATCTGGCAACACTGCCCTAGGCAAATCCCACATGGCCTACCTCGATGCCCGGATCGCACTCTTCAGCTGCGAGTGCAGCTTGGCAACCCGATTGTTGGCCACCTCCAGTTTCAGTTCGCTGATCCTCAGCACGTTTCGCATCTCGGTGCACTCGTTCTGGGATTCGTTGACCCGGGTCGTGGCGTGGGTCAGCATCTCCTGGCAGGCCGTATCCAGCGTTGACTTCTCGCCCAAGCCCTGCTCCGCCAGGAACACCATCTCCTTGGCCGCCGCATGTACCGACTTGGCCTTGTCGTAGTTCAGAGCCGATTGTTGCGTTTCTTTTGTTAGCTAAAATTTGAAATAGAGATTATTATGGCACAGAATTGCATACCCAGTAGCGGGAGGGGGTCACCTGCGAAGCATACAGCCGCGCTTCGTAGTACGGTTTGGCGGTTTCGATCGAATTGCCCAGCTTCTTGGCGACGGCTTTGATCTTCTCGACGCTCTCCTTGAGCAGTTCACGGAATTCGTTTTTGGATTCCTGGTGAAAGACATAAAGGCGAAACGCGTGCGGGGTGGTCAGCTTCGTGGTGGAAATTGCTCAAATAAAATAAATACTCACATCCAGCTCGACTTCATACTTGTTGATGTTGTCTGTTGCTTCGTTCAGCTTCTCCAGTTCGATCTGTTGGCGGCAGTCAGGCGAAGAAAATGGAAAAACAGATGTAATTGACGTTATCTGCATGGGTACAGCTGAAGTATGATGGTGGAAAATGAGAATGTTCAATCATGCTTGCAAATGTGCGTTGATGTACAGATGAGTGGATGGATTTCTTTTACACTGCTCCAGAATTATTAGACAATTTATTAGAATAGGGTTAATAGCAATGTCGGTGCTCTTTTGAAAAAAAAACTTTGACACGATCACATTTAGAGACATCGATTTTAATTGCACGGCGTAGAGTATCAAAAACATTTTCATATCCGGAAGCCACCATCTTGAAATCAGATCTAGCATCTTGATTTTCAAACGCCATCGTTTACGTTTACCAAACGAAAAGTTGATTCGATCTTGATAACAGTTAAGGCCCACAAGCAATGTGGGTGGTAGCGGAACGGAAACGGCAAGTTTGACAGTTGTCACAAATTACATCAAGATGCCTCATCGGAGTCGATTTGGTTCTAATTAGAGTCGGTGTATAATGAGTCACGCCAAGAGAAAAACAGTTGAACTCGCATCACAGTTTTCGAAAGATTCCCTTTCTTTTAACTTGGCAACAGAGGACTTCTACATCAACTTCAAATGACTTCTAGCGAGAAAATATAATAGCGGCTGTAGTAAATCAATGTATCAGTGATTTTGTCAAATTACTGATCATTACCAAACGTATCCCATGCTCGATCCCATGACAATTAAATGCTCACTGCGTGTTTATTATCATTTCTTCGATTATATTTTATATTTTATTGCAATACCTTTCGTGGACCTTTCATAGCATCGTAATGTTTGTTTACTTTGCACGATAGGTAGCTGGTTTGACAGTTCGATAGGTAGACTTGGCTTCACTCTTGGCGTGACTCATTATACACCGACTCTAGTTCTAACCAAGGTGGCTACATATAGGTGTTCTAATGTGTCAAATTCGTGATTCAGCCATGTTGGATTTTTGTATGGGACAGCGACCGAGTTTGTTTACAATTTGCTCTAAAACCGCATTACCCCCCCCCCCCCCCCCCGCGACTTCCTCGCCTATATATTGACAAAGCTGTATCACCATTTATATACCCACCATGGTTCTAACTAGTTTCCAATTTGACAAGTAGGCTTACTCAGATCGGGCTTTTCCGCTGTCACTGCCACTCCGCTTCCGCTGTCATTACGCTTGGGCCTTTAATCCGAGTTTCTGGGCAGAAGCGGAACGGAAACGGAAAGTTTGACAGTTGTCACAAATGGCTTCAAGATGCCTAACCGAAGTCGATTTGATTCTAACTAGTTTTCAATCCGACAAGTGAGCTTACTCAGATCTGGCTTTTCCGCTGCCGCTGCCGTTCGGCTTCCGCTGTCATTGCGCTTGGGCCTTTAGAGTTAATCTAATGGCGGTAAGCTCCTACTCGGAAAACGTTGAAAATTCAGTAGAAACGGTAAAATCACAATTTTACTTTGAATTTCTTGCTACTATATAGAAAAAAAAAAAACACATAGTACGTTTTGACCAGTCAAGTTGTACATCGGACATGTTACATTTGACGATTTTTCTCAATGACATAATCAATGACTGTTACATTGGACGTTTTGTTCTACATGAAACTAGATTCCCTTTCACAGATTTCAGAATAGAGTAACTAACCTAACCCGTCCTTTAAAAAATGAGCACCAATCCATGTTAGGCAGTCCAAATGTCTGAAGTAACGAAACGTGTCGTTTCTGTTCTTGCGCGTGATTCGAGTGGTGAGTGAAATGGCAAACAAGGCTCAAAAGAAGCTGGAAGGAAACATCCTGATCCTTAAGCTAGTGTTGGTGATACGAGATGTGGTGGAAAAGTTCATGGCGAAGGACGACCATGAGCGGAACGCCAACCAAGTATCAGTTCGGTTGAAAACCTTGGACAAGGTCAACAAGGAGTTTCAACCGGTCCAAGGGTAGAGAAATTAGACGTCGATCAGTTCGAAGATCACATCGAGGTACGCACCGGATTCAAAAATCGGTACTGCGTATTGAAAGGCTTTCTACTCTCCGAGATGGACAACGGCCAGCCTCCATTAAATTCGACGATGATCAACACCTTCGCTCACCACACAGCATCGAGTTTTCACCATCGGCTGCCGAAGTTCAGCGGAGATGAATTCAGATGGATATCGTTCCGGGACAACTTTCTGTCGATGATCCACAGCAACGACGACATCCCGACCGTCAACAAACTCCAATATCTGCTGCAATCGTTGGAGGGAGAAGCAAAGAAGCCGTTTGAAAGCGTGGACATTCAGGCGGACAATTATGCGTCTACGTGGGACGCATTGATGAAGTGCTATGACAATAGGCGGTTCGTGAGGAAGGAGTTATTTCGAGGACTATTCGAACTACCACCAATCAAGCGTGAATCAGAACAGGAGCTAAACACATTGGTCGACGAATTCCAGCGGCACGTGAAAGCGTTAGGAAAGCTCGGTGAACGTTCTTGGGAACAGGAAACGCGTCAGAAGGCCGACGTATGCTACGATGAGTCGATTGAATTCCTCATCCAGCAAGTTCGAATGCTGAAGTCTGTATCAAGCGATCTACAACATCGCTCTCAAGGGAATAGCACCAAGGTGGCCGGCCCAAACTCGAAGAAATTGTCCACATTCAAGTCCGTTGCCAATGCTGCTACAAGTGAAGTCAAGTCGAACACTCCTCATTGCCCGGCAAGTCCCGAGAAGCATCTGCTACACCAGATCTACGTTGTTATCTCTCCCACGAACATACTCGAAATCGCAACTATAAGGTCTAAGCTTCATAGCCTATTCATCAGCTCTTGGCCCCATAGGACCGTTTCGAATCAACTCTCGTTCGATTCCTGATGGCATGCCGTGGCGAAGAGATGATCTTTCAAATCCGTCGGCAGTATCCTCAATTACCTCGATATTTCTGATCCTCTGAAAAGCATTGTTCTGGCAATGCTTCCTACTGTGAAAACCCTCTTGAAGCAGTTGACATTGAAGTGGCCCCTCCTTGCAGCAATCATCTCCTTCGATGGATAATTTTCCAAACGAGGTCGGGGATTTGATCACTGTTCTACAGTGGAATTGTCGAAGTCTTATTCCTAAGATAGAATCGTTTAAGTTTTTGGTTCACAATAATGATTGTGATGCATTTGCTCTGTGTGAAACTTGGCTCTCTTCAGATATCGATCTTCCTTTTCATGATTTTAACATTATTCGACTGGATCGTGAGGATTCGCGTGGAGGAGGAGTACTTTTGGGGATCAAAAAGTGCCATTCCTTCTATAGAGTGAATCTTCCACAATTTCCAGGTATTGAAGTTGTCGCATGTCAGGCTTTTGTTAAAGGCAAGAGCCTTTGTATTGCTTCTGTGTATATTCCTCCCCGAGTTTCGATTAGTCAAAAACAACTTTCAGATATCTGTTCAGTTCTTCCTACTCCACGGTTGATTATGGGAGATTTTAATTCCCACGGTACAGGCTGGGGGGAACTGTATGATGACAACCGTTCTACTTTGATATATGACCTCTGTGATAACTTCAATATGACAATTCTTAACAATGGAGAAGTAACACGTCTGGCTGGTCCATCCTCAAATGGAAGTAGATTAGACCTCACACTTTGCTCTAATTCATTATCGTTGGATTGCACGTGGAATGTGATCCAGGATCCCCACGGTAGTGATCACTTGCCGATCGGCATTTCGATTGCCAGTGCGTTCAATTCGTCGGAATCCGTTAACGTCGCGTACGACCTCACCCGTAATATCGATTGGACAACGTTCAAGACCGCGATAGATGAAGCCGTGTCGTCGGTAGAATAGCTTCCACCGTTGGAGGAATATAACTTCCTCTCCAATCTGATCTTGGACAGCGCGCTTCGAGCTCAAACTCGGCCGGTTCCAGGAACGTCTTTTCGTAGGAAACCTCCTACCCCTTGGTGGGACCAGCAATGCACTGAGGTTTATCGTAAAAAGTCCGACGCGTTTAAGCTTTTCCGGAAACGCGGAACACCCGAGTATTTCGAAGCGTACTCGACTCTTGAACACGAACTCAAGAGCCTCATCAAAGCCACGTGGACGGTTTATCGCGCGAAACGTCGATTAATACGCTTTGGAACACGGCGCGAAGGATGCGTAACCGGTCTTCAAACAACGAGAGCGAGGAGTACTCGGATCGGTGGATTCTCAAGTTCGCGCGAAAAGTATGTCCTGATTCCGTGCCGGCACAGATGATTCCTCGCGAAAGCCAGCCTTTTTCAATGCTGGAGCTCTCACTCGCGCTCCTTTCGTGTCGCAATTCGGCTCCGGGGGCTAATAGGATCAAGTTCGACTTGTTGAAGAACCTCCCAGACGTCGCTAAGAGGCGCATGTTGAACTTGTTTTGTCAGTTCCTGGAGTTCAATATTGTTCCAGATGATTGGATGCGAGTGAGAGTTATAGCCATTAAAAAGCCTGGAAAACCCGCGTCAGATCATAACTCGTATCGTCCCATCGCGATGTTATCGTGCATTCGAAAATTGTTGGAGAAAATGATCCAATGATTTCGCCTCGACAAATGGGTTGAGACGAACCACCTACTCTCAGATACTCAATTTGGTTTCCGTAGGGGTAAGGGAACGAACGACTGTCTCGCGTTGCTTTCCACAGAAATCCAGTTGGCGTTTGCTAAAAAAGAGCAAATGGCTTCTGTGTTCTTGGATATTAAGGGGGCTTTTGATTCAGTATCGGTTGAAGTCCTTTCAGACAAACTCCACGCTTGTGGCCTTTCCCGGTTAATTAATAACTTTTTGTACAATTTGCTGTCTGAGAAACATATGAGCTTTTCTCATGGAAACTCTACAGCTTCTCGATTTAGTTACATGGGTCTCCCCCAGGGCTCATGTTTAAGCCCCCTTTTGAACAATTTCTATGTCAGAGAAATTGACAATTGTCTAAGTGACAACTGCACGTTGAGACAACATGCAGATGATGGCGTAGTGTCTATGACAGGGCCCAAAGGGGTCAACCTGCAAGGACCCTTACAGGATACCTTAGACAATTTGTCTACTTGGGCTATCCAGCTAGGTATCGAATTCTCCACGGAGAAAACTGAGTTGGTCGTTTTTTCTAGGAAGCATAGCCCAGCACAACCAAAGCTTCAACTTTTGGGTAAACCGATCACTCATTCCATGTCTTTCAAATATCTTGGGGTCTGGTTCGATTCCAAATGCACCTGGAGATCCCACATTGAGTATCTGAGACGAAAATGCCAACAAAGGATCAATTTTCTCCGAACAATTACCGGAACGTGGTGGGGAGCTCATCCGCAAGATCTTCTAACGTTGTACCGGACAACGATTTTATCGGTTTTAGAGTACGGTAGTTTTTGCTTCCAGTCGGCGGCTAAAACGCACATCATCAAACTGGAACGGATCCAGTATCGCTGTATTCGTATCGCGTTAGGATGCATGCACTCGACTCATACGATGAGTCTCGAAGTGTTGGCGGGCATGTTGCCACTATCGGATCGGTTTTCGGAATTGTCCCTCAGGCTCCTCACCCGTTGTGAAGTTATGAACCCACTGGTAATCGAAAACTTTGAGAAGCTTCTTGAGCTAAACCCTCAAACTCGTTTTATGTCATTGTACTACGTGTACATAACTCAGGATGTCAGCCCTTCACAGCATAATCCCCATCGTGTATGCTTCTCCGACTTCGGCAATTCAGTTAGTTTTGATTTATCTATGACGCGGGAGATTCGTGGAATCCCAGAACATCATCGTTCCATGATTGTTCCGTCAATTTACGCTGCAAAGTTTGGCCAAGTTGATTCCGCAAGATCGTTCTTCACAGATGGATCACTAATAGAGTCGACCGCTGGTTGTGGTATTTTTAACGAATTTCATAGCGTCTCTCGAATGCTTCAAGCTCCTTGTTCCGTATATGTTGCTGAACGGGCGGCAATACACTATACGCTAGAAACGATCGCCTCACTTGCACCAGATCACTATTTTATTTTTACGGATAGTCTCAGTTCTGTCGAGGCTATTCGATCCATGAGGCCAGTAAAGCACTCCTCGTATTTTCTCATGAAAATACGAGAGCTTCTGAGTGCTTTATCTTTAAGATCTTTTGTCATCACCTTTGCATGGGTCCCATCTCATTGCTCGATTCCGGGCAATGAGAAGGCGGACTCACTTGCTAAGGTGGGCGCTATGCAAGGCGATATTTACGATCGACAAATCGCCTACAATGAATTTTTCGCTCGCCAGCTGGCAAAATAAATGGAGTGAAGGGAGTTTGGGACGATGGCTATTCTCGATCATCCCTAAGGTGTCGAAGAGTCCTTGGTTCAAGGGGTTGGATGTGGGTCGAGACTTCATTCGTCTGATGTCTCGCCTCATGTCCAATCACTATTCGTTAAACGCTCACTTGTTTCGTGTTGGGCTGGGAGACATCAATCTCTGTGAATGTGAACAAGGTTACCAAGACGCCGATCACATCCTTTGGTCTTGTGCTGAGCATCGTGGAGTCAGATCTGAGCTGTGCGATTCCCTTCGGGCTCGAGGTAGACAACCTAATGTTCCAGTTCGGGATATTTTGGCTAGACGCGATCTGGAGTTTATGAAACTCATATATGTTTACTTTAAGAATACTAACCTTAGATTGTAAGTTTGATTAACCTTGTGTCTAGTTTGTGTATTGTGCGTGTAGTTTTTTTTTTAATGTTTGTTTTCAAGATGATTAGAAATAAGTTCATGTTTTAGGATTAATTAAATATTTGTATAATAAATCATATTTCAAACCTCCTTCTCCCTTTCCCCATCCAAAAAATTGTAAATCTCCACTAACCTCGAGACGACCGCGAGTAATCGGTTCAATTCCTTTAACTCTAGATTTAAGACATTCATCATGTATAATGCAAATGATAACTCGACTCTGTAAAGTTTATTCGATTGAGCCTGTACAAATAAATTAATATAAAAAAAAAATCATTACAGCCTTGCTGAGAGAGATTCCAAATCAATTAGCATGCATCGGTCTGGATAGCTAGAAAGAATTACTGGATCATTCCATGGGAGCTGACGTAAAGCAAACCTCATGAAACTTTTCTGAATCCGTGCAATCGTGAGAGTATGCGTAGTGTAAAATGGAGACCACACTGGAGAAGCATATTCTAAGATACTACGAACCAACGAGCAGAATAGTAGGGTAGAGAACTACTTGGGCCTAATCGCCCATTTTGGGCCTATCGAGCAGAAAACTTCAAATATATCCATGATTTCAGAGTTAACAAGTCAATTATGCGTTTGGTACGATACTTTAGTTAACAAGTCGGTAACGAAGTCAATGAGAACGCGTGATATGAAAGTTTGCACCCATTATTCCCAAAAACAAAAGAAGCGCTCCGACCGAATCAATTTTTATCTTCATACGATAGGCCGAAGTGAATTCATTGGCGTTTCAATTGCGTTTCAATGCGTTAGGCCAAGTTTAAAATCCGTAGGCCGAGTTTGGCGTCAAGAAGCAGTGTTGGACTAATCTCAACGATTAGTTTCTCGTTTTCAAATCTTACGGTACGTACGGAAAGGTAAATAAATTTGGAAGCCATCAGTAATAATAACATTCCGTTTGGTGCTAAACTGAACAAGATTAAGAAACACTAAGTGCGGGTTATGCTTAATAGGCCGGAAATGGGGTAGTTAACCCTATCTTGAGGCAATACACATCGGTGATACCAGAAGCATGACGACGAATAAAACCAAGCACAGTGGATGCTTTGTCAGTTATGAAGCTTATAAGCTATATGTGTTCACAAAACGTTAACATGGAATCGATCGTAACGCCTAGATCGCAGATTGGGTTTACACGGTCCCATGCAGTATGGATGAAGAGTTACGCTATTGCTGCGGGTGAAGGATATCACTTTCCAATTTTTGGCTGTTGACTCGCATGCCGTTGTCTCCGCACCAGACTAGCAAACGATTTATATCTTCTTGTACTGCAACACAAAAATTTAGGTCAATGGGTACAATTTCACCCATTGTGAAGTAAAGTAGGTTAGCACATTAATTGGTAAAAAAAATTCCATTACCCCATACTCTACATGATCACAGGGATGGATCGCTCTTTTAGGACTTTTCATTACTTTATAGTATAGAATGCTTACGTTATATCAAATTGAATTTTCAGTTAACCCATCGTTTAGTACAGCTTATATCCCTATCAAAATTCAACATTTCCGCACCGCAGTATCACTAATCTTGATAACAACCAAACGTTTTTTTATAAGATTCTAGATAATTTCCTTGGTACACTTTTCAAAATTACCGTCATATTCTTCTCAGACTTATCCTTTGAACTGTTTTGTAGGTAAGGTCAGAATTGTTTTGAAACCCTCTTCAGTATTTGCTAAGTACTCAAGTACTTTGCCAAAATGACCTTGAAAGTCTCCCAGCAATTGCCAGATTTCTCAAAAAAAAATTAAAAATTAACCTTTATAGAAACATTGGATAGAATTCCATTGAAATTATTCGCACGATTCCTATCAGCAATCTCCTTAAGTTTCATCTTAAGAATTTTCTAAGATTTATCTTCCGTATTCTAACTATTTCCTATCTTCACAAAATCTCCATGCAATTTTCATCAGAGTTTTTAAAAGACAATTGACTTCGTCTTCAAACAGAGGTTGCACAGACTGCATACCCAAATTTCGCGATAAACTATTTTCAGAATTACTTTAAAATTATGAACTCTAGGGCAATTCAGAATTCTAAAGTATTTAAGATTGTAAAGGTAGCTCAATATTCACATGTACTTAAAAAATGCCTAAAATTATCAGATGCTTTTAAAATTCTCCTTAAAAATCCAATTAATTGTCCTCAAAAATATCACGAACATACTTCAAAGTCCTGACGGTTGTCTAGATTCTAAAGCCTTGCTAATTTCCCAAAGCTCAGTTTTTTGTTTTCAATCCTGAACTGTTTTCGATTTCCCTAAATTCAAAAATTAGGGAAATTCCTCCTTATTTAAGTTTGATTTTCATAAATCCCGGATTATAAAAAAATCAATTACATACAACCAAAAAATAAAAAAAAATATAATGGAATGGAAATGGATGTAATGTCGGCCTAAATGCCCCTAATTTAGGGCTATTCATAAATTCAGTAATCGACTAAATTTTCAAAAGCAACCAAAAAATATCCACGCCGCGTTCATCTAGATAAAATTGATAAATAACAGATTTTTAGCGAAGGGCCCAATCTTAGCTCCATAGGTCAACATTAGAGCCATTTCGCCTATGATGTTGCAATAATGTCCTACGTTGATAGCCTTTAATAATTAAAGTTTTAAGTTTGGCTGTTTAGTTTTTTGGTTAGAGGCCATCAATTACACTGATATTTAAAAGTAACACATTTTAAAAATCTGGGGAAATTTTGAACATATTTAAAGAATCTGGAAAAATATATGTATCTGCCAAGACGACTGCTAATCTGGAAAATCCAGATAAATCTGGAATACTGGCAACGCTGCTGACAGACTTGATCCTCAAAAAAAAACCTTCGTCAAAATCTCATTCAGTTTTTCGTCAATGAAAAAGATTCACCTGGAAACAAAATGTGTAATTTTGTACATTCTGTGTCACATTATTGTTATCCAAGTAGTTCAGGACGTAGATAATTGTTCAATTAAACGGCTCCATGTATTTATTTTGCTCAAGCCATTTAATTTCGTCACAAATTTAGTTAAAAGAAATATCTACATGTCTCTGACAGTATTTCCATTGACAATTAACAGGATTTGCTTTGATGATGACTATTAGCTCAAATGAGTGACCAAATGAGAATCTTGAATATCACCGTGTATTGTCGAGATTTTGCAGCACTGATCGGCAACATTTTGTAGTGCATGCGTTTTATTTCATGAAAAAAACTGAAAAAATGCTTTTGCTCAGTCATAAAAACCCTATCAGATTGAAACTGAATGTCTAAGAAATGCTTTGATTACATTCAGCGAAGCGTTTTGGTGAGAAAATACAGTGAAATTACCGTATACATTTTTGTTGTCGAAAACAGTCAATGGGTGCCGAAGCCGCCATTTACCCTAGATAACTTTTTTCAATTTTCAAGAAATTCACGATATTTGCCAATGATTTAATGCGCTTGCAGCTTTTCTAGAAATTTTCCAAAGAAATAAACAAATTCCCATATCCCTTTGTTTGGCAGCTATTCAATGGCAAAAGCTCACATTAAAATTATATCACCAATGCAGGTGCATTATACAACATCCTTTTTGTACACTTCGGCTATGCACAGATGCATTTACTTGGCTCCAATTTCCATACATGGTGGCACCCGGATGAAGGAACATCCTTGCAATTCTTGGCCCCTCTTTTAAACACTAGTGGTAGGTATGTATATGTTGGCAGCGTAAGGAGTGCAGCGATTCCCACCTCCACTCACCAGCAACACAACCAACGCGACGACATGCTTCAATAAAAGCCAATCAACAGAGGTAATATATTTATGCGACGATGAGAGCATCTATATAGCAACAACAAAAAAGCGTTGACGCACGGTTCGGCGAGAAAAAGCAACGCGCGACGCAAGGTGTTGATTGTTTCTTAGCGTCATTACCACCCGCTACATCTCACCCCCCTCACGCTTACGGGGGTGGGGTAGCAAAAAACTACACTTTTCGCTATAACCTGTATCTGCTAGCATGCATGATTCGATTCCAAAATGTCACTGCTTTTACCTGCACTCTTGGATCCACTGGAGCGTTGCTATCCTGCTCCAGCGACGACATGGTTGCTTAGTTTATTAGATGATTATTTTCTGCTCCTGCGTTATTTTTGGATTCGATCCGTCGTCGGTCGGTCGGTGTCGTGCCACCTTTTGCCTTTTACTGCTTTCCTTTGGGGTAATGGTGCTCCATTTCCATCGTTGTCGGATCCCGAGGAGAGTCCTGATTAATTGGCAGGAAATGAACCTTTTTTCCCGTGTCGGGAAACTTTTACTTCTGCCCGCTGCTAGCACACGTTTTTCACCTTCTGCACACTCCGCGAGAAACGAGTGAAAATTTTTTCCACTTTGCCCAATCTGGCAAATTGTTGGCGACCGGAGTCCGAAGCGATTAGTTAGCGCGATTTGAGGAGGCTCCTCCGGAGGAACGAAAAACCGACACCTGATAAAGTAGTTTCTTTTTTAACTTTATTTTGGGGACAAGAAGGAACCTTTACTGTTGGTGGGCCTCCTCAAAACCGATCCGATTTTGCTGCAGCCCTCGGGAACCAGCTGCGAGGCAGAAATGAGAATACCTACTAAGAGGCGACTCTCAGAACTCCGTACTGGGTAGTTAGTAGGCAAACAACCTTCTCCGATTTATTTGAACGGACAACTACGACGTGTGCGATTGGGAGATAAGTATGGGGGCGGCGCATGCGCCGTTCCACAAACAAACTGAGAGGGTTGTTTGTGGACATTACATCACTCGGACGACGGACAGTGTGGTCTGGTGTGGGGGAAAGGAAGTGCCGACGGTGGCATCATCATCTGTTTATTTATTTTTATGATCGTCTTGCTCCGCTCTGAGACGTTTCAATCGTAGTAGGTCCGGTCCGGTCGGCATCAAGCCCAACAAGCATGCCATGTGAAAGAGAGCGATCAGCGGAAAATAATAATCACAGATTGATTAGGTTTCGTACACGGATTTACCTTGATGGCATAGGGAAAGCTTCATCTAGCGTTCGTGCTTGTTATCAGCTTATCAAACGGCACTTAAAGGTGTGTGTGTGTGTGTGTGTGTGTGTGTGTGTGTGTGTGTGTGTGTGTGTGACATCGGTGTACTCAAACACAGGCTCAAACCGACTTTTTGCTTCTCTGGGAGATTTTTTCTCTGTTAAGAATTTTGACCTGACCGAGAGATGCGTGCATGCATGTTAGATTGTTGCTTTGGGTCAGTCTCTTTTACTGTTGTTTGTCCAAATGTCATTGTAGTTATCGTCTGATTTTTACATTGGCGCTATCATTGCTTTTCAGGGAAAAAAATCCGCTACCCAGTTAAATTACGTAATCTTGAATCATTCAATTATTATTAGCTATATGAAAGTCCAAAATCCCTACACTGAAACAAATAGTCATGTACGGTTTATTTGAGCTATCTTATTACATAGTAATGTTACTTAGAAAAGGTTTATTCATTCTATGTGTTGATTGATAGATCCCATCTCGACCAACCATTCGTGAAATTTATTCAAAGTTCTTTATTCAAAAATAAAGATTTATGTCGATAATTCTTAACTTTTAAGTTTCTTTGAATTCGATGACTGTATTTAAAAATCTTTATTAATCGATACTTACTTAGATAATTTCTTTATATTAATCATACTAAATTTCATTCAATTTCGATGTGTCACAACGACTTTATAAATATTCTTCCAAAAATATAGGAATACTGATATTTGCGTGATTTTGGCCCTCGTCGATAATACTATAGAGGTAACTCTAAGGCCAGAAGGTCCCGAAGAAACGTGCTCAACTTTTTGGCTAAGCTCTGGTACTCACTTCGGTCCTAAGCTAATCTGGGGGGGACGTGCTGTCAAATCAGCCTACTGATCATTCTTGTATGAAACTGGCTCTAAACGTAAACAATCGCTGTAGGTTTCTTATGGCTTGTTTACGTTTGGAACCAGTTATGCGAGGCATGCGAGGTAGGCGACGATAGTTCGTATTTGACAGCCACCTCCCCCCTTGAAGCTAATCGATGCATCCCTCGAAACATAGGAAAATCCACGAACCCCTGATTTTATCTGTCAAACTTTCATAGTGAATCAAAACAAACATAGTGTAGTACTAGAATTTCGACTAGAATGGGGAACGTTAATCGATTTGCTTGGGACCAATAGGCTAGTCAAGTAGCTTGTGTTTTGTGTAGGAATATGAATTTGATCGGAGTATGAATTTCATTTGTAACATGTTCAGAAATTTAACTCTTTTGGAAAATCTTGGTGACCCTGAAAAGGGCCGATGGTACTACAGACTTAAAGTCTTTGGAAGATGATGATGCCGTGTGGGCAACTGAATCAACAAATCGGACCGGACAATCCCATATTCTTCGGTTCAATGATTGGGCACTCGCAAGAGTCTCGGCCTGTCTGCTGCTGGACAAGGGTTGAACTGGTGTCTACGACAGGTTGGAAGACGGCAGAATATCAGTGTCCACCCAGCTAAAGCTGCTCCCCTTTTTAGTTTTTCTCATTAAACTCTTTCTCTCAACAAGTTGGTAGATCTTAGCCTTTAGCAGAAAGACCCCTCACACTTTTTTCGGCGAATTTATGATCCTGTTGCACGTCATGTTTCTTTATCTATGACTGTTCAGATAAGTTAGTACTTTTATTTATTTTCTCTACTGTGCTAAATCATACTAATAGAAATATGTAAGGATGTCGGTTATGCGCTCGGATAATTGAAAATTCGATAAATATTTAATCGAATAGCTGGAAAAATATTACCAGCAAGTGTAACCCAAGAACCAAAAGCGGCGCGATGCTAGTTTCCATTGCTATGACGAGGATTGAATTAAGGGGCTTAGAATCAGAGGGGTGAAAGTCAATTATCTTCATCGATTTCCTCTTTTGATGACCATGGCTTCACTAACGTGTTTTGCACTATTTATCCTATGCTCTTCTATCAACCAGAACAACAAACGTATCAACGAATGTGTTTTCCGACGAGGTATTAACGAAACAGAAAGTCGATGAAGAGAATCGATCAAAATCACTTGCACCACTGCTTCCAAGTTTGGTTACTACAAGATTACAACTCTGGAGAGCATTTTGTGTGGTCGATGGGGGCGTGTGGTTGAGAATATGGCGATGAGTGTGCAAAATGCTACACAATTGCAACCTTCCTATTCGCACACGCTCGAAGATCGAAGGCGAATGCAACTTCGACTTGTTTCGTCTACTAACGACTCTCTGATGACAATGTTGGGTAAGCAGCAATGCTACATCGACATGTTTCGGCTAGAAACGATTCTCTGATGACAGTGTTGGGGAAACAGCATATGCACGTACGTAATTGGTAGATTTTTTAGTTATTTCAGCGCTTTTGGACAATGCTTGACATTTACCACTTTTTAATGGTTTCGTGTTGAAAATCGATGCGTAGACATATTTCTGATCGATTGGTGATAAAATTATTGAAATTGATCCAGGGGCAGCTGAGTTATTAATGTTCAAAATCTTTCATAATTTCGTTACATGTTCCATTTTTGGATTTCACAAAGTGTACCCAACCAGTGGAAACTAACGATTTAAAATTGGCTCACTACTTGACTAGCCTATTGGTCCCAAGCAAATCGATTAACGTACCCCATTCTAGTCGAAATTCTAGTACTAAACTATGTTTGTTTTGATTCGCTATGAAAGTTTGACAGATAAAATGAGGGGTTCGTGGATTTTCCTATGTTTCGAGGGGTTCATCGTTTAGCTTGGGACCGAAGAGAGTACAAGAGCTGATTTTTGGCATAGTTGAGCACGTTTCTTCGGGACCTTCTAGTCTTAGAGTTACCTCTATGGTGTACCCCCATATAGAAATCACAGACGTAGTCCTACGTCAAAACCGTCGTCCGCCGGGAAAGACAAAACATTCTGGATCTGGATTGAAAACCTCCAATCCGAAGAAAAGGAAATACCAACCGGTCAGTAGTCGTGTTTTTTTTCAGCTACCGTGGGGACGTAATTTGTGATATGACGTCTCACATTCAACTAGTGATGTCCGATTTTTATTCGAATAATCGATTATTCGATTAAGGAATCAAAAAGTAAAATATTTGTAATCGGTTATATCTAGATAGAGCTGGAATAAGGGCCTAACAGCTTTTGTAAACAATGACTTCTATCGATGATTTCTAGAAATTCAAGGCTCGCCTTCCCCTATCTGATGGTTATGTTGGTATGCGTGGGCGTGCCTTGAGTTCCTAGAAATCATCGATAGAAGTCATTGTTTACAAAAGCTGTTACGCCCTAATTCCAGCTCTATCTAGAGATCAGGGGAAACATGTCAGAAGGGTATAACTCGAAACGTATACAATGACTTTGATCGTCGATTTCTCTTGAATGACCACACACCCACGGAATCTGACTACACTTCTCTGTCAGATGATTTAGTTAGTTTGAGTGGGTGTATTGTCATTCGTAATAAACCGACCAAGAAACCGACGATCCAAGTCATTGTTTTCGTTTTGAGTTAGACCAGTGGCGTCGCGTCCACATGTGCAACCTGTGCACGACACAGGTGTAAATAATTTTAAAAAATGCGTTTAGATTTTTATAGTTTTTAATGGTCACATTATAGCTGTACTTCTTTACTCCAGACCACAAGTGACCATGAATACACTATTTTATAGTGTGGTTCAATTAAATCTTCGACCTTGGTTTGCTTCGAAAAGGGTTAAATTCAGTTCGGATGGTCTGCCTAATCCCTAATGCATTGATTTCTAAGCATGTCGATAACACTACCATGACAAAACTCGTTAAATAGTGCACCTAAAAGCGAGCTTTTTTGGGTGGGGGTGGCAAGTTTGTGAATGGTCAATGCCTCATGTAAGCCAAGCAGACCTTCTATCACCTCTTGAAACATACCACAAATTTTCCACAATACATGGCGGTTTGCACCACTGGTTGTAATTGAAGCTTTCAGCAGCTACGCGTCAAACGGGAGCAACACGGAAACATCAGTCTGGTACGCTTTGGACGTTATCATACTTGCAGACCGGGTTGAATGTGTGAGTTTAAATTAGAAGAACATTTGTGATGTATGGGTGCCCAAAGTGTGCATTTCTCGCTGTGCACTTGGATATCTGATTGCAGATAAAGAGAGTAATGGAGAAAGAGAGCGCAAAAGCCGCTCTCACTCTCTTGTCAGTTGTGAATCCCTCAATTACCGATAGTTGCGCCGGTGCGCCTGTCTAAACTTATGAGCTTCCCCTGGTTTATTCTGATAGTGTTGTTCTGATGAATAAAGAGTTGATTAATTCAAGTTTGCTACCCAGGGGACTATGAATTTTCTCCAGATTTTGACACTGTTTTGTATCAAAAAATGTTTTCGGAACTGTTTGACGGATATTCTTTATTACACTTCAGTCGAAAGAGTTAGCCTTGTGATAAAAACGAGAATTCAAGCTTAACATTGCATTAGGTCCTAAGTAACATTGACTGATTATCTCCGTCGACTTTCTCTTTGTATCTCCACGGCCATGTCAAGACATTCCCAGGTATTTTCAGCACACCGAACACAACAAGAAATGGTTATGTGCTCATGTTATTAATGAAATAGAAAATCGACGAAGAGAATCGATCAATATTACTTAGAACCTAATGCAATGTTCAGCTGGAATTAGTTAAGTTTTGCAATTCCTCCTACAAGTTTTGTTTATACAAGATGATAGGCCCTTCAAATGTTACGTTAGGTAGTGATTACCCAAGTAACATTGCAAGCTTTAAAAAGGTTTTATAGCATTCTACAAACCTAATTCGTAGTCTACAGAACCCTCATAAAACCAAAATTGTTACTTGGGTAATATAGTAATGGAGAATATGTCCTTGAATTCATGGAGCATTGAAAAATAAAACAAAAACTAATATGAGGTGGTATACTATAACGAACAAAGCTTGGTGCACAGGTAAACAAATGAGGCACGCGACGCCTCTGAGTTAGACCCTTCTGACATGTTTCCCCTGATATCAAGTAAGCATTAGCTTCTCCAAAGAATCATCACCCACACCGTTTCAAACATGTTCTGCGCTCTCATTGGTGGAAAACTAAGAGCACAGCTGTTGGAAAATTCGTCACCAGTCTACACAGTGGACAATTCCGTCGGAGCGGACAAAAGACTTGAGGAAACTTCGAGATTCGCGTCACCGTGCAAGATAATAAAAGAAAACCGATTTACAAACTACGTGTGCTTTATTCGATAGCTTAACTTGGAATAAAACTGACAACATTTTTTCTTTCAACTCCATTTTGTTAACAAACCTTGTAGGGCCATTTTCTCGCGAACCGAAGTCCGCCAAGGCAAAGCAACAGAATGAACGGGTAGGGGAAATTCTCCTCTACCCGATTGTGGTTTAGGTTTGTTTACAAAATGGAGTTGAGGCCATTTTTTAATTGTTGGTCTTGATATGTTTTCTCTCTTGTGCAGTGTTGCCATATTGAAGATATCGTCAATCGCCAATACTCCTCCTCGATATGTTCTTTATTCATCGCCTTCCTTAATCTGCAATCACCAATCCAACAGCTTCCGAAAACTTGATGTTCCCCTACGGCTTGGTTAACATATCGGTCTTCATTTCTTCCGAGCTGAAGTATTGGAGTTCAACGACACCTTTCTCTACCAGATCCTTCGCAAAATGGATGCGAGTATCTATGTGCTTCGATCGACACGACACATGGTCAATTTGAGCGAAGTCGATGCAACTTCTGTTGTCTTCAAAGACTACTGTCGCCTCTGGTTGATGCTCCTGACAATCGTCCATGCTTGAAAGGGCCACGCTAGTTTGTTCGCAGCTTACCCAACACACTGTAGCGGCCCCTAATTGGAACTTTCCTGTCTGCGACATCTCCACTCCAATCCGACTCGCAGTATCCGTGCAGCGTAACTGGATCTTTTCTTCCACTTGTCAGTTTCAGCTTGTACTTGCTCTTCTTCGTCAGATATCGTGTTTGAGTTCATTCCAGATATGTTGTTTGAGTTCATTCCAGTCCTTACCTTACCTTACCAATCAGGCTAAGGCCTTGTTGTCCTCTGCTGTCCGAAGAAGTCGTCTCCACTCTACTCGATCCATGGCCACAGTTCGCCAGCCTCGTAGTATGCGAAGGGTCCGCAGGTCACCTTCTAGTTCGTCATAGATTAAACTATCGCAGCCCGGGAAGCCAAGCGATTTGCAGTTCCATGTTCCGAGTTTCCAATCGTAGTCCTTATTTTGTCGCGTAGGTCTGTGCCGATTGTTCCGATCCGTATTTCTTTCTTCAGTATTTGCAACTTTGTTTTTTTTTCAGGGCGGCTTGTTGGGCCTGCCCCAACCCCCTGTCTCGCCGGGGGACCATCGTGCATTTTCGTTAAGATAAATTGACAAAATCACTAATTTAATGATGTACTACAGACTTTAGTTTTTTTTTCTTCGCTAGAAGTCATTTGAAGTTGATGCAGAAGTCCTCTGTTGCCAAGTGAAAAGAAAGGGAATCTTTCGAAAACCGTGATGCGAGTTCAACAGTTTTTCTCTTGGCGTGACTCATTATACACCGACTCTAGCTGGCACTAGGACGGTGATCAGCCGCTCCTAACATGGAGAACAGACCCCATTTTGAGCCACACCTCCATGGTGAACAGACGCTCAGGTTTGGTGAAGCATTTCTCTCTTTAATTTGCTATTGCCGGACTGGCAACATTGCCCAGGCTACGCCACCCAGCTGTGTCCATGTTTCAGCTGGTAGTCTTTTGTTATCATATCACTCGAGGAGGCGTGAAGTAGGAACTTGTGAAGACCAGGGATAGGTATTCCGCTCCTTCCAGGTTGTCAACTCACCATTTTGTAGCCCCATTCCAGTCCACTTCTGTTGGTTCACTGGTCTGCCTACTCAGGATCGTCACGCTTGCTGTTATGTCCGGGCGGGTGTTGATACAACAGCGCACCGACCAGGATGCGGTAGCGATTGTTGTTTGGCCGAGGTCTTGACTAAAGAATCCATCCTAGTCTCTAGTTACTCGCATACAAAAAAAAATTATCTCCCCCAATGAAGTCAACTCTCCAGTTTTCCGTGCTGGCGACGATCATATCGTCAACGTATATTATCAGGTACGTTTGCATACTATGGTGTACAAACATGGGTCAGTCTTGACTGCGTGAACCCATATGCGAGCAGCAATCCGTGAACCGTATCATTGCAGACACGTGCGCTCTTGTTCAGCCCATACAAACTTCGTTTCAGCGTACAAACTGTCTTTTCATTGCCTTGCTGCACGAAACCCGGCGGATGCTGCATGTCATCCAGATGATGCACCGTAATTTGCATGTGGGCTGCTACTGACAGCAAGACTCTCAACGTTATTTGACTCGCCACTGGTAGAATTTCGACTAGATTGGGGTACGTTTAACAAGTCCTTCATCGTAGCTGGTCGATTCTGCTTCAACAGCTATCGCAATATCCACCACGTAATCGTAGTGGCAATGTTCCCGGGGTAGAGCGCTTCCCGGCAGCACTGCTTCCACTAGTGGCTTGCTCTCCTTCTGCATCGGCGTTGTCTTTTTCGCAGCTGTGAAGTTCTTCCTCGGATTCTTCCTGATTTTCCTGAAAAGAACGCCGATCCTCGTTCTGCTCCCCCTGAGCTTGCTCTCCATATTCGTCAGTCCTGACCAGGGCGTCACAAAATCAGCTTCAATCGACCAAATCGATGCGACGAAGAGACTGCTGGCTTTCTTTTTCTGTTAAAGTCGAACAGCTTCGCAGCATTCTAGAACCTCAGTGGGCGTGCACAAACAAATGTTCAATCGCTTGTCTCTCTTTCACCCGTCGCTCCATTGGTCTTCCTTTCAAGCTTCGTCGAAACGGATGAGCGAAAGAGCGCTCGACTTTGATAGTTTTCTCTTTCATGAAACACATCAACAGAGGTTTCATGACGTATATGACGGAAAATGAAATAACACATTTAAAGCATTTCTCACGTCAAAACACTTGAAGATTACACGTAATATTTTTAATTTATCTTCCATCCACATATTTATCTAAAAAAAAATGATCGAAAACGGGACATAACACATTTTAAACAAATTGAAAGAGCGGTGATAGAGTGTTCGTTGAAGGGGATTGAAAGCCATAATGAGGTTTCGTTTAACTATAAAATCGACGTTAATTATATTGAAAGCGATGAGCAAAGCAATGACGAAAAGTTCCACAGCCAGCCTTTCCTTCTAAGCGTCCTGCTTTTTTATTTTCGTTTCTTGCTGATAGTCTAGCTAGGCGTTATAGAAATGAAGCGTCGAACACGTATGTATTAGAGAAACAAATCACGAGTTCATTTTAGAGCTTCGAAAATGTAGAGCCCTGGTCCTGACCACGCTTGATCCACTGCAACCGCTCTGCTCGCTCGACGACGATCCATTCTTCTGCTAGATGAAGCTTACATCACGGCTGATAGTAACGCTGTCATCTTCCGGATCCAGGAAGCGATAGGCTTGTCGATCCTCGCAATTGAAAAACTAATTCACCTGCAGGCAGAGTCCGCGGGATCACTTGGAAAGTGGGGAAAAAGCACCAGAAAAACTATAAACGCGGATTTATGCGAGTACAATAATAAAAACAAGAATGAGCGCGCAGCTCGCACGGCAAACAAAAGGAATGAAAAACAGTCTTGGCAAATTCATTTCTCTCGATGACTCCGATGGAGGGGTAGGATAGTCATTCCACTCCAACACTCCTCTCCCGAATATAGTGGCACTTTGTGCCGATGTGCTTCACACGGCCACTAGCACGTTCCGCCTTCGCAAAACTGAGGCACCCTTGGTTGTCCTCATACACCGTTGTCACGCCCGACTGAGCTTCATCGAGATCCTTCAGAAGACGTCGTAACCACACCGCCTCTTGGCAAGTCAGTGTGAGTGCGTTGTACTCAGCTTCGAGCGATGATAGAGCAACACAACCTTGGCCCTTGCTACCCCAACAGATTGGTCCTTCACCGTAGAATAATACGTACCCAGTCGTCGATCTTCTGATACACTTATCGCCTGCCCAATCCAAATCGGAATAGCCAGTCAAATTCCAGCCACGACCCGGACTTAAGTTCAACTTGTACTCCTTCGTTGTCTTGAGATACTGCAAAGTACGTTTCGCCGCATTTCAATCACTGTGGTTTGGATCACTCACCTTCCTTCCAAGCAGACCGACGCTGAATGACAGATCAAGTCTAGCGTTCACGGACAGGTATAAAAGCGCTCCTACCAAACTCCGGTACACGGGAAAAAAAGAGTTCCCATATTCGTGAACCACAGCCGTGAACCATAGTTCACGGTGTATATTTTAGAAAATTTTGTTCTGGACAGCTGGCCGTGATTTTTAGTTCACGGTCCGTTCCCGTTTTCGGGAACGGATTTTTTTTCCGAGTACAATGTCTTGTCTGGAAATGGCTTACTTCCCTCGTTCAAGGTCGTGTACCCTAGATCCATCGGCGTTCTAACTGGATGAGCATTCTCCATCCCAAACTTCCTGACTAGGTAGTCGATGTATGCAGTCAGTCGCAACGAATAGTAACCTTCTTCTCTTCCAATTTCGTGGCCCAGGAAATGCCGTACCGTTCCGAGCGACGTGAATTCGAACCGTTCCCTCAATCTTTCGAAGATCATGTCCATCTCCACTTCTTCCGTGCAGCCCCCGTGTCTCTTCCGGTCACTTCAAATCCTGGAGGCTACCTCATATACAGCTCCTCGTCGATAGTCCCATTTAAGTACGCCGTCTAGACGTCATACTGTTTCAACAGCAGTCCCTTCTTTCCGGCCACCGCCAGCATTGCCCTCAGCATCGTCTGTCTAGTTACCGGAGCGAATACTTCCGAGTAATCAACTCCAAACATTTGCGTATAGGCATCGGTCTCGCAATCTACGAAGCGGTAACCCTTGTGATTGTCGGAGTATCCCACGAATACCAGCTTCTTTGCCTGTGGATCGAACTTCTTCCTCTTTTGGGGCGACCCCGGCGTAGTGGTTAGCATCCATACCTCTCACGCCAAAGTCACGAGTTCAAATCTCACCCCCGGGCAAGTCACGAATGACACAAGAGCGTTAAAGTGACTATGTATAGTAAAAAAAAATCTTCCTTCTAACATCCGGAACATGAACGTATGCTTCACATCCGAAAACACGAAGCCGAGAAAGATCAGGCTTCAATCTAATCTAATCTAACACCAACACAGCCAGTTCTTGAAAGCATCCTGGAAAATGATGGATATACTAATGGGCAGAAGGACTTTCGAAAAGAAAACACGCCGCTTTATAGTGGAAAATGCGAAAGAAAAACTTGTATTATCTTGCGTACAGTTGTTCGATTGTTTTTGTTTTTTACATGACTGACAGAAGCACTCGTGGTGCGAAATACATTCATAATGTGATTTAGGCAGAAGGCTCATAAATTATACCCTAATACTCCTCCTTAATTTATGCAAACTCCAAGGCCGATAGCTGCTCGCAGACGCTGGAACGGTCCCGGAGTTAATCCTTTGGTAAGGATATCGGCTTCCTGCTGCTCAGTTGGCACGTACTTAAATCCGATGCTTCCTCTTTGCACCAATTCCTTCACGAAGTTGTGTTTAACATCGATGTGCTTCAGCTTACTCCGATCCCTCGATTCTTCTACCACCTTGATAGCAGATTGGTTGTCCTCAAAATATAGAACAGGTGTCTTTATCTGGAAACCCAACTCGGTGAGAAGCCGCACAATCCATATTCCTTCGCCAGTGGCTTCACAAAGAGCTATCAACTCAGCCTCTGTTGACGAAAGCAATACAGTCCGTTGTTTTCTGGTCGCCCATGTTGTTGTACATCCGAATACTTTGAATAAGTATCCTGAAACTGATCGCCGGTCGACAATGTCATTCGCCCAGTCGGTATCACAATACGCCACCAGGAAAGCTGCACTATCATCGCCGTTGTATTCCAGTCCGACATCCACTGAGCCCTTGACATACCACAACACACGTTTCAAATATGTCCAATGTTCCTCTGTCGGACAGCTTTGGAATAGGCTAAAATAGTTAACCGCAGCTGACAGATTTGGACGAGTGGTTAACGTTACATACATCAAGCAGCCTATTAACTCCCTGTATGGATTCGACGTACGCTGCGATTCCTCTCCTTCCTCCAGTCGAAGGCGACTCTCCATCGGAACGGAACTTGGCTTACACTCGGACATGTTGAACCGTGCTAGCAGATCCAGTAGATACCTTTGTTGGCTAATCCGCAGAACTCTCCGCTCAATGGCCCTTATAATTCTCATACCAAGGAAACTCGTCACCTCTCCAGAATCCGTCATATCGAACTCCTTCGACAATGAACTCTTTACCGCTAGAATCTCCTTCAGCTCGTGTCCAATCACCAAAATATCATCCACGTACAGGATCAAGAAAATCTTCATTCGTCCATCACCACGTACATACAAGCACTGGTCACCATTCGTTCTCCGGAATCCAAGCTGTGTGACGAAACGGTGGAGCCTATCGTTCCACGCTTTCGAAGCCTGCTTGAGACCATACACACACAAAACGACAATTGTATCAATAAAAATATTGACCTTTCAATTTAATAGTACCCAAAAATTCGTTACTTCAACAATGAAAATGTTTAAAATAACAAGAGAATTTTCAATTCAAAAGTAGATGTTTTGATTTTAACTTGTGGGTTGTAAAAGTGCACATTTTCAAATCAAAAATTGTTTAACTGTCAAAATTACTTCTTCTGCTGTAGATTTTTACTCATTTCTGGATAGCTTTAGAATAACGTGAGTAAATAAAAAGAAAAACGCGCAAACCGGGAGGTGAACAACATTATATCAGATTAGTTTTTAAATTAAATTATTCACGGAGTGTTTAATTATTCGTATGGAGATGAAATACGGCTGTAAAAGTTTTGTTTTGCTTCCACTGGTTATTCCCGGCAGTCGCCTAACCGGACAAGAAGGGAATCGAGAGGATAAAGGAGTGTTCTCACGATTTGACCATCTGTGGAATCATCTGGTGCGAGATGAGGAAGATCTCACCAATGCCCAATCCTACGGAAGAGTGGGCCAAATGTAAATACGGGAGAAGGCAATCACCAAGTCCAGCCGTGTATTGGTATGTAATGTAATGTACTGAATTGATAATTTTTGCCCTAAATACGTTTTCTACTGTCTCCACAGCGCTTCCATCATCGCATCTGGTGATTGTTACCATCACCAAAACGATCTACTGAATAACCTGGTGATGCTCAATCTTCTCGTTGAACGATCTCGAGTCGGAAGGTGCAGCCAAGTACCTGAGCATAATATCCCGAAAAAGATGTTCAGTTGAAGAAAACAAGGAATTTAAAGTGTCCACGAGATCAAAGAATAATATATGGTTATTCATAAAACAAATGATATATAACAATTGAAAAATATACTAAAATATTAATAAATATTAAAATATACAATTGAATAATGAGAACTTTGAATTTGATATTCATTAGAATTAAAATGAAAAATAAAACTGTTATGTTGATAATTCTGATGTTTAAATTGAGAATAGTTTTATTTGTTTTGAAACAGTGAACGTTATTTCAACTAATCCCAACTTTCATGCCAAAAGTTTGTTTTGAATTCGTGCTTTTCATTTGACAGTACTACAATTCATTTTGAAAGTTTCAACTTTCAAAAGCAGGGAATAACTTTAACTTTTGAATTAACAGTTGGCTAACTTTTGTTTTGAAAGTTAACCGCTTTCTTCCTAAAAGAACCAAAGCAAACTTTTAGTTCTACTAATGGTTTTTTTTAAATTCTAGTAACGTTTATTTTATGTGTGTAGAGAGATCGATTCAGTCGGCCGACTAGACCATCTCCGCGCTTGAACCCCTCAGGCTGAGCCATGAATATTTCCTTGGTCACATCTCCATTGAGAAACGCTGTCCGAACGTCCATTTGATGGACCAGCATTCGCTCCTGATTGGCGATAGCTAGCATCATCCTCAACGTGTCCAACTTCGCGACCGGCGAGTAGGTCTCGGTATAGTCAAACCCGAATCGTTGGCTGAAGCCGCGCGCAACCAATCGATCTGGTTCCTGGCCTTCTCCAGGTTTGATCCGAAAAACCCACTTACACGTGATTGCCTCTCACCCTTTCGGAAGCTTCATGAGCGTCCACGTTTTATTCTTCAGCAGCGAGTTCATCTCCTCCTCGACAGCTACTTTCCACTTCGACCAGTCGGGTCTCTTCTTCAATTCACCAATAGTACTTGGCAGGTTTCCGACGTACTCCATAGCACCGAGAGCGAAACCGGCGAACGTCATATCATAGTCCTTATGCCACCCAGGTGGCCGGCGATTGCGACCAGATGGCTCAGAACCATGAGACTGCTCCTCAACTTCCTCTTCTTCGATCAAGCTATCGAAAACATCGGACTCTTCGTTGCTTTCACCTTCGCCTGGTTGCTCCTGATCTACGATCTGTTCATCATCACTGTCACCAAGCTCCTCATCAAAACGACCACCATCATCGTCAGCTTCAGCAAACGAATCAACCGGAATCCGAACTGTCTTAACTAATCTGGTCGGCCTCTGCTCGATGTTGATGTTTTGAACGCTTTCGTCGACGACAACATCACGAACTGCTACGATTCTTTGCTGACGGGTATCCCAAATACGGTAGCCATTTATGCCATACCCGACGAACATACCCTTCCAGGCTTTCTCGTCAAGCTTTCGTCGGTGCTCCTTCGAAATATGGCAATAAGCCGAAGAGCCAAACACCCGGAGCTTCGAAACGTCAGGCTTTCTACCTTCCCACATTTCGAACGGTGTCATCCCGTCGCCAATAGCCCTTGCTGGACTTCTGTTTGTCAGGAACGCAGCGGTCTGCACCGCCTCTCCCCAGAACGCACGATCAACTCCAGAATCAAACAACATCGAACGGGCTTTCTCCTCCAACGTTCGATTCATTCGTTCGGCGACGCCGTTCTGTTCCGGCGTATAAGGTACCGTATACTCCAGCTTGATGCCTTTGCCCTTGCAGAAAGATCGCAACTCCTTGCTGACATATTCTCCGCCATTGTCAGAACGCAACCGAGAAATCATCACCCGAACTTTGCTGTCATTTCCGCTTCGTACTGTTTAAAGCACCCTGCTACTTCATCTTTTGAGCGGATCAGAAACACCACAGTAAACCGCGTCCAGTCATCGATAAAAGTTGTGAAGTACCTGTCACCATCCCAACCAGTTGGTGTTACTGGCCCACAGACATCGGAGTGGACCAGCTCCAGAACCCGACTCGAACGTCGCTCCTCTCGCAGAGTGAATGGATTTCTGATTTGCTTCGCTGCCATACACGGTTCGCAAATAACCGAAGATTTGTCACCGCTGTAACACTTCATTCCTTTCACCATGCCATTCTTCATCAAGCTCGAAAGGTTCCTCTGGCCAAGATGGCCGTAGCAGCGGTGCCACAATTCCGTCGCCTTGCAAATCTTCCCCGAAAAATATACAGCATCGCACTCATCTTGTGTGTAGAAGTTTAACACGTAGAGTTTCTCGTTCCTTTGACCAGTAGCCACGACCACCGAATCCTTCAGAATCTCAACTTTGCCTTCTTGAAACACCACCTTCATTCCAGCCGATTCGATCTTGCTAATCGAGAACAAATTGCACCGTGCCTCCGGAATGTAGACAACACCAGTCACAGTTGCATCGATAGTTTTATCGCCGATCACCGACACAACGGGAACGTCGCCGGCATATTTTGCCGTCACCCATTCACCACTCTTCGCTACGGCAATCTTCATGGGTTGGTCGAGCAGCTCCAGCTTCGAGAAAAGCTTACTGTCGTTACAGATGTGTTCGGTGGCCCCCGAATCAATAAACCATCGGATTTTGTTTTCCTGGCACAGCGACGCTTGGCTATCCGTGAGGAACATCACACCGCTTTTCTTGCTCTCAGCAACGTGAGCACTAGACTTATCGGAGGATTTGTTTTCAACTTTCTTCCTCTCAGGACAGTCAGCAAGCTTATGTCCCTCCTTCTGGCAACCAAAACATCTTAAAACTTTCTTCTTTTGCTTTTGTTTGCGACCTGCACTTCCAGAAAACGCCGCCGAGTCGTTCTTCGCCTTTTTAGCATCCGATTCTGCTCCTTTTCGCTTGATTTCCTCGTCGAGAAGACGGCATTTTACGAAGTCCATCGGTCCGGTTGGGATTCAATCGAAGTGACAACAGCATCATACTGCGATCCGAGCGAAAGCAACAATCGACACACGACAGCGATATCATCGATCTGTCCTCCAGCATTCTTGTACATACGCATCATTCGATCAAATTTCACGAAATGCTCCTGCAGCGATCCAGACTTGTACCGTAACTCATGCAGTTGCCGATTCAGATGCATCCGCTTCGCCACACTCTTCCGTTCGAAGATTTTCACGAGTCCGTCACACATCTGCTTGGGGGTTTGTTTTTCCTTGCAGGTGCTCCAACTGATCGTCGTGAATCCGAGAGACGATCATCGATTTGCAGTGTCTCTCCTTCTTCTGCCGTTTCTCCAGGGCTTTCCTCTTCTGTTGCTGCACTTCCGCCGTGTCCGCATCTTCGATTTTCAATTCCGCCACATTCTCAATTTCGTTCTCGATGCATTCCACCAAGTCGAACTCCTCCAACAAGGTCAGCATACGAAATTTCCATGCGGGGAAATTCGTCCCGTCGAACAACGCCACGCGGTGGCAGACTTCCTTCTCGTCGCCCATTCTTTGCACTCGAAATAACGACCGAAAAGCTTACAATCCGACCGATCCGCGACCAGGAACCGTTCCTGGGCCCATAACCTAATGGGCAGAAGGACTTTCGAAAAGAAAACACGCCGATTTATAGATCAGTGCACGGTCCCTAACCTCACTTTTTGCTCCCTATCATTTTGCTTCTGAGTAAAAGAGATAGCAACGAATGGGAGCCAAAACAAACCACCCAAAACTGTCAAAGCTTACGGGTGAGAGAAGAGTGCGGCAAATCTTCGTGAACTGATCAATAGTGGAAAATGCGAAAGAAAAACTTGTATTATCTTGCTTACAGTTGTTTGATTGTTTTTGTTTTTTACATGACTGACAGAAGCACTCGTGGTGCAAAACGAGGGGGACGACTCTATCTATGATGCAGGAAAGATTGTGTTTTGCTGTGGCTAGCTACGCGCACGCTGAGTAGATAGAAAGAAGATTGACGACGATTCTTAAGATTTCCTGCAAAAAGATGGTGCACGAGGCAAGTAGATGCGAGAAATGAAAGAAGATTTTTCGAAGATTGATTCGCTAGTGTGAGATTTGTTGAGCATCTAGACTTGAGATTTAGATGTGTCGCCCCCCTCGGTGCGAAATACATTCATAATGTGATTTAAGCAGAAGGCCCATAAATTATACCCTAATATATACCTCCATCATTTTTCTTGTCTATTTGATATATGTTTCACATCGAAGATGCGTCACACATATCAAAACGACCAGGCCTACTGTGCAGCATTTAAGGGGCAAGATGATTCAGAAAACATCGGGCCTGTTTAAATCGAAGATTTAAACACGATGCTTCAGAATCCAATAAATGGAAGAAACGTGGACATCTCGTACCGTACGTTCCGATTTTGGTAATAATATGATTGTTTGGTCGTTGGAAGCATCAAAGCTAGAAAGGCAAAGTGATGCTCCATTTTCTTCTGACGTTTGAGACATGAGCACTAACTCTTGTCCTACCCTTTTATGGCTTATGGCTATAGCGCCATTACTCGCTTTCTGAAAAGAGAAGAGGGAAAGGAAAAGGAGAAGGACAAAGGGAAAAGGATTATGTGAAATCTATGAAAATAAACAATATTTTTGATTTGAAATATACAATATAGAAATGCATAACGGCGGTGGTCACTACCCGAGTTTTGTCACTATTATCAAGTCATAAAAAGTAACAAGGAATAAAATGTTATCCTTTGATAATTGGAAAATCCTGATTCCCTAGTTTGAATTTGTCACGGCTAGGGTTCGGTGGTAGATCTTAGACCAGTAACGCACCACAAATAGGTGATCTCCCAACGTTACTGGTTTGAAAATATAAAAATTTACAAAATGGAACGAACTCGCCAAGTTTAGCCAATTGAACCTGAAGGCAGTTAGACATGTGTTGATGTAGAAGTCCAAATTGTAGACGAAGCTTGACGAAGATCAACATGAACTAGTCCGGTTTATGGTAGTTGAGCGGAATGTCTTCCCTCGATTTGAAATAAAAAATGTTCGGATGGAGGGGAAATGGCTCTCATGGTCAAGGGATCGTTACTAAAAACTAGCTATTTATCAATTTTATCTATTGGATATTTTTGGTCACTATTTAAAATTTAGTCGATCGCTGAATTTATGTATAGGCCCAAATGAGGGGCATTTAGGCCGACTTTACATCTATTTCCGCTATGTAGTCGATTTTTGATGCACACTTAGAAATAACTATTTTTTACGCGTGACGGAATCCATCTTTGACATAAAAGATGAGACGTAAACAAACATGTCGTGTAATATTAGGTTTTGCACCGTCGGGGTTAACCCAAGGGGTTGGTCACTCTACACAGTGTGCCAAAATCAAAAAAAAAAAACAAACGTCACACGCACAGTCTACTCAATACGAAACTAACGATTTTAAATTGGCTCACTACTTGCTAGCCTATTGGTCCCAAGCAAATCGATTAACGGACCCCATTCTTGTCAAAATTCTAGTACTACACAATGTTTGTTTTGATTCGCTATGAAAGTTTGACAGATAAAATGAGGGGTTATTGGATTTTCCTATGTTTCGAGGGGTGATTCGACTAGCTTGGGACCGAAGATAGTACCAGAGCTGAGCCAAAAAGTAGAGCTGGTTTGTTCGGGACCAACTAGTCTTAGAGTTACCTCTATGGTCTACTCCTTCTCGAACCGTGTGCACAAGATCAACCTCAAACATGGATTCACGGAAACAAAGTACAAACTGACAAAAAACGATAAAAAAAAGAACTTACCAAGTCTGCAACAAGACGCTATACCACTTTTCAACGTAGCAATTCCAATTGTAGATGATCCACTTCTTGACAGGATCCAACATACCATTCCAGTTCATCTATCTAAAATTTCCCGAGTAATGTGCTCCTTTGATAGGTTCAGCTATCCGCCATACCTCCATCATAATATCGGGAAGTCACGAGTTCGTTTGAGGCTCCACCTTGGTTTCAAAGCCACTAGTAAAAATACACGCTGCCCGGGGCTCAGAAGCAGCCATTGCAGTACAGCCCTTATGAAGAACGAACCACAAAGGAAATGTGGAACCAGCCTAGACAAAAATCACAGCAGACCCATCCAATTTGCGTATCACTGCTCAGACTTCATGGTTCAGATTCACGTTTCACAAACTTCAGATCTCTATTTGCTTGACTTCTAGTTGTAGAGCCAAAGTCTTGATATCCTCAAAAAATTCACTCGAGCAGCAGAAAAAAAATTAGAACTGCAAAAATAAACGTGACGTTCGATCACTGCTATCAAACCGAGAAAGATCAGGCTTCAATCCAGTCCATAACTCAAATGGGGTGCAATCAATCACCCTCGACGGCAGTCGATTTTGAATGAAAGCAGCTGTCAGAATTGCTTCACCCCAATAGCGTTTTCTGGAGACTCGCGTCAAGAAGCATACAGTTCGCGATTTCTTGCAATGACTTATACTGCCTCTCCGCTACACTGTAGTGAGTAGGGCGTGGAGAACTACGCACGAATACCTCCTGTAAAATCCTTGCAGACTTTCGGCAACGTACTCTCTGCCGCCATCCGATCTCACGACTCGAGGATTGCGAGCAAACAAGTTCTTGGCCCAGAGAACATACTACATCGACTTCAACAGGAAAACCACACAGAAACGACTATAATCGTCAATCATAGTCATAAAATATTTATTGCCACTCGGTGTCAGATTTTCCATGGGGCCGTAGATATTCGTATGGCGAAGATCTAGAGGTTGCTTCGATTTCCGGTCTGTTAGCTGTGGGAAGGGTTTCCGAGCTAGTTTCCCCTTAAGGCAACACTCGCAGACAACCCGTTCACCACAATCCTTTATATCTAATCTATCCGCCAACTCCTTCGATTGAATAACGCCCACAGCATCCATATCCCGATGACCAATTCGTCGGTGCCATGTGTGTTGACAATTATCAGTGTGATTTCCAGTCGTAACCATACATGCTTCAGCTATCTTCAGGACAAACTGGTTGGCTTGTGTTTCACCAACAGCTACGACGACATCACCAGCGGATATTATTTCACAGTGGTTAACCTTGAACAACAACGTTGAACCATAGAGGTAACTGTTGGTGAACCCCTTCAGCGCAAGGGGAGGAACTTCCGACAATTTCTTCAGAAATGGCCTGGCTGATGGCAAAAGAGACACTTTCGTTGGTCACTTTTCACTTTCACTTCCGTTCGAAAAGCTTTCTCCTGCTTCGAACCACTTTTCTGCTGACATTCGCGTTTCTGGCATTCATCTCGCAACCGAGCCACCACCAAGTCCATCGTCAGGTCTTCCTGTGAACGATTTTTGACGTTGAAACTACGTCTGTGATTTCTATAGGGAAGGTCCATTAATTATGTCACGTAAATTTGGCCCATTTGCCGAAAACCGAAAATGGAACATGTAACGAAATTATGAAAGATTTTGAACGCATATTTCTCAAAAGCATTAATGTGAAATATGTCATGCAATATGCCATTCGACGGGGGCTTCATTCAGCAATTTTGCGGCATATAGTACACATACAAATAGTTAAATAGCTAAGAAATTTAACTAAAATTGGGTGTCTTTCCTAACACAGCCATCACATAGTTGTTCCCAAACGAAACAAGCCGAAGCCGAATTTCCTTTGCAACTTTGGACGTGTTCATATCGTGGGCGATCGACATGTGGACCGGTGTACAGGCTCCCCGCAAGCTGATTGCTACCTGCAAGATCTATCTAGCCATAGAAGTAGTGAATAAGCCACACTGCCACTGTTCGGGTACAGTTACTTATCGTGAGAAACACCACTGTGGGACATCTTCAACAAGCGCGTCATCGTCATGCCGAAGAACATCAAACTAGCTAACCGTATTCGTGGAGAAAGTGCTTACAGATCTCAGAATTCCCCAACCACGACAAAGATCGAACAACCCGGTACCGTGCGTCAATCCCGCCGCTGCCAGAAGAATACGAACCTGTGATAAGTGGCGTCACGATATAGTGCGTGTTGTTCATCGTAAAGTGGAGATCCGCCTATTATCAACTTTTGCCAACCAACTTTTGCCTAGAGCCAACATCCGGGTAATCTGCTTGCCGCTCGAACCATGCGCATCAAACCAAAACCGTCCTTTTCAGGGCGACAAAAATATTTCCCCTTAAAGAGTGCGCCTGTGCTCATGAGTATGGTATGCCAATCTGGGAGAGTTGTGCTAAGTGCCACCACCTAAAGCTTCAGAGGATCCAAAACAAGATCCTTAGAATGATCCTCAACAGTCCACCGCGAACTCGTAATTCTGAGATTCACACACATTCGGTCACATTCATCGTGTGCTCTGGAAGAACAACTACGTCGGTGAGTTGATAAGAAACGCCGGCTGTGATGCAAAGAAGACAAACATTACAGCATCCTTTTACAACAACGTCACCTTTTTAAAACCACTTCACCAAAACGGTCCTTTTGAGGGCCTTAAAACCTAAATACGGCTCTTTTCAGAGCTACAAACCATCGAAACGGCCCTTTTCAGGGCACTACAATTTTCAAAGAAAGAGTTGGTTTCTAAGAATTTTATTAGTAATAAACGGAAAATGGACACTGATCAATTATTACACTTTGGAAGAAATCAACGGATGTCATAATAACATCGGAAATGTTAAATAACGTTCGATCAAAATAGTTAACATATGTAAGCGTAGTCCTACATCAACTGCTCGTACAACCCCATTGGATTGTCCCTTGTAGTTTTTATATGAAAAATACGGTTCGAACGAAAACAAGAATATCAAGACCAACAATTGAAAAGGCCTCAACTCCATTTTGTAAACAAACCCTGTAAGGCCATTTTCTCGCAAACCGAAACCTACATTCGCAAACCTTAAACACAATAGGGTAGAGGAGAGTTTCCCCTACCTGATCATGATGTTGTTTTGCGTTGGCGGATTATTACGTTTCCATAGCTGCCGATTTAATATTGAGCAGTTCCATGCCAAATGCTGAATCGATCAGACTCGACCCTCTTCGATTAGCATGAAACTATGCATAATTGTTTGTTACGGGCAATCATGCACATTTTTGCTAAAATTCGGTTTAGGATCTTGTATGTTATTTTTTTTTCAAAATGTGTTTTGGCATTTTTAATAAATTGACTATCGAGAGTATGGGCGATAGTCTTTTTAGGAAAAATGTATACGGTAAATTTGTTTAAGTAATTTTGAGTACAAATTTAAAAAAAAAGTTAAAATGTTAAATATCTCAAACTGTTTCTGTCGAAGTCGTTCTACACCCTACTGGATTAATCTTTCAAAAATGGTGAATTTCGGCTGTTCTAGAGCAATTTAAACATCGAGATAAGTTTTTTTTCGATATGGCCGCGGCTTCACAGTACTACACCATTCAACAACAATGCCTAAAGTGATTGCATTCGCTTCTCGTAAATCACAAGAACAATTTCGCATAAGCGTTTCCTAACAACAAATTAAAACCTATATTGCCCATAATCGCATATCAGTCCCATATTTGCTTAGTTGCCTATCCATGTTGGACAATTATGCGATTATGGGAAATATAGGAAGTCAGCTAAAACATATACATCAAGACACTTTTACATACAATAACACCCACACACCCACCCACCCGAGCAACTTAATACTGAACCCCTTATCCTCAGAACAACTTCTGAAACTTCAACTTATCCTCGACGTCCTTCAGTCGAATCATTTCCTGAAGGTTTTTCAACTCTTTACCAACGGCCCCCGCCAGCGTCGGATCCAGCTCGGCTGCCCGTTGGAAGTCCTCCTTCGCTCGGTCCGGATTCCAAGCACCCACGTGGGCCTTTGCCCTCCGAAACAGGGCCTTCACATTGGCGTTGTCGTACTTGTCCAGGACTTCGCTGCAATGTTCGATCACTGCGTAGTAGTCGTTGTCCAACAGTTTGCACTGCGAGTAGTTCAAAAGCAGGGGCACCTTAAGCCGGGCCAGTTCACACCACTCCGATTCGTTTGGCTTTTCCCTAAAACAATCAAATATCCGATTATCTTCAACCTAATTGCAACGCAATTCTATCGACTTACTTCAACATCAACTGCTCTACCAGTCCAGTAGCGAACGAATACGCCTCCGTCGCCCCCTCATAGTCCTTCCTCGCGTAGCACTCATTCCCTTTTTCCCTCTGCCGCTGCACCTGGTCCAGCTTCTCCTCGTCGTTCAGCTGCCACGAATCCTTCTGATATTCCTCCGGTCTCTCGATCGACAACACCTCCAGAATAAACTCCAAATCCTGCGGATTGTTGAAGATCTCATCCAAGTCTTTGTACCCGATCCCCTCGTTCTGGATGGTCATTCCGCAGCAGTGCTTCCGCTGATCGGTGGGCTTCAACGAATCCCGAATTGTTTTCGCTACAAACGGATACTGCTGCAGCAGGGATTTGTCGCACCGGAACTTGGCCACCTCGTGCACGGCCATCTTCTGCACGCAGACCTCCCACACGTCCAGTTTGAACTGCTTGCCCAGCACCAGCTCCATCGGTTTGGCAGTGTCCCGGCTGTCGTCCAGCACGGTCCCGTCCAGTTTGCGAGTCTGGTAGTGGAACTTGATCTTGGTGCCATCGCAAAACGGGACCACCTTGGTTCCGGCGTGGAGGATTTCCTTCACAATTTTCGCTTCGTCCACGCAGGGATCCATCGTTGTTGGCGAGGGGAAGTTTCGACGGGAACTACGCAATTGGTGACTATAATGTAGTTAACGATCTGCACTTAAATGGTGTTCGTGTTCGGTAATTAGGTCAAACTATTTCTCCACTAGTGTGGTCTGTTTGTCGTCCTTGCGTAAAAGTCAATGAGGAGCCAGACTGAATACAAATTGGACAGCACTGTCCTGTATTTTTTTTTTAGAAAATAATAAAACACGACACAACTTTGACAGCAGTTTGTTTACCACCCACTGGACCACCCACATCACTTTACGGTTGTGTACGTGAGCACTTGCGGTAGTGAGAAGTGAGAACTAATGTTTTCTCACTATCAAGACTAGTGGATGAGTCCTGATGCCCTCTGAGAAAAAAATGGTACTATGGGACGTGGTGGATTAATTTTGGCAGAATTTCTGGGAAAATTTTATAACTGCTGGGAACTTCGCAGAAATTCTTGGAAGTTTACTATGTAAATTTGGTAGAATTTGGAAAAATGTTAGACCTGCTGAGAAAATCGTAGAAATTCTTGGAAGTTCGTAGAACTCTCGGGAAGTTCGTATTTTTTCTGGGAAAATTGTATAACTTCTGGGACATTGATAGATCTTCTGGGAGTTCGTTTGGAGTTCGTAGAACATTTAGCAGAGCTGGAGAACTTCTGAGAAGATTATACAAATCCTTGAAATGTTTAGAGCTTCTGGTAATATGGTAGGAAATTCCGAGGGGGACGACTCTATCTACGATGCAGGAAAAATTGTGTTTTGCTGTGGCTAGCTGTGCACACGCTGAGTATATAGAAAGAAGATTGATGACGAATCTGAAGATTTCCTACAAAAAGATGAAGCGCGATGCAAGTTGATGCGAAAATTGAAAGAAGATTTTTTGATTCACTAGTGTGAGATTTTTTGAATATCCAGAATTGAGATTTAGATGTGTCGCCCCCCTCGGGAAATTCATAGAACTCATAGGAAATTAATTGAACTTTTGGTAGATTCCTAAAACTTTCGATAAGTTGAGAAGCTAACAGTTCTTTTTTTTAGAACTTCTGGGATATTCATTGAACTTATGGGAAATTTTTTCAACTTCCGGAAAATAGGTAGAACTTCAATGAAAACTTCACGACTGATGGGATGTTTGTAGGCATTGATAGGTGTTTGAGAAGCTGCTGAGAAAATCGTAAAACTGCTAGGAAATTCGTATAATTTCTGGGAAATTTTCATAGAAACTGTTGGATGCTCGTGAATCTTCCGAAAAAGTCGTAGAACATCTGGAAAATTAGTAGATCCTTATGGATGTTACGAGAAATTCTAGGAAATTCGTTGAAGTTCTAGGAAATTTGTAGAATTTCTGAATGATTCGAAGAACTTATGGTAAAATTTAACAACTGATGGGATTAAGTAGAACTTCTCAGGAATTGGTACCACCTCTGGGAAATGTTTCTTGGATGTTCGTAGATATCCTGAGAAAATGCTAGAACTTCTGGTAATCTGAAAGAATTTCTCGCAAGCTGGTAGATCTTTGAGACATTCGTAGAGCTTCTGTGAAGTTAGTATATATCATAAAATAAAATGTGGAAACTGTTGGGAAAATTTTTGGATGTTCTTAGAGCTACTAGAAAATTTTAAGAACATATTAAAACTTCGTAGGAATGTTCATAAAACTTCTTTCGATTTAATTCGAAGATCTTCTGAGAAGTTGGTAATTTTTCAGAAAATGGCGTAGCATTTGTGGGAAGTTTGTAGAAGTTCTAGGAGGTTTCTAGAACTTCTGAAACATTTGTTGTTCTTCTAATAAATTCACAGAATTTTCAGGATATTCGTAGAACTGCTCCGAAAATTGTTGGAATTCTTGGAAGATCGTAGAGCTACTGGGAAAATCTAAGGGAGTCTCACTTTTAGAATGCCCATTGAATATGCATTTATTTTAAATCAAATGCATTTAATTTGAATCATTTGCATCAACCTTTCAGTGGAATGTGAATGTGAGACCTATAGATACATACATGTATTGAGGCGAAGATAAACAAACACAACAGGAATAGAAAACTCAGAGTAGATAATTCACGAAACTCCCTGCAACCTTCTCCGGCAGCAAAGAAAATCTCCAACGGAATCGTGCAGAAGCTCCCTCCAGAATGTCCACTGCTAACACCAAAATCACGTAAAACCTGCTCCGCTGAGAACGCGAGACAACTCCGTCGAAATTTCGTAGAACCTCCGTTGGCAGCATCGGAAATCTCCACCGGAATCATGCGGAAGCTCCTCCACCTAAAAACCCGAGAAAATAAAACTCCGACGAATCTGGAGCATCCGCTGGCTGAATCAGAAACCTCCACCAACAGAACCTCCTCCACTGAGAACGCGTGAAAACTACGTTAAAATTTCCTTAAACCTCCGCTGACAGCATCATAAATCTTCACCGAAACCGAATGGGACCCATCCACCAATATCGCAAGAAAACGCTATCGAAATTTCGCATTTTTTAATGGGCCATACTTTATGTAATTGTAATTTATTTATTTGTCGACATCAACAGATTCAATGTAGCCCCAATGTTATGTATATGGTTAAACGTAATCCTGGTGGAACCCATTATCAGGACAAGACAAAGTTCCTAGAACCTTCGTTGGCAGTCTTCGAAATCATGCAGAACCTCCTCCACCTAGAAAGCAAGAAAATCCGTTTGAACTTCCAGAAACTCCCGCTGGCAGCTTCCAAAATCACCGAAATCACGCAGAACCTCGTCCATCGATAACGTGAAAAAACGCAGTCGATATTCCCTGGAACTTTCGTCTGCAGCATCAAATCTCTTCACTGGTATCGTGCAGAACCTCTTTCACCGATAATGCGTGGAAACTTCATCGATAGTCTCTGGGAACCTCCGTTGGCAGCATCTGAATTTAGGGGGGACTTTCGAAGGAATTTTCATATGTTCACGGCGAAGAGGGTTCCGAGAGATTTCGGTGCTGCCAAAGGAGGTTCCAATGAGCTTCGACGGAGTTTTCTCGCATTTTCGGTGGAGGAGACTCTGCACGATTCCGGTGGAGATTTCTTTTTCGGAAAATTGGACGGATTTTTTTCGCGTTCTCAGTCGAGGAGCTTCTGGAATAATTTTCTCAAGCCAGGAGTGTGGATTTGAGTGAAACCGAAGCGAACAACAAAAAGGACAAAACCCTTCATCTATACATGCATGTATTGGTGGGAGGTGTCACACATCACAAAATGCACTGAGAAAATGCATTTAATTTTTTTGTTATAAAAAATGCACCTCAAGTGATCCGCCCCTAGGGGAAAATCGTAGAACTTTCAGGAAATTTGTAGAATTTCTGGGAAGTTGGTAGAACTTTTGAGAAGATTGTAGAACTTCTGAAATATTCATATAGCTTCTAGGAAATTTGTAGACCTTGTGGTAAACTCTTAGAACTTTTGGGAAGTACGTAATTTTTTTTTTGGAAATCCGTGAAAACTCATGGATGGTTCTGGTTGAATCATAGAACATGTAAGAAATTCGAAGAATACCACGAAAGTTCTCAGAGCTTCAGGGAAGTTCGTGGTTTCGTAGATCGTCAGAAATTAGCAGAAGTTCTGGAAAGTTCGTAGATATTAAGAGAAAGTAACAAATCTTCAAAGACATTTGCAGGCCTATTCTGCACAGCGTATGAGGTGAAGAGACAGTGAAGCGATGGTGAAGTGACAATTTTTACGGAGAGTCACCTCACCCGAGGTGACAACTGTCACTTGGGAAGTGACAGCGAGTCATCTCACCTTACACGCTGCACAGAATAAGCCTGTTGTAGATTTTCAGGAAGTTCGTAGATCTTCAAAGACATTTGCAGAACTTCATGGAAGTTCGTAGATCTTCAGAGAAATTTTCAGAACTTCAGGGAAGTTCGTAGATCTTCCGATAAATTTGCAATATTTCAAAGATGTCCAATGATCATCACTGAAATATGCGGAAATTCAGGAAATATCAGTGGTCGTCAGATAAGTTAGCAGAACGTCAGAGAACTTCGTAGAATCTCAGAGAAGTTCACAGATCTTCAAAGAAGTTCATAGATCTTCAGAGAGAATTGCAGAACTTCTGAGCAGTTAAAAGATTATCGAATATTTTTTTAAAACTTCAGGGAACTTCAGAGTACGTGACTGCCTCTCACTTCAAAGGGCCTGGTTGACGCCGTCGGGATTTTCTGAGGCATAAAATCTCTGATCATACCTTCCTTCAGAAGGGAAGTAAGGCCGTTGGTCCCCGGTACATAAGTTGATGGGTCAATTGGTAGGGTCCAGGTGTTGAAGATGGATCGATAGGTAGGGGTGGTAGATGCCTCCTTGTCGTCGGTAGCATCGGTACTCTGTACGGAAAACAAGATCGACGGAAAACAAAGCTCAGGGAAGTCCGTAGATCTTCTCAGAAGTTTGCAGAACTTCAGAAAAGTTCGTAATTTGAAGAATTTCAGGGATGTGCGGAGATTTTTGGATTGCATTTGCAATTGCAGAACTTAAGAAGAGCTTATAGGATGTATGTCGGCTTCGTCAATACCTCAACGTATTATCATCAGGGGGTTCGCAAAGTCCTTGAGCGTTCAAATTTGGCCAATCGATGCTCTGAAACACGGTCTATCCTCATGCAAAAAATGAGTGCTCTAGGACTTTGTTTATCCCCCTGACGATAAAAGGTTAAGGTATTGACGAAGCCAAATCATAGAGGTAACTCTAAGACCAGAAGGTCCCGAAGATACGTGCTCAACTTTTTGGCTCAGCTCTGGTACTATCTTCGGTCCTAAGCTAATCGATGCACCCCTCGAAACATAAGAAAAAAAATTTTTTTTCCTTTGGTTTATTTTTTCCGTCGATCTTGTTTTTCGTGCTGAGCACCAATGCTACCGACGTGCCAGGAAGGCAGCTCCCACACCTGGACCCTACCTATCGACCCATCAACTCATGAACCGGGGACCAACGGCTTTACTTCCCATCCGAAGGAAGGCGTGATCAGAGATGTTATGCCTCAGAACATCCCGGCGGCGCCGACTGAGATTGAACCCAGGCCTTCTGGGGTGAGAGGTAATCACGCTTACCACTACACCACCGGCGCCGTTACATAAGAAAATTCATGAACCCCTCATTTTATCTGTCAAACTTTCACGGCAAATCAAAACAAACATAGTGTAGTACTAGAATTTTGACTAGAATGGGATACGTTAATCGTTTGCTTGGGACCAATAGGCTAGTCAAGCAGTGAGCCAATTTAAAATCGTTAGTTTCGAATTGATTGTTGGCCAAAATTTACCCTATGCGACTCGTAGAACGGTAAAAGTTAATCATATGCAGAGTTTTAGAGAAGTTCACAAGGAAGTTCGTAGATTTTCAGGGGGATTTCAAGAAAATTTGGGAAGGCCCGTGATATGAAGAACTACAGGAAAGGCATTAGACTTTTGGAAAAATGTTCTGCAAGAAAATTCGAAGAGCTTCAGAGAAATTTGCAGAATTTCAGAGAAGTTCGTAAATCTTCATAGAAATTTGCGTAACTTCAGAGAAGTTCGTAAATCTTCAGAGGAATTTTAAAAACTTTTGGGAAGTCCGTGAATCTTCAGATACATTTTCAGTATTGCAGGGAAGTCCGTATACCTTAAGAGAAATTAGCGGAACTTCAAGACCTTCTGAGAGATTTTCAGAATTTCAGAGCAGTTTCAGGATTCAGGCGTATCTATCCACAATAGTCAGGAGGACCAAGTGGTTCAACGACTTTCGTCCACTTCAGGATGGAGATCCAGTCGTCATTGTGAACGAAGCGGTTCGTAACGGATGGTTGAGAGGTCAGGTCTTTAAGGCATACCCGGGACGGTCCGGTGAGAAAGCTCGATGTTCAAACTTCGTCGGGAACTCTACACAAAGGCCAGCGATCAAAGTTGCCCTTCTGAACGTCCTGAATAACAGTAAGGCCATTCAAGGGTAAAGAATTACGGGTTGGGGTGTTGTGGAATTTGGACGATTGGCCTTTTTGATCACTTCAGCATCGACTTTGTTCGGACGAATGTCGACCAGCAGCTTTGAATGTTTTCGATAGGGAACCTATGTAAACAGACGAACGCGTGGTACGTGAAAGCTATTATCTTGAAGAAAATAAGCATAATATTTCGTATTAAACTATCAGCAATTCCGGAGCGATTTGAGATTTGGGCGTAATTGCTTTTGTAAACAAAGACGTCAATTGCCAATTTCTCTTGAAATAAAGCTCAATTTAATAAACAAACTGAACCAAATGATAGAGGAATCTTTCCTCTACCTCATAGCGTTATTAGTTTTCGAGATTGAGCTTTGATTCGCGAGAAATCGGTGATTGACGTATTTGTTTACAAATGCAATTACGCCCAAATCTCAAATCACTCCAAAATTGTTAACTTAAACTAGTAAAGGTGTTTTAAAGTTACTTGCTAGTGAAGGTTTGTGGTTTAGCTATGAATGACATATTTAGATAGTTAGAGAAAGTTCCGCGATTGCGGAGTATAAATAATCATTGAATTCCTTCATGCTAGAATATTGCTATATTTATTGGAAGCGCAGATAGAACTAATTTTAACTAAGTGACAATCGTATGCAATCGTAAGTGCTTAACTGCAACCATTAAAATGCTTGTAAATTTGACCCCTTTTAGATAACCTAACCTCAACAAAATAATTGTATTGGAATTCTCTTCTTCTTCTTCTTTCCTTTATTTAACGTCGGTCTCTGTTCCGCAATCTAGTGCCAATCACCGACGGACATCGATTGCCATCCATTGACGGCAATCGAATGTGCAGGAAGGCAGCTTCCACACCTGCGTAGGATATCGCACCCATTCGAACACACATGGGCCGGGACCAACGGCTTTACTTCCCTTCCGAAGGAAGACGTGACCAGATATTTTTATGCCTCAGAAAAATCCCACCGACCTCGGCTGGGATTGAACCTAGACCCATCGGGGTGTTAGAAAGCAGTCACGCTTACCACTACACCACAGGCGCCGGCATTGGAATTCTCACAAACCGATTTCCGGAGAACTTCGAGATTTGGGCGTTATTGCTTTTGTAAACAAATCGTCACGTCAATCTTTGATTTCTCGAAAATAAAAGCTCAATCTCGGTATCAAATTATACCACGTGCTAGATGAATCATTCCTCTTCCTATTTGTGTTGTAAATTTTCCATGCTGAGCTATTATTCGCGAGAAGTCTTCATTTTAAGCATTTTTTTACAAAAGCAATAACGCCCAAATCTCAAATCACTCCGTATTTGTCACTGTTAGAAAACTAATTTGTTAGTCTAATTTCTCCAATTTCTCATAATATGAGTATTTCGTCATCACCAATTGTTTGCCTCTTTTGTTACTACCAAACCGGCAAATACCCTCTTCTGCCACACCTGTATAGATCTCATTGCACGCTGCTCACACCGAGGCTCACACTACATTGACGAGTGCACGGATGGATTTGAGTTCACTCACTCGACAAAAAGTGACACAACAGCGGGGCCCTGTTTACTAAAAATGAACACATATGTGTTCATTTTTAGTAAACAGGGCCCCGCTGTTGTGTCACTTTTTGTCGAGTGAGTGAACTCAAATCCATCCGTGCACTCGTCAATCCCGTTATTTTACTCACTCATCATAAGTTCATTCCAACAGTAAACAGTAAACACAAAATTTAATTTTCATGAATGAATCTTATGCTAGAAACGCACCAACACCAAACGAACACGATTCGCTCTCACCACGATGGAAAATGACAGGTGGGCAGGAACTCACAGTCTCCCAGTGTTGGTGAGTTCTTTGCCGTTAATGTTCACGAAAAGTTCACTATTTTGCTATACAGAAATTCAAAACAAAAATTTTATCTGCGGATTTGAACAGTTTTTGACCTGTTTCATACTACCGGAAGGTGTATGCTGGTCACAAATGCCGTGCCAAACTGATTTCCTACTCAATTAATCGATCTTTGATGTGAAATTCGCCAATAAACACGAGGCGCATTTCGTATAGCAAACATGCCATAAAAAAATGGGCATGGTTCATTTAAGTAAACAAACTAACACTTCTTCCGACTGTTACACCTATGTATTAGTCGTCTCGCGCTCTCACAACCCCTTACACACACTCCCGAGCTCGTCCGAAGCCGAAGCTCACTAAAACAAACAGCTGATTTTGACAGCTCCTCGCGACTCGTTCCAAGTTCCAACAAGCGCGCGCGTCCTCCCGATTGATTACCAACAAAAAACGCCGAAAAACACGTAAATTCCGGTGCCTAAACTTCGCCTAAAACCATGAAATTCGACCAGATCTACCTGGTGGCCAATCTGGCCGAGTACGATTTCGAAAATGTGGTCCTCCTGGCCGACGACGTGGACTCGATCGTGACGGAACTGCAGCTGGCCGCGGATGGCGACGAACGGTACTCGCGGGTGGAGTGTTGTGAAAAGTTGTTGTTTTTGGGTCACATTTTGGCCACGGCCCTCCAAGCTAGCCGGCGGGTGGTGAAGAATTTCGACACGCTGGAAGAGCTGCTGCGGGTTAATTGGGGTCAGCCGGAGAGTGCCCGGAAGTGGGATTTTGTGCGGGAAGATGGTGAAAGTGGAATTGTGAATCGTGTGGCGCGGGGGATTTTGTGTGGCAAGGATGGGGAACGGTGTTTGAGTGTTGTCAAAGCGTTTTACAAGCGGTTTAGCTGTAAGGAAGAGTTTCGGAAAGTGATCGGGGATGTGCAGAAGGGGTTGGCGTGGCGAAGGGCTGCGGGGGATTATCTTAGTTTGACGAAGAGAGGAGATCCGGAAGTGGCGAGCGGTTTGGACATTCTGGAGAAGCTTGACGATGTGAGGAGTGACGATCCGAGGGAAATCGTTCGGAATACTGCGAAGTTGAATTTGAGAACAGCGGCGGAAATTGCCAACTGCTGTTCGATTAATTCCAGGTCTTTGAACAAAGTGCTGGCAGGAATTCTGGTTAACATTCAAACGGGGAGTGAGGAATTTCTTGACGATCAACTGAAGTCGGTTAGAAGTCTTACTAAAGACAGGAAAGTTCTTGAAACGTACCAAAATTTGATGGAGTTCCAACCGTTCTATGAAGTTAATTTGGAACTTCTCCGAGTATACCACCGGAAGCTGCAGGCGATGGAGCTTCTGTACGACTCCAACAGCATTCTGTTGTGCCACTTGATCTATGGCAAATCTCAAAACGGGCAGTTCATACGGGACTTTCTCAACGAGCACAACCTCGGAGGCCCGGACAACCTGGAACTGATTCTAGCCGAACTACAGAACTTCACCTGATGAACATAAGCAGCACCACTCCCGCAAATGTGTATGAGTAAAACTACAATCTGTTGATCCACAAAACACCAACACACCAGCACCGCGCGCCGCGGGTTGCGTAGGTGAGTGTGAACATCGTGTCTGGAGAAGCCATCATCAGCCAGTCATCGAAGGCAATTCGCGACGTACGACGGACGGGCGGTCGATACTCCAATTAAAGTGTACATACCTTTCTAAGCAGACTAGGTTGATAACAGAGTGGCTACTATCTCGTCGGAACGTGTGAAGCAAGTGGCATTTCGCTTATCAGCGTGCACCGGTTGCAGCACGGTGAGCAGTGTTTGAAGAAATCAGTGCGACTCCAATCTGTATAGCGCTGTGCGACTCCACATCAAGGTGAGTTGGTTTTGTCTTTTGTCTATATGGAACCTTCCCCCATTCGTGCTCTTCTACTGCATTTCGTGGCAAAGATTTACGGAATTCGATCGGGAGGGGTCACGACTAGTTGAGAATTGATTCTATTAATAGTGTCGGTCGACCGGAATTGATCGGGCATAGAACAAAGTTTCTGGAACGGAATTTGTTTTGAAAATTGCGCTTTCCTTCAGCAGCGCTGGATGATGGAGGGAGGAAAAATGGTGAATGGAGAAGATGAACGGTACTAGTGGAATGGAACTGTGCCCACTGATGATGGTGATGACTACGATGATGTCATTTTTCTTCTGGCAAAAGCGAAGGTTTTCTCGTATTTCCCTTGTATGGTACATTTGCAAAGTTAATCATTCGGTGTGTATTTTTTTAGAGGGAGATTAGTGAGTTAATGGTGATATGACCCGGCGTCTACGATCCGCTCATACTTTGTTGCTGGGTGCAAAATTCGAAACAAAAGCTTATGTGGCATTCCAGCACGGATTAGCGGGAAAGGCCTGATAAGGAAACCGTAATCGATAACAGGCAAAATGTATTGATTTTTCTGGTTAGGATAGGCATGCGAAAATAAGTATTAGCAGCGGACTTCCCATTTAAGTCAAATTAGACTCGGATGATTTTGTAACTGTTTCTTATCAGGTCGATGGTTTGTGTTGAAATTTTGTGAGACTTGCTGGCTTGACAAAAGTGATACAAACTGTCTGAGGTTCCTAATCCTATTGAAACTGCCCAAAATTCAGAGCCGGATTGTCCGGATCTATTACATTTCGATCAATGACAATTCTATCATATGTGTTCTCATGAAATCATTGAATCATTTCTTGATGATGACGAATAAAAACACAGGGCTAATAGCGAGTCACTTTTTAGTGACTCACTCTTTTTGCAAGCCAATCACTAAAAAATCTCCTTTTTTAGGCCAAGTTTATTTTAATCGGCCACTATTTTCACTATTAACCATTTTCCGTTTTCCGCTGAGGCTGAGCGAGACATAATGTGTTGCGAAGCTACTTGAAGATAGAGAAGCAGATTGATGCCATCTCAAGCTCCTTGCAAGATTAGAACATCGTAGAATACCAAAGTTTATCTGTAAAACATAAAGAAATGAATCCATACCTCGCACTTCAATGTCATGAATTCATAGCTCAACCCAGATAAGGCACGAATGATCCAACAGTGTTAAAGTATTTATAATTTAAAAAAAAATAAACATGTGAACTCTTGAAATTTTCGAAAACCTAATAAACTTATCGAGAAACGTAGCAATCATTGGATGAAGCCAGCTATCATAGTAGCCTATGAAAATCTTGAAACAACTTAATTCATCCCCTGTCAAGCCATCAAGATGAATGGACCTATTTAGGCTCTGAACCATTTCGTGGATTATTTTAAGTTTTGGTTAAAATTTGACAGATGGAAAGTTATCGATTAACCCTGTTATCCGACTTGGTTACTTCTGACAGACAAGAAGTCAAATTTTTACAACCTTGGCTAAGTTCTTCTCTAAAACCGGTCGATCGACAGCACAGGGATTTTCGAACATAGAAAATAACTTTCGAAATGTCACTTTTAACCACGAGCTAAATTTAACTCGGCAAATGGTTCACAGCCTTAATAAACTGTTCTCGTTACTTGAATTACTTGTTTCACTGCGTAGTAGAAGAAAACTCCATTGCGGTAACTCCGTTTTCCGTGCGCATTTAAGCAGCTACGACAGAGCTCGTTAGTCTGCGCTGTCCTGTCTTCCAACGATTGTCAATGGAGAGCGCTTTAAAGCTATTGCTTTTCCACCAACTCCATCAGCAGACACGGGTTCGTTGGGTGAGCCTGTTGACGCGCTGCTTCCAGGTGGTCACACAAGCATTGCACCGCCATCCCGAACTCGATCAGTGTTTCGAGTCGCTCTGCTCTGGGCGCTGAGGTCGACCGCACCTTGTCCAACAGCGCATTGGACCCATAGCTGGAGGTAACTCAGTTTGGTTCCTTCCCAAATAATCTCGCCGGACTCGTATCGGGCTAATTCCAAATCTGGCTAATCCTCATAATAATTGCTCGGTTGAGCGGAACTTTTCTCGGCCGCAGTGGGAAAAAGTGGTGGCTTACCTGGTGACCGTACAATTATACAAACGCTTACTATGTTCTAACATCCCCCCTTAAGCGGGAAATCCTGAATTTTTCTATTTTCAAACAGCTTTGTGTTCGCTAGTGCTTTTGTGAACATCTAGATAGAGCTGGAATTAAGGCCCAACAGCTTTTGTAAACAATGGCTTCAATCGATGATTTCTAGAAATTCAAGGCTCGCCCACGCAAACCAACCTCCTCATCGGGTAGGGAAAGACTTTCCCTATCCGATGGTTATGTTGGTCTGCGTGGGCGTGTCTTTAGTTCCTATAAATCATCGATAGAAGTAATTGTTTACAAAAGCTGTTACGCCCTAATTCCAGCTCTATCTGGATCTAGAGAGATCTGCTGCCTGAACGTTAGATGGGACATAATTCAATGTAATAGCTCTACAATCTAACTGATCTCGTACATAATGATGCCTTATGTCTATATGCTTGCTTCTTGAAGAGTAGCCGACATCCTTCTCCGCTAGACTTATTGCGCTCTTGTTATCGCACCATGCTGCTTCCTGGGTGGCAGAAGAGAGTGCCATATATTCAGCCTCGGTGGTGGAAAGCGCTACGGTGGACTGCCTCTTCGAGCTCCAAGAAATAGCACCACCACTTTGCAGGAATACGTAGCCGGTTATGGAACGACGAGTTTCGACGTCGTTCCTTGAACGGAGTGCTTCTCATCTTCTCTTTCTCTTCCACAGATTCGGGTTGCATCACCGGGTCAACTTTTGCTTCACGTCCAGGGGTGTCGATACGGAGTTGGATCCTTCCATCCGGAATCGCTGCAGAAGTTTGTCAATGTAATGCTCCTGGTCTATGGCTAACATGCCATCGGATCAGTTGACCCGCAGTCCCAAGATGTGCTTGACGTCCCCCAGGCTGACGGTTCGGCGCCGGAAAGGTGATCATCATTTCTGTCTATGTGGACGACTTTCTACTGTTTTCCAACGATCAAGCACTGGCGGACGAAGTCAAGCAACAACTGTATTCAGAGTTACAGTTGTTGCTTGACTTCGTCCACCAGGGCTTGATCGTTTGAAAACAGTAGAAAGTCGTCCACATAGACAGAAATGATGATAACCTTTCCGTCGCCGAACCGGAAGTACAAGCAGGAGTCATAGTTAGATCGCTGAAACCCAATCGCCTTGAGTTTCAGATCCACCTTCTGGTTCCAGATACGGCTCGTCTGCTTCAACCCGTACAGGGTCTTCTTGAGTTGGCACACCTTCGTCGGTGCCCGCGCGTCCCGGAACCCTTCCGGTTGTTCCATATAGATCTCCTCTCCATGAAGTTCACACTGCCAGAATGCAGTCACCGCATCAACAAGGCTCCATGTGTCGTTATCGCACAACTACCGATGCTCGACATCCATTGCGCCGATTCAGTCATCGTGGTCCAGTCGTTCTAATGCCTCCTGAAGCGTCTCGGGTTCGCTAGCAGTCTGTGGAGTAGAGGATGACGGAGACATACCATTGCTAATTGAATTATTGCTCCACATGACAGTCACTATGCCCAGAATCGTGTTACGGTCCAACATCTTCTTCCTTTTCGTTTGACGGGAGCGCGTTGATGATCGTCGCTGGCCTCACTTGGCCATGATGGTCCTGTGGAAGGGCAAGATTCCGAGGAAGGATACTGTACGTCACCTTAAAGTCAGAATACTTGCCTGCGCCTCGTGGTAGGTTGAGAAACGAGTTGATTGCAGAGGGAGCGTACTGAACTGCTGCAATGCAACTGTATCGGAATCGTCTTTTTCATCCTTTCAGCGTCTTTCTCTTCATTTGCCTGCTCTGGTTTTCCGGTCCGCTCCGGGTGCTCCCTCTCTTCGCTCAGGATGATCACATCACGATTCACGAATACTTGCATCGTTGTTGGGTCGTACACTCGGTATCCTTTGGAACAGTCAGCATACCCAACCAGGATACACGGCCTCGACTCCGGATCCCATTTCTTCTTGGGACATACGCCATCGCCTTCGATCCGAAAACTCGTAGATTTGAAACGTCTGGCAGTGAATGGCGTTCCAGTGAATTCTTCAATTGGTGTGATTTTCGGTGTGTCGGTTCGCAAACGCTTGATAGATTTGCCTGTCTGCTTCTCGACATACGCTTTGAATTCCACGAACGCATCAAATGCCTCAGCTTTGGATTTCAGGAAGTAAGTGTGTGTCATTCGGCTGGCATCGTCTATGAAGGTAATGAAATATTTGCTTCCTCCTAGCGATGTCTTCTCCATTGGTCCACATAGGTCCGAATGGACCAGCTCCAACAATTCAGTGGATCGCCTACTCAACGACTTGAACGTTTGTTTGTGGTGCTTACCTCCTGCACACTCGATGCACGTTGGTATGTCCTGGCCACGGACTTCGATCCCAGCAATCATTGACGGCACCTCCGTACCGGTCGCGATGATCTCACCGGTGGACTTGCTTGATACCTCGCAAAAGTTCCTCGAGAAATTGATCCGGTACCCTTTCTTGCAAATACGGCTCACCGAGAGCAGGTTGACCGCTAGGTCTAGAACGAAGAGAACATCAGCGATATCTAGAGTACTGCACATACTTTTTACATCGGTATCGAGTTTGACGCTGCGGACGGCCGGAACAGGAATAGAAAAAATGCTCTCCGAGACTCCAGTTTCGATTTCATGCACGCCATCAAAGTCGTTTGCTTTTCATGGAATCCTTTCTCGGGCTTCGACTTCAGCTTCGCATTTGAAACATTTTACACCGGACTTATCCTTCTTCTTCTGGAACTTGCTTTCACGGGTGGATAGCGCTTCGGCAGCACCGCTTGACTCGATATTAGTATCCATGGCGACGTCTTGAAGAATTTTCGATGTCACCATATTCGCCGTGAGCTTGATACCTGAGGCCAGTGCTGAGATTTGTCATTGTCATTGACAGACTTTCGCGCGATATTGACAAAATTGTTCGTCACATAGTCACTGACAGACTTGATCCTCAAAAAAACCTTCGTCAAAATCTCATTCATTTTTTCGTCAATGACAAAGATTCACCTGGTAACAAAAAGTGTAATTTAGTACATTCTGTGTCACATTATTGTTATCCAAGTAGCTCAGGACGTAGATACTTGTTCACTAAAATGGATCCATGTAATTGTTTTGCTCAAGTCATTTAATTTCGTTACAAATTTAGCTAATAAACAAATCTGCACATGTTCGTCACTGACACCATTGTCATTGACAATTGACATGGTTTGCCTTGACTATGATTCTTAGCTAAAATGAGTGACCAAAGCAGTTTTTGTCAATATCACCGTGTACTGTCGAGATTTTGCAGCACTGCCTGAGGCATCCAGTCACGTGATCATGGGCTCGTAGATCTTTGGGAGGCCCATGAGCAGCATCAGCGACTACCATTCATTATCCAACACGAAACCAATTTCTCCCTGCTTGTTGCTCGTGGACATGATTTCGTCGAAGTACAGAGCCTCTATTCGCTGATCCGGAACTGTCTTGGGAATCTGTTTCGCTGCTGATTCCAGAAAAAAGCTTCGGCAATTCCACTAAGGTTTTCCGTCGTTGCTTTCGCAGCGCCGGATTGTGATCCATCGGCAATAATATCACCTTTTCCTGCTCCTTCGCTGGGTGGACCACTGTCTGACATCCCGTTGCCGGATTACGGCGCTCGACCGATTCATCGGACTTCGGTATTTCTGCTGGCTTCCTCACCTGGCGCGATTTCCGAGGAATGCTGTTGCACTCGTTGTGTCACATGTGTAGACTCGCTCGTCGACTCATCCGGCTGCGGTTGCTTTGGTTGTCCCGTTCTTCGTCCAATTGTTCCTCCAGCAGGGTATATTAAAGGGCGAACACGAAATTATTGCGACACCGAAAATGTCATGCCAATTTTTTTATAATGTTTAGAATCAAACCAAAATTTTAGGGTAATTTTATGCATATATTTACTTCAAAAATCAAAAGAAAAGTTAATCGATGGACCTTGAGTGTAAAATTGAACGCATTTTCGCTTGATGCCCTCCATCAAAGTCTTTACAGTGTCATCCGGTACCAGTTTCTCAGTTTTTTTTCCATTTTCTTAACATGTCCTTCTCGTCTTTGACTGTCTTCTTGCTCTTCCGAAGTTCCCGCTTCATTATTGCCCAGTACTGCTCCACCGGGCGCAGCTCCGGACAATTTGGCGGATTCATGTCCTTTGGAACAAAATGGACAGAATTGGCCTCATACCACTCCAGGACACTTTTAGAATAGTGGCATGATGCCAAATCTGGCCAAAATAGCAGAGCTTCGTCGTGCTGCTGCAAGAACGGCAAATGGCGCTTCTCGAGGCACTCAGATTTGTAGATCTCGCCATTTACTGTGCCCTTTGTCACGAAAGGCTCACTCCTCAGACCGCAAGAGCAGATGGCCTACCAAATGAGATATTTGGAGGCGAACTTCGACATTTTCTTCTTCTTAAATTTGTCGTCCACATCGAACTTGCTCTTGCCGGTGAAAAACTCCAACCCCGGAATTTGCTTAAAATCGGCTTTTATATACGTTTCGTCGTCCATCACACAACAGCCATATTTTGTCAGCATCTTCTCGTAGAGCTTCCGTGCCCGAGTTTTAGCCGTCGATTGTTGCCGCTCATCGCGGTTTGGGAAGTTCTGTACCTTGTATGTATTGTAGTCCAGCTCTCTTCTTTGCATTCTGGACGTCGCTCTGCGACATGCCGATCTTTTTAGCCAAATCACGGTTTGAGACGTTGGGATTTGCTTTAATCATCCGCTTCACCTTTCCCTCCGTCTTTTTGTTCTCCAGTCCCGGTTTTCTTCCAGCTCCTTTGCCGTGGTCCAACGTCAACCGCTCCTGGAACCGCTTCAACACTCTGGAGACGGTTGAATGGTGAATGTTCAACATTTTTCCCAACTGCCGGTGCGACAGGTCAGGAAATTCCAGGTGTTTTGAAAGAATTTGTTCTCTTAACTCGCGTTGGTTCACCTCCATTTTCGTTGAATCGAAAAACACGACTTCGAGTTTGACAGCATTTACACAATACACATCAATGAGAAAGTGTGCAAAATTTGGTTGATTTTTACCCAATGGTAAAAAAGTTATGCCCTGTTGAATGTGTCGCAATAATTTCGTGTTCGCCCTTTACTCCGAGCGAAAGCAAAAAGGGCGTTTTGGTCCTACGTCAAAAATGAATCTCCTACCAAAACAGTTCAAATTTGTCAAAGCACACTTTGTTTTCGCAGTGGTAAGCTCGTTTTTATACTTGAACTTTAAACTTTGAATATTCATAAGATCCGCAATCAATCCAGCTGGGAAACGATCTTCAGCAAAGCTTATAATTGTATTGTGTTGCAATAACGCTCTTACTTATCATGTTTTGTACTGTTTGTTGAGTTCTACGCACTTGTTAGTTTCCTTTTCGCTGTTTATTGTGCGATGATATGTATGTAAATAAAGTTCGTTATCAGCATTTTAGAAAAAAAAACAAACTTATCTTCGATCGTGACGTTGGAAAATCCCCACTGTTAAACAAATCCGATGATGACGTTTGTTGGCTACAATTCAGTAAACTTTACACTACACAACCTTTTAACTAGTGCTGCTAGTTTCAATCATTCCGGATCGTGATTGAATAAATAAATTCTGATAACGCACGACACACGAACTCTAGCTAGCATGAAGTAACCTGCTTTTGATAAGATCGCACTGCTGTGTGAGAAAATAGCGAACATAGCATTAGCTGTTTCAACTATGTAAAGTTATGGTTATTTTGGCAATTTTTACTTGTAGACTTCCCAAGTTACAAATTTGGTTTTATGGGGGCTCTGCAGACCACGATTGAGACTTGTAGAACAGATAATCCGTCATCGCAGCTACATCCCTAAATATTAACTAATTTGGCTGGTTTTCGGAGACCGCACTTCTTTCATTTAACCTATAAAATACATACGCACGTATGTAACATGCCACAAGAGCCTATCTTCGTTAATTGATTGCATGTGATTGAACATGTGTTTGCATGACCGTGGTGATGATCCACAATGAAAATTGAAGAATATAATAGGTCAATGTATTGAACCATCTGAAATGTACATCGACAATTGTATGTTCATGATCTTCAAAGATAAGCCCTTTTACCATGTTACGAGTTTTACTAACTTCCTGTTTTCAACCGATGGAGTAATAAAATAAAACTGTAATTGCATACCCGTGGACCAGACAGAGGCCAATTAATTGAAACTAATTTATGGCACAACTAGGTTGTGTGGTGACGCTTTTATAGTGTAGAAACATTATTCGCTTCATTCAGTTAAATCTATTCGGGCGGGTGAATTAGTTTGCATGCCGAACAGGGAGAATTTAATTACTTAATCATCGCGTACAAATCATCTGTAAATCATCTCCAACAGTCTGGTGCCGAAAATCTAGCAAGCACTGTAAAGCAACAAAACAACACATTCGATCATGCGACGTTCTAGTCACGTGGGGTGACTAAACTAAAATAATTCTTAATCTGAATTCGTTATAATTCATTGCTAATAATGCATTGCTTCTTGTGCAGAAAACATATTTTTGGATCCATGTGAATGTGGGCGTCTTAGTGGAATACCTGTATGAAAAGAGAGGGAAGGATTAGTAATTTCCATTTAATTCCACTACCTTATTAGCTTATCCTTGACAGATATGCGTATTTCGTCTACAGTGTGCAGACTTCTTCAGTGTCTTGTACTGAAGTACTCGACTGAAGAAAACATAACATTTTTCCAAATATCTATCAACCTAGGTACATTTTCACTTAGAAGCTAAACTGAAATCTCGTTGATGTGCTCTAGGTAGTAACTTGTAAAGGCATGTGTGTTCGTTTCCTTGATCCCTGTTGAGTAAAGTTGAATTCCGTTGTTTGTTGATCTCGAGGCTCTCTGCAACATCCGATTTCCATGGTGTAAAGGGTGTCCACGGTGAAATTGCCACACACAAAATTGATTCGCAAAATTCGAGTTTTCATCCGATTGCCATCAAATTTTCAGGGATTGAGAAATAACTATTAAACTTCATTTTACCATTTTACTCGTATTTTATTTACAGTCCATACGCAAATGCCCGCACCTTGGCCTTAACCCCGGCCATAAGATTCTGCACAACCTGTGAATCAACCGTTTTTTGCATGTAAACCCATACTTTCTTCAGTTCCTCGACTGTCTTCACTACCTTAGGTCGTTTAAGAAGGTGCTGCTTCATAATCGCCCAGTACTTCTCGATGGGGCGGAGCTCCGGAGTGTTGGGAGGGTTGAACATTTTCGGCACGAAATTGACCTTATTGTCCGCATACCACTTCAGCACGTCCTTGGAGTAGTGGCATGAGGCCAAATCCGGCCAGAAGATTGTTGGGACGTTGTGGGCCTTCAGGAGAGGAAGCAGCCGCTTCTGGAGGCACTCTTTTATGTACACCTGTCCGTTCATCGTGTCCTGGGTCACGAAAGGTGCACTCCGCTTCCCGCACGTGCAGATGGCTTGCCAAACCAGGAATTTCTTCGCAAATTTGGACATCTTCTGAGTGCGGACATGCTCCGGAACGCTGAACTTATCCTTGGCCGTGAAAAACAGGTTGCCGGGGATCTGTTTGAAGTCGGCCTTCACATATGTTTCGTCGTCCATGATGCAGCATTCAACTTTCGTCAGCATGTTGAGGTACAACTTGCTGGCACGGGTTTTGGCGGACTTGTTCTGCTTCTCGTCGCGATTAGGGGCCTTTTGTACCTTGAACGTTTGAAGCCCAGCCTTAGTTTTGGCCTTCTGGACAAAACTTCGGCTTAGGTGCAGCTTCTTAGCCACATCCCTAACGGAGGCGTTCGGATTTCGGTTGAAGGCCCAAACTACGCGGTTGTGATTTTTGGTGTTGTACGGAATACTTTTTCCTTCACTTCTGGGCTTCCGATCGGTGGTCAACCGTTCCTCGAACCGCTTAATCACTCGCGACACCGTGGAATTCGCGATTCCCAACGTTTTAGCGATGGAACGATGCGAGAGATCCTTGTTCTCGTGATGAATGCGCAAGATTTTATCACGCACGAGCTGTCCTTTCGACTCCATTTCCGCGAGTTTTGATCACAGGACTTTAAAACTTGCAGGATGTAAATAATGCACTATGAACTAAATCCACCCAAATTTTCATTAAATTCTACCCAACGGTTAAAAAGTTAGAGCAATTTCATTGTGTGGCAATTTCATCGTGGACACCCTTTAGCTGCTTGTGGGGAGCCTTTCGTTGTGTACTGGAGAAAAATGTACAACGCCACGCGCCGAAAGCACTGCTGCTGTTGCTGCTGCTGATGATGACCGACCGGACACCACCACACACGAGGCTGGATGGAATTCGATTTTGAAATCTATGTTAGGGAAAGCGCAATCGATGATAATTTTGATACCATTATAACAGTTGGACATTTGTATAATTTTCAATGGTGACCTATTGGAAAATGGTAAAGTGTTTAGTTTAACAGATTTGTAGAAAAATTTCCAATCGATTGGCTTATTTAGAATTAAAATCCATCTGCTATTGACAGAGTTATAAGTAGTCCAAATCTGACCACTTTTCGTAACGCGGTCGATGATCATGAGTCTAATCTCAGGCCCATCCGCATTCAAGACTCGTCAATCGTTTTATTTGTTAACATGACTACATGGTAATAACAGCAACTCGGTGATTAAAAAGGTGCTCGTCTGTCTAGTGGCAAACGTTTTTGCTTACTGAGCAGAAGACCGAGGGTTTAGTCCCAAGCTCCTTCGCGTTATATGATCGTTAGGACATCAATTCTGCTTATCGTTTAACAAAACGAACCCTGCTGCAAACCCAACCCTCTTATCCAACATCCCAGTGATTTCTCGTGGAAGTGCAGAGGTGTTCTCGGCTTCCATCAAAGCGAGTGTCATGTCAACACAATCCTTTCCATTCCTTTCTTGACCTGTGTTCGGGCGCGGCCAGCGCTGGTATTACCTAATTTAAGATCACCAGTTTTTACACATTGATGATGATTGCTAGTCCCAAGCATCGTCTATTGGTTCTCTGTGTAATTACAGCTGATCTGGCAATAACAGAGTAGCAACCGTGGGCGGTCAATCAAGCTCAAGCAAGCAAGCTATTGAAAATTTAGTCGATTGCTGAAATCATGTATGGGCCCAAATTAGGGGCATTTAGACCGACATTACATCCATTTCCCCTATATCAGAAAATTTGCCGGAACACTAAACAAATTTAGAGAACTTCAGGTTAGCAGAGATCCTAAGTAACCAACAAACCCGCTAATTCGCCTTTTTGCAATATAAGGCTAACATGCGGCTAATATAAAGCTTATCAGCCTTATATTGCAAAAAGGCGGGATTTCTGGTTACTTGGGATGTCCAGATAACTTCAGAAAAAATCGTGATTTAGGGCAAAGTTCCGCGAGCGTTTACAAAATTTATAAAACTTAAGGAAAATTGTTGAAACTTCAGGGCAATACAATGAATTTCAGTAAAATTGCGGGTTCCTATTAAAAAGCATACTGAGAAATTCAGGGTAGTCTAGAGAACTTTAAAGAAATTCAGGAACTTTAGAGAAATCTTGAGAGCTTCAGTTCGTTTATTTGGAAGAATCGCGTTAGCTTTACGGATTGATAATTCATTGTTCACTGTTTGTAATTAGATCTTCAGTGAAAATCATAGATCTATATTATTTTTTTCGATTTAATTCCAAGAAAATTACGGGATCTTAAAAAGTTACAGAAATTTCAGAAAAACTACGAAAACTTTGAAGAAGTGCAGAGATCTTAAGAAACATTTCGAAAACTTCATAGAAATCTATGGAACTTAAGGGAATACCGAGAACTTCAGGATCTTCCATGAACATAAGCAAAATGCTGGAGCATTTCAAAGAAGTTTAGTAAGCTCCAAAAATAGCGGCAAGTTCACGTGTTTAATAAAATTAACGGGAAATTTTAAACATGTTAAGCTCAATTAAAATAAGAGCAGTACAACAAGCTTTATGAGAACTGCAAAAAACTTTAGAGAAGTTTCGAGAACTTCAGGAAAGAACAGAGAACCTCAGAGCAGTCCATTGAACATTGGAGAAAATACATAAATTTTAAAGAAATTTAGAGCACTTCAGCGAATTGTTAAAACTTTAGAGAAGATCCATGATCGATAGAAAAATTGAGAAAGCTTTAGGAAGTCCGAAAAAAATTCAGGGAAGTTTAAAAATTTGATGAGAGGTATTGTGAGCATCAGGCTAGTTTCATAAACTACAAAAGAACTTCAAGGCAGGAGAATGAAGTAGGCTGTGCCGGCGAACGGTCGTGTTTATTTTTGCTGTCAAGATGTTTGCGCCTGGTTCCCCGTTCTGAAGTGCTTTTAATGAAAAACAATCCCCAGTTTAGTTTTCGAGGAGTGGATTTTAAGCAGAAATGTTAGTTTCTGTGGAACGTTCTATTAGTGAACTGCAATCGAGCTGTAGATTCCGCGTACCATCCAGGTCGAGACCTCTGCCATCCCAACCATCTCATCTGTGGAAAATAAGACGTTGCGGACAATTTTGCCCTGAGAACCCTTTCACATCGGGAAGCAGGCGACCAACGGAAACATGGATTCCATCCGGAGAGTGGCAGAAAAACCAAGTTTTTTTCATGTTCATGTCGTTCGTTGACGGTACCGGAAATGGAAAACAGGTTTGAGAAAAGTTTCCACTCTGGCTTTTACCGTGGGTTTCGTAATAAGCTTTCTATTGAAAAAGTCTAAAACATCAGAACGACTACTTTTCTTCTCTTAAGTCACGTTTTTTAACAAATGTAAGTCACTATTGCCAGCATTAATCGCTATCGGGCCTCAATAAGTTAAAAGAATCTCGCTTTGGACCCACCCTACTGCCAGATAGAACCCAGCATTCATTCTCAATCCCCCAGCAAACCGGTGCGGTGGTGCGGTGACGAAAAATTACCGGCAAGTGGCAAAGTAGGTACCTACGTGAGCAACCGAGCACGAGCAGCCACCCAAAAACGGAAATGCTCAACCAGTTCGTTCAAAGCTTCGTTTCGTCGTTTTCCTCAATTCATACATGTATGGGAATTGAGAGGGCTAGAGCTAGGGGCCACTGGGCCGGAAAGTTGGGTGGGAAAACATTAACCACCCATATACTCTCGCACCGAGAGCCTATAGGAACCTACACCTGGACACTACCACTATCGTACGGTGGAGCAAAAATGAATAAAATGTCCCAACAATAACAACAACAACAACAACAACAAAAAACACATTTCACCTACGACTCTACGAGCTGGCCTGGCGCGGGGCTGATAGCGGCAATCGGCAGTGTATATTTTATACGGCACCATTTATATGCGGATTATACGATTATGATGGGCCCGGGGCGGGTGGTGCATCACGATGCCGACGGAAGGTCGGTATCTCGGTCTCTCGACAACGATGAGTTAAACTGAAAATTCATCAATCGGCTCCCGGTGGCGAACGCGTTCGGATGTTGTGCGCTTTTGTTTTCGTCGTGCTGCGCTTCTCCATTATTCCTCCAGCTCCCGTTTCGTTGTTGTTCCAGGCACACGGTTGTTTGTTGATTATTGTTTAGTGATCTAGAGTGTTGAATTGTTAATTTTGTGTGGTTTTGTTCGCTGTTAATTGAGTGCAATCTTTGAAACGTCATTCACCAGTCGGTGAATTGGGCCAAACCGAAGTGCAGTGACAAACGTCAAGTTTGACGTTGGAGCAAAAAAAAATTAATTCATAATGGAAAAATGACGACATTCCATTTGTGAGTGCACGCGAAAAGATGCATCATCCCCAGTGCAGTAAATGAAAGTGCAGTCAGTCAGTGAGTGCGAAAAAAAAAACCGAAGTAGGCGACGGTTAATGAGCGGTGGTAGATTAAACGCCCTTGCGCTATCATCCGAAGCTTGCTTCGAGTCGGTGCATGGAAGCATAGAGCATAGATCACAGATCGAGCGACGTGACGCGACGCGGAACGTCGGGAAAGCGTGAGGAAGTTTTATGCACATGAATTATTTACGTGAAATTGGCATTCGGGGTTCGGAGAGTGTTCGCCTACTAGTTACTTCCCCCGCTGGTTTTTAGACCAAACGAAAACAAAGCACGTCACAGTTCCAGTAGAGTGAACTCTGGGAGTTTACAACAAATGTAGTGTTATTTTTATTTTCTGATTTGTTCGTTCCGTTCCGAGGGTGAGGGCATGCTAGTGTAACGAATGTTGTGGAAGCTTTAGGAAGACACAAAATGTTAGATCGGAGTGATGTACCTGAGTGAAACGAAGAAAAAGAGTGCAAAGCAGCGAGGCATTAGATAAAATCACACGAGGAAATTTCTGCCACCCGACGGAATAATAATAATAATAACAGACGGAAACACAATGAGGAGCATGTATCGGCAAGGTATGAATGATTCGGTGATAGCGCTGCGGCACTTGTGCGCGCTATCGATATCGGGGGTTTGCGATTTGCTCGATATGAATTGAAAAAAAAAGACGAAAAATATGTGGGTACACGTGCTCGGTCGGCATTCGCACTCAGGTGGTGGTGTTTATCAATTTGGCGCGGGGTGTCTAGGGTGGTTGTGACAATTCATAAAAAAGTACACTCGTAAAGTTTGATATTTTGCAAGAAAGGTTATGAATCAAATTTATCCGTCAATCGTTATTCCAGCCACCGTTCGAAAGGTATTGCAATCTACTTTCATTTGGAACTGGTAGACACCCGATTGGACCAGTGGTTGTCTAGCTGGAACGAAATAACCCGGAAGAGTGATGGCATATTTCCTCTATGCTCATTAGGGTAGGTCATCGTTATCTTCTTTGGTTCCATTTGGGGTCCCAAACAACTGTGCAAAATTTGGGACGATTGGTTGTAGCCCGGCTTTGCGCATTGCGTTTAAAATTTGTATGTTAATTAGTATAGATAAACCTATTTTTTATGTCTATTATCGAGATTTTCAGCCGCATGCTGATTCATCTTCCGTTTAATGATAACGTGGAGAGGGCGTTTGAAAGATCCAGTGAGGCCCCCCTTGGCAATTGAATAATAAATAGTTACAATAGTTAGTTCATGGCATATTATACATATTATAAAAAAGTAAAATAAAATCGTAATCCGTTAAACGTTGGCAAATGTGGGTTGCTGTGATGATGATAACAATATTGATGTTAGGAAAATGGTCCGTTAGGTATTTGCAGGATGATCAGTTGTGAAATGGCAAGTCCTGGGCTGTTACAAGATTTCCTAAATTTGATCCGCGAAATCCGCGATTTCAAGTACTAATCCGAGATAAAAAAAACTGTTTTCATTGCCTAAAAATAGCATTTGTATACTATTACATGGCATTTCAAGCTTATTGCTTATAGCATATTAGATTTTTGCCTGCTCTCAACTTAGTGTTGTTTGAAGTACTTTCACATTTTAATTGAGAGCTTTCTATGCCTGTACCATCCTATGGCCAATAAGGAAGAGAAATTTTCCAACCCGAAAAATTAATATACCGGACGGGAATCGAACTCAGTCGCCTGCAGCATGGACTTGCTTTGTAGCTGCGCCTTTACCGACTGAGCTAAAGGAGTATCGTTTGTAACTTTTGATTTTTTTAAATAGCATTGTATCATCTTCAGTTATTTATGTATAGTATAAATTCTGAGTAATTAGTGAACATAATAAAACACCCTTACATTATGAGATTCTATTGAATAATACCGGCCTAGATTTGATGAAACATTATTTTTTTCAAATTAATGCATTTTCATTTGAAATGCAAATTTTCTTGAAAATTAACCTTTGCGTCTCTGACGTATTTTGCTGTCCTAAATGTTGTAGTTAATTTGGCTCTAGTTTTCTCAATTTTTTACCGATTCAAACCAAACACCCTGCACATAATCGAGAAATTACCAGAGTTTCATAAGTCACCCTTGTTGGTCACGTCGCGGTTGTGTATTTACACGGATATTCTTTGGGTTCTGTCCAATGGTGAGACATTTTCATATTTTTTTTTTATTTCTAATATGCACTAGCACTTTTCGTTGTCAAATCATAACCGAACCGTATATATGTGACTTTGTGGATCATGTACGCGTCGAAATCGTACGACTTATTACTATGCATACCGGAAATTATAGGTTTTCCAAATCGTCCAGGACATCAGTTGATGTGTTCTAAAGGGTGATACGGTCAAAATTTGGTCAATATCAACTTGACGTATTTCTTTCAATTTTGCATTTAAAAACCTGAACACCCCTCATTTTGAAGGTGTGTGTGTGTAGAATGTTGCTCCTATTTTGATTTTGGAATTCACTCTTCAGTTGTCAAAATGCCGTCCAAGCAAGAAGAGCAGCGTATCAAAATTTTGCTCGCGCATCGCGAAAATCCGAGCTACTCGCACGCAAAGTTGGCAAAATCGCTAAAAGTTGCCAAATCAACCGTTACAAATGTAATTAAAGTGTTTGGGGAACGTTTGTCGACAGCCAGGAAGTCTGGATCGGGGGGAAATCGAAAACCGGAAGCCGCTGAGACGACAAAGAGAGTTGCCGGTAGTTTCAAGCGAAACCCTAACCTCTCTCTCCGAGATGCCGCAAATAAGCTGGGTGTATCGTCTACAACCGTGCATCGAGCCAAAAAACGAGCCGGACTATCGACTTACAAGAAGGTAGTGACTCCAAATCGCGATGATAAACAAAATACGATGGCCAAAGCGCGATCCCGGAGGCTGTACACGACGATGCTGACGAAGTTTGACTGCGTGGTAATGGACGACGAAACCTACGTCAAAGCCGACTATAAGCAGCTTCCGGGACAGGAGTTTTATACGGCAAAAGGAAGGGGAAAGGTAGCAGATGTTTTCAAGCACATGAAACTGTCAAAGTTCGCAAAGAAATATCTGGTTTGGCAAGCCATCTGTACCTGTGGCTTGAAAGGCAGCATTTTCATAGCTTCCGGGACTGTCAACCAAGAAATTTACGTGAAAGAGTGTTTGAATAAACGTCTGCTGCCTTTCCTGAAGAAACACGGTTGTTCCGTACTGTTTTGGCCGGATTTGGCATCTTGCCATTACGGTAAAAAGGCCATGGAGTGGTACGCCGCCAACAACGTGCAGGTGGTTCCCAAGGACAAGAACCCTCCCAACACGCCAATTGAGAAATACTGGGCTATTGTCAAGCGGAACCTAAAGAAGACCAAAAAACTGCTAAGGGCGAGCAGCAGTTCAAGGCAAACTGGCTTTCTGCGGCGAAGAAGGTGGACAAGGTGGCTGTACAAAATCTGATGGCAGGGGTCAAGCGTAAGGCCCGGCAATTCGGATTTGGAAAAGCGGAAGCCTAACTGAATATTTTTCCTGAATTTTATACTAATTGAACTTGAAAAAGAAATTTAATTTGATTTTTTAAATAAACGATTTCCCGATTTACACGCGTTTTCCCTTGACCAAATTTTGACCGTATCACCCTTTACTAGATCAACCAAGACTGCAATAATGTCTGTAGTATCGAAAAATGTCCAATCAGATTCAAAGTGTCTATGTGGATCATCTATTTCCGAGTAATCCAGATGTTGTAGGTTCTTCAAATCGTCCTGGAGTTCAGATAATTTGATCTACTAGATCAACCGAGATTGGGACAATGTCTTCAGTATCGAAATATTTCCAGACAGATGCACAGTGTCTATGTGGATCATGCATGAACTATTGTCATGTATACCAGATGTTTTAGGTTCTCCAAATCGTTCTGGAGTTCAGATGATTTATTCTACTAGACCAATCATGACTGGGATAAAGTCTGTAGTATCGAAATATGTCCAAACAGATTCAGAGTGTCTATATGGATAATGTTTAATTATTTCCACGTATACCAGATGATCTAGGTTCTCCAAACCGTCCTGCAGTTCAGATGATTTGTTTTACTAGATCAACAAAGATGAGGATAATATCTGTAGTATCGAAATATCGATTTGGAAATCCTAGAACATTTGGCATATACGGAAATAGGTTGGCATGATCCACATAGACACTGCAAATTTGATTGGGCATATTTCGATACTACAGATATTGAATTAGTCTTGGGTGATCTAGTAGAAAAATAATCTGATCTCCAGAATGATTTCGGAACCTATAACATCCTGTATACGTACCAATAGGTCGGGTACAATCCACATAGACACTTTGAATCTGTTTGGACATATTTCGATACTACAGACATTATTGGAGTCTTGGTTGATATAGTAGAACAAGTCAACTGAACTCCAGGACGATTTGGAGAACCTAGAATATCCGGTATACATGGCAATTACTCGCATATATACGATTCGTTTATGATTTGACAACGAAAAATGCTATGTTCGTATTGGAAAAAAAGGAAAATGTCTCACATTGGACAAATGACTCAGCGAATTTCCGTGTAAATCCGGTGTGACTTATGGAATTGAGATCATTTCTCGATTATTTGCAGGGTGTTTGGTTTGAACGGGTAAAAAATTGAGAGCCAAATGAACAACAAAATTGATAACAGCAAAATAATCCGGGACGGAAAGGTTACAATGAATTCCACAATTTTTGTGACAGCATATCAGTCCCTTCGCGATTTTCGCGACATCATTTAATGTTTCCGTGATTTTCGCGACTGAAAGTTCAAATCCGCGACAAATCCGCGAAATTCGCGAAATCTGCACACTGATCGGTCCATTTCATGATGTCACCTTTCACCTTTCGCCAAAATAGCCATCTTTCTTGTTGCAAGCTTTGGGCTCAAGCATCTTGGATGATCGCTTTGGTTCCATTCTTGCAGCATCTTTAGCACTCCGGGTGTCCAAGCACGATTATATGCTTTGGAGAAATCTAGAATGACAACGTGGACATGTAGGTTGTCTCTTAGAACTTCATCGAGAACCTGGCCCAAAGAAGCAAAGTATGTTCCTGTACCAAAGCCTTGTCGGAAAGCATGTTGTCTATGATCCAGGTAATTGTTTTCTCGAAGGTACGCTATCAGTCTTCTGTTGATGATTCGTTCGTAAACCTTACAGACACAGCTGGTTAATGCGATTGGACGGAAGTCCTTGGGATCAATTGATGAAGATCCGTTCTTCGAAGAAGTCATTTTGCCAACATTCGTTTAATTTTTTAAGAAGCATTTGTTCGCCACGAATCGGAAGGTGCTTTAGCATGGGGTATCCAATGTCGTCAGGGCATTCAGATTTTCCACTGCTACAAGCGAGAGCAAATGATAATTCCGCCATTGTAAAAGGTTGGTTGATTGAGAAGTCTTGGAGATCGGATGGTAATACAAATGTTGATACGGAGTTCGTGCATGCTTTGTTGCGGCGAAGGAAGTCCTTCAATGCTTTCAGTTGTTCTACCTGCTCTGGTTTCCTGACCATCAGGGCATATTGAGTTCCTCGATATTCAGGGAAGGCACCCTCAATGCGTCTGCAACATTCTGTCACAGATATATTAACTACAAACGGATTGGTTGATAGTTTAGCTGGTGCGACTGGTTTCAAGCGTAGAATCGCCAGTGGGCCATAAACATTCAGGAACTGTAAGGCCCCTGTATGATCCATCAATCGTATTACCACCTTTGGCTCCACCACCAGGGTCGGTCCCATCCCGACTTCATGATCGGGAAAGGGTGGTGAGACGGTTTTCACCCGATGAAAGCCAGAATGGTACCTTATAACGCCCGCAGTGGAGATGCTTTAATGTATGTATAAATGAGCAGCAGTTAATAGTTAATAGCAGTTTTTGAATAACCCATCCGAACATACCAACTTGACAAGATGAGAAACGCCGAAGTTATTTCAATTTTAAGCTTTACTTCGATTGATGTGAGTGAAGAATTCGGCGGGGGGGGGGGATTAGTAATATTAAGCCCCCTCTCTCTAAATATGCTTATGAGATTAAGCAATTGCTTTCAAATGCCACATCTGACCATATCAAATTGATAAGATAAGAAACTCCGAAGTTATTTCAGTTTGAACTCTGACTTCCATTAGTACACCGGCAGTGTTGGCAGGAAAAGCGATTTTCGACATTTAATTTAACAATTTTCCAGGTGATTCCGGACATCCAGGGGACCGTTTCCTGACTACCCGGTAGTAGAATCGATATGGTGATAGTATATTTCTTCTATGCTCATGATTGTACGCAATTTAGAAAAAAAAAAATCGCGGATCTCTAGGTCTACTTTCAGGAATTGACTATTTTCCCGGTGAATCTGAATTTTCGCAGAGCCACCTCTCACGGGTTTTCCCATTCCCAATGGAAAATCACAAGTATAATCGGTTCCCTATCTGTTTCGGTCAAAAGTAGATAGTCATACCTTTCAAAAAAACGGCTCAATGGTAACCAAATTGCCGAGAACCAGTCATGTCCAAATGAATCGATACGCATTTTGCTCGGGGCTTTTCCGAGTTTTTTTCCGTATCGGCTGGCCAACCACTGGCTCAATCGGGTTTCTACCTGTAGTAGAATGGAGGCTGAATTGTAACGATTGATCATCGCATTGCTGAGAACTAGTCATCTCAAGTAACAATTTGGGTTTTGTGAGAGTTCTGAAGACCATGATTTAGACTTGTAGAATACTTTAAAACCACGATAAAACTTGCAATGTTACACTTGATTCGACACGCTGTTTGCAGCCTTAGTACTTTGAGGAAGTCATGATGGCTTGGGGTTCTGTCAGTTAAAGCTTTTGTGGTGAATCTGCTTCAAGTCATCTTTTGACCTTTGCTGCAGGGCAGCCAATTTGGGGGGACTAGTGAAAAACCGGCTTTTTTACATTTTCTAGGGTGTCTAAGCACGATAAAAAAAAAACGATATCGTAACTCTGTTTACAGCAAATTCGATTTTTATTTCGTATTCATGTTCTCTATAGTATTCTCTTACAGTTAAACGTAGAAAATCCGAGATCCGATCAGTCGTAAGCAACGGAGCGAATTTTTGATCTCACGCTACTCGTTAGCTTCAGCACAGATGCCTTTCCAACAATTTTGGATACTTTTTCCCAGTCTTTCGCAAACTTTGAAACGGAATCCGCTGCCTTTACATGTTTCCGCATATATGCTTTGGTCAGCAGCAAGTATTCTCAACTCTTACTAGGCATAGAAATAAGTGAATTACAAACAATGAATAATTAAATATCGGCTCCGTACAGCTAACGTGATTGAGCCTGGAACGATAAACGAACTAGATAAAAAAAGTCTCATTCTCTTTAACGTGATTTTCTCCCGAATTCGGTAGAAATCCAGGCCACTTCAACCACATTTCCCATGCAAAATTCCAAAATTTACCACCGCAACTCGAAAATCTTTCCGAACTCTTTGTTTATTAATTTATTTGATAAGGCTCAACCGAATTAACTTTACAGAGCCGAGGATTCTTGGTCACTATACAATACATCTTAAAACTATAGTCAAAAGGTACAACACAATAAACACTTTATCTTCCGCTATCCAAAAAGCCTCCTCCATCAGAACTGGAGCCACTTCCAGTGGTTTCATTGTATGGCAAATTGTTGTACGCCAACGAGGGTCAGAGTGCGTCCATTGCAGCAATGGACGCAAAACGTGGTCAGCACTCACACACTCATCACGAAACGGTTGCTTTCCAAAGTCGACGACGCATCGACCGAAAGAACTGCTGATGAAGAACAATGAGGAGGACCACACAATGGTTGCTGCCGAGAAAGCAGACGATCGCGTAGCACACATCGAGAGTGGCCTGCTTTTGTCGACAGCCGAGTGAACACTCATCCGAACTCTTTGATCGCAAATATCTATTTAGAGCGAGTTTACTGTAATAAGTTAGTTCACTCTCTCGTTTTCTTCCTCTCTCTTTCGTTCTCTTTCTCTACCATTCTCTTTTTCTCTCATTCTCATATTTACTCACGCTGCATCTATCAATATGAGGGAACCACGTTTTACCATATATCTCGAGAACGAGTGAAGGTATCGTAAAATAGACAAAATATTCGCCATTAATACCCCGTTCACATTACAGCCTATATCACGTAACATAGGCTCTTGCAATGATCACTCATACATAGGATTTCCAATGAATATTAGATGTATGAGTGCTCATTGCAAAACAGCGTATATCACGTTATATACGCTGTAATGTGAACGGGGTATTAGGGTCACAAAATCACCTAAGAGGAAGAGGAGACAACTGGCTTCTTACTCTTTAATCTCTATCTCTATCTCTATCTCTATCTTACGCACTTCAAATCGGCCAATCACGAGCTGGTTCGCGTTTGACAGAAAAGTGGTTCGTTTTCGCTCCCGTATTGTCTCCTCTTCCTCTTAGAAAATCGCGTGTTTACTTAGGGGTGATGCACATATTATGTCACGCTCTAAGGCGCGAGGGGGTTTATGATTTTGTGACAAACAATGCATTAGATATAGGAAAAACGTCGCGAAAGGGGGGAGGTGGGGGGAGGTTAATTTTTTCCTCAATTCAGTGTGACATAATAAATGGATCGCCACTTATAGAAGCATATGTTTTATTTGAAAAAGCTCATCGTTCGACATTTTGGACTTAGAGCCCTTGCGCCACCTCTAAATGTCAACGAAAAACAGCCGTTTAGTACCTTCCTCAACATTGTCTTTTACTCAAGGGGTATTCAACTCTACTCTGTGCCAAGAGTTTCGGCAGTGCCGAAAGCTGTGCCAACCGTTGTGTCGATCATGCCGAAGTAGGCCGAAGTGTATCAATCAAGGTGTTTGGCAACCGTGAAGTTATACTTTTGTGATTGTGTTTACATTTTCAATATATCTAATTCATGACCATGGTTCTTGGAAAATATTAAGCTTCATTCTCATTAGAATGTGTGCGGATTGGGCAGTGGAAGAGGAACTGGAAGCCCCCGTCAAAATCAAACCCTGAACTCGAACGGACGAAAGTTCACTCCCACCCTAGAAACAACATCCTCGAAACAGTTCTGATCGACTCAAAATTACGCAACCTCGAAGACATCCCCCAAGCCAATCGTATCGCAAATTGTACCGACAAGGTACCACCAATCAAAACCAATGGTCGCCAGTGAAAGCCATCAAATGTCCCCCCATTTCATATCTGTCATACCTCGAAAATGGTGCACGATCCAGATAAACTCCGCATCTGCAGTTCAAATGTACCCTGTGGTTGTTGTTGTTCATCTGCACGCCCATGGGATCTTGCCGAACAGCAAACTTCTTAGTGTCGTCATGCGTCATGCACTTTCGAGATTGAGCAAGGCCTTTTGATTGGAGGGCCACCCATCACACCGGATCCTTTTGAGACGAACTAAGGCTTGTACTCGAAAAAAATGCACCATTTTTATCCGTGGGTATAAAAATTGATGAAAATCTGGATATAACTAGTTTGGAGTGAATTGTTTACATGTGCAAAATTTCATAACAATCGGTTCAGTGGTTATTGAGATGTCATCGAAACAAGTAGAAAATCGCCGGAGAATTTTGCGCGTCGTCATGGAAAATCCGACTGCGACCATGAGATGGATCGGAAGACAACTGGGAATCACCCATACAACTGTGTCTAGTGTGGGAAAATCGTTTAAGGAGTCCCAGACGACCGAGCGGCGGGCTGGAAGTGGAAGAAAATCGAAGACAGCTGACCCTGTGAAGGCCCGGAAGGTGTTGGATTATTTCAAGCGTAATCCGAACCTTTTGATTCGCGACGCGGCTCTGAAAGCAAAGTGTTCCGCCTGGTTCGTTCAGCAAACCATGAAACGAGCTGGGCTTCGTGTATTCAAGGTCCGGAAGGGAGCGAACCGGCGTGATCAACAAAACACGGCGGCCAAATCCCGCGCAAGGAAGCTGTATCGAGAGTGGTTAACGAAACCGATGTGTGTGGTTATGGATGACGAAACCTACATCAAGGCAGACGCAAAGCAGATAACGGGGCTGGAGTTCTACGTTGCCAAATCACGGTTTTATGTTCCGGAAGACATAAGGAAGAAGAAAGTGGACAAATTCGCCAAAAAATACTTGCTCTGGCAGGCCATATGCCAATGCGGTAAACTGAGTAAAACGTACATCACAATGGGTACCATCAACAGCGAAATTTACCGCACCGAGTGCCTCCAGAAGCGTCTGTTGCCCTTCCTGCGGTCCCACGGAGGCGAGACATTATTTTGGCCAGACCTGGAATCATGCCATTACGCGCGATCGACGTTGGATTGGTACAGAGATAATAACGTTGTTTTGTACCAAAACCGCCAACCCCCCAAATTCACCAGAACTTCGTCCGGTGGAAAGATTTTGGGCCATAATGAAGGCCAAAGTTCGAAAATCGTCCAAGGTGTTTAGAACGAGCTGGAGTTGAAGAAAGAATGGATGAAAGTGACCAAAAAGGTCGGCTCCACCATTGCACAAAATGTAATGAGAAGTCTTAAGGGAAAGGTGCGGGCTTTCAGCGATGGAAAGGATATTGAATAAAGTAATTATGCCGAAACATAATCCATATGTATTAGTTCATTCCCTGAAAGTTTCAAGAAAATCCGACTTAAAATAAATTTTTGGCGAACACCTTTGTCTGGTGCATTTTTTTCGAGTACAGGCCTTAGTGCTACAGAAGAGTGCAGATTGGATCGTTGGTGAAGTACTCACGGAATAGAATGTAATTGCATTTTTGATTGCATTGATCTGCTCCCATAAATCATATACTGTTTCACTAAAGCAATCGTCCAGACCTGATGGAATATTTGGGGTAAATACGTATCGATAGCCCCCAATAAGTACTGGGACTTGTATGGACATCCCTATAAAGTCCTGTGGATTTCCCATCGAAGTCCATACCAGTTGAAACCAATGACTGGCAGGGATACCTAAGGAAAAAACGTAGGAGAAAACGATAAAATTTTCATCCCGGAGGACCCTTGGCAAGACCGGGATTCAAACCTGACCGAAATACAAAACCCATCACACACACACCCCCTGTGAAGTTGTTTTTTTTTTCTGGCACAATATTGTCGTCGTTCAGAGGATTTTTGTCCATTCAGTTCACCGATCGCATTCCGCACCGTACCGTTGTATTGGATGATCTTACAGGCATTTGACCAACCGTTGCTCGAGGAAGCTCATTTTGGCCATCTTGACTGTCGTATCGACCCTCTCGACCGACCATGGTGTGGAAGAACGCTGTTGGCGTGAAGCTATTCTGGACGAAACCACGAGGCGCTGGGATTTTCGCTACGGATCGGATGAGATAAACTCAGTTTCATCGTGCAGACAGGTGCAGGCAATACTCACAGCATTTTCCCTTGGAATCCGAAGCCCAATGAGGTAAACAAAGAAGTCAACCTTAGCAACGATTGACAAAACGTCAACTCTCGACAGTGATGCCGTTTTATATTATGTTGATTGTATCCTACTTGTCAACGTTTGTCCTAAAGAGCCGAATAGTGTGCCATGCTGTGCTTCGGCACAGTGTGCAGAGTTGATTACCCCTTGCCTTTACTCGCATTCTGCTTACTATTTACAATTCGGCAGTGAGCATGCATAAGAGCGTAAACGCGTTGATTGATTCTCTTCGTTGATTTTCTCGGTGGGTTTGCTGTTGCTTTTGATAGCCAATACAACCTGTTACAACTCTGCATTGAACAAATTCTAGAAAATTGTTTCGCTTAGCTGTAGCAATGCAAAGAGAAAATCGAGGAAGAGAATCGATCATCGCGTATACGCCCTTATGCATGCTCACTATCGAATTCTCACACTGCCGTACTATAACGGAGCTATCAACTCTATACTTTCATCGTATTAAATGTCCACTTTAAGACTGATATTTGACGTTAGGCATATCCAACTGTATATTTAATATCCAGGTTTACACACTGAAACCCATAGGATTTAGAACGCCCATAGAAATCACTACCCGAAACAGACATTTTACTGAAGGCTACTGCTTTCCATTGCTGAAGAAAATTGTTCTTTATTAGACGGACTTAATGTTATTCGGGAGAATGTTATAGAATCGAGTAAGAGAGCATTAAACAAAGTAAAGGGTGAACACGAAATTATTGCAACACTTACAACTGGCTGTATCTTTATTCCTACTTGGTGCAAATTAATCAAGCTTTGCATAGTTTATCTTTGAAGTGTATTGTTTACATCCTGTAAATTGCGTTATTGTCTATTTCGATGTCGTTAAGATGAAAGTGAGTCAAGTCAAGACGCGTGAAAAAATTGTGCACGCTCACATGGAAAATCCGGAGCCGTCCGATCGTCCTTTAGGAAAAATACTGCATATCAATAATTCAACCGTATCAAGAGTTATAAACAGGTTCAAGAACCGGTTGATAATGGATCACACGCACGGAGCAGGATGGAAACTAGGACCAGCATGTAGGAAGCCGGAGGGAAAGGTGAAGGGTAGTTTCACCCGAAATCCCAACATTTCTACACCTCATGTTGCCAAAAAGGTCGGTGTTCCGCAAAGCTAAGTGCAGAAGTGCAAGTTTTATCAAGGTTTTAAAGCGTTTTACAAGTCCAATTCATAGCAGAACCCTCATAAAACCAAAATTGTTACTTGGGCTCTCCCCCACCATCTCCTCCTCGCCAACCTGCACCCCCACACCATTGCCCCCGAAAATCTCTGCACTCCCCCGCCTAAAGGCTTACCCAGAAGCCTCGAAAGGCCCATGAATTGTTTTTTTTTTCCGGCCCAAACAAACTTTTTTGAACATTCCGAGGATATCTAAGGATCTTACAGCGCATTTTTCGGCCGTTACCGACATTTTTAAGGCGACAACAATAAAACTGCGCGTTACCGTTGATGACCGGAAGCAGGTTAACCGAATTGTTGCGTGCGAGCTTTTTTCATTGGAATACCGTCGCCGAAGCAAGTTTGACTAGTGATGATTTCTTGGGTCCCGATTCCTTCGGAATCTTTAAAAACCGTGCTCTCCCGAAAGTGAAGATATTAGACTGCCTTCAAATGCAGTCAGTAACTATCGTAGGTTCCAACAAATCTTATTCCTTGTCAAACTCGCTTCGTTTACCCTTTTCGGGTTCAGCGTTACCTCACTACGTAGCTATTGGCAAGGTTCGGCTGCCTGTACGTCTGTTTGTACTGCTGCTCGAACAAACCACGCTGCGATCAGTGTGGCGAGCAGAATCAAGAGAGTTCTTGCAGTGCTCCTCCAAAATGCGTGTACTGCAAGGAGAGTCTGCATACTGACTGCCCGAGGTATAAACAGCAGGGAGACAACATTAAGCGGTCTCTGCAAGCTCGCTCCAAGAGAACAATAGCAGAACTCTTGAAGAATACCGCTTCACCTTCTCAGATCACTCCAAAAAGCAGTAACACTTTCTCCATTTTGCCAGTTGATGATCTAGACTTTGACTCAGAGGGCGGTGAGGGTAGTCCGTTTGTCTTTAAAGGCAATACGAGAAAACGAGCCAAAAAACACACCACCGAAAAGCCTCGTAAGGCCACTTGTATGGACCGCCCTCCCCCCTTAGAAAAATCAAGAGGTAACGGAAATGCACCGAAACCCATTCGACCGGGTTTTAAACCTTGTAATTATGACAAGAACTTTCCGTCACTTCCATGATCATCTAAAACCCCAGATGTCCCAGTTTTTCGGCCAGAAAATCAGCTGAATAATCGTTTTCTGGTATTGTGGATAGCTTCTTCAGTATATTCATTATCTCTGACTCAACGAGGAGCATTATTAATTTAGTGCTGCCAATGGTGAAAACTCTTTTGAAGCAACTAGCTTCTAGGTGGTCCTTCCTTGCATCGATAATATCCTTTGATGGATAATTCTCCGAATGAGGTCGGGGATATGATCTCTGTTATTCAGTGGAACTGTTGAAGTCCTATGCCAAAACTTGATTCACTTTCTGATGCGTTTGCCCTTTGTGAAACATGGCTTTCTTCAGACAACGATCTTGCTTTCCACGATTTCAACATTATTCGCCTTGACCGCGCAGATTCGTATGGAGGGGTGCTTCTGGGGATCAACAAGCTCCATTGCTTCTTCAGAATCGATCTGCCTTCGGTGACAGGCATTGAAGTAGTTGCATGTCAGGTTAATATTCGAGGTAAATGCCTCAATATTGCCTCAGTATATCTTCCACCGAGAACCGCGATCTCTCGTCAAAGTCTCGCGGATATCTGCACGGCTATGCCGGAGCCACGGTTGATCTTGGGAGATTTTGACTCTCACGGTACAGGCTGGGGGGAACTGTACGACGACAACCGCTCAACCTTGATATACGACATGTGCGACTTCTTCAAAATGACAATTCTGAACACTGGGGAAGTAACACGAGTGGCCAAACCTCCAGCAAGAGAAAGTAGATTAGACCTCTCACTTTGTTCGAGTTCATTATCGTTGGATTGCTCGTGGAAAGTAATCCAATATCCCTAAGGTAGTGATCATTTGCCAATCAAAGTTTCTATTACCAATGGTTCATCTTCTACTCGCTCGGTTGACATCGCGTACGATCTTACGAAAAATTCGCGACCGCGGTTCTTGATGTCATCTTGTGTTCTCCCAAGTTGTTAGCTTCCCATCGGTGTACCCTCATGTCTATCTTTTTCATAAGTATGTCGCTTAGTTTGAGATCAAGAGCACATTGCGCTCCAAACCTTGCGTTCTCAATCCCTACCCTGCCATCCATTTGTTACAATTTGTTACCCCTAACCTCGAGATAGCCGCGAGTAATCGGCCCCCGCTTTACTAACGTTAGTTTTAAGTAATTTTGTAATCCAAACAATGAATATCGACTCCGCAAAGCTACGGAAAATGAGCCTGAAAACACGCATTATAAAAAAAATGTATACTGAGGTAAAACATGTATAGAATCACCCTAAAAATTTGGTTTTTCTTTCTGATAAATACAAAAAATTTGAGAGCAAATTAAATGTGTTGCAATAATTTCGTGTTCGCCCTTTATAGCTTCTCGCCAGTGTGGTCAGTTCTGAACAATTCTCTGTCACATAAGCAAACGACTTGGCACGAGCGCCTCCGATTTTGATGAAACTTTCGATATGTCTTCAGTATGGGAGGTTATGATTTTTTCCACAGATCACAAGACCATTTTGACTCAAGACTATTTGTTGAAAAGGGCGTATGTGCTTTAACATATGAATTTTTCAAAAAAATCAAACTCCAAAACCGTTTATTGTATCAAAATTGAGTCTGAAAAGAAGTTGTTGAGAATCGATTGGACTATTTTTTTCAGTGTATATTTTTTTCCTTTAAAGTCCAATCAATTCTCTACAACTTCTTTTCAGACACAATTTCTACACAATAAAAGGTTTTAGTGTTAATTTTTATTGAAAAATTCATATGCGAAAACACATACGCCCTTTTCAACAAATAGTCTTGAGTCAAAATGGTATCGTGATCTGTGGAAAAATCATAACCTCCCATACTGAAGACATGTTGAAAGTTTCATTCAGATCGGAAAGAGTCGTCCCAGATTTATACTTTTTCTGGAAGATTTAACCTCAACTACGAGTTTATCCGTAGATCTACGGTTCTTCTATGGTCGGTCCCATAAGATTCTACGGATTTTATATATTGGCAGGGAGAATTTCTACGGGTCGTACTCCATGAAAAGTTAACAACACTGTAGTTCTTGCAATGCACACATTTTTCAGAACCACCCTTAAAATCCAAACCACTTTGCTGTGACGCCATGCTAGCTTCTGCTGTGACACAGCATTAAATATAGAATTCCGAATTTGGAACAAACCATTTTTTTATCGATACTTTTTTCCATCTTCTTTTCTCTCTCCCACGCGCCGACAACAACAAAAACAACAACAGTGAGCCAATTGGAGGATGACGACGTATTCGATGTGAACGACTACCGGGACGTCATCAGTTCTTCCAACCAGCAAGCAGCACCACCTCCGCCGCAACAGCTACGCCTAGCCTCGACCGGTTCGCTCGACTACGACTTCTACGAGGACATGGACGAGCGGGACAGCATCTACCTGGATGCCGTATCGATCAACTCGGATGGCACGACGAACAACGCGCGGAAATCACTCTACCTTTCGCGCCAAACCGTGTACCACTCGGCGGAGGAACTCCAACTGGATTCGGTGCTGCACGATGGCAGTGGCGAAACCGGAACGTTGAGAAGCATCAAAGCGACCACCGAATCGTTGCTGAACGATTCCCGTGCTAACGGGGGCCTGCCGAACCTACCGTGCGAAGCCCGGGCCAGTGGCAGCGCCACGTCGGGATCCTTTGGCGGTGGCATCCTGAAGCGACCGGGCATGGCGACCCAGTACAACGAAGAGGTGGCTAGCACTAGTCCTCTATTACTAGACAATCATTCCACATTCGACCACAGCACCAACACCACCAATCAGACCGATTCCCAAACCATTAGCACTAACAATCGACAACAACAACAACAACAACAACAACAACAACAACATCCCGACCGTTGTAGTAAGCATGAGCCAAGACAGATAGTTACATATTCGCTGTGGAAATCGAGGGTAAAAGCGTAATTTTTCATTCTACTTATTCTTCGTTTTCTTGTGATTCTTGATTCGTACTAACCTCATGCTCCTATTAACAATGTATCACTTCACTGTTACATGCCATAGTTTACGAGTGGAAATGGTATCACGAGTTGGAATTGGTCGCGTGCGACCAACAGTAGAAGCACAGTGAGACAAAATATCATTCGAAAATGGTTAAAATTCTAAACGCTGACCCACTGTTCGATCTAACCGAAGAGCCCACCCTCACACCAAAGTGGAATCGGAAGGGTAGGCACTCAATCGAGGTTTGCCATCAACAAACGCACACTTTCACACTAACGATTCATATTTTTTTTTTCCCTCTGAATGACTTCGCTGTTTTCCTATCTCTTAGCTCCAGGAAAACGCAGTAGACCGTGTAGTTTTTAACCTTCACCGAAATGTGTTTCCCCACCCTCCCTCATCATATCACTCGCCTATTTACTACTACTGCTACTAACCTACAATTGACTCAGCAGGCGACAGCACCAGCCTACTTTCTTTCCCTCTCCCTTCCAAAATGTGGTGTCCCTAACCTTCAGGAAAAACGCGGTTGATTATTGGAAAATTTATTCACCCATTCAAAGTACGCACTTCTGTCGAAAATCAATTTTTCAAACACAATTTGTCATTCCTTTTTAAAATGAAAAATTCAACGCCCGTCAAGCAGTCATCAGTGCTGTCACAGTGTCACACATTAGAAATAGTGATTAGCTGCCATTAGAGCGGACCGAAACGACTCAATCGCTATGCATATTAGGTGTTCGGTTTGACACGCTTCGTTTTTTTTTCCGCTTCCATTTGAGTGGCGAATTGTTCGTGGATTGATAACGGGGCGTTTCGCGCTTCGTTTCGATTCGGGGAGCTGTCCAAAGTGTCCGAAAAATTGGTAATTACTGAGCCTTAATTTATTAGTACGTTTGTTATCACCATCAGACATAAAGTAGGTACAATGTTTGCACTGAGTGTGACTTTGAGCGCTGCTGTGCTGACAGAGCTGGTAATAATAGACATGCGATGGCACTGTTTGATGGCAATAAATATCGGCTTATGGGAAGTGCTTGGTTATTGTTATCGCATGGGACTAGGCTGGGAAGTATTTTAGCGCCGCGTGGAGGTGCACTTGAAATTTAACAAAGTGCATTTCGCGACCAACAACCGGAAAGGGCCTATCAGCTTTTGTAAACAAAATTTTGAATGCCCGATCCTTGCAGACCGAAGGCCGCCCACGCAAATCAATGGCATCATCATGTTGCCCGATGATGCTGTTGGTTTGTGTGGACGCACTACGCTTTGCGAGGGAAGGATTTAAAAAAGTTTTTTTTTGCGAAAGCTGATATACCCTTTTCAATTGGTTGTTCGAGATTTGATTAGCAAGTCTTATCTGAGACTGCTGGAGGGATGAATGACCCATGATTGTATGGTGTGAATGCAGATAAGTAGAAGGAACAGGTGCATTTGCAATTCTAGCATGGACTTGCCCTTGAAAACGTTTGGGTTTACCCTGGGTACTGCGGACTCACTCCATATGTTTGTCATCTGGCAGCCAATGCACTATGGTTCGAAACGGAAATTTAGCAGGAAAACATTATTTACTTTACTGATAATGATCAACCCGATTTGTATCTTCCTAAAAGTTGTCCTTGCTCGTTTTCTACTCTCAATATACAATTTTCACACTGCCGTACTCTAACGGAACTATCAACTCTATACTTTCATCTCCTCATCTATCGTATAAAAATTACCACTTTAGTCTGTTATTTGTAATCAGCATCTGAAACTATTATTTACTTTGTTGCAATTAATTTTAGAGGGTTAGTATCTTCGCAGATGTTGTTTATATTGAACTGGGCCTCCTTTTTGTAAAACCGATGATTAGAGTGGTCCTCATTTTAACCTAAATCAGAAATCAAACTTTTTGTTTGAAGTTACATATTGGTAGTTACATTCTTCAGCAAAATTGTAGAACAAAATATGTCAAGCAACTTTTCTGCAAACAATTATTTTTCTAACTCTTCATCTGACCACACTAGAGCTATTTTTCTGCTTAAGTTAGGGTGTCCCTAAAAAAATCTGCTTTTTTTTATTCTAAGTTTTTTTTTTCGTTTCAAATGTGACGAATAAGTAATCTTAAGAAGAGTTGTAGAGAAGGTTATGGCGCACTTTTTTGCTGAATAATTTATTTGAGTATAGTTTAAAATTCAAAAGTAATTTTACCATAAAAAGCATGCAGTCTTCAAATGTAGTTTGATGTTTTCGATATTGACACTGGAACTTCCGGAGGCAGCTTCTGCACGATTTCGTTTGAGATTTCTGTTGCTACCGGAGGAGGTTGCTGGGAGTTTCTAGAAAGTTTATGCGTGTTCACGGCGGAGAGAATACCATAGCATGATTCTGGTAGATATGTTGTAAGTTACGGATGTTCCGGGGAGATTCGACAGTGTTTGCAAATGTTCACGTCGGATAGAGTTCCGGGCGATTTCGATGGAGATTTTCGGTGCTGCCAACGGAGGTTCCAGTGGGTTTCAGAGAATTTCGACAAATTTTTTCCGCATTCTCGGTCGAGGAGCTTCAGGAAAAAAAACAATTCTCGAGCCAGGAGTGTGGATTTGAGCGATCCGATGTGGTAGGAACTGTGACTTAGAGCATCTCACTACAAAAAATGCACTGAGAAAATACATTTAATTTTTTTGTTTCTGGTCAAAATGCATTTATTTATTTTTTTTTTATAATAAATGTACCACAAAAGTGATCTGCCCTTAGATTCTAATTCATTATAATTCTTCAAATTTGAAAACTTCATGAGAAGTTTTGGACCAGGAACTTTTTTAATTTGAAATTGTCTTATGACATAAGGTCATCGCAGATAACTCGGCTCTGTAAAGTTTATTCGATTGAGCCTGTACAAATAAAGTAATTAATAAAAAAAATGAGGTCATCGCAGACAAAAAATGAAAAAAATCGTACGTTGGAATGAAGAGAAATTCACATTCACATTCTCATTCTCATTCACATTCTCAGACATATTTTTGATAAATTAGTTGATTTTGATAAAAAAAAATAATTAGAGTTACAGATGTCAACTTTCAGTTTATGGACAGCTAAATAAACAAATAAATAAATAAATGAATTAATTAATTAATGTATAAATAATAAATAAAATAAATAAAATAAATAAAATAAATAAAATAAATAAAATAAATAAAATAAATAAAATAAATAAAATAAATAAAATAAATAAAATAAATAAAATAAATAAAATAAATAAAATAAATAAAATAAATAAAATAAATAAAATAAATAAAATAAATAAAATAAATAAAATAAATAAAATAAATAAAATAAATAAAATAAATAAAATAAATAAAATAAATAGAATAAATAGAATAAATAAAATAAATAAAATAAAAAAAATAAATAAAATAAATAAAATAAATAAAATAAATAAAATAAATAAAATAAATAAAATAAATAAAATAAATAAAATAAATAAAATAAATAAAATAAATAAAATGAATAAAATAAATAAAATAAATAAAATAAATAAAATAAATAAAATTAATAAAATAAATAAAATAAATAAAATAAATAAAATTAATAAAATAAATAAAATAAATAAAATAAATAAAATAAATAAAATAAATCAAATAAATAAAATCAAAACAATAAATAAAATAAATTAAATAAATTTAATAAATAAAATAAATTAAATAACTTAAATAAATTAAATAACCTAAATAAATTGAATTAACAAAATAAATAAAATAAATTAAATAAAGGAAATAAAGCAAGTAATTAAAATAAATAAAATAAATAAAATAAATAAAATAAATAAAATAAATAAAATAAATAAAATAAATAAAATAAATAAAATAAATAAAATAAATAAAATAAATAAAATAAATAAAATAAATAAAATCAATAAAATAAATCAAATAAATAAAATAAATCAAATAAATAAAATAAATCAAATAAATAAAAAAAGTATACAAAAATATATAAAAAAATAACAAAAAATAAGGATAAAAAAATTAATAAATAAATAATAAAGTATTTAAATAAATCAACATAAAAAAAATTAATAAATCGATAAAAAAAATAAATAAATCAAAGAAAAATTAAGCAAAAAATAAATTAATAAAAAATAAATAATAAAAAAATAAATCAAACAAAAAATAGATAAAAATATAAATAATTAAAAAAAAAAAATAAACAAAAATTTAAAAAATAAACAAGAAATCAGAAATAAATCAAAAAATAAATAAATTAATAAAACAAAAAAATCATAAATCAAAAATTTAAAAAAATTTAAAACTAGTAACTCAAAAATAAACCAATCAAAAAATAAATTAATCCAAAATAAATAAATAAAAAAAATAAAAATAAATCGACAAATAAATAAATAAAAAAAATAATTAAATCAAATAATTAAAATATCAAAAAATAAATAAATCAAAAAATAAATAAATCAAAAAATCAAAAATTTATTAATCAATTATAATTTTTTTGGGTTATTTAGTTTTTGATATATTTTCGAAATCTAAAAAAAAATACAAAAAATCAAGAAATAGAAAAAAACAAAAAAAAAAAATAATAAAACAAAATAAAAAAATAAAACGAAGTCGAAAATAAAATAAATCAAACACTAAATCAATCAAAAAATAAATTTACCAAAAAATAAATGAAAAAAAAATAATCAAAGAATATATAAATCCAAAAATAAAGAAATCAAAAAATTAATAAATCACAAAATTAATAAATAAAACAATAAAATATACAAATTAAAAAGTAAATAAATAAAAAAAACTTAAAATTAATAGATCAAAAAATAAATAAATTAAAAAATAAACAAACAAAAAAATAAATCAATAAATTAATTATTTAAAAAAATAATAGAGCAAAAAATAAATAATAAATGAATTAATAAACCAAAAAATAAATAAATCAAAAAATACATGAATAAAAAAATAGATAAATCTTAAAACAAATAAATAAAAAAATAAATAAATAAAATAATAAATAAATAAATCAAAATAAGTTAATTTGTAAATAAATTAGTAAATAAGTAAATAAATGAGTTAATAAGTAAATTAATAAGTAAATAAGGAAATAAATAAATTATTTTTTAATTAGGGGCTGTTCATAAACTACGCAGACAGTTTTTTGGGATTCGTGTCTGCGTAGACAATTTTCCATACAAGTTTTTTAAAATTTGTATGGGCCGTGGATAACTGTCAACCTCCCCCCGTTACTGTCTACGTAGTTTATGAACAGCCCATTATGAATTTAAAAAACCAAGCAAAAAATAAATTAATCAAAAAAAAAATAATCAAAAAATTAATAAATCAGAAAATAAAAAAAAATATAAATCCAAAAACTAAATAAATAAAAACCATAGAAAAAAATAATATAAAATAAAAAAAAAATAATAAAAAATAAAACGAAATTGAAAATAAAAAAATTAAACAATTAATAAAAAAAAAATAAATAAACCAAAAAAATAAATAAATAAAAAATAAATAAATCAAAGAATTGATAAATCCAAAAATAAAGAAATCAAAAAATTAATAAATCACAAAATAAGTAAATAAAAAATATTTAAAAAAATATACAAATTAATAAGTAAATAAATCAAAAAAAAATCAAAAAATAAATAAATCAAAAAATAAAGCAATCAAAAAATAAATAACTCAAAAAAAAATAACTTAAAAAAATAAATCAAAAAATATGTAATAAATATATTAATAAACCAAAAAATAAATAAATCAAAAAATAAATGAATCAAAAAATATACAAATAAGTTAATTAGTAAATTAATTAGTAAATAAGTATATAAATTAGTAAATAAGTAAATAAATAAATAATTTTTTAATTAGGGGCTGTTCATAAACTACGTAGACAATTTTCCTTACAAAATTTTTAAAATTTGTATGGGCCGTGGATAATTGGCAACCCCCCCTAAACTGTCTACGTAGTTTATAAACAGCCCCTTATGAATTTAAAAAATAACAACGGTCCATTTTTATCCCATACTCTTCTATATAGTGTACCCGTATTTCCCTAATATCTCATGAACTGTTGTTTAAAGACATACTTCTCTAAAATCATGCATAAAGTGCTTATATTTTACGAAATATAGAGCAAAACATTTCCTCCAAAAAGTTGGGGAAAATGGTCCAAAACAAAGTGTCAGTGCCGATTGTGCCAATCACATTGAACTGACTTTGTTTGGTTGTGAATAATGGCATGTTTGGCAACCGGGTTAAAATGACAGCTCATTTTTTGTGTTTTGATTTTGAACAAGCAGTGAAATTCGAAGAATCCGAACCAAGGCGACGATACTTTTGACGAGATTGACCGTGAGCGGCTTAAGTCATCCGTCAGGAAACAACAAAGGAAAAACAAGAGTCGATACCGGTCAAACTGGCTGGACCGGAGGATCCCCTCGCAAAGGCGGTCGAGTTCTTTGAATCGCTTGACAAAGACAACATTGAAACTATTGATTGTGTGAACCTCGGTGTGAACGCAGCGTGCAATGATGTACTGCTTCGGATGTGGATGCGTACTGTTGTTGTCCATCTCGGTTTGAAGTTGAATGGCCTCAATAACAATGATTTGCCATTTGCACAGCGCAGGCGCAGAACTAGTGCTGAGTTGCCAGTAACTTTAAAGAGCATGACAATTTCCAACCATGGGTGCCAAACAGTGGCAATTAGCGTGCACCCCACTGTGGTTTTGGCACCTTGTGCGGAGTGACCAACCCCTTGGGAAAACCTAATAAACCAAACCAATAATATTATGGGGCTTCACCAATGTTCTATCATTATTTCGAATCATCGTATACCTTGTTGAGTATGCAGAACTTCAAGATCAGATAGCCGGGATGTTTTGGATGATCCAGCTCCGCGAAGCACACAATGCTCAAAAATTTTGAGTGGAATTCGAACAAGATTTCCATTGCCTTCAAGCAGTGAGGGTCTTTGAAATCTCGTGCAATCTTCGAAATAAATCCCATTTGACGATTCGCCTTAGAGAAGATTGAGGAATAGTGAAGATTGAAGGTCAACTTTGGGTCCAAAAGAACACCAAGATCAGTCATACGTTCTACTCTGCGAGGCGTTACATTGTCAATGCAGTAGTCGTAAAGGATTGAACTTTTAGAGCGGTGAAACGTCATCACTGCACACTTTGGAACGGTGATGATGAGCTTAACTCCCAACAAAGCTGCTACATCGTTGAAGAATAACGTAAACAAAAGTGGACCCAGTTTACTTCCCTGAGGTACTCCAGAGGTGCTGGTAAACGTAGAAGAGACACAAGATCCTAGTCGTACTCGAAGAGTTCGTCCAGTCAAGTAGGAATGTAACCACGACCTAAGTTGCTCAGACGTTCCTAGTCGGGAAAGCTTGCATAACAAAACCTTCTGGTCGATTTTGTCGAATACGGCTTTCAGATCAGTATATATGGCGTCGACTTGTGCCTTATCCTCCATCGCGGTGATGCATGTACTGGTGAAATCCAAAAGCTTCCACAATGTTGGGAATTTTCCATGCTCAAAGGATGCATTAAATATGACTGCTAAAGGTTCTGCTAAGGCAACTGAGCGTCGGCAGAACACCACTGCCGGAATTCCATCTTGACCAGGAGACAGTGAGGTTTCAGTTACCATATCCCGAGTTACTTCGAATGTGCTCAGTTCCACTAAGTCACTAGGTGTAGCAGAAGATTCAGCTTCAACGTCACTTGTCATATTTTTATCGAAGACAGATGGAAAGTGTTTAGCAAACATCTCACACGCTTCGCTAAGAGAAGTGGACTCTTTCCCATCGAGTGGCATGTTAGACGCATCTTTCCTTTTGCTGTTGACAAAGCTCCAAAAATTTCGGGGGTTACGCCGCAAATTCCACTGGACTCTGAGGACGTGTGATTTGTACAAGGCACTGTTAAGTTTAAAGTAAGCGATACTGGCACGCTTGAAGTCGCGCTTTGTGTCATCTCTGGACTGCGTTACGCTCACGCTTCAGCACTCTAAGCTGAGGAGTACTCCAAGCTGGGGAAATTGGACGTCTTTTGAGAGGAACATTTGATCCAACCAATGTTGAATAATGCTACAGAAACGCACAGTCATCTCATCAACATCAATGCATTCAAACACATCGGCCCAGTCTTGATCTAAAAGATACTGCAGTTATGAGACATAATCCATTTTCTTGAAGTCTAGAAGCCCTGCTCTATCATCCACGTTGCAAGCTGGGTGAGATGACCAGTCAAGTGGAGCAGGTAGCGACAGAATTAAGGAAGGTTGGTGAGCATCAAAAGGTAAAAGCGGCACAGCGGATTCGTCGATATTGAAATCATTTTCACCGTTGCAAAATACCAAATCCAGCGTGTGGCCAAGTACATTTCGGACTGTATTGTATAGAGCAATACTTGCAGCGGTCAATGAAGATGTTTCGGTGAGGTAGACCCTGTTGTCATCGATTCCCCACTGAAGATGAGTTGATGGCTGGCAAAGCGCTAGAACCAATGGACGAATCAGTAGCGGGACTGATCATGACACGATCATACTTGCCTTGAATCACTGGCGTGCACAGGGTGGGGCAAGGTGGGGCAATTGCCCCTCCTTTTATAAATAAGATTTTTATTTTCACATTTACAAAATTATAATATAAAATATCTTGATTTCTTGATATCTTGGATTGAAGGTAAAATGTATACATTTTATAAAATAAGACCACTGAAATCCTTTTAATGCGTCAATTTCTTTGAGATGGTGCCTGAAATTTGCACCAAAAGGTGCATGAAATGACAAACTTCAATTAGGTCAAAAACTTGCGCCCCAGAGGTGCATACAAAAAAAATCTGTTGTGAATGTTTTGTTTCAGGGTGGTTCATGGAGGGTTAAAAAAAGAGGTTAAATTTAAGGTTGAAAAAATTCGCCTTCGTGATGGTAAATCGAAGAAAAAGCTTTTTATTGAATATTTTCGGTGCAAAAATATCATCGAGGAGGGGCATGGAGGGACTAATCAAAATGAATAACTTTGGTGTAAAAATAGAATCACGCTATAAATTTGGAGGAGCACATTTTACTGAAAATTTCTGGTGGAAAGTTCGCAACATTGTGGTGAATGTAGAAGCAAGGTTTATTAATTTTGCTGGTGCATAATTTGCATCGTTCTGATGAATGCAATCTAGATTGAAAATTTATGGTGGAAAATTTGCACCATTCTGGTTCATGAAGAGACAAAGCTTAAAAATTGAACCACAAAGGTGCATGGTGAAACAAACTTCACTGACAATTTTTGGTGCACTGTTCTGATGAATGGAGGAGCATGCTTTATTAAAAAAAAATTGGTGCAAAATTTGCATTGCTCTGATAAATGAAATGAACGGAATATTTCTGGTGGAAACTTGCACTGGTCTGATAAATGATGGCACAAGCTTTATTTAAAATTAAGCAATATTGAAAATTTCGGGTGGAAAATCTGCACCGCTGAATATAGAAACAAACTTTAATAATAATTGCTGGTGTAAAATTTGCACAATTCTGATGATTGGAGGGAAGCTGTTCTACTGGCAATTTATGATGAAAAGTCTAAAATAGGGACAAACTTTATTTGGAGGAAAACCTGCAACATTCTAATGATAGGAGAAGCAAGCTATAAGGAAATCTGCACCAATCAGAAGATTGGAGAAGCTAACATTAACGGTGAAACATTTGCATCGTTCTGATCAATTGAAATTTTCTGGTGTAAAATTTTATGGGGGCAAGTTTGTTTTTGAAAATTTCAGGTGTAAGATTTGCAACAATCTGCTGCATGGGAGGCCAGCTGAATTATAAATTCCTGCACAGTTTTGGTGAATGGACGGACAACTTAAACTTGACTTGCGAGAAGAACCTCAAGGGTATTGAATTATGACGACAGCTCTAAAAGAAAAGATATCTGGGGATGAGTCCATAAGAAATCTGCGAATAATTTCTAGTGAATCCAGCAGATAGTTCCAAGATAAGAATACCGAGAGAGTCAAATTTTGAATGAAATTCCAAAGGGATGTTGAGAAAAATTTCAAGGGAGTTCCGAGGATAACTTCAAGCGCATTTTGAGAAGAATTTCTGGAGAATACAGAGGAAATTTTTCTGAAACTTTAGGGGAATTTCAGTTCCAAGGTGTTTTCTAGGTGGCCAGCAAACCGGGAAAACCGGGAATACCGGGAAATATCCGAGGATTTGAAAAGTAACCGGGAAAACCGGGAAAAACCCGGGAATCCGGCGAGAGAACCGGGAAAATTAATTAACTATGCCATAGACGGATTTCACGCCAACTCGTCTTCGGAGTTGGCAGCACCCTCTCAGAACCTTATGAAACTTTGTGGGTGTGGAGACTTAGCAATTTTAAGCAACTTTGAGTACTTATTTTTTTCAAAATTTATCTCGCCTAACATTTGATAAGGGTCAAAGTTTTTTGTCGATTTTTTTTCAAATCGATATAGCTTAAAAATGACAAGCCCTACAAAATAGTGATGTATGGCGAACTTTTAGCAAATAATCTGAAATTTTATAAAAAAATTTAAATAAATTAAAAAATTGGTTTCTACACTCTAAAAAAATATATTTAAAAATTAAAAGTCATTTTCCCAAAAATGGTACCCCTCAGATTTGCTTGATATTTTTTCTCATGAAAGGCAATATAATTACCTAACTTTTCTTCATACATCGCAAAGTGGGCGCTTTTAAGGAAAAAAAGTTGTTCGAACAAAAACTTTTTCATGTTAATTTTTTTTTTAGCGTGTTTCACTCAAAGTCGAATAGTAATACGCGCACAACCTTATTAAAATCCGTTGAAACTTAATGAGCATAAAGATTTTGACCTTTTGATAATCTGGGCGTGCTTAAAACAAAAATCTAGCCTAACATTTGAAAGGGCCTAATACAGAGGATTTTCCTGCATTTCGAATGGTGTCTTAATAAATGAAAACTCTAGTGTTTTTGTTTAGTGCATAATTTATGTTCCTATAATTCTCCATACATAATTTGAGTTTTTCATTGATTATTAGTCTATCGGAAACAGAGTGAAATTTTTCGGAGTTTCCTTTGAATGTGAAAATCGCTTAGTAGAAATTATGTTTTGAGAAATAGGTACAAAACAATGAAATTTTTGTGTACCAGGTATAGTTTTTACATGACTGAACAGCTCCTTGAGTTCATCGGACATCTTTGTGTATTGATCATTTGATATGAAGCAGAAGTTCAATTTTGTTATGCTTGTATCTGTTTGTTTAACTGCCCAGTCATACAGTTCTTGTGGAGTTGTGATTGTGTTTCCATAATCTCGAGCAAGACTTGCTCTCTTTGCCATTCGTTTGAGAGTTCCTCCAATTGCGTCACATGGGCCTTTCCCATGAGACGTTGCGAAGAAGTGCCATTCTGCTTCCAATCCATACTTGGACTTGAAGTTGCACAAACTGGCAAAATTCTTTTTATTTTTGTAATGAGCCGCTGCTCCATCTGACATGAAAGTAATTTTTGTGAAACTAATAGATTGTTTAATGAAATCTAACAATTTTGATATAAATAATTGAACTGCTATTGTATCATGGGTCAATACTTCTGAAATAATAATAAAGCTTAAATTTTCCAACTTGTTTTCTTTTATGTAGTAAATTTCGCAAATCACTAAAATTTCACCGTTTTGAAGAGAATTTTTTTATTACTTAGGTAAGATGATTGCTCTTTATGAATAAAATCATGGGTTATGAGCTTTTCAACTTTTTCCGTCAAATATTGAACAAACTCATCTGCAGGTTTAATAATAGTTTCCAAATTACAACGGTCGGTAGTCAACCACTGTTGAAATAAAACTTCTTCCATATCATCTGCTTCTAATACTGATGTAAGTTCCCTCACGATACTATCTGTGGAAATGCATTCTTCACATGTACGATAAAAACAATCTATGGTTCTAATAGGACTACTGCAAAGTATTTTGTCTGCAATTTCTTTATATGAATCAAATTTTACACTATTAATAATCAATTTAACATTTTCATGTATAGTACAGACACATACATTATGTGTACCTCCCAAGTAACAATCTAAATGCTTGGAAGATTTATTCTTATTTTATCATTGTTTTATCATAGCATCCCTTCCAGCCTGTGGTTGTATTACGGTTTTGTGTGCTTGTCATAAAATCAGGCCGTCAAGCCGTCTATAAAACTGTTTTATGACTACTAAATTAAAACTCAGACTTCATAGTTTTAACGGTAGCTGTAAGGTGGTTCTGCATCACTACTTATAACTGAAGAATAAAACCAAAACAAAACATACAATTATGTTTTATGGTACACTTTTTATAACCGATATAAAACTTGAAGCAGTCTTAGACCTTCATTAAAGCTTCATTACAACTATCATCTTTATCAGAGGCCTAATATTCACAGATAAGAAATATACTGCTACAACAAAAAAAATTTTTTGTCATTATAAAAAACAAATCTATTCAGATACATGAAATGAAAACCCCTTCAGTGCTTCTGAACACGATGAAGATGAGACGATCGACAATATGAAACTCCTGGAGGAACTACAGTTATACGATCCCTACATAAGGCACAGTGCGGTGAAGGAGCTCTTAAAAGTATTGAACAAGCGGCTTTCCGATACACTTCCGAAAGATCCACGAACCCTTCTTAAAGCAACGCCGACAGTTTCACTAAATCCGTTTGGAGATGGCCAGTATTGACATCACGGCTTTAAACCTTGTATTGAAAAAGCTTTTAGTGGATCCAATAAGCATTTCTTACATCTTGATTACAAGCGAAAATAGGAGGATCGCTTGGAATGTTGACTTTTTGACAGGTGGTCATGGTTTTTGTTTTGTTTTGATTCGCTGTACCGAATAAAACCAGCAAGCTAGTTATATAGCTTAAATATAACTTAACGCTCTCAATTTGGACTACGAAATGCTAAGATACAACCATTAGGTTTATGTTATGCTATAGAATTCCAATCTAGGAGAATATGTTATATTGAGGTATTTTTAAGGAGTAGCAAGTTATAACGAAAAAAAATGTCGCCGTATGAACAAATTTCACACAGTATGAATAATTACGCTTTAATTGATAGGCAATAAAACACTTTCATACATCTATGTATAATTAAATAATATATGTGACTGGTTATTGCTCAACAGTAGTAACAGTTTTGTACTAAATAGATAATCTTTGAATGACTCTTTAATGCATGGTGCTAATGCAGACAAATTAAAAATATCCCTATATTTTAGTATTCATATGGCGCACTAAATTTATGCTCCTATTTGGTATAATAATCACCATAAATATTGCACGGCATGCTGTGAAGCATATACAGATTGGTTTAAAATTATAATAAAGTCGTCTTATTTTCAATGTACAATAATATCAGCCATTATTACCAACTGACAAGGATCATGATTTCACATCAAACATCGAAAGAATAAAACCACAATAAAATATTTCTCAATATTAACTATCATCCAAAAACCCCAACTTAAAACCTTCAAAGTTGTCAAAATGTTTTGCGCATCATGTTTTATCAACTTCTTCAGGAGCGATTTATGCGGTTGTAATATAGTTTTATGGTAGTCATTAGAAGGCTGTTAAAACTTTCTGACCTGGAGGAGGTTTTATGTTTTCATTTTTAACAATCACGTCTAGAGTGTGATAAAACTGACATAAATCCTATGCTCCTAAAGTAGTTCGCATATCAAGTTTTAATGACTGCATTAAAACTGGGCCAATTGGCCATGACATGGCTGTATTGCGGTTCTCAGGAGATTGTTAAAGCAATGTGGTCGTCAGTGAAGGTTTTATAATTTGGTTATATCAACTGCTATAAAACTTAAATAAAACAAAAATTGTTGCTTGGGCTGTACTATCCAACAGTATGCAACGGAGCTGAGTGAACGAAGTAAATCCGATTTTAACACTTTTGTATTTCTCTTCAAAAATCATAAAAGCCTCTTTAAGAGACATCATCAATAAACGTTTCTGAAAATGCTCTTTATATCCATTTCGATATTCAGAAACATAATCATTACTTCCTGGCATAGGCCTACTAATATCATCACTGTCAAAGAAATTTAAAACAATTTGTTTTTCAGTATCATTAAATCCATGACCACTTCTTGCTTTCTTACTACAAAGAATACCTTGTTCTCTGACTAGCCTTTTCATCTGTTTCACTGTATGATGGGGTGCATTAAACTCATTAACTATTTGATTCACTGACCATGATTTAGGGAGCACTGATAACACTTTTAATTTGTCATTTGTACTCGTAGAAGGCAAATTAAATTTCTCCTTTAACTGCATGATCATTTCGTCAAAATCATTTGATTTGTTGACATCGTCTGAATCCATCCCAAATATATTTTTACGCACTGCCTTTGTGATCTCTGCAGATTTTTGAACACGATAATTCATACTTCTCATACTTCTCGATGAAATTGGTGATAACTGTAAGGTTGAAGCTATACAATTGAATTGTTCCACATTATATGGACCTTGGATCTGATCCGCTGATGGGATTGATTCTAGCGATGGATCTGTATCTGTAAAATTAAAGAAAAGAAAAAAAAAATATTACCACACATTAATATATAACGCTGTTAAGGTGATAGTACCATGAACGGGGGTGGTTTTGATAATAGGGGTAACTTTGGTAATGCAGCTAAGCCAAAAATTTATGACTTAAGGCACATCGTACGCAATATTTTGGATAGGAAACCGATGTTCCCTTCCAAAATAATGAATACGAAGAGCATTAAGTCATAACTTTTTGGATTAGCTGCATTATCAAAGTTACCTCCATTATCAAAGACATCCCCGTTTACGGTACATCGAAGCCGCATCTGAATTTTCCCCATGTTTGTGGAGCACGAGCTGCATAAACCGCATATCGTACAGTCGTGAAAATTTGATAGATTGTTCACCGAGGTTGGCCTACCAATCGATCAAATTTGTACGATAAGCGGTTCATCCAGCTCGTGCTCTAAAAAAATGTTGAAAATGAAGTTGTATCTTCGATGTACAATCCTTAAACCACACAGTTGAAACAGTTAAAGTTATTATTATTTACCTAGTGTATCATCAAATTCCTGATGTTCTGATTGCTGATGACTTGTTGATGGTTGCGGCTCTTCAAACTTCCGAGCATGGCTTGATTCTTTTCCATCCGATCGCCTCTTTTTCGGAAGAGGTGTCCTATTGTGCACTAAAATTCCACGACACGATTCACAAATACGCATTGTTACATCCAATTGATGATCAAAGCCCCATGAATGTATTTTCTCTATGAGACTTGATGATAAATTACGTAAATTATTGCGGCTGCAATTGGGATTGTTTATGTTAGCACTACATTGCACCCTTTGAATAATCAATTCAGCAGATTTTTCCATTGTTGTATATATAAACACTTTTTCGTTTCAACAACTATGCAGCTCTACACTTTCAACAACTATGCACTACAGCAACTATGAGCATTGTTGTGATATCACCAAACTTAAATATTAGATTATGTCGGTAGAAACAGACTGCGGTGCTTTAAGTTTATACCTTATATCTCTCATGTGACTACCTGCGTTGTTATATAACTGCTATATAGCATGCCTTAAATAATCGTTAAGTTACCTGCGCTATTATATGTATTCACTTGAGAGATGAGGTATAAACATATATGCGTATTGCTTACTAATGGACACACCTAATACATAAAAATAAATGAATGATTATTTTTCTAATTAAATTAATCACAAATACATGAATTGAAATCTTTTCATGAATAAAACATACTAAGTGATTTTTACTTAGTTTACCTGTTGATTTGGAACAATTTGAGGGTGGTTTTATAGAAGTTGGATAGAGTGTATGCATATATTATAATACAATCCATCACAGGAAAGTGCAAACCATGCTGAGATGGCTGTTCCTCATTAGAACGTTTTGTTCTGAACTCTTATTGGACGATTTGCAGGTAACTTCTCTGTACCCTTTTCAAATGTTAGGCTAGATTTCGCCCAGATTATCGAAAAGTATACCCATAAAGTTTAATCGAATTTTAATAAGGTTGTGCGCGTATTACTATTCGACTTTGAGTGAAACACGCTAAAAAAAAATTAACATGAAAAAGTTGTTGTTCGAACAACTTTTTTTCCTTAAAAGCGCCCACTTTGCGATGTATGAAGAAAAGTTAGGTAATTATATTGCCTTTCATGAGAAAAAATATCAAGAATCTGAGGGGTACCATTTTTGGGAGAATGACTTTTAATTTTTAAATATATTTTTTTAGAGTGTAGAAACCGATTTTTTATTTTATTTAAATTTTTTTTATAAAATTTCAGATTATTTGCTAAAAGTTCGCCATACATCACTTTTTTGTAGGGCTTGTCATTTTTAAGCTATATCGATTTGAAAAAAAAAATCGACAAAAAACTTTGACCCTTATCAAATGTTAGGCGAGATAAATTTTGAAAAAAAAAAATACGCAAATTTGCTTAAAATTGCTAAGTCTCCACACCCACAAAGTTCCATAAGGTTCTGAGAGGGTGCTGCCAACCACTGGATGAGTTGGCGTGAAATCCGTCCATAGGAACAAATTTTTACATCAGAATTTCAGAATAAATCATTAAAACAGAGTGATCCTTTACCAAATGAATGTCTTGCTCTATTTGCTGTATAATTTTCTTCAGTTTCCCGTGTTATTGTTTTTAGAATTTAATCACTCAGCAATATTGTAAATTTATTTTTGTCGTCTCAATTTCAGATGTAAAGTGCATGGTCCTCAAAAGAAAATATTGAAGATGCTGGACTTTGGAAACACATATTTGTAAAAACCGAAACTGAATTATTCTTTTCCGGGGGTTTAATTTTTCGTTGTTCAAAATTCTCATGACATGAGTTCCAGAATTACCTTGGAATTTTGCTCTGAATTATCTTGAAATTGTTCTTAAATAAACCATAAAACTCTCCGCGTAATAGTTGCCGTTGAATTCTTTTTGGAATTTCCTTGCAACCTCTTCTAAGAATTTAATTGAAATGCTTCTTAGAATTCCCTTAAGCCTATCTGGAGACTTTGATTCCTTTGAAAATATTTTCAATAATTTCTTTTAACTCTATTCAAAACAGCTGAAATCTTTCGAAATTTTATTTAGAAACCCCTTTAAGTATTTTGAAGAATTTCTTTCTCATTCTCAGCAATTTTTTTGCAATAAATTTTGTTGGAGTTCTTTGATGAATCTTTCGCACTAGGGTTTAAATTATTACCAGCACAATCTAAGAACTCTGTTTCTTGTTGAACTCTGATCATAATTCTCTTGGAATTCTTCTTAAAATTCATCTCTAATTTTCTTCACGATATCCATACAAATCTCATCAGGAACTTTCCGCAATGTTTTGTTTTTGACAACTCCTTTTTAAATCTTCTAAAATTACCTAACAATTTAATTTAGAATTTGCATTCTTCTCCACAGAAATCCTTCCAAATTCGTCTAACAATTACTAGGGTTTTCATGTCCGAATAATTCTGGAAATCTGCTCAAAACTTTTCCTTCGAAAACTGTGTGGGAATCTTTCTCAATATTTGTTTGAAATCAACACTGTGAATTCTTTTAAAATTTACTAAAAATTCCAGGGTTTGTCCGCTAGATGCTATAGATTGTTATGCAATTTGTTATAACCGTTAAAATGCTTCCAAGTCTCAGAGCGTGACCACGACTCATAAGTATGATATTTATTTAATTTTTCATATCTGAAATATTGAAAATTTTTCAAAATCTCACATTTTAATTATTTTTACTTCAAATCTTGCATCACAAAGATTGTTATCAATCACAAATTTTGAAAAAAAAAAGTTCCAGTTTCAGACACTACTCAAATTTTAAAGCCCCAGAATCTTGGAAATCTTCTTAAATCACATTTTTTGTCCTTTCAGAACGTTTTTAAAAATGCGTTCAATTTGGTTTTTTTTGTTTAATATTAACAACCGGGATTTTTTTAAGATTTAAACCGGGAAGCCCGGGAAAAACCGGGAATTTCAAAATGAAAATTCACTGGCCACCCTGCTGTTCTGAAAAAAAAAGTTCAAAAATATTCCGAGAAGAACCTCAACGATATTGAATTCTTATGACAGTTCCAAAATATTTCTGGGGAGAATTCAAAGAAAATTCTGCGGATAATTTTTAGTGCATCTTGCCGATAGTTCCAAGATTATTTCGAAAAGAATACCGAGAAAATCATATTTTGTGAGAAATTCCAAAGGGATTTTAAGCAAAATTTCAAGCAAATGCCGAGAATAACTTTTAGCTCATTCAATTCCATTGTGTTCTGAGAAAAAATCATGAAGATTTCTAAATATAATTCCAATGAACTTCTGAGAAGAATTTCAAAAGAGATCTTATGAGATTTCTGAAAAAATCCGAGAAGAACCTCAAGGATACTGAATCCTGAGGACAGTGCCAAAGGATTCCTGGGGAGTATTCCAAGAAAATTCTGCGTATAATTTCTAGTGAATCCTGCAGAATACATAGAAAATAAAATTTTGAGTGAAATTCCAAAGGGATTTTTAGGAAAATTTCAAGGGAGTACTGATAATTTTTTGCTCTAACCGGGAATAGTTTTTTTTTGAGGAAATTCTTCTGAAACTCTAAGGGAATTTCAGTTGCAAGGTGTTCAGAGTAAAAGTCAAGAAGAGATCTAAAAATAATTCCAGAGGACTTCTGCGAAGAATTTCAAAAGAGCTCACAGAGTTCTTAAAATTTTCGAAAAGAACCTCAAGGAATTCTGAGGATGGACTTTTTCGCAACTGTACAAAGTTTAAAGACAGCTTTTGTATTCCCTTGAAATACCCTTGAAAAGTGGGTATTAGTTTGCCTTTGAAACTTGGCCTAACTAAAAAAAAATCGTCAAGAATCTTCTCTGAAAATTTCAAGTCATTTTTTACCGTGGTTAAAAAGTTACAGCTTCGAGTTTGTCCTTTATATCATCTTTAAAACATGTTGCATGCTCGGAATCATTTTCTGTCACCCCGACTGGTGGTACTTTGGGACGGTTCACGACGGATGGGATTAAATTGCCAAATTCCATTGGCTGTCTGAAAGCAGTTTGCATTGAAGATGATGAACCACCACCGGAGCTAAAAATAAATAAAATTAGCTAAATTAAACAGTAGGGAAACAGTGGTGGGTGGACAGCAACATCTCCCACGCACTTTGGAGTACTCCCCATCCCAGATTAAATGCACCATAGAAAAAAAATTGCCCCTCCTTAACAAGATTCCTGTGCACGCTAGTGCCTTGAATTGTAGGTTGGAAGATCCCTTTTCCAAGCTTACATACAGGTCCAGGACGACCGCAGGATGATGACTGGAATGACTCGACTGTGGCGGGAGAATAAGGGGCTTCCGTAGTGCCAACTTCAATGCGTCCCAGAGTTCTTAGGCGACCGGTAGGTGACGGATGATTGATGACTGATAATGCGCTGGAACCAATGAACGAATCAGAAGTGGTACTGGTCGAAAAACAGATCATACTTGCCTGACATAACAGACTGGAAGACCACTTTTGCTACTCACACACAGAGCCACGACGACTGTAGAACGCTGGCACGAATGGCTCGACTGTGGTGAGAGAATTGGTTACTTCTATGGTACTAACATCATTGATTGACTTATAGAACTTCAAGATCCTAACTCCAGGAAGATTTGAAGAACTTTAAATGCTGCGTGTCTCCTGCTTTGGTGCTTTGTATTGATATATGCTTTTTCTGGCATACCAAAATTACATTTAGGCACATTTTTTGCAGGAGGCTCTTTGATTTATGGGGGTTTGGAGTAGTAGTAGTACAAAGTAGACGTATTGTAGAACAATTCTCCTGATAAAAAATAAATGATTATCTATAAACGCTTTTTAAAGGTTGTTTAAAGCAGGGGTGATGGATGTTTGGGTTTTTTTTAATAACTTTGAAAACCCGGGAATTGAAAAATTGGATTTGAATGGACATCCTGTCATTACTCAACTGGAAATCAAGAGCAGAAACGTGGCTGTCACTGGGTCGCTACAATTTTTGGAGGTTGATCTGCAACGTTCGAGCTCTATGATTTTTTGGATGACTTTGAACTATCAGAATGGCACTTAGTAACACTACAGATCTACTGAAACCTTTGTTTGGAGGTTGAACTATAGCCCCCATAGATGGTTCCTCGTTTTCTCGTCTACATCGAATTGAGAAGAACTGACTGTATATGACTGCAAGCAGCTTTTTCAGCAGTTCAAAAACTCAAACATTTTGATAGATATATCCAACCTTGGTCTTCCCTTCATGCATTCTGCCAATTTAAATTTCGCAACAATGCCCAAATGCCCAAATTATGCAAATCGACCCCCCGAATTGAAGTAGAATCGGCAACTGACCTGTTATGCGTTCCGTAATTATTTCGAGTGTTGGAATCGTGAACAGATTCAATCATTCAATCACTCCACTACCACCGATTACTTTCCACCAAGTCAACTTAAATTTTGCACTGAGAGAAAGAGAGCATTCGCGAGAGTACTTAAATAGTTGCACGATTAACTCTTCAACAGCTTCTCTTTCGTTGATAGCTTTACTTGGCTACAGATTCGCCTCTTGTCGTATTAGATGCAAGATTAACACCCGTATTCTCGTTCTCGTTCGAACCGTATTTTTCATACAATCAATCATTTACATTGGGGACGTGGGGATGCAAAGAGAAAATCTACGAATGTTACTGAGGACCTAATCCATTGTTCGGCTTAACTCAGACTAACACACCTACTCAACTCATTCCGTGCAGTATTTTTACTCTCAGTCGCTCAATCAGCATCACACTGTACTCCTCTTTCGTTCGTTTAGGTGAGCACTGGAGAGGACACAAGAGCATCATCGCCAAATTTGTCAGCCCACTCGCCGTCGGTCCGGCCGGCTCAGTTCCGTCGAGTCGCTTACCGCATTCGCATCGGTTTCGGTCCATTTTCCCCAGCCGTCAGGAAAGAACGCACGCACACACGTGCTAATAAAGTAGTGCGATAAGACAATCCAGTCCGATCCAAGCAATCCGACGTTGGGATTGTCAGTGTTTTGGCATAATATTATTATTTAACAGAAGGTAATAATTGATTGCATCCGGTTCGTCCTGGAAAACGGGCAGGCGCCGCCTAGTCGCGCCCAGCCGTATGCATTGGTATAGAAACTTGTCAAGGAAAATGGTGATGGTGTGGTGAAAATTTATGATAATGTTATGAGAAGGTGCGGAAACGGAGCCAAGCTTCCCATCATACCTATGTGCCATTTTTGCCGACGAGTGTGATTCATAACAGTCGAGTCAGACGTTCAACAAGTGCCGGTCTTTGTGATTGATTGTGTCGGTGAATCAGTGCTAATTGACGAGATGTGCAGAATCTGTGAAGAACTGCACAAGGACTGCCATGGGGTGCGTACTTAACTGTTATTCCAAAAAGAAAATGTGATCCCACATGTGTGTGTGTGTGAATTTATATTTAGACTTAGACGCGCCAGGGTTATGCTGTGTCAAGCAACGTTTGCGTTACATTTCAGCGGGAGGAAATTTCACAACTTTTCCTCAACTGAAAGTCAGCTATTAAATTTGGCTGGCACGAGTTCGTTACAGATAGGGAGCAGCGACAGCTGTGTCAAATAAAAAATAAAATATAATTGGCAAACATGTCGCAATTAGTGCAAAATTTCACCCGTAAGATAGAAATGCGGGTGTTCATCTCAAAAGAGGTTTAAACGTTCACTACCTGTGGCTTATAGCTTGTAGCATCCGGACGACGATGATGTTCGCGGTGCTTCGTTCTCACTATCCACGGGCGTTAATTTTGTTTACAAACACTTTGAGCTTACAGGCAGGGATCTCATTTAATTGCACGGCGGCGAGATAATAATGGCAAACGTCATCGTTTTTTTAAAACCAGAACTCACCATCAGGCCTAAAACATGTTCCTATTTCCACTGTGTTGATAGATTGATGATAGTGCCGTTTCAAAGAGAGCAGATGTAAACTTTGTGTCGGCATTTTCCCAAGGGGGGTTGGGGGGTTGGTGGCTGTCAAATACGGACAATCGTCGCCTACAGGGTTTGTTTACGTTTGGAACCAATTTCATACAAGAATGATCAGTAGACTGAGTTGACAGCACGTCCCCCCTCCCCTCAGCTCTTTCCTTCTAATGATGTTCCAGTAATGACCGGATTTTGTCAGCTCCCTTTTTGAAAATATTTTCTAACACTGGCGCGATTTATTCGCGGTGGCAGTGAAATTCGTGTAGTTTCGTGCGCAAGGAATTCGCTCTTCTCCTATCACTTATATTCAGCAGATAACCTGAACGAGGCCATGTACTGCGGCTACGTGGCAGACTTCACACACGTTGTCATTTTGCAGTTGAGGAGGACGATGTCCGTGACCTTTTTTAGGTTGATATACGGGCTGATTATAAAGCTTAATACTGCAAAAAGGGCGAGTAGAGCTCATGTTGGTTACTTGGGTGGCTCGCCTAATCGAAGTCTAAGCACTCGCAGAGCCGAGTCCAGTGCGCAAGAATTCCACGTTTGGTGTACATTCTAACGGATTACAGTCCATGAAGTATGAAGTAAGTGTATATCTACACATTTTTTTTAGATAAGTTATAATGAGGCATTCTTTACCATTCACTGAATAACGTTGAATAATTGGTAATTCCATGCCGTCGCTCCGTCCTAAACAGTCATGTGCAAAATAAAATTGAGTGATTCACCGTTTATGAGCTTTTCGTCTTGCCTTGAAATTGATTCGCAGGTGCTGAATAGCGCAAACTCATCGGCCTACTGTGGTGATTTACATAGGTGTGCTCAGACCTCTTCATTAGGGAGGAGGCTTTTATCTTAGGCGCTATTGAGGGGCGTATTGAGTTAAGTGAGACAGATAATGGACTGGGCGCTGTTTGCGAATTAAACGCCCAAAATACTTGTTCCTAAGATTTTATCAACCTGTGCTTTACAAGAATAGTAATTAGAGAGGGTCTAGTACAGCAGAAGAGCGAACTGACTGGTTTTGAGCCAAACGAACTGTCAAAGCCAGAGCCAATCGAGCAGCCCACACGGTAAGAAAAAAGTACCCAAAATTAAGTTCCTTTCACAGTTACTATCCATCTCTCAGACTGATTGGACGTTGTATCTCCAGACAATACTTTCGAGCATCTTTTGTGCGACGCGCTTGTGTTTTTTTTTTGCCATGCGGGCTTTAAGAGCAAATTGTGTCGTGTTAGACACATCAATTCTTCCGAAGCGACCGTGTATCTCAGATATTAAAAATTTCTTGGACAATGAGCTGCAGCTCGACATGTCACTGGTGAAAAGTATCCAGCCACATAATGTCAAGAACGTTGTGTATTTGGGTATGAAAAGTGATTTAGTGGCAGAAAGAATCGTTTCAGCTCATCACCTGAAGCATTTCATGGAATACGAAAGGAAGAAGATCTTGATTCCAATTTACGTCGAGAGCAGTGCGGTCGACGTGCGCTTGCATGATCTTCCGGACGACATGGATAATGTGGCTATCATTGATCATATGTGTCAGTATGGTGAAGTGATAGCCATTAGAAGCGAAGTCTGGAAGAGCTATTTTCCAGGCTTTAGTAATGGAGTACGCGTTGTCAAAATTAAGCTTACTCTCCCCATCCCATCGTACATAACCGTCGACGACGAAATTACGATGGTATCCTACCATAATCACGTTGCCACGTTGCTCTGAGGTGGCAACAGCAACTGCAAACGAGGACAATAATCCCCCAACTGATCAACAGAATAGAAGCATCAACAACAGTAACAGCGTGAACAGTCAAACAGTCAACAAACAACAATCAAACGCAGCCAACGGTAAGCAGTGACCCTCTCTTTCCAAACCAACACCTATTGCAGAGCAACAGCACAACAATAAAACTGAAACAAAACGCCAAAGATCGATCGACTCGGACACTACGAACAATGTAACGAAAAAATTGAACGCAAACGATTCCACCGAAAGTGATAGCAGCTTGATCCCAGTGAGTGGTGATATTTGTCCCTATACGCAGCGCCCTTATAGGATTCCAGATGTTTCACACATTGAAGATCCAGAAGAACGGTGTGCATTGATCGAGGAGAACAAGAGGAGGATTGATGCCGCCTATTTAGAGCAGCTAATGTACAAGAAAAAGAAAAAAGTGCTTTCTAATTAAAATAAATTGTCTATTTGTTCATAGCATTCGGCTCCGTTGAGTCTTATTGACATTTGAGCCTAATAAAAAAAAACGTAAGAAAAAAAAAACGTTCCTTTCACTCAACACGTGGCTTCAGTGGGGATAGGTAAAATTAAGTTAAACAAGAAAACTCAATTTTGAGTAATCCTAATGAAGAATCCATTGAGTAAAAATTACCTAACGATCAACCGAATGGAATAGGTGAAAAATACCCAACGTACCAGCATCCAACCGGTTTTCGTTGCAACTTTTTTTGTCACTACCCCCTACGGGATACCATACACAAACGATATCATAGATGGTACGACCATACTGCATACAGTTGGGATGATATCCTGAATTGGTGGTTAGGCGTTTCTTATGTTTATGCGGGATATGTAGCAAACACTAGCGAAGACTAATGCGATGACTAATTGAGAAGGTACGGAGGCGATGGAGCACAAACAAATGACAGCATCGATTGCAGTGCAGGTTGCTATGATTTGCATCTAAAATTAAGTTAAAAGTGGTGAAAACATAACGGTTGAGTACTATTAACTGAAAATTTAGTTCTTTTTTACTTTGAATCGTAGCGTGTTTTACTTAAACCGAATGAACTTAAACAACTACGGAAACTACTAATTCAATCAATAATGACAAATACTACGTTTTGAGCTAAACGATGATTAACAGAAAATTAACTTAAATTTGAGTTCATCTATTATTACTCAATAGATGAGTTAATTTGACGCATCGCCGCTTTTCTGATTCACTCAACGGTGATAGAACCCAACGGTGAGTTTTTCAAACTTAATTGTGAGTATTTTTTCTTGCCGTGCAATCATTCCATAGCTAAATAATATACACACATTTTTTTTCTTCTACTGGCCTCGGCTGTGCAAATCTCGGCAAAAATAAGTTTCACTGAGATCTCAGCAAAAGTGACATTTGATTGCTGAGTCTCGGATAATGCTTAGCTGAAATGTTAGTTGAGTTAAATTTTGAAAGGCAATTGGCAATCATTAGATCCACCCTGAATTTAATGGTATAAATTATGAGTAAGACAAGACTTGACTAGATTTCAAAACCTCTGAAAATATAAGAAATCAAAATCTATTCGAAAGCTCAAAACAGATTTTTCTAAGCCTTAATAAGATTACTAAGATAGACAAAACCTTTTTAAAGTTTTGTGGATTGAATTCTAGGGAGAATAACAATCCCTAATAAAATTGTTATGGTTATTTTGCTTAACGACTTGTTCTGGGTATCTTCCAAACCATTAGTGGAAAAGTTCAATTATTTGGGTTATCGTTCGTTTATGGTTATTTTTTATTAGGGATGTGCTTCCGCGAAAGATTCTAATGAAATTCCGAGATAAAATTCAGGGGAGTTGGACCCTTGGAAAGGGCATTCTGAAAACAATTCCAAAGGGAAGTTGAACATATTTTTTTTTTTTTAAATCTGATGTCAAATTTAAAGAAGTTCTGGAGCGGATATCAAGCTAAGCTGAGAAATATTGCATGGAACTTTTGAAAATTACAGATATTTGAGTTTTTGACGTAGGATTCTTTCGGCCACATATTGGGGGTGCAATTAAAAAAAAAATAAAAATCGACCGAGGTACGAATAGTGGTCAGGTTTTGATCACTTATAACTCTGTCGATAGCGGGTGGATTTTAATTCCAAACAAGCCAATCGATTGGATTTTTTTCTACAAATATAAAAAATAAAAAAATAAAATTAAAACTTTATCGATTTTCAAAAGGTCACTATTAAAAATCACACAAATGTCTAAATGTTGCAATGGTGATCAAAGTTATTAAAAAGTGCTTTCCCTAACACAGATTTCAAAATCATATGCCATCCGGTCTCGCCGAATGGTGCTTATTCAATCACCGTGTGTGGTGGTGTCCGGTCGCTTGTCATCAGCGACAACAGCAGTAGTGTTTTCGGTGCTGGGTGTTGAACATTGTTCTCCAGTACACAACGAAGGGCTGTCCGCAAGCAGCGAGCTGCAGCCCACATGAGCGTCCATTCAGTTGGCGAGAAAAGGGCCTACAAAGGTTTGTTTACAAAAAGCTTGTATGCCCTTTTCACATGTGGCTCTTCTTGATTAGTTATTTTCTTCTGCTCGGGAATCGCTGTGCCGAATAAGGTTTCAATCAAAGTGTGCCTATCAATGTGTCACTATTCCATGAGTTCGGCAACCCCGATGACTTCTAAATTTATCCACCTTTCCATACGTACCGTTGAATTTGATAAAGAGCCACAAATTGTTGAGATATTGTTTTAAATCTAATACTGCTTCGTGATTCTAAATTCGTTCTACGAGTTTCAATTCCGTCCTAACGCATTGAAACGCCATTGGATTTTCGTCGTCCTACGGATAAACGTAGAAAATGGGGATTCGCTATATGAGCGCTTCTTTTGTTCTGAGAACAATGAGCGTAAATATTCATACAATGTGCTCTAATAGGATTTATGTTGTAGCTAATGAACTAACGCATCGGAACAAACCTATTATTGATTTGTGTACAGTGAAATCATTTATGTTATTGATCTTTTTTGATCGATAGAACGGAAATGGGCGATTACGACGAAGTAGTGCTCTACCCTATTATGTGGTAAAGTCGCCGGGAAATACCAGCTGGCGATTTGTTTTTTTTTATGATAACTCCTTACTTGAAAACAGGTAAAAACTCACAAACAGGCTGATTTTTCATGGTATACAGTGTGATAATTCAATAATCAATAAATTATCTCAACATTTATTGGCAAACCATTCATAAATTTTGGTAACATATAAAAAATTCTATAATCCACATTTAATTTCATTTTTTGACGTCTTTACAAGGATGATTGATTAAACGAAAGAAACGAATCGTGCGGAATGAAAGCCGAGGAAAAACTAATTGCACCTCTATATACAGGTTGAGCCTTGATAGCTAGCTGCTTGCGGGAACTAATGGCCTTGACCAATGTCCAAATAATACTCTTTAACAAATTTTTGGCGGCCCTGAAAAGGACCGTTTTGAAGTGATGGTTGAGTAATTCTGAGCTGGGTGTTCAACACGGATGAGGCTGTCGAGCTGTATGTCGTTTGGAGCGAGGGTGACACGCTTGGCATAGATGACCGACCCGCAGCGACTCACGAAGAGCTACTGATTTCGATCCATAGCATAGCGGTGCAGTTTCTTCCTCCTTTGATGGTTGCTTATGCGGGCTCTGCAGCTCGCTGCTTGCAGGCAGCCTTTCGTTGTTACTGGAGAACAATTTTCAACGCCACACGCCGAAAGCACTGCTACTGCTGCTACAAATTTCGACGACCGAACACCACCACACAGTGGTGTGGTCATTGGGAGCGTGTGGTTCTGAATATGGCGATGAGTGTGCAAAATATTACGCAATTCCATCCTCCCTATTCGCACGCGCCCGAGGATCGGAGGCGAATGCCATTTCGACTTGTTTCGTCTACTTACTACTCTCTGACGACTGTGCTGGGGAAGCAGGATATGCATGTAGGTAATTGGTGGATTTGTTAGTTAATTCGACGCTTTTGGACAATGCTCGACATTTACCAGTTTTTCAATAGTTTTTTTGTTGAAAATCAACATTCGGAAGCATTGTTATCGATGCGTAGCCATATTTCTGATCGATTGGTGATAAAATTATTGAAATTGTACCAGGGGCAGCTGAGTTACTAACGTTCAAATTCTTTCTTAATTTGTTACATGTTCCATTTTCGGTTTTCACAAAGTGTACCCCCATATAAAAATCAAAGACGTAGTCCTACGTCAAAATTCCATGTCATAATGGACGTTTTTTAAGCTCTTAGAACCACCCAAGAATTTCCTTTAAATTGTTGCAATTTCCATGAAATTTTTAAAACTTCTTGAAAAATGAAGGTTCCCTCAATTTTTCTAATTTTATTGTGTTTTCAGTATTTTCCATAGTCAAGTTCTTTGAAGTTTTCTGGAGCTAGTTCCGCCATGGAACCGCCCTGAAGTTCTCAGAAGTTTCCTGAAGCTCTCTAAATTTTCCTAAAGGACTTTGAACTTAACTGATGTTTTCTGAAGCTTCTTGAAAATGTTAAATGTGAAATTTACTTGATGTTAATGGAACAAATTAGATAAAAAAAATGTGATCATTTCCATTACATGTTGTTGAAGCTTCTCTTGAAATTAAAAAAAAATATGAACAGTTTCTTGTAAGATGAAAGGCCGATACAAATGTTATCAAATTTGTATGAAATTTCCCGTTTTTTTGGTTTAGCGTTTTTACTCGAAACTATAATTAATTTCGAATTTATAAGTGTCCATTTTCATTGCAAAAGTTTGTAACCGATTTTGTTAAAATCAGGGCTGGAAAGCACTTCATAGTTTTAGAAAATATCTCGACTTCTCTGGGCATAGAAGTATGATTGGACTTGCCACACAATTATACCTATGCAAAAATGGTACAGGCATCGAAAGCTCTCAATTTATAACTGTGGAAGTGCATCTAGAACACTAAGTTGAGAGCACGCAATACGCTAATATGCGATATGCAATAAGCTTGAAATGCGAAGAAGAAGAAGAAGACTCTTTTCGAACTAATCTGTGAGGAAGGTAGGAAGGCGCGGCACACTCCGTTCAGCACAACAAACGCTAATGTCTTCTTTGAATTCTTTGCAGACTTTGTTTACCACGACTGCATGCATAGGAGATGAAAAAAGGCATAACGAAGAAGAATTTTGTCTTTTTGCTGGGTTTCCCATTTGCAACCATACACTGAGTGGCGCTCTTTGCATCGGTGCCGTCAGAGCGATGGCTACACATTGAGCTTTTGTTATTTCTCGATGTGTGTCTCTCTTCTCTTCTTCGCTGCTTTACACTTAGGCACGTTCTCTTCTTTAGCTCCACCGAGCACTCGGAATGTGCACTCCGTGCATCATTGAATCAATGTGATGATTAGTATGGGATGGTGTTGTATGGAAAGTGCAAAAAGAAAGAAAGAAATAAAGAAATACTACCGGGATTAGCTTCTAGTAATAATTTTCATCGGATTCCCCAACTGACCATACTCGAGCAAATTAAGTATACATAATGCTATATTACGACTATATGGTCATTTGGGTACTCATAGGCCATCAGAATGGTTCATCGGTTGCGAAGTGAAGCAAAAAAAGCGTTATATTTCTCAATGTTTTGACTTAATCCTATCGTTAACTCAAAATTATATCTTCACAACCCAAATAGCATTGCATACTTTATGAACCTGGTGTATGCAACCCTCACTAAGTCAGAATTGCTACTTGGGTATTGCACCTACGGGTAATCATCGAAAGAAAAATTCGCAAGGTTCTAGGACAATTTTTAAAATGTGGCTACTTTATCGGTCGTTCCGGATCCTCCTTTAGGCCAATAGAGTTTCCCTGATTGCGTATATGGTGTCTTTACCACCACCAATCGATTTAGCATTTTTTTTTCCTTTGAGAATATGTACAACATGTTGACTGAAACCGTTTGGCAGTCGAAATATTCCATTTAGTCGCGGTTTTGTCCATTTTTGCCCACTGTGCGTTGGTTTATTCAACCTCCTAGGCTAAATGCCCGCTAACGCTACCCATCAAATCCTGTGCAACACTTGAGCCATCTTTCTTACACACTTTCTTCAAATCCTTGTCATCCCTGTTATCCGGAGCTTGCCCTTCATAATCGCCCAGAATTCGTACCACTACACCACCGGTTTCGCGTAATGGCACGATGCCAGATCCGGCCAAAACAGAGTGTCACCTTTGTTGATGGTGCCGTATCGCAGTACTTCTTGGCAAATTAGTCGACCTTCTTCTTCCGGATCTGCTTGGCGTCCGCTTTAATGTACGTCTCGTCGTCCATTACTATGCATTTTGGCTGCACCAACCACTCGCGGTACAGCTTCCTGGCGCGGGATTTGGCCACCGTATTCTGTTTATCGGTTCGATTAGGTGCCTTCCTTACCTTGAAGACATGAAATCCGGCCCGCTTAATTGTCTGCTGGAGGAACCAGAATTGACCTTCTTGACCACGTCCCGAATCGAAAGGTTAGGATTGCGCTTGAAGTAATCCCTCGCCTCCCTTGCGTTCACGGGGTCGGTCGTCTTCGCTTTTCTTCCACTGCCAGCTCGCCGCTGGGTTGTCTGGGTCACCTTCAACGATTTTTCCACACGAGACACGGTCTAATTGTCGATTCCAAACTGTTTCGCGATCCACCTGTGGGACTGGCCTGGATTTTCCACGACCGCTCCCATAATTTTTTGTCGAAGCACTTCTTGCTTGAAAGCTATCTCGATAACCACTTGACAGATTGTGAGGAGATGTTGCACATGTAAACATTACACTCTGAACTAGTTTAACTCAAAATTTCATCAATTTTTACCCATGCAATAAAAAGTTATACAGCATTTTTTTCGAGTACAATCTTTACTTGCAGACTTCATCAGTGCCAAGTACTCAACACCACTGTAGAATCCATCTTTTATCTACGATTTATATACTAATCAACAGGTACTAACAATCAGCAGGTATCCAACTGCAATGTCACATTTACCTTAACGGGTACCCAAATTCAGTCTCCAACAGAGGCATGCTACGATTTGTGATTTTAAGTAGCACGTAGATAAAAGATGGATTCTACAGTGGTGTTGAGTACTGTCAAAGATAAGCAATTATAACGGAATTTAAAGGAAATAAACCAACATACTCAAAGCCCTTCATAAAGGGATTCCGTTAGGAGGTTCGACAAAATTAAAAGATTGACCTTTATGATGTTATTAGGTTATATGCCATTCTTAAATCGAAGGGATTCATATAATATAACTTTACTTCACTGAACTCCTAAGACCAAACCTAACCTCAAACCGAGTAGAACACGTCGACAACCGAGCTGTACAGCAGAATATGTAACTATTTCCAGTCTAGAGGCTAACACTCGCACACGTGACACTAAATAATGTACATTGTAGTTGCACTAATCCCACACACCACAGTCAAAAACCTTTCTCAAATTCAAAAATACGATATCTAATTAATCATTTCCAATTCACCCCCCGTCCATAGACATGGAACCGCTTTCAGGACGGCAAGCGGGTGGTGGACTTTGTCCTGGCCTACAACGGCCAGAACCAGAGCGATGAGATGGCCCGAAAGCGTACCACCTTCCAGCAGAACCTCCTGGCCGAGGGGCTCGAAATCGAACCGGAATGTTCGCAGCGGATCCACTTCATCAAGATTCACGTCCCGCCGGAGGTGGTCTCGCGGTACTGTGAAATCATGCGCATGAAGATGCCGATCGTGAAGCTGAAGGGCCAGGAAAATATCATAACGCCGGACTTTAGCCTGAGCAGTACGCTGGTCCGGTTCTTCCGGAGGCCGCTGTTCAAATTTGTGATCATCGATCGGGACAAGTTCCGGAAGGAGGAGTACAAACTGCAGCACGAGTATACGCGCGATAAGGCGTATCTGTTTGACGACGGCCAGCCGGACTTTTTCCCGCAGAGCATCAGGATAGCGGTGGCGCATTTTATCCTGGAGCGGACGTACTTCAGCGTCGGGGAGGAGAACAAGTACGACATCGGACTGAGGAAGCTGCTGAACGATGGGGTTTATCTGGATGCATATCCACTGCACGATGGAAATCCGGATATGCCGGAGATCGAGTGCCAGCGGACGTTGCTGCTGCAGGAGTGGGCTTCCGTGATCCGGTGGATCAAGCACCAACCGTTGGACCATATAAAGGAATACTTTGGGGTGAAGGTGGCGATGTATTTCGCTTGGCTTGGATTCTACACGCACATGCTGATCTGGGCCTCGATAGTGGGCCTGCTGTGCTTCTTCTTTGGACTGCTGACCTATCGGAATAACCTAGTCAGCCAGGATATATGCAATGACAACAGCACGATCATGTGTCCCCAGTGCGATGCCAAGTGCGACTATTGGAAGTTGAGCGATACGTGCTCAATTTCACAGATAGCGCACATATTCGACAACAACTTTACGATCGTGTTTGCGGTTTTCATGTCGATTTGGGGTAAGTTGGTTGACATTTTTTTTATTCGACAACTGTAACAACTTCCTATTTCAGCAACTCTGTATCTGGAAATGTGGAAACGATACTCGTCTGCCATCCAGCACCGATGGGGCATTACGGATTACTGCTCGCAGGCGGAACCACCGCGGCCGCAGTACCTGTCCCGGTTGAGGGACAGCAAGAAGACGATATTCAACATCATCACCGGAACGCAGGAACCGTCACCACCGTTCTGGACGAAAAAGTTGCCCAGCTTCCTGTACAGTTACTCGGTGATATTCCTTTTCGTGAGTATTCCAGCGGTGATATTTTGAACCTGTGGAGATCTAATTCCTTCCTGTTTTCAGATCACCCTCGCCATCGCGGCCGTCTTCGGCATCGTGATCTACCGGATGTCCCTGATGACAGCCCGAGACATCTACGGCGACCCGAATGCCGCATCGACCAAGCTACTGCTCCTTCCTGCAACGGCAGCCGTCATCAACTTGATCGTGTCGACCATCCTAAACTTCGCGTACGACTACGTGGCCGTTTACATGACCGACATCGAGTACCGCCGGACGCAGAGCGAGTACAACGAAAGCCTGAACCTCAAGATCTACCTCTTCCAGTTCATCAACTACTACAGTTCGATATTCTACATCGCATTCATGAAGGGCAAATTTGCCGGCTATCCGGCCAAGTACAATCGGATCCTGACCTTGCGGCAGGAGGAATGCAGCGCGGGTGGTTGTCTGATGGAACTGTGCATCCAGCTGGCCATCATTATGATTGGTAAGCAGCTGATTTCGTTGATCCTGGAGATTTTGGTGCCGTTTCTGATGCAAAAGTTCCGGGAGTTTAGAAGCGTACTCGGCATCGAGGTGGAAGAGTCGGAGAACGGGGAGAAGCTGATTTGCTGCAACCAGTGGACCAAGGATTATACGCTGATCAGCTGGAGCGATCGCAGTCTGTTCGAGGAGTATTTGAAGATGAGTAAGTACCTTGGTATTTAGTTGGCTGGTAGTTCTCTGAAAAAAAAACATCTATTTTAGTCATCCAGTACGGATTCATTACCATCTTTGTGGTAGCCTTCCCGTTGGGACCGCTGTTTGCGCTGCTGAACAACGTGTTCGAGACGCGGCTGGACGCGAAGAAGTTCCTGCTGTACTACAAGCGGGCCGTTCCCCAGCGTGCGCGAAGCATCGGCATGTGGTACAATGTGATGCACGTGCTCGGGAAGGTTGCCGTGATATCCAGTGTAAGTAGCATATCGTCTAGCTAGACCTTTTCGAAGGAAATGTGGAGTTATTTCAACGGGAATTTAGACGGCAATAGCAATAGTTGGTTCCCAGTGGACTTTCAAAGGGGATTTTATGGATTTCGAATCAATTTTCGAGGGAAATGATACTGTTAGCTGAGAGAGCAAGGTATCCGATTGAGCTTGTTCTGACTTGCTTCAAAACTAAAATAGGTGTAAAATAATTAATAAACTGTTAGTTTCCTCCATAACCTTACTTACGATTCAGTAGCCGAATTACTCGACTATTATCCACTGCTCACTTCAACTATGCTTTATCGAACAAAAATTTTCATTGGTGTCTGTCCGTATATCGTTGTTCGTCGTTCCTTTTGTCATCGTTGACGGTTCGTCCTACAGCAGGTTCAACCGTCACGCATGAAGAACGCAGCTCCTTGGCGTCATTGCGTGGCCGGGCTCCCAGCTGGTCTGTCTTTGTGGCATCATTATCCCCCCGGTGGAACCAGTGAGCCTTCTTGGTTCCATCTTTCTTGGCCACATCAAGAACTGCAAGCTTCGAGACCGGTCTTCTGAGTATACCTCCATTCGTTTGAACGATCGCCTGCCGAACTCTGCCATCCGCAGCAGTTATGGCTTCCAGAACGCGACTACGCGTCCATCCGTTCCTTCTGGTGTCATCTATGATTATTACTAGGTCCCCTGCTGCAACATTCCTCTCCGAGCCAAACCATTTCGTTCTTCTAGTTAGCGTGGGTAAGTACTCCCGTACCCAACGCTTCCAAAACGAGTTCAGCCGTTCTTGGATCATGGCCCACGATCGCTTCAAGAGTGCGTTATTATCTTCGAACTGCTTGACGCCGGATGAGCTCCCTAGAAGGAAATGGTTAGGGGTGATTGCTTCCTGCTTCCCAGAGTCCAGCGGAAGATAGGTCAATGGCCTGCTGTTTCATTGTCACAGGCTGCCGTCAGCGCTGTTTTCACGGATCTGACCATTCGCTCCCAGGCGCCGCCCATGTGAGGTGAGGTGCACCCGGGGGGAATGAATCGCCAAGCTGTTGTTGAACTGGTGAACGTAGTCGCAAGCTTAGTATTGATTTGCTCACGTAGTAATCGATCCGCGCCTTGAAAGTTGGTGGATTTCAACGGGACATCCTCTACGGCACACGAATCGACGAACGCACGCTACACAGGATTCAGTTGTCAAGTTGTTCGCGATTTCCAGGTGGACGGCTCGTATCGTCAGACAAGTGATGAACGCAATCCACCTTTTCACTTGACTACGCCCAACTTTCACAAGAAAGGGACTAAAATAGTCCAGTCCAACGTAGCTGAATGGACGGGTGAATGGTGATAATCTGGCTTGCGGAAGTGGGACCATCTGTGGAATGCTCGGTCGCGCTTTCCGTATCTTGCAAAGATTTCAACGAGCTGTGACGAAATTCACGAAAGAGCGAAGCTTCGGAATATGAAAACGTTGACGAATCTTATTGACTGTGGTCCCTTTGTTGCCATGCTTTAGTTGACGATGATAGTGATCCACCAGCAGCGCTACCAGTCGATGTTTCCTCGGAAGGATGATGGGGTATTAGGCATCAGTTGAAGCACATTGCGCTGCCGCGTAGAACTCCAAATTCATCCGGCATTGGTGTGACCTGGTAGATACTGCTGGATTTCTCTAACGGCCGTTGTTGCTCTGACGGGAGGAAACGATTTGTAGACAGGGTGATAATCTCGTTAGGAAACGAATGCCACTGAACTAGTCGGAAAATTGAGTTTTCGGCCATTGCCAGCTCCTTCTTCGTAAGAACCTTGGTGTTAAGGCGAACATTGCGACAGTTGTTGATGAAACGGTGGACGTATGTCATGAAGCGTTGCAAATGCGTCCACTTCGAGAATCGGTCGATGTCCACAATACATTCGGGAACATGTATCTCCCGATGAACGTAACAAGCTCGTAGCTCTTCTTCTCCTATCTTCCAATCTCGCTCAGGTAAGTATAGAAATTCAGGTCCGCTGTACCAGATGCTGTTGGAATTGAAATACGGTCCGGCTCCCCACTTCGTAGCCTCGTCAGCTGGATTATCTTTCGATGCTACCCAGCGCCACTCGGTGCGGTCGGTCGCTTCCAATATTTCGGACACTCGGTACGCTACATAGGGACTGTACTTGCGAGGATCCGCACCAATCCAACTGAGGGCTGCACTTGAGTCGCTCCAAAATACCCGCTTTTTGATCGAGTAGGAATGGCCGTCGATAATGTATTTTGCAAGATGCGTTCCCAGCACGCAGGCCTGAAGCTCCAATCTCGGAATAGTGATTGTTTTAAGCGGAACAACCTTCGTTTTTGCGGAAACTAGCGCTACTTCCTCTTCTCCATCTTCGTTGACAACTCGAAGTCTACTTGCTCATCCCAGCCGATTCCTAAACGCCAAGCGCTTTGAATGAGTACTTTGCCGAAGACCAAATATGGGGCGAGGAATCCCAGTGGGACATCACACATCGAAGAATATGTCTCTTTGTTGGCTTGTGGTCGTTCTCGATGATGGGTGCGACATCTCCACGCATCGTAGCTGAAAAACATAACTCATCGTACTTTGTCATCCAACGCATTCCCAGGACGCGTTCAGATAGCTCCTTTTCGTCGAGGCACATTTGCTTCACACCGGATGCTGTTGACTCTCCCCTAAATGCTGAAGGACCGTTGGGCTATTCGAACGCCAATTCCGAATCTCGAACTCTCCTAGTTTGTGAATCTCTCGGACTTCAGACGCAACTTGTTTCGCCTTATTCTCGGTGTCAACATAGTGGTAACTCCTTCTCGAAAGATCTTGCGTTAGCGTTCTTGACGTACTGTGCGATGGCTGGTGAACACGTCGCACCAAATGTAGCAACGTCCATACGGAACACTTGAGATTCTTTCGATGGGTCGTCACGGAACAGGAAACTTTGTGCAGAACGATCCGCACTTCTCGTACGGACTTGATGGAACATCTCTTTCACCTCTGCAGTGGAGTTGCCATGTCGGGTCCTTTTAGTAGAACCGAGCTTAAGGATATGCCATCCAATTTTGCGGACGCGTCCCAGATTAATCGAACTTTCCCTGGCTTGCTCGGGTTGGTCACCGCTCCGAGGGGAGATACCATGTACGACGAGGGTCCGTTTCTGCTAATTCCTCCGCTGTCGCTCGGTGCGCATATACTTCTGCTTATACTCGTCAATCTGCCGCAAGATGTTTTGCTTGAGCGACGGATCCTTAGCCATTCTGCTATCGGGACACTGGAGTCGCCATCGGGTAACTGTCTGGAAATTCAAAGTTATCATATTTCCACAGCAGCCCCGACTCAAACCTCTCGCCGACGCGTTTAGTAGTAGTTTCTAATATTCGGGCACATCGTTTGTCCTTTTCAGACATTACCGCACCCGTTGGTTTGATTCCGGTCTCCTCAAAAGAAAAGTACTTCTTCAAGGCTTCGTCAAAGGCCTCTTCTCCCCCACACTCACAGATGTGATAGCTGTATTCTGGATGTTCTTGAGTACACTGACCTCCGTAGACACACTAGCCTAACCACGTCTTGACGGGGGGGCGGGGGGTGGGGGGTTAGTTCTCGGAATTTTTAGGAAGTCCTCAGTATTTCTAGTAAGCTCTCGGATCTTCTGGGAAATTCGCAAATGTTCTAAGAGGTTCTCTAACCTTTTGGCGAGCTTCCGGAAATTCTGGAACACTCTCGGAAATGATGGGAAGATTTCGATTTTTTTGGGAAGCTCGCGCATCTTCTGGGGAAGTTCTCGGAATTTTTTACGAAGTTCTTGAATCCTCTGAAAAGTTTATGGAACTTCTGGGAAGCTCTCTAAATAAATTAAATTCGCCGGTATTCTGGGAAATTATCGGAATGTTTGAAAAGGTCTGGGAATTTCTGGAAAATTCAAGGAACTTCTGGAAAGCTCACAGAAATTGTGGGAAGTTCTCGGATGCTCTTCGAAGTGCACGAATCTAGTAAGAATCTGGGCAGTTCTCGGAATTTTTTAGGAAGTCCTCAGAATTTCTAGTAAGTTCTCGGATCTTTTGGGAAATTCGCAATTGTTCTAAGAGGTTCTCCAAACTTTTGGAAAGCTTTCGGAAATTCCGCAACACTCTCGGAGCTGATGGGAAGTTTTCGAAATTTTCTGGGAAGCTCGCGCATTTTCTGGGGATGTTCTTGGAATTTCTTCGAAGTTCTTGAATCTTCTGAAAAGTTTATGGAACTCTCCGAATTATCGGGAAGTTTTCGGAATTTGTTGGAAATGCTCAGATTTTTTTTGCGCAGATCTCAGATCTTCTGAGAAATTCTCGGAACTTATGGGAAGCTCTCAAAAATTCTGAAAAACTCTCAGAACTGCTGGGAAGTACTTGGATCTTCTAGGATTTTTTTGGAATTTCTGAGAAGTTCTGAGATCTTCTGGGAAATACTCGAATGTTTGGGGAAGTTCTCGGATCTGCTAGGAAGTTCTAGAGTCTCCTGGGAAACTCTCGGAATTACCGGGACGTTCCGAAGATCTAGATCTAGTAGTACTTGGAATTTAAGAGAAGTACACAGAATTTCTGAGAAGTTGTCGGATCTTCTGTGAGTTCTCGAAATTTATGGTAAGTCCCCGGAACTTCTGTGCAGTTCCCAGAACTTCTGAGTAGTTACCGGAACTTCTGGAAAGTTCTGGAATTTTTAAGAAGCTCTAGATAGATCTGGAATTAGGGCGTAACAGCTTTTGTAAACAATGACTTCTATCGATGATTTCTAGGAATTCAAGGCACGCCCACGGAAACCAACATAACCATCGGATAGGGAAAGTCTTTCCCTACGCGATGAAGACGTTGGTTTGCGTGGTCAAGCATTTAATTTCAAGAAATCATCAAGAGAAGTCATTGCTTACAAAAGCTGTTAGGCCTCAATTCCAGCTCTATCTAGAGTTTTCGGATATTCTGGGACATTTGCAAAACTTCTAAGAGGTTCTCGAAATTTCTGACAATCGTTCGGAAATTCTGGAACACTCTCGGAACTGAAATTTTTCGAAAGCTCGCTCATCTTCTAGGGAAGTTCTCGGAATTTCTACGAACTTCTTCAATCTTCTGAATTCTTATGGAACTTCTGGAAAGCTCTCCGAATTTTTGGGAAGTTTTCGGAATTAGTTGGAAATGCACGAATTTTTTTGGGAAGATCTCAGATCTTCTGAGAAATTCTCGGAACTTATGGGAAGCTCTCGAAAATTCTGGAAAGCTCTCCGATTTGCTAGGAAGTTCTGAGAAGTTCTGAGATCTTCTGGGAAATACTCGAATGTTTGGGGAAGTTTTCGGATCTGCTATGAAGTTCGAGAGTCTTCTGGGAAACTCTCGGAATTACCGGGACGTTCCGAGATCTAGAAGAATTTAAGAGAAATACACAGAACTTCTGGGAAGTTATTGGATCTTCTGTGAAGTTCTCGAAAATTATGGTAAGTCTGTGCAGTTCCCAGAACTTCTGAGTAGTTACGGGAACTTCTGGAAAGTTCTGGAATTTTTAAGATGTTTTCAGATATTCTGGGACATTTGCAAATCTTCTAAGAGGTTTTCGAAATTTCTGACAATCGTTCGGAAATTCTGGAACACTCTCGGAACTGAAATTTTTGGAAAGCTCTTGCATCTTCTGGGGATGTTCCCGGAATTTCTGCGAAGTTCTTGAATATTCTGGAAAATTTTTTGGAACTTCTGGAAAGCTGTCGGAATTTTTGGGAAGTTTTCGAAATTTGTTGGAAATGTTCGGATTTTTTTGGGATTTTCTCAGATCTTCTGAGAAGTGCTCGGAACTTATGGAAAGCTTTCGAAAATTCTGGGAAGCCCTCAGATTTGCTGGGAAGTAGTTGGATCTTCTAGGAAAATTTTTAGAATTTCTAGAGAAGTTCTGATGATAGGATTTTTTGGAAAGTTCTTGGAGTTTCTGGGAAGTTATCGGATCTGCTAGAAAGTTCGAGGGTCTCCTGGGGGTTCCCGAGACTTTTGTGAAATTTCCAGAACTTCTGAGTAGTTACCGGAACTTCTAGAAAGTGCTCTAATATTTTTGGAATTTTTGAGAAATTCTCCGATATTCTGGGAAATTCCCAAATCTTCTAAAAGGCTCTCGGAATTTCTGGAAATCTTCCGGAAATTCTGGAAAGCTTTCGGAACTGATGGGAAGTTCTCGGAATTTGTGCGAAGTTGTTGAATCTTCTGAAAAGTTTATGGAACTTCTGGGAAGCTCTCCGAATTTGTGGGTAATTTTCGGAATTTTTACTAAATGCGCGGATGTTTTTTTGGAAGATCTCAGATCTTCTGATAAATTCTCGGAATTCTGGAAAGCTCTCAGAATTGCTGGGAAGTACTTGGATCTTCTAGAAAGTTTCTTAAAATTTCAAAGAAGATCTGATTATAGGATTTTTTGGAAAATTCTAGGAATTTCTGGGAAGTTATCGAATCTACTAGGAAATTCAAGGGTCTCCTGGGAAACTTTCGGAATTTATGGGACGTTCCGAGATCTAGAAGATCTAGATCTAGTAGTACTTGGCATTTGTGAGAAGTCACAGAACCTCTGGAAAGTTGTTGGATCTTCTGAGAAGTTCTAAAAACGTATGTGAAGTTCCCATAACTTCTGAGAAGTTACCGGAACTTCTAGAAAGTTCTCTAATATTTTTGGAATTTTGGAGAAGTTCTCCGATATTCTGAGAAATTCGCAAATCTTCTAAGAGGTTCTCGAATATTCTGGCAATCTTCCGGAAATTCTGGAAAACTTTCGGATTTGATGGGAAGTTCTCGGAATTTCGGTGAAGTTCTTGAATTTTTGGGTAATTTTCGGAATTTGTTGTAAATGCGCGGATTTTTTCAGATCTTCTGAGAAATACTCGGAATTCTGGAAAGCTCTCAGAATTGCTGGGAAATACTTGGATCTTCTAGAGAGTTTGTATAATTTCAGAGAAGAGTTCTAGGAATTTCTGGGAAGTTATCGGTTCTGCTAGAAAGTTCGAGGGTCTCCTGAGAAACTTAAGGAATTTCTGGGACGTTCCGAGATCTAGAAGATCTAGATCTAGTAGTACTTGGCATTTGTGAGAAGTACATAAAACTTCTGGGAAGTTGTTGGATCTTCTGAGAAGTTCTAAAAATGTATGTGAAGTTCCAAGAAGTTCTGAGTTTTTACCGGAACGTCTGGAAACTTCACAAATATTTTTGGAATTTTTGAGAAATTCTTCGATATTCTGGGAAATTTGCAAATCTTCTAAGAGGTTCTCGGATATTCTGGCAATCTTCCGAAAATTCTGGAAAGCTTTCGAAACTGATGGGAAGTTCTCGGAATTTCTGCGAAGTTGCTGAATCTTCTGAAAAGTTTATGGAACTTCTGGGAAGCTCTCCGAATGTTTGGGTAATTTTCGGAATTTGTTATAAATGCGTGTTTTTTTTTTTTGGGTAGATCTCAAATCTTCTGAGAAATTTTCGGAATTCTAGAAAGCTCTCAGAATTGCTGGGAAGTACTTGGATCTTCTAGGAAGTTTTTATAATTTCAGAGAAGTTCTGATTATAGAGTTTTTCGGCAAATTCTAGGAATTTTTGTGAAGTTATCGAATCTGCTAGGAAACTCGAGGGTCTCTTGGGAAACTCTCGAAATCTCTGGGACGATACGAGATGTAGAAGATCTAGATCTAGTAGCTCTTGGAATGTGTGAAAAGTACACAGAACTTATCTAATATTTCTGGCAAGCTTTCGGAAATTCTGGAAAGCTCTCGGAACTGATGGGATGTTCTCCCATCTTCTGGAGAAGTAATTGAATCTTCTGGAAAGCTTTCAGAATTTTTGGGAAGTTTTCGGGATTTGTTGTAAGTGCACGATTTTTTTTTTATTGAAGTTCTTGAATCTTCTGAGAAATTCTCTGAATTTATGGGTAGCTCTCGAAAATTCTGGAAAGCTCTAAGCATTGCTGGGAAGTACTTGGATCTTCTGGGAAATCCTAGAATTTTTGGGGAAGTTCTCAGATCTGCTAGGAATTTCGAGGGTCTCCTGGGAAGCTTAAGGAACTTCTGGGACGTTCCGAGATCTAGAAGACCTAGATCTAGTAGTACTTGGCATTTGTGAGAAGTACATAGAACTTCTGGGAAGTTGTTGGATCTTCTGAGAAATTCTAAAAATATATGTGAAGTTCCAAGAAGTTCTGAGTTTTTACCGGAACTTCTGGAAACTTCACAAATATTTTTGGAATTTTTGAGAAATTCTCCGATATCCTGCGAGATTCACAAATCTTCTAAGAGGTTGTCGGAATGTCTGGTAATCTTTCGAAAATTCTGGAATGCTTTCGAAACTGATGGGAAGTTCTCAGAAGTTCTTGAATCTTCTGAAAAGTTTATGGAACTTCTGGGAAGCTCTACGAATTTTTTGGTAATTTTCGGAATTGGTTGTAAATGCGCGGATTTTATTTTGGGAAGATCTCCGATCTTCTGTGAAATTCTCGGAATTCTGGAAAGCTCTCAGAATTGCTGGGAAGTACTTGGATCTTCTAGGAAGTTTTTATATTTTTAGAGAAGTTCTGATTATAGAGTTTTTCGGAAAGTTCTAAGAATTTCTGGGAAGTTATCGAATCTGCTAGGACATTCGAGGGTCTCTTGGGAAACCCTCCGAATTTCTGGGACGTTTCGAGATCTAGAAGATCTAGATCTAGTAGTTCTTGGAATTTGTGAAAAGTACACAGACTTCTGGTAGGTTGTTACGTTTTCTGTGAAGCTCTCGAAGTTGATGGGAAGTTCCCGGAACTTCTGTGCAGTTCCCAGAACTTCTGAGTAGCTACCGGAACTTCTGGAAAGTTCCTCCAATATTTCTGGCAAGCTTTCGAAAATTCTCGGAATTTCTGCGAAGTTCTTGAATCTTCTGAAAAGTTTATGGAACTTCAGGAAAGCTTTCAGAATTTTTGAGAATTTGTTGGGATTTGTTGTAAGTGCACGGATTTTTTTTTATTGAAGTTCTCCTATCTTCTGAGAAATTCTCCGAATTTATGGGTAGCTCTCGAAAATTCTGGAAAGCTCTAAGAATTGCTGGGAAGTACTTGGATCTTCTATGAAATTTTGGATTTTCTCAGAAGTTCTTCTGGAAAATCCTTGAATTGTTGGGGAAGTTCTCGGATCTGCTAGGAAGTTCTAGAGTCTCCTGGGAAACTGTCGAAATTTCTGGGACGTTCCGAGATCTAGAAGATCTAGATCTAGTAGTACTTGGAATTTGTGAGAAGTGCACAGAACTTCTGGGAAGTTGTTGGATCTTCTAAGAAGTTCTAAAAATTTCTGGTAAGTTCCCAGAACTTCTGAGTAGTTCTCTAATATATACTTCTGAAAAGTTCTCTAATATATTTGGAATTTTGGAGAAGTTCTCAGATGTTCAGATTGTGGGAAATTCACAAATCTTCTAAGAGGTTCTCGGAATTTCTGGGAAGTACTTGGATCTTCTAGGAAGTATTTAGAATTTCAGAGAAGTTCTGTTTATAATTTTTTTTGGAAAGCTCTAGGAATTTCTGGGACGTTCCGAGATCTAGAAGATCTCGATCTAGTACTACATGGAATTTGTGAGAAGTACCTAGATCTTCTGGGAAGTTGTTGGATCTTCTGTGAAGTTCTAGAAATTTCTGGGAAGTTCCCGGATTTTTTGTGCAGTTTCCAGAACTTCTGAGCAGTTACCGGAATTTATGGAAAGTTCTCTTATTTTTTTTGAATTTCTGAGAAGTTCTCAGATCTTCTGAGAAATTTGCAAACCTTCAAAGAGGTTGTTGGAATTTCTGGAAAGCTCTTGAAACTGACGGGAAGTTCTCGCATCTTCTGGGAACATTCTCGGAATTTCTGCGGAGTTCTTCAATCTTCTGAAAAGTTTATGGAACTTCTGGAAAGCTCTCAGAATTTTCGGGAAGCTTTCGGAATTTGTTGTAAATGCATAGATTTTGTTTTTGGAAAGATCTCAGACTCTCGGAACTTATGGGAAGCTCTCGAAAATTCTGGAAAGCTCTGGAGGACCTTCTAGGAAGTTTTTCGAATTTCTGAAAGTTGTTGTTTGATCTTCTGTGAAGTTCTCGAAATTTATGGGAAGTTCCCGGATAACTTCTCGGAATTTTCGAGAAATTTTCGAATTTTTTTTTTGAAGTTTTATCATTTTCTAGGAAGTTCTCCGAATTTGTATGAAGTACTTCTGGGACGGTCCGAGAATTATTTAACTATTCCTAGGTTTTCAAGGAAGTTCAGAGAACACCTTGACTATTCTTAAATGATCAGCGGAGTTTCGAGAGTTTCTTTTCTTGCCTTGATCTTCAGAGAATTTTTGAAAAAATAAGAAAAGTTCCGTGAGCTTCAGGGAAGTACCGTATAGTTGAGGAATGTTATGAAAACTTGAGGTAAGTTACGAAGACTACTGTGGAAATTTCCGTTAACTTCAGGGTCGTTCACGGAACTCTTAACGTGTTCAAATGCGACCAAGATTTTCAAAGATCTTAAATGTAGGTAAGCATTTCAAAAGGTCCTATCTGCATTGATCAATTATCTTCATTGACTTTCTCTTTCGTCAATAACTCAGCTGCAAAACCTTTCCCTGTTGTATTTGACGTTTTGGACGCTAGATAAGAACCTCTTTTATCAAACTATGTGGTAGAATTAACGCGAAATCTGTTTGCATAGCAGTGGTTATGAAAAGACAAATCGATCAAAGCAGATAGGACGATTTGAAATGTTCATCGAGAAATGGAGTTTTCTAGAGAGCTTCGAATACTTCTGGAAAATAATTGGTAATTTATAATTCCGAAAACTTTTGAAAGTTCAAGACATTTCTGGTAAGTTCTCAGGATATGTGATAAAGTTCTTGAATCATCCCGCAATTTTTAGAAGTTTCTTGTATTTTCTGCGAAATCCTCGAAATTTCTGGAAAGTTCTCGGATCTTCTGGAAATATTTAAAATTTAAATGTCTACATTTCTGGAAAGATCCACTGTCTTACCTGATTCATAACGAGTATCCGGAAAACATAAGCTGGTATAATTATGCATTGCAAATGCTATGTCAAATTAGACGAGGCCCGCGGGCACAAGTCAGGAAAGTCTTTCCAGGAATTTAGAAATTTAAATTTTAAATCTTTCCAGAAGATTCAAGAACCGTCCAGAAATTCCGTTTGGAGAATTTCACAGAAAATCCAAGAACTTCCCAAAAATTCCTAGATATTCCGAGAACTTCCCAGATATTCTGACAACTTACCAACAATATCTAAAACTTTGAAATTTTTCCCGAATTCTCGAAACTTAGAAAGTCCTGGAATTTCTGAGAAGTTCTAGCATCTTCCAGGAAGTGTTTGAATTTCAATTCTGGGAAAACCTTCTAACTTCTGAGAAGCTCTCACAATTTCTGAGAAGTACTCGGATCTAGTGGGAAGTTCTCGGAGCTTCTTGGACGAACTCAGAAAGTGTGGAAAGATCCCGGAAATTCCTAGTATCTAACATTCTGGGTCATTTCCGAAACTCCTGGGGGGGTCTAATATTGCAAAATTTCTGGGACGTTCTTTGAATTACAGTACTCGTTCGGTTTTGGCACGAGGTTCGATTTAAGCACCGTGCCAAAATGGAATGGATTAAAAAAAAATCGTATTTTTGCTTCTTGCGATTACAATTTTTGATATAAGACGCCTATGTCATAAAGATGGTCCAAAATCAACGAAACCATAAGTAAAATTTCAAAATAAAATCATTCGATTTTGGCAGCACTAAATTTTTGCATTTGTTGTCAAAATCGAACGGATACTGTATTGTAAACTGATTTGAACTTCTGAGAAGTTCTTGGGATTTAAAAAAAAATTACAATTCTTCTGCAAAGTTCCCAAAATTTCTGGAAAGTTCCCTGAACTTCTGAGAAGTTATTGGAATTTCTGTGAAATTCTGGGAAGTTCTCGGAATGTTTGAAATGGTCTCGGAATTTCAGGAAAATTTAAAGATCTTGAGAGGAGCTTCTGGGAAGCTCACAGAAATTGTGGGAAGTTCTCGAATGCTCTTCGAAGTGCACGAATCTAGTAAGAGGGGGGGGCAGTTCTCGGAATTTTTAGGAATTTCTTAGTATTTCTAGTAAGCTCTCGGATCTTCTGGGAAATTCGCCAGTGTTCTAAGAGGTTCTCTAAACTTTTGGCAAGCTTCCGGAAATTCTGGAACACTCTCGGAAATGATGGGAAGATTTCGATTTTTTGGGAAGCTCGGGCATCTTCTGGGGAAGTTCTCGGAATTTTTTACGAAGTTCTTGAGGAAGCTCTCTAAATAAATGAAATTCGCTGGTATTCTAGGAAATTCTCGGTATGTTTGAAAGGTATCGGAATTTCTGGAAAATTCAAGGATCTTGAAAGGAACTTTTGGGAAGCTCACAGAAATTGTGGGAAGTTCTCGGATGCTCTTCGAAGTGCACAAATCTAGTAAGAATCTGGGCAGTTCTCGGAATTTTTTAGGAAGTCCTTAGAATTGCTAGTAAGTTCTCGGATCTTGTGGGAAATTCGCAAATGTTCTAGGAGGTTCTCCAAACTTTTGGCAAGCATTCGGAAATTCTGGAACACTCTCGGAACTGATGGGAAGTTTGCGAAATTCTTGGGAAGCTCGCGCATTTTCTGGGGAAGTTCTTGGAATTTCTTCGAAGTTCTTGAATCTTCTGAAAAGTTTATGGAACTCTCCGAATTTTCGGGAAGTTTTCGGAATTTGTTGGAAATGCGCAGATTTTTTTTTGCGAAGATCTCAGATCTTCTGAGAAATTCTCGGAACTTATGGGAAGCTATAAAAATTCTGAAAAACTCCCAGAATTACTGGGAAGTACTTGGATCTTCTAGGATTTTTTTGGAATTTCTGAGAAGTTCTGAGATCTTCTGGGAAATACTCGAATGTTTGGGGAAGTTCTCGGATCTGCTAGGAAGTTCTAGAGTCTCCTGGGAAACTCTCGGAATTTCCAGGACGTTCCAAAGATCTAGTAGTACTTGTGGAATTTAAGAGAAGTACACAGAATTTCTGAGAAGTTGTTGTATCTTCTGTGAAGTTCTCGAAATTTATGGTAAGTCCCCGGAACTTCTGTGCAGTTCCCAGAACTTCTGAGTAGTTACCGGAACTTCTGGAAAGTTCTGGAATTTTTAAGAAGTTCTAGATAGATCTGGAATTAGTGCGTAACAGCTTTTGTAAACAATGACTTCTATCGATGATTTCTAGGAATTCAAGGCACGCCCACGGAAACCAACATAACCATCGGATAGGGAAAGTCTTTCCCTACGCGATGAAGACGTTGGTTTGCGTGCTCAAGCATTTAATTTCAAGAAATCATCAAGAGAAGTCATTGCTTACAAAAGCTGTTAGGCCTCAATTCCAGCTCTATCTAGAGTTTTCGGATATTCTGGGACATTTGCAAAACTTCTAAGAGGTTCTCGAAATTTCTGACAACCGTTCGGAAATTCTGGAACACTCTCGGAACTGAAATTTTTCGAAAGCTCGCTCATCTTCTAGGGAAGTTCTCAGAATTTCTACGAACTTCTTCAATCTTCTGAATTCTTATGGAACTTCTGGAAAGCTCTCCGAATTTTTGGGAAGTTTTCGGAATTAGTTGGAAATGCACGAATTTTTTTGGGAAGATCTCAGATCTTCTGAGAAATTATCGGAACTTATGGGAAGCTCTCGAAAATTCTGGAAAGCTCTCCGATTTGCTAGGAAGTTCTGAGAAGTTCTGAGATCTTCTGGGAAATACTCGAATGTTTGGGGAAGTTCTCGGATCTGCTATGAAGTTCGAGAGTCTTCTGGGAAACTCTCGGAATTACCGGGACGTTCCGAGATCTAGAAGAATTTAAGAGGAGTACACAGAACTTCTGGGAAGTTGTTGGTTCATCTGTGATGTTCTCGAAATTTATGGTAAGTCTGTGAACTTCTCAGTAGTTACCGGAACTTCTGGAAAATTTTGGAAATTTTTAATTAGTTTTCACATATTCTGGGACATTTGCAAATCTTCTAAAAGATTCTCGAAATTTCTGACAATCGTTCGGAAATTCTGAAACACTTTCGGAACTAAAATTTTTGGAAAGCTATCGTATCTTTTAGGGATCCCAAGTAACATTGCAGGTTTTATCGCGGTTTTATAGCATTCTTCAAGTCTAAATCATAGTCTACAGAACCCTCATAAAACCAAAATTGTTACTTGGTATGTTCTCGGAATTTCTGTGAAGTTCTTGAATCTTCTGGAAAGTTTTTTTGAACTTCTGGAAAGCTGTCGGAGTTTTTGGGAAGTTATCGAAATTAGTTGGAAATGCTCAGATTTTTTTTGCGAAGATCTCACATCTTCTGAGAAATTCTCGGAACTTATGGGAAGCTCTAAAAAATTCTGAAAAACTCCCAGAATTACTGGGTATTTGGATCTTCTAGGAAATTTTTGGAATTTCTGAGAAGTTCTGAGATCTTCTGGGAAATACTCGAATGTTTGCGGAAGTTCGAGAGTCCTCTGGGAAACTCTCGGAATTTCCGGGACGTTCCGAGATCTAGAAGATCTAGATCTAGTAATACTTGGAATGTAAGAGAAGTACACAGAACTTTTGGGAAGTTGTTGGATCTTCTGTGAAGTTCTCAAAATGTATGGTAAGTCCCCGGAACTTCTGTGCAGTTCTCAGAACTTCTGAGTAGTTACCGGAACTTCTGGAAAGTTTTGGAATTTCTAGTAAATTCTGGGAAATTCGCAAATCTTCTAAGAGATTCTCGAAATTTCTGACAATCGTTCGGAAGTTCTGGAGCACTCTCGGAACTGATGGGAAGTTTTCGAAATTTTTGGGAAGCTCACGCATCTTCTGGGGATGTTCTCGGAACTTATGTGAAACTCTTGAATATTCTGAAAAGCTTTTTGAAACTTCTGGAAAGCTCTCGGAATTTTTGGGAAGTTTTCGAAATTTGTTGGAAATGTTCGGATTTTTTTGGGATTTTCTCAGATCTTCTGAGAAGTGCTCGGAACTTATGGAAAGCTTTCAAAAATTCTGGAAAGCTGTCAGCTTTGCTGGGAAGTAGTTGGATCTTCTAGGAAAATTTTTAGAATTTCTAGAGAAGTTCTGATGATAGGATTTTTTGGAAAGTTCTTGGAGTTTCTGGGAAGTTATCGGATCTGCTAGAAAGTTCGAGGGTCTCCTGGGGGTTCCCGAGACTTTTGTGAAATTTCCAGAACTTCTGAGTAGTTACCGGAACTTCTAGAAAGTGCTCTAATATTTTTGGAACTTTTGAGAAATTCTCCGGTATTCTGGGAAATTCCCAAATCTTCTAAAAGGCTCTCGGAATTTCTGGAAATCTTCCGGAAATTCTGGAAAGCTTTCGGAACTGATGGGAAGTTCTCGGAATTTGTGCGAAGTTGTTGAATCTTCTGAAAAGTTTATGGAACTTCTGGGAAGCTCTTCGAATTTGTGGGTAATTTTCGGAATTTTTACTAAATGCGCGGATGTTTTTTTGGAAGATCTCAGATCTTCTGATAAATTCTCGGAATTCTGGAAAGCTCTCAGAATTGCTGGGAAGTACTTGGATCTTCTAGAAAGTTTCTTAAAATTTCAAAGAAGATCTGATTATAGGATTTTTTGGAAAATTCTAGGAATTTCTGGGAAGTTATCGAATCTACTAGGAAATTCAAGGGTCTCCTGGAAAACTTTCGGAATTTATGGGACGTTCCGAGATCTAGAAGATCTAGATCTAGTAGTACTTGGCATTTGTGAGAAGTCACAGAACCTCTGGAAAGTTGTTGGATCTTCTGAGAAGTTCTAAAAACGTATGTGAAGTTCCCATAACTTCTGAGAAGTTACCGGAACTTCTAGAAAGTTCTCTAATATTTTGGAATTTTGGAGAAGTTCTCCGATATTCTGGGAAATTCGCAAATCTTCTAAGAGGTTCTCGAATATTCTGGAAATCTTCCGGAAATTCTGGAAAACTTTCGGAACTGATGGGAAGTTCTCGGAATTTCGGTAAAGTTCTTGAATTTTTGGGTAATTTTCGGAATTTGTTGTAAATGCGCGGATTTTTTGGGGAAGATCTCAGATCTTCTGAGAAATTCTCGGAATTCTGGAAAGCTCTCAGAATTTCTGGGAAATACTTGGATCTTCTAGAGAGTTTGTATAATTTCAGAGAAGAGTTCTAGGAATTTCTGGGAAGTTATCTAGTAGTACTTGGCATTTGTGAGAAGTACACAGAACTTCTGGGAAGTTGTTAGATCTTCTGAAAAGTTCTAAAAATGTATGCGGAGTTCCAAGATGTTCTGAGTAGTTACCGGAACTTCTAGAAAGTTCTCTAATATTTTTTGGAATTTTTGAGAAATTCTCCGATATTCTGGGAAATTTGCAAATCTTCTAAGAGGTTCTTGGAATTTCTGGCGATATTCCGGAAATTCTGGAAAGCTTACGATTGAAAGTTCTCGAAGTTTCTGCGAAGTTATTGAATCTTCTGAAAAGTTTATAGAACTTCTGAGAAGCTCTCCGAATTTTTGGGTAAATTTCGGAATTTGTTGTAAATGACCGTTTTTTTTTGGAAGATCTCAGATCTTCTGAGAAAATCACGGAATTCCAGAAAGCTCTCAGAGTTGCTGGGAAGTATTTGATCTTCTAGGAAGTTTTTATAATTTCGGAGAAGTTCTGATTATAGGGTTTTTCGGAAATTTCTAGGAACTTTTGGGGAGTTATCGAATCTTCTAGGAAATTCGAGGGTCTCCTGGGAAACTGTCGGAATTTCTGGGACGTTCCGAGATGTAGAAGATTTAGATCTAGTAGTACTTGGAATTTGTGAGAAGTATACAGAACTTTTGGAAAGGTGTTGGATCTTCTGAGAAGTTCTAAAAATTTATGGGAAGTTCCAAGATGTTCTGAGTATTTACCGAAACTTCAGGAATGTTCTCTAATATTTTTGGAATTTTTGAGAAATTCTCCGATATTCTGGGAAAACCGCAAATCTTCTAAAAGGTTCTCGGAACTTCTGGAAAGCTTTCGGAACTGATGGGAAGTTCTCGGAATTTCTGCGAAGTTCTTGAATATTCTGAAAAAATTATGGAACTTCTGGGAAGCTCATCCAATTTTTAGGTAATGTTCGGAATTTGTTGTTAATGCGCGGAGACATTCTCGGAATTCTAAAAAGCTCTCAAATTTGCTGGGAAGTACTTGGATCTTCTAGGAAGTTCTAGGAATTTCTGGGAAGTTATCGGATTTGCTTCTGTGCAGTTCCCAGAACTTCTGAGTAGTCACCGGAACTTCTGGAAAGTTCTCTAATATTTTTGGAATTTTTGAGAAGTTCTCCGATATTCTGGGAAATTTGTAAATCTTCTTAAAGGTTCTCGGAATTTCTGGCAATCTTCCGGAAATTCTGGAAAGCTTTCGAAACTGATGGGAAGTTCTCAGAATTTCCGCGAAGTTCTTGAATCTTCTGAAAAGTTTATGGAACTTCTGGGAAGCTCTCCGAATTTTTGGTTAATTTTCGGAATTTTTTGTAAATGCGCGGTTTTTTTTTTGGGTAGATCTCTGATCTCTTAGAAATTCTCGGAATTCTGGAAAGCTCTCAGCATTGCTGGGAAGTACTTGATCTTCTAGGAAGTTTGATATTTTCATAGAAGTTCTGATTATAGGGTTTTTCGTAAAGTTCTAGGAATTTCTGTGAAGTTATCGAATCTGCTAGGAAATTCGAGGGTCTCCTGGATAACTCTCGGAATTTTTGGGACGTTCTGAGATCTAGAAGATCTAGATCTAGTAGTACTTGGCATTTGTGAAAAGTACACAGGGCTTCTGGGAAGTTGTTACTTCTTCTGTGAAGCTCTCGAAGTTGATGGGAAGTTCCCGGAACTTCTGAGTAGTTGCGGAACTTCTGGAAAGCTCTCTAATATTTCTGGCAAGCTTTCGGAAAGTCTGGAAAGCTCGCGGAACTGATGCGATATTCTCCCATCTTCTGGAAAAGTTCTAGGAATTTCTGCGAAGTTCTTGAATCTTCTGAAAAGTTTTTTGGAACTTCTGGAAAGCTCTTAGAATTTTTGGGGAGGTTTCGGGATTTATTGTAAGTGCACGGATTTTTTTTTTATTGAAGTTCTCCTATCTTCTGAGAAATTTTCTGAATTTATGGGTAGCTCTCGAAAATTCTGGAAAGCTCTAACAATTGTTGGGACGTACTTAGATCTTCTATGAAGTTTTGGAATTTCTGAGGAATTCTGACATCTTTTGGGGAGGTTCTCGGATCTGCTAGGAAGTTCTACAGTCTCCTGGGAAACTCTCGGAATTTCTGGGACGTCCTGATATCTAGAAGATCTAGATCTAGTAGTACTTGGAATTTGTGAGAAGTACACAGAACTTCTGGGAAGTTGTTGGATCTTCTGAGAAGTTCTAAAAATTGATGGGATGTTCCCAGAACTTCTGAGTACTTGACGGAACTTCTGGAAAGTTCTTTAATATATTTGGAATTTTGGAGAAGTTCTCAGATATTGTGGAAAATTCGCAAATCTTCTAAGAGGTTCTCGGAATTTCTGGAACGCTCTCGAAACTGATGGGAAGTTTTTGAATTTTTTGGGAAGTTGTCGCATCTTCTGGCGTAGTTCTCAGAATTGCTGGGAAGTACTTGGATCTTCTTGCAAGTTTTTAGAATTTAAGAGAAGTTCTGATTATAGGATTTTTGGGAAAGTTCTAGGAAATTCTGGGAAGTTATCGGATCTGCTAGAAAGTTCCAGTATCTCCTGGGACGTTCCGAGATCTAGAAGATCTAGATCTAGTAGTACATGGAATTTGTGAAAAGTACATATCACTTATCGAAAGTTATTGGATCTTCTGTGAAGTTCTAGAAATTTCTGGAAAGTTCCCGGATTTTTTCTGCAGTTTTCAGAACTTCTGAGCAGTTACCAGAATTTCTGGAAAGTTCTCTTATTTTTTTTTTGAATTTCTGAGAAGTTCTTAGATCTTCTGGGAAATTTGCAAACCTTCGAAGAGGTTGTCGGAATTTCTGGAAAGCTCTTGAAACTGACGGGAAGTTCTCGCATCTTCTGGAAAAGTTCTCCGAATTTCTGCGGAGTTCTTCAATCTTCCGAAAAGAGTATGGAACTTCTGGAAAGCTCTCGGAATTTTCGGGAAGCTTTCGGAATTTGTTGTAAATGCATAGATTTTGTTTTTGGAAAGATCTCAGACTCTCGGAACTTATGGGAAGCTCTCGAAAATTCTGGAAAGCTATGGAAGACCTTCTAGGAAGTTTTTCGAATTTCTGAAAGTTGTTGTTTGATCTTCTGTGAAGTTTTCGAAATTTATGGGAAATCCCCGGAACTTCTGAGTAGTTACCAGAACTTCTGGAAAGTTCTCTATTTTTTACCTTTTGAGAACTTTTAGGACTTTCTGGGTTCTAGGATTTTTAGAAAAGATCTCGGAAATTGTGAGATCTCTCGAAAATTCTGATAACTTCTCGGAATTTTCGAGAAATTTTCGATTTTTTTTTGAACTTTTATCATTTTCTAGGAAGTTCTCGGAATTTGTATGAAGTACTTCTGGGACGGTCCGAGAAATATTTAACTATTCCTAGGTTTTCAAGGAAGTTCAGAGAACACCTTGACTATTCTTAGATGATCAGCGGAGTTTCGAGAGTTTCTTTTCTTGCCTTGATCTTCAGAGAATTTTTGAAAAAATAAGAAAAGTTCCGTGAGCTTCAGGGAAGTACCGTATAGTTGAGGAATGTTAAGAAAACTTCAGGGTCGTTCACGGAACTCTTAAAGTGTTCAAATGCGACCAAGATTTTCAAAGATCTTAAATGTAGGTTTTTAAAAAAGTCAATCAAACCAGAACGCAACAGTTGCCATATTAAAATTTCGGTCTAAACCATCAGCGTCTAGTAGGACGAAAAATTTTCTACGAAGGAATGAAGCAAATGTGCTTCTTATGCAAAGAAGTTAATACAACTGTTCCAGTACAAAACTAAAAAAAAAAACAAACACCACTCACCTTGTCCCGCCTTTCTCTCTCCCCTCCATTAGGCATTCATCATCGCGTTCTCGTCCAACTTCATCCCCCGGCTGGTGTACATGTACGTCGTCAGCGCGGACAAAACCGACCGAGGTTACCTGAACCACACCCTGGCGTACTTCAACGTGAGCGACTTCGAGCCCGGTGCCGCACCGATCGCGTCCAAATTCGACAACGTCACCATCTGTCGCTACCACGAGTACCGGAATCCGCCGGGAGCCGACCGTCCCTACAAGCGTCCTCTGATCTACTGGCACATCCTGGCGATCCGGCTGGCCTTCGTCGTCATCTACCAGAACGTGGTCAGTTTCGTGCAGATCGTGGTGGCATGGGCCATCCCGGACACGCCCGGCCGTCTACAGGATCAGATCAAACGGGAACAGTATATGACCAACGAGTTCATCATCCAGCAGGAGAAGCAGAAGACGCGGCAACGGAAGTGCGGTGACACGCTGAAACGACGAAACGGATCGTTGGTTAAACGGCAGAGCAGCCTGGACGAGTACGGCACCACGGTTAGCCTGACGGAAGACGAAGGCTGCGACGATGAGAATTTCGTCCGGAGAAGGCCCGCCCCGAATGGAGGAACGAACGACCCATTCAATCACAGCCGCTTCCAGGAGTGCGAGATTGTCACGTCGCGGGTTTAGCAGTTACCTAGAATAAGTTGAACTTTTCTATTTTCGAACTATCTACAAAACACAACAGAAGAAGAGGACCTACTGATATGCCTTTTTCATTATTTTGATGTCGTGTCGTTTCGTTTTGCGAAGCTTTACCACTTGGAAGAAGGAATGCCAATTTCGCGCAAAACCCGAACTATATTACCTAGTGTTAGGAAGAACAATTTTATAAGGATAAACAAAATCATACTGCATGAACAAACAAAGGAGCAAACATACAAACAGCACTTATTTATTACTAGGAAAAGCCAACCAATAAATAATATTTTCAATTTTACATTCTCGAAATGCTGCTTGTGGCTTGTGGACTATTTTCCTAGAGTTAAAGAAATCTGATCCCACTTCCTCGGGCATGCAGTCACGTTTTTTCAGCGCTTAATGGTAATTTAATCCAACCACCGATCGATCTGGAACTGGAACTCAGTAAAGTGACATTGCTTTGATTGAGATTGTCAATTGATTTCAGTTGACTGTTTCATCTCGGTACGGTTGGAGGTGAATTGGATAGTTGAAGGGAGTTTTTCTGTTAACAAGTCATGTCGTCAAAACGAATCCGGCATATTTTGGAGCTCACGGTCCAGGAGCGTAAGGAGTTTATCGAATCCTTCGATTGTGTTATTTGCGATTGTGATGGTAAGTGGTTGCCTCCGAATTCTGACAATCGTATGTATAGGGGAAAGAGGGACAAGAGTGCCAACCCCCATATAATGTTGATGATAAACACATCTGCAATGCTAGCTCACCCAGTTCTGTCCAAAATGAAGCCTTACTAAAATAGCAACGAATCGGTTTGGTACTGATGGGTCGAAAATCGAAATTATTTATAATAATTAGACATTGGATTTTTGAATTTCAAATTGTTTTATCCTGCATTGCCTGCATTGAGGAGTAGTGATTAATTGAAACACTAACAACAAAGAATACGTAAACAATAACAGCTGTTGCTGGCATGATTGATTATCAAAAAGCTGTGTTGATAAACAAGCATTAATCGATTTTGCTCCATTTAAGACGCATGGCACTCTTGGTCCATAGCTGTTTCAAAAAAAGATTTGAGACGACATTTTGAAAAAAATTGTCAACAACTTATGGCCAGATTAAATTTGCATTACATTGATGATTTATGAAGGCTATGTAACGAACTTACAATACGGTTTACAAACTCTTATAAATATCCACCATTTGGCATGTATAGATCGTACCAGACCCTACTTAAGCGCCGGCAGATGTGAGAATTCTGATCTAAGCGGACATCTACACTGCCGGTGGACGCATAACTGTCCCATGTTACAAAACACAAAACTGAGAAAACTGCGATTAAAGTTTGAAAACACTTTTTGCCGTTGTCGTGAAATTTCGCTGTAAATTTCTGTTCTATTTCTTAAAACTGTCGAAATTTAACTGTTCCATACACAACTCAACAAAATTTTACCAAAAAAACTATTTTTTTTCGATAAAAAATCTTCTGGGACACTTATGCCGCGAATTTTCCTGATGAGTCGAAAAATGTACGCATATTTGTCCCACTGTGAACAATTTCTCGGTTGCTGTTGTTGTTACGTTTGACACTTCGTGCGAGTCGGGTGTGTTTTCTTTTTTATAGTGCTGATTTTTAGTGTCATCAGAAGCTATCAGAAGAACCGGAACTGGAAATGTCTGGCTTGGAATATTTGAAACAGTACGGTGGTTCCAGTGAGAGTGAAGAAGAATTCCATGGGTTTGACCTGGAAAACGGCACGGGTGAACGATTTCCGCAAGCATCACAGTCGGTAAACACTGAGGTCAATCAATCAGTTTCCAGCCAAACTGGTTGCTGCGATGAAAATTTTGAAGCCGGAACAAGCGCCGAAAAAAGCAGATCCGAAAGAGAAACAACAACAAACTTGGAGCGGCCGGATTGCAACACCGCTAGTCGATCCTGTGATTCGGACAGCTCTTGCAGTTTTTCCGAGCAACAGCCAGAGAGAAGTTACAGGAAAAAAACTAAAAAAGAACGGAAAAAGGAAGATTCGGCTAAAAAACGACGCAAATCGCATGCGATAATTCTGGAAACTTGTGGTTGCCTCAAAAATTGCAACACTAAGTTCACGAGAGATGACAGGCTACAGTTCCATAAGTCTTTTTGGGATCTGGATAACGTCGGCCAAGGAAATCTAATCAGGCAGTATGCTCATCTAACACCTGTCGGACGGCGCCGAAAACGTAATGCGAAGGATTTGGCCAAACAACTTGCGTACAAATACACTATACCCAGCTCAAGTGGTGACCCCGTAAAAGTGTGTAGGAAGTTTTTCTTGAACACTCTTGGATTTGGCGAACATTGTGGGTATGTATTAGAAAACATTCTTAATGCTGTATGCAGGCTTTATTATATGCAAAAAATAGCAATATAATTTACAGATGCGTTCGAGGAGCTCAAGATGGACCTCGAGAATACCGACGTGGGAAATATAGTAGAAATAAGCATGCACGCGAGGCCATCAAGGAACACGTTTTTGGCTATGGTCCATCAATCTCCCATTATCGGAGAGCGCATGCTCCGAACCGCCTGTATTTGCCTTCCGATTTGACTGAGAAGTCTCTGCACAAGAACTATGAAGCCACGCAGGATGTCAAAGTAAGTTATTCGCTGTATTGCAAGGTTGTAAGACAATGCAATATATCATTTGTACGGCTTGGGCATGAGCAATGCGAGACGTGTGTTGCTGCAGAACTGCATAAGAAAGTCGCTGAGCATTCGGAAGCAAAGGATTGTACCTGCTGCTCGGAGCACGAACTTCATATCAAGCGTGCTTCCGAATCGCGAATGGCATATCGTGCAGATGGCGACTCAACATCACCAAACGAGGTGGTATTTTCAGTAGATCTACAAAAAGTAAGTGATTGGAATTACATTATGGTATGTGACATTATGTGTAAGATATGCATATGTTTTCTAGGTCATTCAACTTCCTCGACTGGATGGATTCAAGAGTGTTATCTTTTCATCAAGGCTTTTGGTCTTTAACGAGACCTTTGCCCCAGTCGGCGCATATGCACGATCATTTCCGGTGTCTGCGTGTATTTGGCCCGAGTCGATCAGTGGCCGCACAGCCAACGACATGCTCAGTTGCTTTTACAAAGTAATTAAGAAGTACGCACACCTGAAGAAGATTACGTTTTGGTTGGACAATTGTTCATCACAGAACAAGAATTGGAATTTGTTCCAACACATCATCCTCTTGATAAACAGTAATGATATTCAGGTTGACCAAATACTGTTTAAATTTTTCGAATCTGGCCACACCTTTATGGCCGCCGATTCATTTCACGGAGCGGTCGAAAACAAAATGCGTCACGAACGAGTCGTAACCTTTGAACACTTCAAATCTGTGGTTGGTTGTGCCAAGAAAAATGTTGACGTACTTGACATGGAAGTGGCTGACTTCTTCCAAGCTGAGCTAACTGTCTCACAGTACACGTTGAACTTGTGCAAGCCCCGCCCATACGTGGACACCATGCGAAAAGTGGTATTTCAAAAGGGACGTTATGAACTTGGATACGCAAGCAACATCAACAGCGAGGACCTCGTATACTGCAAACTGTTTTCCAAGAAGCAACTCCGGTTGATCGAAAAGGATACGTTCTCTCTTGAAGCTAATGTACGCTGGCAAAAGTCTCCTCGAGGAATTGAAGCGGATAGGAAGGCTTCCCTGTTGGCGGTTGTTGTACCTGTTATTACCGAAGAAGAAAAACCTTTTTTTATTGACCTTCCGACAAAGCAACAAACATCTGAATAGTAATGTAAGATTAACCGTTGTATGAATTTTTTATACTTCAAATAAATCGCATCACTTTGTTCCATCCATAGCTTTTCAATACGAGATTTTATGTCACGAAGATGTACAAATAAGCACTTAGCAGAAAGCGAATTATGTTCGCCATAGAAGAGGAGATGACAATTCTGATTTTATGATCCCTTCAACATCGGGTTAGGGAAAGTTGACTGTAGGATATTTTTACCTTTCAGGTAATCGTTTGGGACTTGTAATGTGCTTACAATATATTATTTGGCTAACAAGCTTTAAATTTGTTAAACATTTTTTTATATTTAGTTGGAATTGGTGTAGTGGGACAAATATGCGTCTATTTTCTCAATGGGACAAATATGCGTCCATTTTCTCAATGGGACAAAATGACTTCACATTTTTTCGAGCTTTTGTAGAATAAACAGTATGTTTTTATGTGATATTCGAAAAATATGCATCAAAATATGACGATTAGCATCAAAATCTCAAAAATGACGAAATGTAACATGGGACAGTTATGCGTCCACCGGCAGTACACGGCGAATGAGAACGACCCAAATTTGAGTTTAGTTCACTCGTAATCGCCAAAAGTGCAGTGCGATGAGTAAAATTTGTCTCATGTTTTTCCAGGGAAAAATTCCCGAATTTGAGAAAAGTAAAGATTGGATTCACTCAGTCTATTGGTACTACTCCGAGACTGAATAACATTTTCGTCAATTTCCTCATTTTCCGGCAGATTTTTTAGGTTTTCCACAGGAAACCATGAGACAAATTTACTCATCGCTGAGTTCCTACACTTTTGGCGATTATGAGTGAACTAAACTCAAATTTGGGTCTTTCTCATTCGCCGTGTACTCATACGATCGCGTCATACCATGAGCAAGGACACGAACCCACGTATAATTTATATTGCCTTGTTTTGCGTCTCACCTCGTTTGACAGATCTGATCGCCCGTTTGAAAGTTCGAATCGCTCGTTTGACAATTCTAATTGTGGAGAAACGAAATGCTCCTGTGGCATGTCGGTTCTTCGGTGGTATGAATTTACAAGTGACACAGATGCGTCTTTTCAACTTCAGTTCTTTTGAAATTTTAATGATTATTTACTGTTCGTAGTCCTATCAGGCCTGTTGGAGAGAATCAATGTCCTTTATATAAGGTCCGGGCCAACAGGCTTATTGGTGTTAGTGAAATGAACAAATGTTTAGTGGTGTTCGTATTTCACTGCAATGTTTATCTTTTTACACGAAACAGCTGTTGGCAGTGACGTAAATCTCACTGTTCGCAGTATGGAATGTTATGGTAGAGTGACGTCGTCACATGAGTGCTCAGCAATGTTTACAATATTTTTGCTTCTAACACCAGCAAACTGCCTGTTGACCCGGACCTGATATAAACGTCATTGGGAGAGAATGCCCTTCTTGATGGGATTGGTTTGTTTGAAATTGGAAAGAGGGGACTACTATTTACAACTACAGTCAACTTTCGCTCGTTGGGCTAAACTCGAAGCCCACTAAGTGAAAGGCTTTCGTCAGTTGAGCTGATCTGTCAAACTGAAACTTGGTTTAGAGATGCACCTATTGTTTATTATCATCAAAATTGTTTAGCAACTGTCCAACCTGTTCATCCATGAGACCCTCGAAACGGAATCAGCACTGTCAGAAATGACGTTTGACTTCGGTTTAGGTGGGCTTCAGCGAAATTCGACAGTACAACTAACCTACTATTTACAAATTGCTTATCAAAGCATGTTCTGATGTGTTGCATTTCCGCACAAACCTAGTGTTAATGTAAAAAATTTTAAAATCTAATTTTGGAACGTTGGCCTCTAGGTGGAGATTGGAAATTTTTGTGTCGAAAGGACGATCAAGGACCATCCTCAGCGACCATTCTGAGCGACGTGGATGTTGCTCCTATGAGTTTGTTGCGATCCGCACTGAAAATCCGATCCCGGTAACGGTTGCATACTTGCCGAATGGGAAGATTGTCAATCTGCAGTCGCAGGTGGTTAGTTTCCTGAAAAAGATTTGCGGACACATCCTCCTTCTGGGCGATCTTAATGGGCACCATCAGGCCTGGGGCATCCCATCGGCAAACCACCGAGGGTTTTCACCTCAGCGCAAGCTCTAGACTTGGCCGTGCTCAAGGACGGGAAACCGACCTTCACCAGGGGCCAAATTGACCTTACATTTGCCAACCCATGCTTGGTAAACCGACTACTGTGGCAGGTACAACGAGACCCCATGGGTAGTGACCACCACCCCATCATTATCCGCTCCAACGAACATATTGCAAACACCACTCGCAGACCACGCTGGCTCTATCAGCAGGCTTACTGGACTGCTTACCAGAACGTAATTACAAGCCATTGCACCGATACGGCTCCTTCGTTCATCGACAAACTCACGGAAGTCATTGCTGATGCCACCTCCGCCTCCATCCTGAAAACAAGCTTCAACCCTGGTAGGGAAGCGCTCCACTGGTGGTCCTCCCTTACTAAATCCGCTGTTAAGGTCAGACGGAAGGCCCTACGAGCTACTAAGAGGCTCCCCCCCTCCGACAATCCTGATCGAGAGGAGGCCCTTGTACACTACCATCGCAAGAGGAACGATTGCAGAAACGTCGTTTGTGCCTCGATGGCAGCCAGTTGAACCAACAATCAATACGAAACTAATGATTTTAAATTGGCTCACTACTTGACTAGCCTATTGGTCCCAAGCAAACGATCAACGTACCCCATTCTAGTCGAAATTCTAGTACTACGCAATGTTTGTTTTGATTCGCTATGAAAGTTTGACAGATAAAATGAGGGGTTATTGGTTTTTCCTATGTTTCGAGGGGTGATTCGACAAGCTTGGGACCGAAGATAGTACCAGAGGTGAGCCAAAAAGTTGAGCACGTTTCTTCGGGACCTACTTGTCTTAGAGTTACCTCTATGGTTGAACCGCCTTCCTCAATAGTATAAATTCCAACCAAACGGCATCTGAGCTGTGGGTGAGGGTTAACACCCTCAGCGGCAGGAGAAACTACCAAGGTATTGCCCTCAAGACAGACGACACTACCACAACGGATCCCGCCGTCATCGCTTATAGCCTTGGAAACCATTTTCAAACCCTGTCAGCTATCGACAGTTACTCGGCGGACTTTCGGCGTAAGCAAAACGCAACTGTCAATTCCATTGCCAACTTCCCTATCCCCGAGGACGACTCTAACGCCCACTACAATCAGCCGTTCAACTTCCAAGCACTAATTTTCGCCCTATCGAAAGCAAAAGGGAATTCCACCGGCCCTGATGAGGTCGGTTACCCGCTTCTAACAAATCTGCCCCTGACTGTTACCGGATCTGTTCAACAGGGAGTGGCTAAGCGACTCCCTCCAGTCGCTATGGAATCACAGCCTGATTGTCCCTATCTGTAAGCTGATAAACCAGGCCGATCAGCAGAAGATTACCGCCCAACAATTTCCCTCACATGCTGCCACTCCAAGGTTATGGAGAGATTGGTCAATCGTTGTCTCTGGAGCTTCTTAAATGAGCACAGCTTGTTAGATCACCGGCAACATCCGTTTCGACCCGGTCACGGGATGAATACAGTCAAGATTCCTATAGTACGCTTAATAGGGACCGCACTATGGGAACCAGCATTAACGAATACACGTAGCATATGGGATTAGAGCTAATTGGGACCAAACACTGATTGTCGGGCAATTTGAAGAGATAACTTCCTGATGTCTTCTGAGAAGTTGTTAAGCAGAAAGTTGGCCACCTTTTGGGACGATTCAGTTTTCGGTAGGATACAAGTCTGATCCTGTGGAAGATCCGGAACATCCGTAAAAGTGGCCAATTCATGAAACTCATCCTAGAGCTCCGCGGATTTTTCGAAACCACCATAAACGTCTTATCAGAATGTATTCGGAGTTATGACCTTAATTTTTATCCTAGGGACTACATGATGGCCCACCGAAAGATCCGGAACATCCGTAAAAGTGGTCAATTCATTAAACTGATCCTAGAGCTCTACGGATTTTTCGGAACCACTCATAAACGTTTTATCAGAATGAATATGGAGTTGTGACCGAAAAATTGACCCTAGGGACTACGGAATGGTCCACTATAGTATCTGGAACATCCGTAAAAGTGGTCAATTCATGCAACAGATCCTACCCAAGTAACATTTCAAGTTTTATCGTGGTTTTAAAGTGTTCTACAAGTCTAAATCATGGTCTTCAGAACCCTCATAAAACCCAAATTGCTACTTGGGTAGAGCTCCTCGGATTTTTCGAAATCACTCATAGACGTCTTATCAGAATGAATTTGCAGTTGTGACCGGAATATGGACCCTGGGGACTACGGGATGGTCCACTAGAAGTTCCGGAACATCCGTAAAAGTGGTCAATGCATAAAACTGATCCTAGAGCTACGCGTTTTTTTTTCAAAACCACTCATATACGTCTTGTCGGAATGTATTCGGAGTTGTGATCAGAATAAAGAATATGGAGACTACAGGATGGTCCACCGGAAGATCCGGAACATCCCTAAAAGTGCTCAATTCATGAAATTGATCCTTGAGCTCCACGATTTTTTAGAAAGCACTCATAGACAGCTTATCACAATAAAATCGAAGTTTTGACCAGACAGTTTATACTGGGGACCACGAGATGTTCCATTAAAAGATCCGGAAGATCATTGCAAGTGTTTAATTCATGAAACTGATCCTAGAGCTCCACGGTTGTTTTTTTTTCAAAACCACTCATAAATTAATATAAATAATAACTCAATAAGACGATGTTTTCGATGATGTGATGAATTAAAAATATAAACATTGAAGCTAGTCCCTCGTTAACTTGTAACTCCAATGAAACATCTCCAAGAAGTCAAAGGAAATAAATCCATGAAATCCAAAGAATAATATCCAAAAACTCCGTTAAAAGTGTCTAGAAGTTATTAATTACTTAAATACCACCTAGAAATCATCCATGATAGTAAATAAAAAAAAAATGTGTCTATGAGCAGTTACCTATCCACTTTAATGGATGTTCTGGATATTCCGAAGGACCATCCAATGGGCCCTGGGGTCCATTTTCCAGTCACAACTCCGAGTTCATTCTGATGAGTTGTCTATTATTTTCCAAAGGAGCGTTCATGGTCTCCAGGGTCTGTTTTCCGATCATAACTCCGAATTCATAATTATAAGACGTCTATGAGGGTTTACGAAAAAAACGGAGTTCTTGGATCAGTTCCATGGATTCAGCCTTTTTACGGATGTTTCGGATCTTTCGGAGGACCATCCACTGCAATGGTCCCAAAGCCGTATTTAGGAAGACAAAAATGTTTGCGCCCAAACCGTCAGTTTTAGGTATATAGTGTTTTCGCGAAAGTTTCTTCATATTGTTTGGCCGATCTTTTTATGTTAGTGAAATTAGGGTGGTCCACAAAATTGGAGATTTGAAAATACATACTTTTTTTTTTTAATTATTTGAGATAGACCAATGCAATGTTCTAAAAGTGGTAGAACAATCCATTCGAAGCAATTGTGCTCAAGACACCAAATTTCTATCTCTTATGGTTCATGAGTTATGATTTTTTAAACAAGCAGGTTAGAATGGCCCATAAAAAAACCGATTTCTCGAATATCTTTTCATAAGTTCATTTCTCGCAAAAACCTTGTTTTGGTTACATTTAGAACTTATGATGACCCATTTTTTGCTGAAGCAATCAGGCTGCTATCTTTTTTTATTATTCGAAAATGGAGATTTTCTTCGAAAAAATGGCTCTATTAAAATGACAATGTCTCTAAATGGAGCAAACCGATTTTCAAACTTTCGATTTCATTTAAAAGATCGTGTTTTTTCAGTATTTGTGGAAAAACTGTGAGAGCGTTCTTTGTTTAAAGTATTTAATTTAATTTAAAAAAAAACTTTTTCTTTATCAAAAACTAGCCATAACTTTTAAATAAAGGAGATTCAAATTAGTGACTTCTGCAAAAATATGCGTCATAAAAAGTTCTAAAAGTATTTAGAACAATGTTTTTACGAGAGGTTAGGGTGGCCCCTAGAAAATCGGCTTTCTTTAAATATTGTTTATACGTTTATCACCAATAAAAATATTTAAAGAAAGATTTTCTAGAGGCCACTCCAACCTACTTGTTTAAAATAACCATAAGTCATAAGTCATAAGAGATAAAAATTTGATGCCACGATCAAAGTTGGTTCAAATTGATTGTTCTACAACTTTTTAAAAAACTGCATTAGTCGATCCCAAGTAATAAAAAAAGGTTGAATTTTCAATTCACCAATTTTAAGGACCACCCTAATTTCAAATCAGCTAAAAAATACGAATAAGCTTTCCCCAAGACAACATAAACCTAAAAGTGATGGTTTTGGTGCTAATATTTTTGTCTCCAAAAATACGGCTTTTATGGATGTTCAGAATCTTCCTGGTGAACCATCGAGTGGTCCCAAAGGTCCATTTTCTGTCTAAGCGTTCATATTCCGGTCACAACTCCAAATTCATTCTGATAAAACGTTTATGAGTGGTTTCGCAAACTCATGGAGCTCTAGGATCAGTCTCATGAATTGACAACTTTTGCGGATGTTCCGGATCTTTCGGTGGACCATCCTGTAGTCCCCAGAGTCCAAAGTCTAGTCAAAACTCCGAATTAATTGTAATGAGACGTTTATGAAAGGTTAAAAAAAAAATGGAGCTCTAGGATCAGTTTCATGAATTGACCACTTTTACGGATGTTCCGGATCTTCTTTTGAACCATCCTGTGGTCACAACTCTGAATTCATTCTGATAAGACGTGTATGAGTGTTTTTTGGAAAATTCACGGAGTTCTAGGATCATTTTCACGACTTTACCACTGGACCATCTTGTAGTCCCCAGAGGCCATATTCCAGTCAAAACTCCGAATTAATTGTGATAAGACGTCTATGAGCGGTTTCGAAAAAAAAACACGGAGCTCTAGGATCAGTTTCATGAATTAACCACTTTTCAGGATGTTCCTGATCTTCCGGTGAGCCATCTCATGGTCCCCGGAGTACATTTTCCGAACACAACTCCGAACTCATTCTGATAAGACGTCTATGAGTGGTTTCAAAAAATCCGCGGAGCTCTAGGATCAGTTTCGTGAATTGACCACATTTACGGATGTTCCGGTGGACCATCATGTAGTCCCCAGAGTCCAAATTAAGGTCATAACTCCGAATTCATTCTGATAAGACGTTTATGAGTGGTTTCGAAAAATCCGCGGAGCTCTAGGATCAGTTTCATGAATTGGCCACTTTTACGGATATTCCGGATCTTCCACAGGATCAGACTTGTATCCTACCGGAAACTGAATCGTCCCAAAAGGTGGCCAACTTTCTGCTTAACAACTTCTCAAAAGACATCAGGAAGTTATCTCTTCAAATTGCCGTACAATCAGTGTTTGGTCCCAATTAGCTCTAATTCGCTAATGCCGGATCGACCGTACTATAGGAATCCAGTGGGATCAGAATCCGCACTATAAGAATCTTGACTGTACGTATTTTGGTACGCTTGAGCAAGCCCTCCATGACGCTCAAGCTTATAACCGCACCTGGATGTCGGCGGTTCTCCAGCAGCTCGTCGACTGGCGACTCAAGGGACATATTCTTCATTTCGCTCGGAACTTCTTGTGGCACACCGCACCTTCCAGGTCTCTATCGGGAACCATTGATCTGCTTCCTTCCGATAGGAAACCGGCGCACATCATCTTATTTCTTGTCAATATGAATGGTGTATGCTGCGATCTCCCAATAGGTATTTTTATTTTCGTCTACACCGACGAAATCGTCATTGTGGCCGCCAAGAGTTCTATCCAAATCCTCCGGACGAAACTGGCACAGGCCGTTAAGTTTGTGCATCGTTGGGCATCTGGTGCCAGACTCCAGTTGTCGGCGGAGAAAAGTTCGTTCACCCACATCTGCACCCATCGCCACCGGTCTTTGTCCACACCCATGATGATTGGGACCCAGGTTATACCACAAAGAAACACCGTCAAAATCCTCGGAGTGCGACTCGACCGCAGCGCGTGCGACTTATCGAAATGACCATCTGCCGCCGGACCATCGGATTCCTTGAGAAGACTACGGGTTCTAGCGAAGGAGTGTTTCTTCTTACCAGAACTGCCAACCAAACCCTACCCCCAGTGTCCAGAGTCCACTGGTGTGTAACCAGGGGTTGGAACCTGCCCAAAATTGCCATCGATCAGACAATGAAACAAACGTTCAAGGCCGGTTCCAACCCTTTTGCCGTTACCCAGACCCACAGTAACCTAATCGAACACCGATATAAAGGATACGTTGTTACTCTGGGTAATGTCGGATCTCCAGCCCCGAAGCTAGTGTTTGTTACAGCCTCTCAGACCAGTGCAGCGTGTTCTCGGCTGAGGCCACCACCGCTTTCTTTGCCATCTCAACTCCGTCAAGCAAACCAATCGTCCTTTTCACCGACTTAGCCGGTGTTGTAGCCGCCGTTGATGCCGAACACCCCACTCACCCATGGATACAGGCCATCCTCTCGAGTGCCCCACCTGGCACTACTGTCGTCTGGATATCCGGCCACTGCGGAATCCTGCAATGCTGATTGCCTCGCTCCCTCCGGATTATTAGCATCACTTGGAAATCCTGGAATAGGACTGGATTAACTCCCACGACCTCTTAATCAAAGCAGACACAGACAAATGGGAGGATCCAGCATTATCCAGCACAAGCTTCCAAGCACCGGAGGCACGACGCAAGGGGTGGCATCTAGGTTTTGAACGCATTACGCAACCTGATCTTCGAGCCAAGCAACATGCTCGCCAATCGTATTTGCTTTCTCCTGTGGGGCGATAATGAGCCGATCGTCATCAAATTCGTCTCTGAGAGGTGGAACGGGTTTGGGATGAGTTTTCAAGACCTTGGCTACCTTCCAGAATGGTTTGGTGCGGTCTTCCAGATTTTGAAAAACACGCCCGAAACTTTCATTTTGGAATGAGTCCATTCTGGAAGCAATCTGCCTGTTCTGCCCATATCTCCAGTCCTCTGAAACTGGCGTCTAAGAACATTTCTTAAGTGAATCAGTAATTGGCCGTGGGATACAATAGCAACAAACTTACCCCTCACAGGAGCTTGTCGAGCACATGCCTCGTCAGCCACGTATATGGCCTGGTGGAGTCCTTCCAACGCCCGGTCAATGTCATCAACGGTGCGCCCAGTTGACACGGTGGTAGTTTTTTCGCAGGCAGCTTCTAGTAGGAACTACGTCGACACCGACTTCAACCACCACCGGTTGGTGGTCGGAGCTGAAATCGTTGTGCACCTCCGGCTAAAAATCCAGGCCGGAGGTATTACGCGCCGGAGAAATGAAAGTTGGTTCGTCCGGAAACTACACAGTTGTACAGTCCATGTTGTGCGTGGTCTAACAAAAGATATCTGTTCCGGTTCCGCTGGTAGTTCCGCCAAGCTTCATGACGGGCATTCAGGTCGCCCCCAACGATGAATCGGGAGCTAGTACGAGTGATGGCAGTCAGGTCGTTCTTGAATTTGCTTGCAAATCCACTGTTAACGGCACACTTCCGAGGCCAGTAAACAGCGATAAACCGGACGTTTTCAGTTGATGATTCCACCTCCACACTAAGGGCCTCGATGATAGAACTGCTACACCAGGCAACCAGAAGTTGTCGCCGGACTTAAGATGGATCTCGGTTAGAAGTCCCATGTCTATGCTGTCCTTGCGAAGGAAGTCGGCAAGCTCATTCTTTTTTGCTCTTACAGAGCAGCATTCCAGAATGATGAAATTACCGAGAAATTGGATTTGCTCGGGCTTATTGCGGCACTTACGAAGAGCACCGGTCATGTTGACAAAGATTTCTATCAGTTCATCCGCTGAGAACAGATCGGGATTTTTTGCTTGAGCTGTTGGTGGTCTCCAGAATTCAGGGAAGGATGGAGAGCTTTGTCCAGCAGAAAATCCAGACGCTTCTTGAGGGGGAGTGAATTCGTTTGTCCACGAAGAGGCAGAAAGTGCTCCGCCCTGCACGCCACAGGGCCTTATCGTTCATTCGTCCTGGTTGATTGTTGACGGACGCCTGTTTTCGAATGCACTTGAAATCCTCGCGTTTAGGGCACTGCTTGTCGGATCTTTAGATCATCTGCAACACATTAGGAGGTGACGTGGTCTTGAACGCAATTGCCACAGCGTGGCTTAATGATGCAGTTGCGGGTGCCGTGTCCAAAGTTCAGACACCGTTGGCACTGAGTCAGCGGACTTGTCATCCGATAGACGACAGTTGGGGTCAGATTGTACCGGTCCCTGATTGCAGCTTCGATAAACTTCAGATCGAAGTTTGCTAAGCCCCTGATGACGAACTTGAATGGTTTCTCACCGGGAATGTCGTGGGTGAAGTATTCCACCTTGGAAGTCCTCAGGTGGGCGACGACCAATTCATACTCCGCTTTGGTACGGAGCACAACCCTGGTGCAGACTCTGCCCCGCTGATGATGATGATGATGGTTAAATATGACATTTTAACCAGGTTGGCAAACAAAATCGAACTGGTTTCAGTTACAGATATAAATTCCCTCTAGAGTTTACAGTTGCTTCTCAGCGATATAAATGTTGAAAAGCTCAGGCGTCCACCTCTTAGTTCGCCTTTTTGTCCACCTAAAACATTAATAAGTATTACAAGCAATCAAGAGTTAATGAACAATCAACAAAGCATCCTATTACACTAGTAACCCCGCAATCTGATGCTATCATAATTTTCAGCAATGTCAGGAATGCTCACGAACCCCCAACATTTGCCAGAAAACTTACTACTAACTCAAGGTATCTTCCAAATAAGCTTCAAAATTGCATTTTTTTTTTATCAAATGTTAAATTCAGTCCTCTATATCCGTAATACGCGCGCGAGGCTCAAACCTTTGTAGACTACTATTTTTTTTTACTACTACTATTAAATCATATATCAAAAATCCATCATCACCATCGTAGCGAACAAAATAGTTTTTGCAGTGCTACAATAATTATTAAAAAGTCGTTATAACAGCTATCCATACAAAGTAATCCGTTAAAAATAACTTCGTCAAGATACATAATTTGTCAATTCATAAAAAAAAAATCACTGGATAACCGTTCAAAAGACAGTTTTAACGTGTGAAATGCAATGTCTCTTAAATTCTGCTAATGTTGTTGAACGTTTAATGTGTCTAGGCATCGAATTGAAAACATTTATTCCTTTAAAAAATAATGAATTCTGTGAAGCACAAGTCAAGAAATGTGGTGTTCTTATTTCATCCGCGTTTCTAGTATTATATCTATGATAGTCACTTCCTCTTTCAATTCGATCACACAAATATCGAGGCAGCACACCGTTAACTACTTTAAAAATGAACACCATAGTCAAATATACAATTCTTTGCGCCACCGACAACCATTGTAAGGCGTCTAGCATCAAAGTTGAGGAAGTGAATCTATTACATCTCAAAATCAAACGCATTATTTTATTCTGCAAGCGCTGTAATCTCGATATTTGTGTTGCATTCGACAGAAATAAAATGGATGGGCAAAAGTCTAGATGAGGAGGGATGATTGATTTGTATAGCTGTATTTTACTGGCAATAGTTAAATCGTTTTTCAATCGACATAGAATTCCATACTTCTTGGCAATTTTCTTGATGACCTTGTCAATGTGAGAGTTGAACTTAAGTTTGTCATCAATAATCACGCCAAGATATTTAATCTCCTGAACGCGATCAATAGTCTCATCATCAATTACAACAGAGACGTTCTCATTTAATCGATTCCGCGAAATTACCATAAATTTAGTTTTACTTGTATTCAATTTTAACTGCTTACACTTCAACCATCTACTTAGATACTGCAAATCTTCATTCAAGTGTGAGACGGCAACTTCTAAATCCTTAGCTGCAATGAATAACACAGTATCATCTGCAAAAAGGTTAATGTCGCAAAATCGTAAAACACGTCGCAAGTCATTAATATACAAAATAAATAAAAGGGGCCCTAATACACTTCCCTGGGGCACTCCAAGGTTGTTCCCCACGGGACTGGAAACAGAATCATTAAAAACAGTCCGTTGAGTTCTGTCAGACAAATAGCTTTCAAACCATTTATATGCAGTACTCGTAATTCCAAAGCGCTTGATTGTACTTAACAGTAAGGGCCTAGAAATTGTTTCAAAAGCGCGTTTCAGATCCAAAAAAACAGCAACAATCGTATCTTTACGCTCCAAGTTGTCTTTCCACTTTGCTAACACCAAATTCAACGCAGTTTCACAGGAATGACGATCCCGATATCCTGATTGTTCTGGTATCAACAAAGAGTTGCTATTCAAATACTCCAACAGCTGGCCTTTAACAACAAGTTCTAAAATTTTCTCTAATGTGTGCAACTTGTTGATGGGACGAAACTCTTCGGCTTTAATCGTTCCAGCAACTTTTTGAATAGGAACCACTAAGGATTCCTTCCAAATTTGTGGCACATGTCCAGTCTGCAAAGATTCATTAATAAGGTCCAGCAAGATGTGGCCAATGACATGAAAGCAATCTTGAATAACTCTAGAATTAACATTATCTACTCCAGCCGATTTTCCCAATGAAAAGCAAATAACTCTAAGTTCATCTTTTGGTGAAAACCTTCAAATCTACAACTACTATTAACTGGCTGTTTTATTTCGTCAGGTTCATCGACCAATTCAATAGATTGATTAATCAATGAAACACTGTCTACGAAATAATCATTAAACTTAGATGCAATTACTTGTTCTGACTGTTCTAATGTGCCATTAAAAGTTATGGACTGCGGTTTGCAATTACTAGGTTTTAATAAAGATTTCAAAATTTTCCATAACTCTTTGCTGTTGTTTTGATGCTGATCAATCTTCCTTTGAACATATTCACAACGAGTTTTCTTTATCGACTGTGAATACTTATTACGCGCGATTGTGTACCTAGTCCAATGATTGTCATTATTAGATCTACAAAACTTTTTGTACCATTTGTCCCTTGTCCGTTTAAGACGCAAAAGATCCAAATTGTACCAGCTGTTCGAGTTTTTCAAAGAAACAAACTTTTGCTCAACTAGTTGATTGGTACACGTTTTCAAAGCGTTATTAAGAACAGCTGTAGATTCATCTAAGTTACCGTCCGCGAATGGAAAATCCAGGCTTCTCTCAACAAGGTTTGAAACAGCTTGCTTCGAATATTTCCTCCAGCACTTCAATTTTACAAAATTATCGTTATCGTTAACATGGTCTAAGACATTAATCACTAAAGTCTCATGATCGGTTATTTTCAAATCAGTATCCGTAACTGAACAAATGGAATCAAAATTGGAATAAACGTGGTCAATTAAAGTTCTACTGTGCCTGGAAATACGCGTATATTAATTTACCGTTTGCTTTAAATTAAAAAACTCAGCTAAACGCTTCAAATGATTCGAATTATGGTTATCACGCCAATTAATATTAAAATCACCAGCCAATATATTTAATTTACTAGAATCAAGGAATGTCTCGAGCCAATTCTCTAAAACTTCAACAAAACGCTGGTCACTAGAACTGGGAGAATGATACAAAACACCATAATTACCCATCTTCATGCCACGTACAACTGTAATGCCCAAGAACCAGTTGCCATCAATAACTTCGTTGGTACGAAGGTTGAATTGAACTGATTCTTTGACATAAATAGCAACACCGCCAGTGTGTCTAGAATGTGATAAACAAGCAGCAACAATATATCCCGGAATACTATACTGATCAAAAGCTTCAGTTTCTACAATATGAGTTTCAGATAATAAAACTAAAAGAGGACGTTTTTCCTCAACAATCTGACGTAATGCTACGTAGTTTGTTGACAACCCCGCAATATTCAAATATAAAAAATCGAATTGATTCACATTCCTGGAACTTGGCTGCTATTTATTGAAACGCAAGCTGCTTTTCTTCTGATCAAAAAGTCTTTTATAGAGCAAACATTCCGAGCTAAATGCGGCATGGTTGACGTCCAAGTTCATTTTTCGTTCTTTATTCATTTTCAAACAATTAATACATTTCAATACAGTTGACGTACACTCCGACGTTTTGTGTTGTTGGCTGCACCTAGAGCATCTATCACAATTTTTGCAATCCATGCTCTTGTGCCCAAATTCTCCACATTTGAAGCATCTCAACACATTAATCGCGGGAACTATCGAGCACCGATCAAACCCTACATTTACTTTTTTCGCACATAACAAACATTTATAAGTATCGACATCGACTTCAATTACAACACTAAACTTGTTATAAGTGAAGCGTGGATTTTTAAACATGTTCACTACTTTTACATCATTAATAGCGATGTCTTCATTTTGACTTTTTAAGTAGTCAATAAAGACATCGGAGGAAAACTGAAGGCACCGAAGTGGGAACAACAGCACTATATTTTTCACCCAGATTGCTTTCAATACCATTTTTCACATCACTTACGTTTGCTCCTGTTGCACACTCAACAATAATGGAGCCATCTTTACCATTCCTAAAATTACTGATTTTGTGTGTTTTTGGATCCAACTGAGTTTTTAAAAACTTACGAGTATCTTCGCAAGGTTGTTTGGACTCTTTCGGTTTAATCACAATGACTGGACGAGTCTTACGATTTTCTGGTTTGTTACTTTTACTATTACTGTTACTATTAGTTTTACTTTGACTAATACGACTATGTCTTTTTACAACATCCGCAAAACTCGCATTTTCTTGAAAAACAACATCATCATCATGATCACTATTACTAATTACTAATTTACGTTTTTTTGCGTCTGGTATTTTTGTCCGATTCCGACTGAATCGTCCTAGATGAACTGCACGGATCATTCTTTACAGCTAAATGGTTTTCCGCTTCAATTTTAAAAAATGAACTTTTCATATTATCCAATTTCTCACAAATCAAATTTTCAAGACCATTTACATTTATTCTAATATCTGCCATCCCGCTTTTAACCGCGATGTCCACCTGAGCAGCAATGTGATCTCGCATGCCAGTGATCGAGTCCGAGAGTTGAAAAACCTTCTTCATCTCTTCCTCTATCCTTTTGACGCGCGAGATCAGATCATTCTGCTCGCCACAACTCTGATCTGATAGACAACTATCACACTTGAACAGAATATTTGCATTATCTGCTATAAGCCTGGCCGCAGTCTTATAGCGAATTTGTTTATTATCGGGGTTGGAACCAGTTCCAACCCAGTGCGAAACCGAACTTTTTGTCAGTGCGAACCTCAACCTGAGCTAGGTTTTAAAAACAAACGATCAAACTGACGTTTGCAAGAAAACAAGCAGACCCGATCTTGATACCCGATCCAGGTTGGAACTGAATAATAAACAAATTCGCTATTAGTGAGTGCCGCACAAGCGAAATGGAACGTTCCATTGCACGGACCTACACACGTAACTGGGAGCCCACTCATAGCAATAGACTGCTCGCATACATTACACACATCCATTCTACCAAATTAAACGCTAACACTGTTAGCAGCAGACATATACAGGGGAGGAGAACACAAAATAAAATTTTACCGCCACAGCTCACTATACAAATCAATAGCGCGCCGGGGGGAAAATACAAAATTAAACAAAAACTAGTTGCTAGGCAACCTTTCCTCTACTTATCCTGTTAGAAAAACACCACGGGCACGCGTTGGAATAATCCTTTCGCGGCACACGCCACTATTTCACACGAAATTATTAATTTATTTTCACAGCACAACTCAACAAAAACACTACTTTGTACGCCATACTACAACCGCTTTAATTCGGATTTAATGCCCAGCGACGCCAGATATGCGGTGAGCTCGTTAAGATGGGCATTGTTCACTACCAACAATGTAGCGCTCATTTCGGCAGCGTCACCGAAATCTCCAATTTAACTGCCGTTCGTCACGACCAATCGTGCCATCGGACTGGCCCGATTCTTCTTCATTTGCTTGCTGCGTTTCACTGGCACAGGTGGCAGGGTATTCCCATCGATGGGAAGAACAGCAAACCTGTTCACTGTAGTTACACCCGAGCTTCCTTCACCGAGGTCTTGGGCCTTCACCGGGCTTCGCGAGCGATGCTTCACCATTTCGGGGCACTCTCACACACACAAAATCGCGAACTGTCCGAACAACTCGACAGCACCAACTAAAACCGAACTGAACTGCTTGACGGTCAAGCAGAGACTGTCCTGTGTTGAGATGCTTCGTGATGAACGATATGAACACGTCCGAAGTTCGAAAGGAAATGCGGCTTCGGCTTCTTTCGTTTGGTACCGACTATGTGATGTCTCTGTTAGGATAGACACCTTGTGGTCTAACCAAATCTATGGGAAATTTTGATGCTACCAATTTTAGTTAATTTTTTTTAGTTGTTTAACTATTTTCACTATTTGTACTATATGCCACAAAATTGCTGGATAAGTATCCCGTCTAATAGCATATTGCATGATATATTTCACATTAATGCTTTGGAAAAATATGCGTTTGAAAACACCCCCCATTTTCGTCACAAGTTTCATTTTCGGTTTCTTAATGTGACCCTAAGTAGAGTGTGCATATTTTTTCTTCAAACAGTTCCAGCCATTACCTACAATATTGATATATATTGCCCAAGAAACCAAACCAATCAATTCATCCATTTCCGAAAAGCTAGTTACAGTAGGTTATGCAAAATAAATTACAAATGCAATCAAAAATAAGGCCGATTCACCATTGAAAAGTAACCGTCTGTCTTCTCCTCCCCCATCCAATCCAGGCGTCCTGTGGACCGTCTTCGAGCCCATCCCGGGAATAGCCGACGCCCTGGCTACCCTCCGCTCGCACGGCAAAACGCTCCGCTACATCACCAACAACAGCGTCCGTACGTTCGATCACTACGCTGCTCAGTTCCGAACCCTGGGCACAACTCTAACCCCATTCGACATAGTCCACCCGGCGCTCGCCATAGTCCGTCACCTGAAATCGATCGACTTCCAAGGTTTGATTTACTGCATGGCTACCGCCCCCTTCAAAACCGTACTCACCGATGCCGGATTCAAGTTAATCGATGGCCCGGACGATCCCCTGGAGGAATCCTTCAAGAAGATAATCGCCACCATTCATGACCGGGCACCGGTCCGGGCCGTCGTGGTGGACGTTGACTTCAACATCAACTATCCGAAGCTGATGCGAGCCGAGTTGTACTTAAAGAACGACCCAGACTGTCTGTTGATCGCCGGGGCAACGGACAAAGTGCTGCATGCCAAGCGCGATTTCAATCTGATCGGTCCGGGTCATTTCTTGGACGTGCTGCAACAATCCACCGGACGGAAGGCTACCGTCCTGGGCAAACCGGGCGTTCAACTGGCCCAGCAAGTTAAGACCCTGTACGGAATCGAGGATCCTCGCAGGGTGCTCTTCGTGGGCGACATGATGGAGCAGGATGTGGCATTTGCCAGCCGGTGCGGCTTCCAGAAGTTGTTGGTCCTGTCCGGAGGGGCCACCCAGGAGGATATGATGCAGCCGAAGGATTTGACCTGCACTGCGGACTTCTACGCCGACAGTTTGGCGGATTTCGTACCGTTGTTCGAGTGAAACGGGTAGCAAGGCTTTCTCTACAAATCGAACTGTGTTATTACACTGAGAAGATTATTCATGTATTTTCCATACTCTAAATCCATTGAAAATATATAGTTTTGCATGTTTTTTTTTTTGGTGTAGAATGTCAAGATGAGAAAATGATTTTCAGTAAATGAAGGGGATTTGAATGAAATATTATGCATTCTGCTTCTTCCGCCCAACGGGACTTCCAGCCTCATCATTTGTCTCTATTATAAATCGTAATAGATGTAGGCGCGTTTGCTTTTGCTTTTCGTCTAATCACAGTCTTGTGGTGTATGTGTGTATGTATGCGTGTCAATAATTGTATTGGTGCTGCTGCTGCTGCTGCTGCTGCTGCAATATGCATTCGTCGTCATTCTCGATTTTACCTATCTCAATCAAGTTCAAGTGGACAAATGCAAAAACTTTTCTAACCTCACTTTCTCCTCTGTTATTTTATTCATAATTTAAAAAAAAAAGTGAGGTTGGAACAGTTGATGCCTTTGGATACAGTTTAGAAATATAACTATCTTGAAATAAAACTGTAAATAGCATTGATTTAGCGTTGTTTGAATAGTCGGTGTGCAAAACACGATAAGCCGCACTGTGGCGCATTGAATGTTTTTTTTAACTACAATATCATATCCTCCAATTAGCTATGGGATAGCCAGTGCTAGAGTGTTGTGATTTCCTAAATTCCAAACCCGCATTCCTGTTGATCGTTGATTCGATCGATCCCCATCATACATACCTCCATCGAATGTTGTATATATCTAGTAGTGGTGTGTGTGTGTGTTTGTGGTAGGTATTTAGCAATGTAGTACATAGTAGTAGTATTGGTAGTAGCTATGCTACGTCCGAACAGTACATCATAGACACATGTATGAAAAAAAAATATACGCACAATTGCTCTTAGAATGCCTTTTTGGCCGGTTCCGGAAACGCTTCCCGGGCAGGCATGAAGCTCAGCATCATGATGTGACGGGCGTAGGCCTTGGTATTGCGGAACAGAGTGTCCGTGCCGTGCAGGCGATCCAACACTCCCAGCACGCCGAAGCACTGGTTGAATCTGGAAGGAGATTGGGAGAATAATTGCGTTTTAATTTAAAAAAAAAACTACAAGGGACAGCCCTATGGGGTTGTACGCAATGGTGACGTAGGCCTTCGTGGTCTTATATAATAAATGTTATTTGTTAACTGCAGCAGGAGCTTGTGTTTTGTGTAGGAATTTAGTACGACGCGCTTGACATAGATGGCCCACAGCGACTCACGAAGAGCTACTGATTCCGATCAATAGTTCTGCAGCTTCTTCCTCCTTCTATGGATGCTCATGTGAGCTGAAGCTCGTTGCTTGCAGGCATCCTTTCGTTGTGTACTGGAGAACACCATCACTCACCACGCAGTGACTGAACAAACACCGTTTGGCGAGACTGGAAGGAATTCAACTTTACAATCTGTGTTAGGGAAATCGCTTTTCGCAGGCAATCGGTGATAATTTTAATCATAGCAGCAGTTGCACATTTGTGGAATTTTCAATAGTGAATTGAGCAGATGCGTAGAAATATTTATGATCGATTGGTGATAAAATTTTTGAAATTGGTCCAGGGGCAGCTGAGCTATTAACGTTCAAAATCTTTCATAATTTTGTTACATGGTCCATTTTCGGTTTTCACAAAATATACCCCCATATAGAAATCACAGACGTCAAAAATATGAATGTTCGTACACATTAACAGCTAGGTCTGTCAAAGGCACCTCGTAGTCACCCCTCGATTACCACCCCTCGGTGACAATTGGGTAAACAAAGCAAATCAGTGCATGGCTCTCTTATAACGACAGTACCTAGTAGTTCTTTTTTCGTGTTTCGTAAGCAGTTGAAATGCGATATTACGTAAAGTTTTGCAGCTACACTGCAAGTGCACCGGTAAAGCGAATCTTATTTAAAGGCTAGTTTCGTTAAGTTCACATTACTCAGCATTTCAAGTCATCAGGAAAGTGTTTTCATAAGCTACAAACTGTGTCAATATTTCCTTGCGCTGAACAAACATTTCCCAGATTATATTCAACATGTGAACGATGAAAACGTAATTGTTCAGGATACTATGTTTTTGATGAATTTCAAAGTTCCAATCGATTTGCTGGTATGCCATGAAATTCAATCTAAGCTAATCAATTCATCCATTTCCAAAAAGCTAGTTACAGTAGGTTAGGCAAAAGAAATTACAAATTCAATCTTTGGTGAGGTACGATTACCCAACTGGAACGTCGGGGCAGCCTCCGACCGGCCACGGCAGCCGAGGAACGTTCATGGGGTCCAGGAGTAGACATCATCGTCGTAGCAGCAGGCGTAGCGCAAGGAACCACCGGTGTTGTAGCAATAGCTTCCTCAACAGGATTCGCAACAGCTTGGGCCACAGGCGCAGCAGCCGAAGTTGTAGGTCCGTCGAGTTCGATGTACTCCTCTCTTGGAGGTTCCTCCGATACGCGCCCACACCGACGACGTAGTCAATGTGACGCTCCCAGATTCGACTATCATCCAATCGCACCGTATAACGAAGTTTTCCAAGCTTCTCGACGATCTTGCCAAATTTACATTTATTACTGTGCAAGTATAAGGACGGGAGCCTCTTGACGGACGGACGTGAGGTGATTGAAAGGTGGAAGCAGCAGTTCGATGCGCACCTGAATGGCGAGGAGAACGTAGGCACGGGAGGAAACGACTACGTCAGTGCAGCAGAGGACGGATCTGACCCAACTCCCACGCTGAGGGAAGTTAAGGATGCCATTCAGCAGCTCAAAAACAACAAAGCAGCTGGTAAGGATGGTATCGCAGCCGAACTCATCAAGATGGGCCCAGAAAAGTTGGCCACCTGCCTGCACCGGATGATAGTCAGGATCTGGGAAACAGAACAACTACCGGAGGAGTGGAAGGAGGGGGTAATCTGCCCCATTCACAAGAAAGGCGACCATTTGGAATGTGAGAACTTCAGAGCGATCACCATTTTGAATGCCGCCTACAAAGTGCTATCCCAGATCATCTTCCGTCGTCTATCACCTAAAATGACCGAATTCGAGGGAAGGTATCATGCCGGTTTCATTTACGGCCGATCGACAACGGACCAGATCTTCACCGTACGGCAAATCCTCCAGAAATGCCGTGAATACCAGGTCCCAACGCATCATTCGTTCATCGACTTTAAAGCGGCATACGACAGTATCGACCGCACAGAGCTATGGAAAATCATGGACGAGAACGGCTTTCCTGGGAAGCTGATCAGACTGATCAAAGCAACGATGGACGGTGTGCAAAACTGCGTAAGGGTTTCGGGTGAACTATCCAGTTCATTAGAATCTCGCCGGGGACTGCGACAAGGTGACGGACTCTCATGCCTACTCTTCAACATCACTCTAGAAGGTGTAATGCGACGAGCCGGACTCAACAGCCGGGGTACGATTTTCACGAAATCCGGTCAATTTGTGTGCTTTGCGGACGACATGCACATTATCGCAAGAACATTTGGAACGGTGACAGAACTATACACCCGCCTGAAACAGGAAGCAGCAAAGGTCGGACTGGTGGTGAGTGCCTCAAAAAAAAAAAGTACATGCTAGTAGGCGGAAGCGAACATGACAGCATTCGTCTAGGAAGTAATGTCACAATAGACGGGGATACTTTCGAGGTAGTGAAGGAATTCGTTTACCTTGGATCCTTACTCACGGCTGACAACAATGTGAGTCGTGAAATACGAAGGCGCATCATCAGTGGAAGTCGTGCCTACTACGGGCTCCAGAAGAAACTACGGTCAAAAAAGATTCACCCCCGCACCAAATGTACCATGTACAGAACGCTAATAAGATCGGCGGTCCTCTATGGACACGAGACATGAACTATGCTCGAGGAGGACCTGCAAGCACTCGGAGTTTTAGAGCGACGTGTGCTAAGGACGATCTTCGGCGGTGTGCAGGAGAACGGTGAGTGGCGGCGAAGAATGAACCATGAGCTCGCTGCACTCTACGGCGAACCCAGCATCCAGAAGGTGGCCAAAGCCGGAAGGATGCGGTGGGCAGGGCATGTTGCAAGAATGCCGGACAACAACCCTGCAAAGTTGGTGTTCGCTACTGATCCGGTTGGCACAAGAAGGCGTGGAGCGCAGAGAGCACGATGGGCGGACCAGGTAGAGCATGACCGAGGGTGGAGAGCGGCAGCCGCAAACCGAGTATTGTGGCTTACTATTGTTGATAATGTCTTATCTTAAATGTGATGTTGTACAAATAAATGTATGTATGTACTAGACAAGAAATCGCGAACACGTACTCGATAACCATCCAAGAACTAACGCACAGCAATTGTAGCAATCGTCCTGGTCGTTGACGGCCGGGTGTTTGCTCACCTGTCTGCAGAAGCGTGTCCAGGCTATCGAGAGAAGTCCTGGCCAGAATGTTCGTTTGTCGGGGGAAAGAGCGTCAGTTTTGCTCCAATCAGGTTTTCCGCAGTGCGACCAGTGATACGAACCACAGAGTATACTTTCGACACGCAGATCAACCTTTCCACTTCACTCCTACGGTACTAATGTTTTTCACTAAAAACAACTTCTATTGCTTTTTAATTAAACTATTTTATTTCTACTCGTAACGGACACATTTCTAAACTTCTTTTCACTTCGGTTGACGGCGTGACGACTCCCGAGTAGAAAAGTTCCGACTGGCAGTGTTAGCAACATTCTCCGTGCCAGGAACCGAGCTGATGGCCTGTAGCAGCACAACCGGTTGTAGGTCGACTTTGATGTCCGCACTGCAACTGTTCTCATTTTTCCATCCCGTCCTTGGTAGATCTTCGCTACAACTCCTTTTGGCCAGCTTCCTCGGTGTAGCGATTCGTCCACTATCATCACTAGATCACCGACGTGATAATTCCTGCTGTCCGGCCACTTGCGGCTTCTGATCAACTCCGGACGGAACGAGGCTATCCACCTGTGCCAGAAACGATCCGCGTAAATCTGAGAATGCTTGTAGGCAGCACGACAGTTAAGATCTCGTTCATCAAAGTTATGGTCGAACTGGATTGAATTGTTTCGGCCAAGCAGTAATATGTTTGGTGTTATCGGTTCAGGGTCCAGGGGGTCATCCGGAACGTGTGTCAAAGGTCTGTTGTTTACGGTCTTCATTGCCTCGCACAAAGCAATACACAGCACCAAGTCCGTAGGGTGTCTAAACGTTCCCAGCAACCTCCGAAATGTGGAGCACGAGGTGGAGTAAACTTCCACTCAACACCTCTGACGCTCAGCGAATCTTCAATCTGCGGCTGATCCAGAGTTCTTACCAGTTGCTTCAGTTCAGCATCTGCACCAGTAAAGTTGGTACCGTTGTCGGTCATGATGCACTGTGGTAAGCCACGGATGGACATGAAACAGTGGATGGCGGATGCAGCTGCCCGTGTCTAAAGATGGCACGACTTCAAGGTGTACAGCTCTTGGTTTCATACACGTGAACAATACTACCCACCTATTTTTCTGTCAAAAGATAAGCAATTATAACGGAATTAAAAGGAAATAAACCAACCCACTCAAAGCTTTTCGGGGCCTCCCTTAGCTCAGTCGGTAAAGGCGCAGCTACAAAGCAAGACCATGCTGGAGGTGGCTGGGTTCGATTCCCGGTCCGGTCTAGGAATTTTTCGGGTTGGAAAATTTCTCGACTTCCCTGGGCATAGAAGTATGATTGGACTTGCCACACAATTATACCAATGCAAAAATGGTACAGGCATCGAAAGCTCTCAATTAATAACTGTGGAAGTGCATCTAGAACACTAAGTTGAGAGCACGCAATAAGCTAATATGCGATATGCAATAAGCTTGAAATGCGAAGAAGAAGAAGAAGAAGGAGAAGACTCAAAGCTCTTCATTAAGGGATTCCGTTAAGAGGTTCGACAAATTTAAAGGATCAACTTTTACAGGCAACGGTCCAAAATAATCAATACCCGTACATGTAAACGGGAACACGAACGGGGTTGTTCTTTCCGGTGGTAGGTTTCCCATTTGCGGAACGGTCGGATTTGCTCTAAGCTCACGACACTTGACATAGGACATTGTGTACTTCTTCACCTGTGACCGAATCTTCAGGATACGGTGCCGTTCCTTGATATTGTTAACAACGGTCTCCATTCCTTGATGTGCGTTGGCGATATGGTACATACGAATCAGTAGAGTTGAAAACTGGTGGTTGTCAGGAAGAATCACAGGATTGTTCACTTCAAACGACTTTCCATCATCCTGCACACGACGACCTCGCATACGGATGATTCCGTTATCCAGAAATGGCAAATATGTTTCCAAACGACTATTGCTTTTCACGAATCCGGTCTGCGCAACTCTTCACAGAAAACTTCCGACTGTACCTTCCTATACCAGGCAGTCTTAGCTGCATCCATGTCTTTCACGGAGATTGTCAAAAATCTAGGCTTTTCACACTTTGGCAGTGTTAAAATCTTTCGCATTTTCAGGTAGTACGCAGTAGATCTAATCAAGCGATTGAAATCAGACAACCTCTCAATATCGGAAAGGTCAACCAACATAACTTCAACCACGGTACAGCACATCGGATCCACGAAAACCTCAGCAATCACTTCAGTATGGGAATTTACCAACTCAGAAGAGGACATCTCTAGCGGTTCATTGTTCGGCCAATGGACACTATCCCGATACAGAAAGTCAGCACCTTTCAACCATTCCTGCATACAAACAAACTTGGAGAACTTCGTAGCCAAATCAGCTACGTCCAGCTGCGATGGAACCCAATGCTACAAATCAACTCCATCACCATTCTCCTTAATTTTCATGACACGAGAACCAACATACGCCGTGAGCTTCTGACTCGTCTTCAACCAACTCAAGCAGGTTTTAGAATCGGTCCAGAAGTACTGCATATTCACTTCTATTTTCATTCGTGAAGTGAAGTGTAATTATGGCAGACGAAGAGAAAAACGAGCGCTTTATGCTGCCGCTGTTTGACGGTCGAATTTCACCGCGTGGAAATTCCGCATACAAGTTGTGCTCGAGGAGCATGACCTGCTAGATTGTGTGGAACAGGAGGCGGGTGAAGCATGGTGGAGATAGCGAGTGATACAGCGGAAGTGAAAGCTGCGAAGCAAGTGAATCGTGAGAAGCGAGCGAAGAAAGATAGGAAGTGTAAATCTTTGTTGATATCTCGCATACATGAAACACAACTAGAGTACGTGCAAGAGAAAACAACACCAAAGCAAATTTGGGATGCTTTGATTCGAACGAAAAAGTATCGCGAGTAGAATGCACTTGAAGAGGAAGATGCTTTGTTTACGTTTCGAATATGGTTCCCTTCAGGACCATTTCCTTCGATTTGACCGATTAGTACGCGAGTATCGGAACACGGGAGCAGTGATCGAAGATATTGCTGTGATATGCCATTTGCTGGTCACACTCGGACCGAGTTTCTCCACAGTAGTGACGGCATTAGAAACGATGCCAGAAGAAGGGTTGTCACTCGAGTTTGTGAAGTGTCATCTTTTAGACGAAGAGATCAAACGATACGGTACTAGTGCGGAATCGTTTTCTCCACGGTCGGATGGTGCGGCATTCGCGGGACCGAAGAAGGAAAAGAAGAAGAGAATTTTCAAGTGTTACGGATGTCAACAAGAGGGCCACAAACTATCGGAGTGCCCGAAGAATCAGAAGAAAACAACTGACAAACAACAGAGGAGCCGATCGAAGGCGAACATGGCGGACGGAAATGCAGTTTCGTTCTTGGTTTTGAAGAATGGTGACACTATTCCGGAGCGACGACGAGTGCAGTGGTTTATAGATTCCGGTTGTTCAGACCATCTAGTAAACGATGAGGATCTGTTTGACGAATTGCGACCGCTTGAGCAGCCGATTGAGATTGCCGTGGCCAAAGACGGCGAGTCGATCGTGGCACGTCATTCTGGAACCGTACGACTGTTGTCCGTCGTAGATGGTGAGTCCGTTCCATGTATTATTAACAATGTTTTGTTTGTACCCTCTTTGCGATTCAATTTGCTTTCTGTGTTGAACGTGGAGACGAAAGGGATGAAGGTTGTTTTTGGTGACGGGAAGGTGAACATTAACAATGGTTCCGAAGTGGTTGCAACCGGCGTGCGTCGCGGAAATCTATATGAGCTGAATCTCTACACGATCGGCGATTACGCGAGTGAATCGATGTTAGAAGAAGCCGTTCCTGAGGGTAGACCGGTTCGTTATCGCAGTGCGCCTACTTGGCATCAAGACTATGAGTTAGACTATGCCAGTTTCGCATTGAACGCTTTAGTGTACGTTGAAGACTTACCTGAGTCAGTGTCAGAAATGCAGAAGAGAAGTGATTGGCCGAAGTGGCAGCAAGCTATGCAGGAAGAAATCGATTCGCTGGTGAAGAATGAGACGTGGACCTTGGAAAAGCTTCCGAAGGGTCGGAGTGCGGTTACTTGCAAAAGGATTTTCAAGATCAAGAGAGCCGAGGACGATCAGCCACCACGGTACAAGGCGCGACTCGTAGCAAGGGGATTCAGCCAAAAACGTGGATTTGACTACGAAGAAACATATTCTCCGGTGGCCCGTTTGGATACCTTGCGTGCTGTTTTGGCGTTGGCAAATCGAGAAGGAATTGCCGTACATCAGATGGATGTCAAGACGGAATTCCTTAATGGGACATTGTCGGAGGAAATATATATGCAACAGCCGGAGGGCATCGGTCACAAGGATGGCATGGTGTGTCGCTTAAATAAATCACTTTATGGACTGAAGCAAGCGAGCCGAACGTTGAATGAGCGTTTCCACGCTTTCGTGGAGGAACTTGGCTTCAAGCGCAGTGCAAGTGATCTATGTCTGTACTTTCGTGGATCAGGGAAGCGTCGAGCGATACTGGTGCTGTATGTAGATGATGTACTCGTGGTCAGTCCTTCGGAGAAGATCGTACTGAAAGTCAAGCAAGCTTTGTTCGAGATGACCGATGCAGGACCAGTCAAGAGTTTTCTGGGAATGAAGATTGATCGTGATGCTGATAAGAAGATCATGCGTATAAGCCAGAACATCTATTTGGAGAGTCTGCTGATTCGTTTCGGTATGGACAATTGTCGTCCTATTTCCACGCCAATGGAACACAGGCTTCGACTTGCAAAAGGAGATGAGTCCAAGAAAATTGATAAGCCCTACCGAGAGCTCGTGGGCTGTATCATGTACGTCTCCATGACAACGAGGCCGGATCTGGCTGCAGCGGCAAATTATTTCAGCCAGTTTCAAACCTGCTTCAACGAGGAACACTGGACTCACCTGCGGAGAGTGCTGAGATACGTCAAGGATACATTGAATGTTGGGCTCGTATACCAGGCGGACAACGATGAACTTTTGTTGGAAGCGTATTCAGATGCGGATTGGGCCAACGATATAACGGATCGCCGGTCTGTTTCGGGAGCTCTATTCAAGGTTTTCGGTGCGACAGTTAGTTGGTTTGCGAGAAAGCAACCCACAGTATCACTTTCGTCTACGGAAGCTGAACTTATTGCGCTCTGTGCAGCAGCGTGTCATAGCCGATGGTTGATACGTGTGTTGAAGGATTTAGGTTGGAGATTGGATAGTCCAGTACCACTTCACGAGGATAACCAATCTACAATGAGGATCGTTTCAAATCCCAAGGATACTGGAAGACTCAAACATATCGACGTTAAGTACTTCTACGTGCGAGAGCTTGTCGAGGCCGGAAGCATTAAGGTGGACTACGTACCGTCGACAGAACAGCAGGCAGAAAATGCTCACGAGAGGTCTTCCTGTTCTAGCGTTCCAAAAGTTGCGGTCGAGTATTGGAATACCAGATTGCAGCGTTTGAGCGGGCGTGTTGAGAATTACAATCTCTGCACATCGCACTTTTATCGGCACAACTTTGTAAGTGACGATAAAATAAATGAAGTCTTTCTATTTTGCTAAACGTTAACGACAGTTTTCGAGTTTTAGTTTCGCTTGTTCGAACGTCTTTTTGGCCATATCACTTTAGCAACCGCCACAGTTCTTGGAACATAATCTTCAGGTGTATCGCAATCGGACTGAGTAAACACAATGGATCGAATATGCTCATCATAAACTTCAGCAGCTGCCGTTTGGTAGGCACCGTGCCTACCAGCGGTAACACAAATTCATCTGAAAGAAGATCCCACCTGATATCGAGTACACGAGTGTCACTTCCTTTCTTCTCGGCTACCAAAGAAGGGTCAAGCGAATCCAGAAGAGCTTCAGAGTTCGATGCAAATTTCACCAGTTTGAATCCTCCGTGATCGTGTGCCTTAACCACTCGCTGCACCAGTTCAATGGCTTCTTCCTCCGTGTCCGCGCAATCAAAATAGTCATCGACGTAGTGTTGTTCCAGCACAGCTCGTTCAACACCAGGGTACTTTTCCTCCAGTTCCATTGCATTGAAGTTTTTCATGAATTGTGCCATCGAAGGAGAAGACACAGCGCCACTTGTACTTGTAGATCTGTCCTAACTCGAAGCGTTCTCCTCGTCACGTGATTGTACGGTTCATTATATCCAGTGCACGTTAATATTCGTCTGCTATCTTCGGAGACTGACCAGTGATGCCGAAGTCTTCTACATCTGCTTCACCAGATCCGTTAGCTCGATGTCGTTGTATTCAGAACACACCAGGAAAGCATGATGATCGATTGATCCAGCAGCGTTCGGTTCAATTACTCCGTGAATCGTTCAACCCAGATGGCACCGAGTCAACTGCTAACCGTTCAGTGAGTATTGCACCGTCTTCAGCGGGACAATCGGACCAGCATTGTTTGAACCAATCACCATACAGGGACGAGCATCTTGTATCGCAACCGGTTTATCCTCGTGCAACATCGGGTACAACAGCTTTACCCTGTCAACGTCAAATTTTACCCGTGGCAAGTCGATGTTCTGCACCGTGCGAATATTATTTGCCATGAACCATTTCGCTTGTTAGTCCATCTATAATTCACGGAAGAGATCGGCCCGTGCATTCCAATCCTCGTCGCTAGAACAGCATCCATCATCGAGAGAGAAGAGCCTTCATCAAAAAGGGCAAACACTTCCTCGACGGCATTCGGACCACGAATCTTCACTTTTCCCACTCGGAGCAGTGTGTTGACGTTTTTACCGTTCACGTTGGATACGTTCATCTGACTGTCTTGAGTATCCGGTCGGCGAGACGCGGTGGTCGTTGGAAGTTCATCATTATGAACCAGTTCGTGATGATTCTTCTCTCAGATCGAACACTTCTTCTTGGATGTGCAGTTTCTTCTTGTGTGATCCGCTCTCATACAGGTGTAGCAGACCTTGCAAGAACTAGCAGCAGACCGACGTTGGGCAACAGATAACTTGCGGAATTGCTCCCACTTCTTCAAACTAGCATGCGATCTTGACGAGCATAGCGGACACTTCGCTGTCTCGCCTCACGACTGTTGACGTTGAGATCAATCTGCTTCGGCTTCGGTGAGAAGTTTGCTTTCTTGGCACTGAAGACAGGATTGAGACTTGCGAGTTGATTGTCCATCTCATCCTCCAACCAGCGAGAGAAAATGTTGAAGTCGATTACGACAGCAATATCAGCCTTGCTTGAAGTTTCATTCGTCAGTAGCAGCAATTCGATCCTCGATCGAGTCTGTCAACCGAATACGGTATGCCAAACGTATTGAAGATCTCGTGACACATGCTTTCGGTGCATTCGGCCGTAATGGATCTGCACACCTTGATCCATGGCCACTTACTGAACGAAGCATCTATGAAGAACCCGGATAATCGACATAGACCCTTTGAAACGATTCACTTTCCAGGTTCATCTTCGCAGGCTCCGATCCAAACCAGGTCACCAGCAATAGCCTCTTGCCTTAGTACGGGTTGTACCGAAGTGAAAAGAATGTAATTCATCCAGCACACGTTTCCTGAGAACTGCTGGCACGCACATTCAAATTCCTCGAAGCAGACGTCCTTTCTGTAGGGAAAACTCGGTCTGCTCGATTCCAAACCGATCCTTGGCGTTCACCAGCCGACCGTGCTTGATTCCTTGAACAAGTTTTTGCACCGTCTGATCCTCCGCAGTAGCTTGACCTATCTCGACCGCAGTCAAGGGGAGAGTGTGGATTTGACTCAACTCCACAACATCAGATTCCTCGATTTCGTTCTGAGAATCAATTACTCCTAACGTAATTCTAGACATGGTGTTCGCATTCGCATGATCCGTGGATTTCCGGAACCGAATCTCGTAGGCGAAGCTCTGCAAGTAGGTTTATCGGAGTGCTGTATCCTTAACGCTGACGTCACCGGCAAACAAGTACTGGAAAAACTTCTTCACGTCGAATATGATGGCGTACGCCTCTTTGTCCAGCTGCATATAGTTCTGCTGCACATAGTTCAGGGTCTGGGACGCGAACTGGATTGGACGTTCCGTGCCATCTGGATACATAGCACAGTCCCCATATGAATGGAACATACTTCTTCAGTAAATTGTTAAGCGAAGAACCGCCCGTTGCAGTTGACGGAACCTACGAATGACCGAACTTCGTCCTTATTCTTCGGCTTTGGCATTTCCTGTATTGCTTGCACCTTCTTCCGGATCTTATGGATCCCTTCCTTATCGATGGAGTAACCGCAGTATTCGATGTTGTCCACGAAGAACTCGCACGTCTCCATCGCATTCGTTCATGAGCATGAGCATGAGCATGATTGACCGCCCACGGTTGCTACTCTGTTATTGCCAGACCAGCTGTAATTACAAAGAGAACCAATAGACGACCCTAATAAAATTGTTATGGTTATTTTGCTGAACGACGTGTTCTGGGTATCTTCCAAACCATTAGTGGAAAAGTTCAATTATTTGGGTTATCGTTCGTTTATAGTTATTTTTTATTAGGGGATGCTTGGGACTAGCAATCATCCTCAATGTGTAAAAACTGGTGATCTAGAATTAGGCAATACCAGCGCCAGCCGCGCCTGAACGCAGGTCGAGAAAGGAATGGGTAGGAATGTGTTGACGTGACACTCGCTTTGATGGAAGCCGAGGAGTCCTCTGCACTTCCACGAGGAATCACAGGGATGTTGGGTAAGAGGGTTGTGTTTGCAGCAGGGTTCGTTTTGGTTAACGATAAGCTGAATTGATGTCCTAACGATCGTATAACACGACCCACGGTCTTCTACTCAGTAAGCAAAAACGTTTGCTACTAGGCAAACGAGCTCCTTTTTAATCATCGAGTTGCTGTTATTACCATAGAGGTAACTCTAAGACCAGAAGGTCCCGAAGAAACGTGCTCAACTTTTTGGCTCAGCTCTGGTACTCTCTTCGGTCCCAAGCTAATCGATTCACCCCTCAAAACATAGGGAAATCCACTAACCCCTCATTTTATCTGTCAAACTTTCATAGCGAATCAAAACAAACATTGTGTAGTACTAGAATTTCGACTAGAATGGGATACGTTAATCGTTTGCTTGGGACCAATAGGCTAGTCAAGTAGTGAGCCAATTTAAAATCGTTAGTTTCGAATTGATTGTTGTTATTACCATGTAGTCATATTGATTGATTGATTTATCTTTATTAGGGAGGCTTTCAGCCTGGGGCTGGTTCGCCTCCAAATGTAGTCATATTAACAAATTAAACGATTGACGAATCTTGATGTGGATGGGCTTGAGATTAGACTCAGGTTGTTCTGCTCAGTAAGCAAAAACGGTTGCTCTAAGGCCACCGAGCCCCTCATATCAAATCATACCGTTACTCAAGTTGTTATAACTATTCAAACCCGGCACCGACGACAACGAAAGGTTTAGCAAAATACACGATAAACAAGCGATCTTACCATACATTTTTAATATGAAAGGACCTGGGACCGCGTTTTTCTGCTCAGTAAGCAAGCCACTGCAACCGACGATCTTTCAAATCCGAAAACAAAAGGCTACGTAAAAGTATTTAGGCCTTGATTAAATTCCACTATCACGCGACGTTCAATGTTTTGATTTGCTCTTTACGCATTCGTTCAGTCGACAAAGTACCTCATCCAGCCGTCGCAAATGAACTTCATTGTTTTCCCCCGTGATCTTGATGTCATCATTAAAAACGCTTACTCCATCTCTATCTGCCACTGCCAGATAGACGATTCGGACGGTAAAGACCACGGTTTGTACTCAGCGTTAGCATTTCACGGTCCTCCGGAGCTACTTCCAGTTGAAGATACGTTTGGACGTGATCAATCTTGCTAAACTTCTTTCCTCCCGCTAGCGAAGCAAACAGCTCATCCACAGTAGGCAGCGGATGCTTGTCCGCTACGAGGTTCGGGTTCACTGGTAGTCTCCGCAAATCCTCACCCGGTTCTGCGATTTCGTCACAGGAACAATCGGTGTCGCCCAGTTACTGGAGTTAACTTTCGCAGCTGCAACCAGCTTCTCCAATTCGTCCTCACCCGCTCTCTGCATATAGAAGGTTATCTTCCGCGCCTTCAGAAACACGGCCCGAGCAATGGTCTTCAATGGTAGGTTAGCTTGAACGTGGGAAATCTCTCCAATCGAGTCCTCGAAAACCTTCGGGTACTTCTCCAAAACTTCCTCCAATGCAGTATCACCAACCGGTGGAAACTAACGATTTTAAATTAGCTCACTACTTGACTAGCCCATTGGTCCCAAGCAAACGATTAACGTACCCCATTCTAGTTTAAATTCTAGTACTACACTTTATTTGTTTGGATTCGCTATGGAAGTTTGACAGATAAAATGAGGGGTTCGTGAATTTTCCTATGTTTCGAGGGGTGAATCGATTAGCTTGGGACCGAAGAGAGTTTAAGAGCTGAGCCAAAAAGTTGAGCACGTTTCTTCGGGACCAGAAAGTCTTAGAGTTCTATGGTATCACGACGTGGGGAAACAGTAGCAGCAATCGTATTCACAACACTCGAGCCCTGGAACATGTTGTTCCAGTCCACCGGCATTTTCTTCTACCATACGAATTCACAACGTACAACGAACTTCGAAGCTGGTATTGCAATAGCTAACCAAGTTCGTATCGCATTCATGCAACCGCGTACTCGGAAACAGTCGATTCCGGCATTCCGCACTGATGATACTGACCGGCGAACCAGTATCAACTTCAAAACGAATGTTCTTTCCGTTCACGAAAACATTCAATTCGAATTTCTTGCAACGCGACGTCGACTCGACCGTACAAACTTCACGCACTTCCGCACTTCCCGCCGCTTGACGATCGCCGGATTGGTCCACGTAATTTATCTGAACCGAATGTGGTTTGTTCGTCGTACGGGAATATGATTTCACGGCGGCCGTTTTCTTCAGGCAAACCTTCGCGAGGTGCCCCTTCTACTTGCAATCCCTAATAAAAATAACCATGAAAGTGAGCTTAACGACGTGTTCGGGGTATCATCAAAACCATTTGTGGGATAGTTTACCCATCCGGGATGCAGTTCGTTTATGGTATTTGTTTATTAGGGATACGAGCACACCGTTTGCTTATGTTTGCACAGCGATAGCAACTTGCATCGTTTGGAAAATGCATAACAAATCGCTGTCAAACTCAGATCTAATTTCTAGATAGAGCTGAAATTAGGGCGTAACAGCTTTTGTAAACAATGACTTCTTTCGACGATTTCTAAAAAGTCAAGGCTCGCCAACACAAATCAACATAACCATCGGGTAGGCGAAGACTTCCCCTTACCCGATGGTTATGTTGATTTGCGTGGGCATGCTTTCAATTCCTAAAAATCATCGAGTTAAGTCATTGTTTACAAAAGCTGTTACGCTTTAATTCCAGCTCTATCTAGATTTCATATAATTTTTAGGTTAGCCAGGCGATGCAACCGATAGAGTTATTAATAGAACGTTATTAATCTCTATACCAAACATTCGAACTGTCAGAAATACCGGGTTGCCAAACATACCAAAGTATTCACTAGTCACTGCGGAACACTTGGGTTGGGACACACTGAGAAAAAATGCCATCTATTAAGGTGATACTCTGAGGAAGCCTTAGCGTGAAACTTCAAAGGCACAAATGTCAGCTTCCACAAAACATACAAATTTGAAATTGCTACTCTCTGTTTGTAGTAGCACAGCAAACAAGGAGTAGCAATTTCAAATTTGTATGTTTTGTGGAAGCTGACATTTGTGCCTTTAAAGTTTCACGCTAAGGCTTCCTTAGAGTATCACCTTAAGTGTTTCGAGTTACTTAACCCTATAAGATAAGCGATTTTCTGGTTCGGTTGTAGCACAAAAAGTCGAAGGACAAAATGTCGATGGACAAGAGCTCGAAGGACAAAAGTTCTATTCGACCGTTTGTTCATTCGACCTTTTGTCCTTCGACCAAAATTATACTAAGGCTGTGTTCCATTTGGTGAATTTTTACTTAAATTTGATAGATTGAAAATTTTCAAATAAACCTGCTATTCCAGCAGACTTATTTCTGATAGACAAGAAATCAATTTTGACAGACGCTTTCTCAAAAATCGGCCGATCAACAACAGAGGGATTTTCGAACATCTTAATTTATTTTTGAAGTGTCAAATCTAAGTGGAAATTCACCAAATGGAACACAGTCTAAGGCTGTGAACCATTTGCCGAGTTAAATTTAACCCGTGGTTAAAAGTGACATTTCGAAAGTTATTTTGAATGTTCGAAAATCCCTGTGCTGTCGATCGACCGGTTTTCGAGCCACGATTGTCAAAATTTAACTTCTTGTCTGTCAGAAATACCCACGCTCGGATAGCAGGGTTAATCGATAACTTTTCATCTGTCAAATTTTAACCAAAATTTGAAATAATCCACCAACTGCTTCAGAGCCTAAGGCTGTGAACCATTTGCCGAGTTAAATTTAACTCGTGGTTAAAAGTGACATTTCGAAAGTTATTTTCTATGTTCGAAAATCCCCGTGCTGTCGATCGACCGGTTTTCGAGCCACGGTTGTCAAAATTTAACTTCTTGTCTGTCAGAAATAACCATGCTCGGATAGCAGGGTTAATCGATAACTTTTCATCTGTCAAATTTTAACCAAAAGTTAAAATAATCCACCAAATGGTTCAGAGCCTTAAGTTGCTCTGAAATTTGCTGGACTAGTTACCAACAAGTGCTCCGAAGCATGTATTTGTTCGAAAATAAGCCGAACCTGTCCTTGGTCCCGCTCTTGAACCTCAAATTGTTCTACCAAGTTCCCAAAATTATCATGACCGCCTTCTAAACCTAACCGCAAGCTCGAAGTCTACTGGACATCCTTCAAACCCGCTCAAGAACTCCCCCCGGCTCAGTCTCACAGGTTCATCGGTCCCCAAAGTTCTTAGGACTTGTAAGCAAAAAGTCCTAACAGGTTGTTCCATTATACTCAAAGTTAGCCAACCCCGAAAATCCTTCAGCCCCAAAATCCTAAATTCCTTAAAACGTCTTCCCCCAACCTACAGCATACTCACTTCAAGTGATGAAAATCATGCGCCTCCGGGCTGGGAAAGAACGGCAAATGGTACCCGGAGTGGGCATTCAGCGTCGACAGGATCACCAAAGTGAACCACAACCAGGCGACGGCCACGTGGCTTCCGAGCATAAAGATCCCCAGGAAAGGTGGCACCAGGTTGCTGAAAATGTGCTCAATCGGATGACAGTAGATGGCGGTGATGGCAATCGGAGCCGCCCACTCGTGGTGCTGCTTGTGGATGTACTTGTAGATGTGCCGGTTGTGCAGCAACCGATGGGCATAGTAGAAACCAATCTCCTCGATGAAGATGCAGAACGACAGTTCGGCGAGAACCCAGTGGAAGGTGGGCAGCTCGCGAAGATCGCACAATCCGCGAAACCGCATCGCCTGGTACATGAAGACGGCCATCGGAATGCCGACCAGAGTCTGGTTCATCAGAACCGTAGCGATGACCTTCATAAGCCGTGTCCTATCTACGGGTTCGTTCGTCCCCGGTTGCATCTTGTACCGGCGGATGCATGCGGGTTTGCAGGTCAGATCGAAGATGGTGTAAATTCCTCCGAAGAACCAGTACACGAAAACGGTGAAAATGGTCGTGCTGAGAACCCACAGCGTTGCGGGGTCTTCACCTGGAATGATTCATGATTTAATGGAAATTTCCGGGGAATGAAATGTGGACGGGGTAACCTGTAAAGTCGATGAACCGATCCCATTGGGCTTGCCAGAAATCTCCCGATGCTCCCCAGAACCGTTGAAGGTGCCTATGAACAATACACATTAGTATACATAATTCAATCAAAGCAGGCACTTTCATGTAACTCACCATGTAAGAGTATTTCGGAACGCGGCAAAGCCTACTAAGAAGAAGCTTACAATGACCAAGAAGCTGTAGAGGGACGAAAGCAGTCTAGGATTTTGTGGTTCCAGTTGAGATGTCTGGGTCTGATTCGCAGGCTGCTGCTGCTGTGGTTGATCACGCTTCGGACTCGACGGCGATGATCCCGCTTTCTCCTGAACAGAGCTGTCCATCATTTTGGGTGGTGTAAATTCTGTAAAACCACCCGACAAAAAATAGAAATTAGATGCAACGGCAACAGGTCGTAGCCATGGGAACAATGCGAACGCAAAGAGCAAAACAAAGCCAGGCCAGCGTGAGAAACCGTCAGGTTTCTCTCCCTGCTCGCGCCGTAATGTTTATTGTAAATAAAGCACAACAGAGAGCCCCAAACGTTGTTTTGTGATGACCAACCAAACGACCGCGGTTGAGAAGGGAAAATCGATAAATTGATTTTTCCGTTTCGTCCTGATGTTTTTCCCGGTGAGCGGAGTCCCCCTGGTCTTGGAATAGATGCAATTTTCTCGGGGCTGATAACGATGGAGTTTAGATTGGATCTCATGATTTAATTGTATCTTGATGCAATTTAAATTCTACATTGAAGATTCTTAACTGCACTGCATTACTATTAAGATAAGAGCCTTTGGACAATGGTTAGCAAAAGGTTTCAAATAAGGCGCAATTAGAATCACGTCATTTGCACTCAACCTAAACTCACAAACGGAATTATGTAATGCAAGTTTTCCGAAGCATTCCCCTTCGGTATTCGGCAAAATAAAGAAATCCTGCAAATCACCACCGTCTATCACTGAAATTTCGAAATTTTCTTTGTCCTCATCAGTTGAATAAAAAAAAACCGAAACGCAGTAGGCGCAGTTCCGAAAATTTTGCCTACCTTTGGGAGTAAAACAAAGAACAGCTGATTATGTTTTCAAACATTACATCGTTGTAATCTTCACCGGATGGTCACTTTCAATTCGAGCGGAATTCCAAACAAACGCGACAACAGTTTGATGATGTGGATTTTTTTCCACGGAACGTTTGAATGACTTAATCAAGAATGAAAGAAAAATGTAGAGATTCAATGTGCACGCACCAGGTGCTTTCGCTCTTACCTTCTCTGGAACGATGTATCCTCGACCACTACCAGAGTGATACTGTTGAAAACAATCAGGGATGGAACATACATGGAAGGCTGTATTAGAAGGACCCAGCAACAGTCAATTTAATGCAATATACATATAACGTATACAGGGTGCCTTCCATTCATTTTGAATAAAAAAATGTTTTATTAAATTATGGAATAATAAGATACTACAGTAATATTTTGTTTTTGTAAGCAACAAGAAAAGACTGTGAAGTTTGTGTTTGGCACATAATACCTGCCAATTTTGCTACACGAGGGTCGCAATAAGCGATTTTGTCATTTATCTTACCCACTCTTCGCTCTTCACTCTTCGCGAAGAGGCGATTAGAAAATCGCTCATTGTGACTCTGCCAAAGCTAAATTTGCAGGTTTTATGCGTCAAACACAAACATTACAATCTTTTCTTGTTACTTACACATACAAAATATCATCATAATATCTTACTATTCTATAATTTAATAAAACATATTTTTAGCCAAAATGAATGGAAGGCACCCTGAACGTATATAACGAAACACTATGCTAGTTCAGATAAGCAATGTATCTGTATAATTAGAAGGTGGTCATTACGGATGGATGAACGAACTGAAATGTCTTATGTGTACAATAGGGAAGGTCAGGCACGTAAAATATATAATTAATATTATATGTGAATTTGACAAGTCTTAAATCCGATTTGATTTGTTCTGATATTGTCATAGGAAACTCTTTTTATTCAATCGATTCGTGAGCTTTCACTCAGAGTGAGCGCTCACGAATCATAAAATCATTGATTGTGACTCTCTGAAAGCGAAATTGACAGATTTTTTAGTGTCAATTGGCGTTGACGGCACCGTCGAAAAATCGTCTCTTCTAGAAAAGATTGACAGTGACTTATGGGATTTTTCGGTGGAGTGAAAGGATAGTACGAAGTCCGCCATGTTTCACGCACAGTCTGACGTTTGCTTATGGATTTTACCATAGGAGTAAAGAGCTACAAAGTCGCCGTCAACGCCAATAGGATGTTTGCTTACGAGGCGAGCTCTCAGTTTTGCACGCCCCTCCTCCTGGTTCTTTCACTTTTACGAAGCCCTCAGCACATTCTATAATGTGGACCCTACACGGATGCCCTACAATAATCGTATTGTCAATACATTCAATATTGACGTCAATACATTGGTACTGACAATATTTCTGTATTCACATCATCAATATTATTGTCAATAATTCCCCTTCGTGTCACAATATATTGATACGTTTGGGGTCCGCTTTAAGCAAACCCCACACGCATCAATATATTGACGCGAAGGGGAATTATTGACTATAATATTGATGATGTGAATTCAGAAATATTGTCAATCTCGATATATTGACGTCAATATAGCATGTATTGACAATACGATTATTGTCAATAAAAGCAATCGTGTAGGGTTCACTTAAGGGAAGTCTCAAGCAAACACAACACGGGCTAATATATTTTCAATACTCAAAAATATTGACGATCATATTGATGCAAATATTGACGACGAAAATATTGATGACGTAAAATCAAGTTGACCCTACACGATTACTTTTATTGACAATAATCGTATTGTCAATACATTCGATATTGACATCAATATATCGAGATTGACAATATTTCTGAATTCACATCATCAATAGTATTGTCAATAATTCCCCTTCGCGTCAATATATTGATGCGTGTGGGGTTTGCTTCAAGAAAAGTTTGGTAATATGTTTCAATATTTCCCCTCAGTTTACGTTTCTGATGGGGCCTATTCCTCACCAACTTTTGTCTAGGTGGTTGTGATTTGGCTCTGAATATTCCATCGGATACAACAATGTTAGTGAGGAGCGACCAAGGGGCAGGACAGCTCCTAAGAAGAAGGGTAGACAATACGGGGGCGAAAACGAACCACTTTTCTCTCAAACGCGAACCAGCTCGTGATTGGCCGATTTGAAGTGCGTAAGATAGAGATAGATATAGATAAAGATAGAGATAAAAGAGTAAGAAGCCAGTTGTCTCCTCTTCCGCTTAGGACAGCTCCTGATCATGAGCAATTTCAGAGTTACTTTTGAGGCACTTCGAGTAACTCACATTGCTCAGTGAGCAAGATCACTGCGGTTTGCTTATCGCATCACAGCAACATATGGAGGTGCGAAGCCGAAAAGCTGCTGTTAAGCAAAACAACAACACAAATCGGGGACTTCCGGCCTGCAACTTCAGGCGAGTATGATTGCGATTTTGAACTCTCGGTACCTAATTTTCCTTCGGTTTACAGCTTCCGGGATCGCTCCTCGAATGGCTTTCGGATATATTATTAAAACGTGCGTGGCTGAGAACTAAAATTAGCTTTTTTCTTGGCTGTTGCGGAGGCTGAATATGATTTTATCGTACTGACGGAAACGTGGCTGGATGACGGGATCTATTCATCGTAACTTTTCGCTTTATTCCGTCTTCAGAACTGACCGATCTCCCCTGAACATTCAAAAATCGTGCGGTGGAGGCGTTCTGATTGCTGTCTCCCCGAGACTAACCCGCTACGTAAGTACCTCGCCTATTTTAAGTCAGAGTTTCCACATTCTCAGTATTGACCTGTTGTCGAGAAGCAGATGACAATTCACGCCAATGATGCACTGGCGACGAAGGCCTCCTTTGGAAGCTTTCCCAGCATCGTTCGAGCCGTTTTCTGGACAAATTCTGGAATTCACATCCTTTCAATAGCCGATCTGAACAATAATTCTATTTCATTTACAAACAAGACTGAAGCCTAATATGTGAAGGCGGTAAACGGCGGTAATCCGAGTAAACAGACAGAAATATCGATGAACGTCGAAGCAGCAAGTTACTCGGTGCAAAAAACAACTCAGAGTAAAGCCATAGAGGTAACTCTAAGACTAGAAGGTCCCAAAATAACGTGCTCAACTTTTTGGCTCAGCTCTTGTACTTTCTTCGCTCCCAAGCTAATCGATTCACCCCTTGAAACATAGGAAAAACCAATAACCCCTCATTTTACCTGTCAAACTTTCATAGCGAATCAAAACAAACATTGCGTAGTACTAGAATTTCGACTAGAATGGGATACGTTAATCGTTTGCTTGGGACCAATAGGCTAATCAAGTAGTGAGCCAATTTAAAATCGTTAGTTTCGTATTGATTGTTGGTAAAGCTGTCTAACCCCTTGGGAGCGCCCTGTATTGAGATCCGAAAAGATGATTGAAAATATTGATGGAAATATTGACGAAGTGTGTGGGGTGCACTTTAAACACTTTTGCACTATGTGATATTCAGATAAAAATCATTATTTTTGTTATTGGAAAAATATTATGCGCGTTCCTTATAGAAACTAAGTTGAAATTTTTTTTCAGTGTGAGTTAGCCAGCCCAGGGTTACTTACCTTACCAATCAGGCTAAGGCCTTGTTGTCCTCTGCTGTTCGAAGAAGTCGTCTCCACTCTACTTGGATCCATGGCCATCTTCTTCTTGCTCCTGTTGGGTCGCTTGCTAGAACCATTTTCACTGGGTCGTCGTGCGGCATTCTTACAACGTGCCCAGCCCACAGTAGTTGCCCAATTTTTGCAATGTGGACGATGGATGGTTCTCCCAGCAGCATTCGCCTCCTCCACGTTCCGTCACTCACTTGCACTCCACCGTAGATGGTACGCAACACCTTCCGTTCGAAAACACCAAGGGCCTCCACGAGCATAGTCCAGGTCTCGTGGCCGTAGAGAATCACCGGTCAAATCAGCGCCTTGTAGACAGTCAACTTCGTGTGGCGGTGAATTTTATTCGACCGGAGTGTTCTGCGGAGTCCAAAGTATGCACGATTCCCTGCCATAATGCGTCTTTGAATTTCTCTGCTGGTAACATTTTCGGCGGTCACCAGTGAGCCCAAATACACGAACTCATCGACCACCTCGATTTCGTCACCGTGAATCTGAACTCGGGGTGGGAGGCTATCATTGTCTTCCGTAGAACCTCTTCTTTTCATGTATTTTGTCTTTGATGCGTTGATGGCAAGTCCAATCCGCCTAACGGGTGTTCAATCAAAAATGAGAATGATTTCAGTGCCGTCCAGCGCTCTTGTGAGAGCATCGCGACTAAGTTGCGTTGTACGGCTGGCCAGGGCCCCTTCTCCAATATTTATTGACGTTTTTTTGAAGAATAAACATTATGTTTAAAAAAAAAATACTGAATTCCTTGAAATTTTTTTTATATACTAGCTATATGACTGAAAAAAATGTCATTTTTTATTGAAAACCCGTTAGCTTCAGCCCAGGGTTGCTAGGTGCATTTAGAAGAAAATAATCAATGATAATGGGCTATAGGCTAGGATGTAAGGTAGGTAGACTCAAATGTAACATTCCTGACTTACGCCGATCTGGCTCTGAACACGGCCCCCATGAAGGACCGTGTCAACCCTAGCGTGGCCTCCCTGCTTGCATAGATAACAATGGGATCACGATAGGAGACTACATACAACGAGTGGAGAATGGAGAAAATCGGAGAAAAAAAAAACAAAAATGAAGAAAAAGAAAAAAAATAAAAAAAATATGAAGGACGACGGCAAGACGCCAGACAGTGAAAACGGAGGAGCGAACGTGTTCGCAAGCAGCGGGATATTGCAGAGATCACCAGTGTCGAACCTGGGGGCCACTGCCAGTTCCAGCAGCAGCAGCAGTAAGTCTCAAGAAGAGCAGCCAGGCGTTGGGCTAAGCCAGATATTCACACCAATATCCAGCAGTAGCAAATCTTAAGAACTGCAGCTTGGGAGAACCAAAATGACGGAGGTCAGGAGGAAGATCGATGAACTCTATGGGTTCGTGAAGGATAAAAACAACGTACACAAAGAGATCAAGCATGCGGCATAACAGTGGCAGATCGGGAATTTCAAGAGTGGAAAAAAAGAGCCGAAAATGCTCTTCTGGAGGCCAAGGAGAGCATAAGACTGGCTCAAGCACATAAGACACCGAAGGGACCCACAAATCCACGTCCTGAAAAGAGAGATAGGGACACGCCAGGAGATGAGGAGGAGCCCAAAAAACGCAGGGGCGACGAGGAAGGCATCAAGGAGATGGGAGAAAATGGTGGGTGGCGTAAAGTCGAGAACCAGAAGGAGAGGAAGAAAAAACAGAAGGAAGGTGAAGTGAGGAAGAAGGAAGAGGAAGCGAGGAAGAAGGAAGAGAAGAAGAAGGAACACATGAAGAACAAGGAGAAGCTTAGGCATCATAGGGAGAGAAGCAAACGTCCTACGCAGCACTTCTCCAGAAAGTGAGAGAGGATCCGGAGTTGAAACAACTAGGCGAGAACGTCGTGAAAACCAGGCGAACCCAGAAAGGCGAGATGCTATTCGAGCTGAAAAGGGACCCTACGGTTAAGAGCTCAACCTTCAAGGAGCTCGTCGAAAAATCTCTTGGCGAAGGGGCGAGCGTAAGAGCCCTATCCTAGGAGACAGAAGAGGAGCTGAGAAGTGCGTTAAGAGTGCACTGCAATCTGGGAGATGTCCCGATGTCAATCCGGATGAGGAAGGCGTACGGCAGCATGCAAACGGCGGTGATACGGCTATCGACAGTTGGAGACGGGCAAGGTCAAGGTTGGGTGATCAGTGTGCTCGCTGAAAGCCACTCCTCGGGTTACCAAGCAACTGGAGCGATGCTTCAAGTGCATGGGTTTCGGTCACCAGGCGAGGAACTGCAATGGCCCTGACAGATCTGTTCTGTGTAGGAAATGCGGGGAGAATGGTCATATTGCAAGAGGCTGCACGAAGCAACCGAGTACCTAGCAATGGTAAGCCAACAGTAATGGAGGTAACCCAAATAAACATCAATAATTGCGACACTGCTCAGCAACTGTTGTGGCAGTCGACAAAAGAAACAAAGTGCGACGTTGCAATCATTGCGGAACCATATCGAGTCCCTAGTGATAACGGAAACTGGGTGGCGGATAGAGGTGTAATGGAGGCTATACAAGTTAACGGTAGTTACCCTATTCAAGAATAGATATTCCAGATGCAAGAGGGCACAGTTGCTGGAAGCTCTGGCAAAACTGGAAGTTATGCTAGCCAACGAAGGCAACAGCAGCACTTTTCGCAGAGATGGTCGTGAATCCATTATCGACGTTACTTTCTGCAGTCCGTCGCTGCGGATATACCCATAGTGACCATCAGGCGATCCGATATGACATCGGCCAACGGAATGCTGTGGCAGTACTTGTAACCGGAAGTGGAAGACGAAGGCTTTCGACAAGGATCATTTCGTTGAGGCACTCCGTGTGGACAGGAACCCCGTGGTTCTGAACGTGGACGAGCTGACAGAAACGTTAGTGAGAGCATGTGACACGACCATGCCGAGGAAACTAGAGCCAAAGAACAGACGGCGTCCAGTCTACTGGTGGAACGAGGCACTTAGCACCCTTCGCGCTAGTTGTCTCAGAGCCAGAAGACGTGTTCAGAGAGCAAGAACAGAAGCAGACAGAGAGGAACGAAGAGGAGTGTTTTGAGCCGCACTTAAACAAGAGATAAAGCAGAGCAAGTCAAACTGTTTTAAGGAGCTGTGTCGAGATGCTGATGCAAACCCCTGGGGCGACGCATACCGAGTCGTGATGACGATGATCAGAGGTCCAACGATGCCCGCTGAAATGTGTCAAGAGAAGCTACGGAGAAGGAGAGCGAGATAACGTCGAAGTCACCAACGAGGAACTCGTAGCAGTGGCGAAAGGATTGAAGGTGAAGAAAGCTCCCGGTCCGGATGGAATCCCCAACGTGGCGTTGAAAGCGACGATCCAGACGTTCCCGGACATGTTCAGGATGGTGCTGCAGAAATGCCTGGACGAAGGTCACTTCCCTGACAGGTGGAAGATACAGAAGCTAATGTTGCTTCCGAAACCAGGAAAACCACCGGGGGATCCAGCATCGTATAGGCCTATAGGCCTGCTGGATACACTCGGAAAAGTCCTGAAGAGGATCATCCTAAACAAGCTAACGAAATGCACGGAGAGTGAGCACGGATTGTTGGAGAGGCAGTTCGGATTCCGGAAGAGGAGATCGACGGTGGATGCAATTCGGACAGTGGTCGAGAGAGCCGAGAAGGCGTCCAAACAGAAGCGGAGAGGAGATCGATATTGCGCTGTGATAACGATCGACGTTAAGAATGCGTTCAACAGCGCCAGCTGGGAGGCCATCACCGAAGCGCTGCATAGAATGAGAGTCCCTGATTACCTGTGCAGGATCCTGAGGAGTTATTTCTAGAACCGGGTTCTGGTCTACGAGACAGGCATCGGACAGAGATCGATTAGGATCACAGCGGGAGTTCCACAAGGCTCCATCCTTGGGCCAACGCTCTGGAACGGGATGTACTACGGCGTGCTAACGCTGAAGCTGCCCAAAGGAGTTGAGATCGTTGGCTTTGCGCTGGCGAGACGCTAGAAGAGGTGGAAGTGTTGTCAACCGAAGCCATCGACAAGATTGGTAACTGGATGCAAGGAGCGGAGTGTTGTTATTGGTCAGTAACTGTAAAGCGGTACAGCGGGCAGAAATTACCGTCAGGGAGCACGCCATAGCCTCGAAGCGTGTGTTAAAATACCTGGGAGTGATGATCGATGACCGGATAAACTTCAACAGCCACGTCGAATATGCCTGTGAGAAGGCTTCGAAGGCCATCAACGCGATAGCTAGAATCATGTCGAACAACGCTGGTCCCAGCAGTAGCAAGAGGCGTCTTCTGGCCAGTGTGTCGTCGTCGATACTGAGGTATGGAGGTCCAGCCTGGGTTCCAGCGCTGGAAACGAAGCAGAACCAAAGAAAACTGAGCAGTACGTTCCGGCTCATGGCCATGCGAGTCGTGAGTGCATACAGAACCATCTTGTGGGAAGCAGTATGCGTTATCGCCGGTATGATCCTTATCGGCATCACCCTGGCGGGCGACAGCGAGTGCTACAGGCGGAGAGAAGCCGGAAGATTACGGAAAGTTGTGAGAGTGGAGTCATTGGCTAAGTGGCAACAGGAGTGGAACACGACGGATAACGGAAAATGGACACATAGACTAATACCGATTCTTTCGACCTGGGTGAACAGAAAACACGGAGAAGTCAACTTCCACCTAACGCAGTTCCTGTCTGGCCACGGCTGCTTCAGGAAATACCTGCATCGGTTCGGACACGCAGCGTCACCCCGCTGTCCGGAATGTGGCAACGTCGATGCAACGCCGGAGCATGTGGTCTTCGACTGTCCAAGGTTCGAGGCAGTGCGATGGGAGTTGTTGGGGACAACTGGAAAACGGAGTACCCCTATCCACTCCGCCGCCGCTGGACTCGCGGGTGACTGTTTTATCCGTCATCCTTCAGATGTCAACAAAGCGCATAAAGAGTGAATGAGATATGTTGTCATCATGTATGTAAATAGAAGTGTTTTTAGTTCGTCATCGTAACAACGTGTTTTATTTTCATTCCGAGTTTTTAATTAGTTTTAATTTGTATTCGCGTCCAATGTTCGCGTATCGTGAGTTCGGCCACCACGTACGGGCGCGGGATACAAATGTGGCGACTTCGGGAGTGCAAAAGTTGTGAAAAGTGGTGAAAATATCCCATCACAACGTTACCCACAGTGAAACGAAGAAGAATGGATGACAACTCGTTCGACGGGAATCCGGGTCCGATTCAGCCGGGAAATGGACAGCAGATGCCTACCGGGAATGTGCGACCGATTCCGCAGCAGCAACAGTTCAGAAATCCGCCTCCAGCCGGACAAGTGGACCCGTACCTGCTATGGTTTCAGCAGCAGCAGCAGGGTTATGTCACGGACCTTTTTCGGCAGCAGCAGGAGGTGATAAGGCAGCAGCAGGAGGTTATGCAGCAACAACAGCAAGCGTTTATGGCCCAGCAGGAGCAGCTGATTCGCAGTATAATGACATCGATCCAGGTGCAGGTCCCAGCAAATCCGGAAGCTGTTTTAGATTCCTTGGCGAACAATATCAAGGAGTTCAGATACGATCCCGACAGCAATGTTACGTTCGCTGCGTGGTATAGTCGATATGAGGACTTGTTCGCGAAGGATGCCAACCGACTCGACGGAGGAGCAAAAGTGCGCTTGCTGATGCGAAAGCTGGGGATGTCGGAGCACGAAAGATATATCAGCTTTATTCTGCCAAAGGCACCGAAAGATTTTGACTTTGCGGTGACGGTAAAAAAGTTGACCAGCTTGTTCGGTGCTGCCGAATCTGTGATTAGCCGGAGGTATCGTTGCCTGCAAATCGTCAAGCAGCCACAGGAGGATTATGTGACGTATGCATGCCGCATTAACAAATCGTGCGTCGAGTTCGAGCTGTCCAAGCTATCGGAGGAGCAGTTCAAGTGCCTCGTATTCGTGTGTGGCTTGAAGTCGGACAAAGATGCAGATGTGCGGATGCGGCTGTTGTCGAAGATTGAGGAGCGGAATGATGTTACGCTGGAACAGCTGTCGGAAGAGTGTCAACGTTTGTTGAACTTGCGGCACGATACTGCGATGATTGAGGAGAACTCAATGTCTGTGAAAGCCTTGAAGACGAAGCAGTACCGTTTCAAGGGAACCTCGCCGTCGAAGTTCAACCAGTCCGGCAGTGAGAAGGGTAGTTGGAGAGCGAGCAGCGGGAAGACTAGTCCGGAAACAGCTTGTTGGCTATGCGGTGGCATGCATTACGCCAGGGAGTGCACGTACAAAAGCCATAAGGGCAGCGATTGCAGCCAGGTAGGCCATAAGGATGGCTACTGTCGGAGTGCAGCGAAGGTAAAATTCAGGCGACGGAAGCCCAATGTTGCAGCGGCCAAGGTAGTGACTGTGAATTCGTGCAGTGTGCAGGAGCGTCGAAAGTACGTGCCGGTTGGAATCAATGGATTACCGGTGCGTATGCAAATCGATACGGGGTCTGACATCACGATAATTTCGTCGGATACCTGGTGCAAGATTGGCAGCCCTTCAACGTCTGCGTCGACGATCATCGCAAAGACAGCCAGTGGTAGGCCATTGCAGATTGAAGGTGAGTTTTCTTGTTATCTTTCCATTGATCGGCGAGTGTTGCGTGGCTTGATTCGGGTCACCAAGGAACAGTTACACCTGTTGGGTTCTGACACGATTGATGCTTTCTGATTGTGGTCGGTTCCTTTCGATTCAATTTGCAACCAGATCAGCAGCACTCCGGCCAGTGTAAGCGGGTTAAAGGCAGAGTACCCGAATGTGTTTTCTGGCGATCTTGGGCTATGTAAGAAAACGAAGGTGAAGTTCCAGTTGAAGGCCGGAATGACCCCTGTGTTTCGTCCAAAGCGTCCGGTAGCGTATGGCATGTACCAGACGGTGGACGATGAACTGGACCGATTGGAGCGAAAGAAAATTATCGAACCGATAGACTTCTCGGAGTGGGCAGCTCCGATTGTGGTGGTTCGTAAGGCGAATGGTACGATTCGTATCTATGGGGATTATTCAACGGGACTGAATGACGCTCTACAGCCCCACCAGTACCCTTTGCCTCTTCCGCAGGACATTTTCGCTAACCTAGCAAACTGCACCGTCTTCAGCCAAATAGATTTGACGGATGCGTTTTTGCAAGTGGAGGTGGACGAAAGTTCTCGTGACCTCCTGACCATAAACACGCATCGAGGACTGTACCGCTATAATCGTCTCCCGCCAGGGGTGAAGGCAGCGCCGGGAGCGTTCCAGCAGTTGATCGACACGATGCTGGTTGGCCTGAAAGGAGTGAGCGGCTACCTGGATGACATCGTTGTCGGTGGTACCGACGAAGAGGACCACAAGAAGAATCTTCGGGCGGTGCTGCAAAGAATCCAAGAGTTCGGGTTCACCATTCGTTCGGAAAAGTGCTCCTTTGGAGAAAGCCAGATTCGCTATTTGGGACATTTGCTGGATCGTCACGGGCTGCGACCGGATCCAGCAAAGATCGAAGTTATTCAGAAGCTGCCAGCGCCTAAGGATGTCAGTGGAGTTCGTTCTTTCTTGGGCGCCATAAACTATTATGGGAAGTTCGTGCCGAATATGCGTACATTGCGGTTTCCACTTGATGAGTTGCTGAAAGGAAATGGAGAATTCCGGTGGACAACCGAGTGTCAGCGTGCCTTCGATCGGTTCAAAGAGCTACTTGGTTCCAATCTTCTGCTAACTCACTACGATCCGCGACGAGAGATCATTGTATCGGCGGATGCTTCATCGATAGGCGTTGGTGCAACAATCAGCCACAGGTTCCCCGACGGGTCGGTGAAGGTGGTTCAGCATGCGGCACGTGCGCTCACGAAGGCAGAGATGGGTTACAGCCAGCCGGATCGCGAAGGTTTAGCAGTTGTGTTCGCCGTAACGAAATTCCACAAAATGATCTTTGGAAGGCAGTTTCGCTTGCAGACCGATCACGCACCCTTGATTCGAATATTCGGTTCACGGAAGGGCATTCCCGTGTACACAGCAAACCGGTTGCAGCGATGGGCGTTAACGCTACTGTTGTACGATTTCTCCATCGAATACATTCCAACCGAGAAGTTTGGGAACGCCGACATCCTCTCAAGATTGATCAACAATCATGCCAAACCTGAGGAGGATTACGTGATTGCGAGCGTGATTTTGGAGGAGGATGTACGATTCATTGCGGACGAAGTGATCAGCGGTCTGCCATTGAGCTTCAAGATTGTGGAGCAAGATACACAAGCCGATCAGCAGCTGCGCAAAGTATATCGCTACCTTCAAGAAGGATGGCCAGAAGTGTCGACGATCGAAGATCCTGAGATTCGACGGTTCCATGGGCATAAAGATTCGTTGTGTTCTGTTTGGAAATGCATCATGTTCGGTGAACGCTTGGTGATTCCTGAGAAGCATCGACTGCGGTGCATGCGGCAGTTACACCAGGGACATCCAGGGATACAACGCATGAAGTCCATAGCAAGGAGTTATGTGTACTGGCCATCGATTGACGATGAAATCGTTGGGTTCGTGAAGGCATGCAAGCACTGCGCATCCGTGGCTAAATCTCCACCGCATTCCCCACCGGTTCCGTGGCCAAAGCCTAGTGGTCCATGGAAGCGTGTCCACGTGGATTATGCCGGCCCCATTGACGGAGTATACTACCTGCTAGCCATCGATGCCCATTCGAAGTGGCCTGAAGTGGTGCCTACGCAACGAATAACATCCACAGCAACGATCAGCATTCTACGGAACATCTTCGCCCGCCTAGGAATGCCCGAAACGCTCGTTAGTGACAATGGTACGCAGTTTACGAGCAGCGAGTTCCAGAAGTTCTGCAGTGACAGCGGAATTGATAACGTCACCACGGCACCTTTTCATCCTCAGTCAAACGGTCAGGCTGAAAGGTTCGTGGACACATTTAAGCGGGCGCTGAAGAAAATCCAGGAGGGGAAGAACTGTGTTGGTGAAGCGTTGGACATTTTCCTTCTAACCTACCGTACAACGCCAAATCGTCAGGTCGAAGATGGAAAATCACCGTCCGAAGCTATGTTTGGGCGTCGCATCAGAACCAGTTTGGATCTACTTCGCCCTCCGCCGGCGCGTCCGCCGATAGAGCCTAATCCAGACGATGAAGTAAGGAGAAGTTTTTCTGCACACGATCCGGTCTACGCAAAGGTGTACAGCAATAATAAATGGCGCTGGGCACCAGGAGTCGTTTGCGGCAAGATCGGCAAAGTTATGTACACGGTCTGGGTTGAGGATCGTAGAATGGTTCGAGCACACGTCAACCAGCTGCGCAGTCGTGGTGGTACTCCAGTTAGCAACCGTACGTCACAATCGTCGGCACCACCACTCGACGTTCTGTTAGATGCGTGGAGTATTCCTAGAACCACGTTGGTACCGGCAGCACCATCTCCACTACCAGGACCATTGACTTCGCCGGATCTTCCGAATCCTCAGGCCCCGAATGCTGAGTCTACACCGTTGCCACCTGTATCGTCCTTGTCCTCGTCGTTAGCTACGTCTTCGTCCTCATCATCATCGTCTACGTCTACATCAGCAGCATCTCCAGAGTTCGCTTCAGCAGATAGCGGACCAGCTACACCGGTACAACTTCCACGCCGGTCTTCTCGTATCCGAAGGCCGCCGCAGTGGTTTGACCCGTACCACCACTATTGAAGAGGGGGGATGTTGGGGACAACTGGAAAACGGAGTACCCCTATCCACTCCGCCGCCGCTGGACTCGCGGGTGACTGTTTTATCCGTCATCCTTCAGATGTCAACAAAGCGCATAAAGAGTGAATGAGATATGTTGTCATCATGTATGTAAATAGAAGTGTTTTTAGTTCGTCATCGTAACAACGTGTTTTATTTTCATTCCGAGTTTTTAATTAGTTTTAATTTGTATTCGCGTCCAATGTTCGCGTATCGCGAGTTCGGCCACCACGTACGGGCCGGGATACAAAAGGAGTTGACCGTCTTTAACGTGGAGAATAACGTCGTTGAAATGTGTCGAGAGGAGGGCACTTGGAATGCCGTCAGCAGGGCAGTCACGCAGATTATGTCGGAGCTGCAGCGTAAATGGAGAGAAGAGCAGCGATCTAGCAACGTTCAAAAGGCCCAAAAACAGCTATCAAATCAACAAAATCACAAACGAGATCAGTATGACAGTTGTTTGCTACCCCTGCTGCGCACACTAGTGGTTTACACCACCATGTACCATGTACGCATTTGCGAAAGGGCACTGAACATTGAAAACAAAGAACACAACAGATGAATTGATAACAAAACAGAAAGCCGATGAATGAAATAGGCCAATGGACATTAGATCTTTTGCGATGTGCTGCTTGAAGTCCTTTTGTCTCTGACCTTGACCACTGTGACGCGAATCTGTCGCAATTTAGATATCATCATGCATGAATACAAGGGCATAGCCAGATTTCGAGCTAGGGAGGGGCGAAAAAAAAATTAGTATGGAAAATTTGGCCGAATGCTATTTCACCGAAAGCCTTTGTGTTGCTGCGTTTAGGGGGGCAACTGCCCTCCCCTGCCCCCCTCTGGCTACGTCTATGCATGACTAACTTCCTCTAAAGTCCGAATGAGTCAGAACTAGCGGTTCGGTTTTCTACTTAAATAATAACAACATGCATTTGCATGTAAAATACGTCATTAAACGCACACAAATGTGCGTTACTACAGATTTAACCTAGATTTACGTTTTGCAGCAAGGTAAATCATCCAATCATCGACAAATCGCAGTAGGGTAAGTGTACCAGTTTTTTTACCCAAGAGGTTCCCTTATTAGCCCCATCTTAAATTTTAATTTCATTCGTTCTTCACCAAAGTTAATTCCATGGCAGGCTTGAACACAGATTTTTCCAATGTATCGACACAAATTTGATCTAGACACCTGGGCCAAAAAACTGGAGCACTACCCTACCACATCTCAGGAAAAAAAAACATTTCATTCACACTCAACTTGATTCAAACCGTTCATATCCACCAACCACACAAACATTGAACCGAACCGGCGAATATAAATATAAGAGCGCTGTTATGATCATCACCTAGCCGGTGGTACTGACAACGATCATCATCATCAACATCAGTGTAGTCGACGTTGCTCCAACACACGTCCATGACCGCTGCGTGAGCAAGAGCACCTACATCACAAAAACCGCTCGCGCATCTTCGCTCAATAAAAAAAAGTCAGTAATCTCGGACAACGAACATTGCCCATCAGAACTTATAGCGGTAGTACCGTTCCAGCATTTCACGCAGCAACAGCTGCGGTTACACAAATATTAACCCGAGAGTATATTGATAGACGCAATCTCGGAGACGAAACCCGAGACACTTGTTTTTGGACAAAGAAACGATAATTAGCTTCGAAGAAAGTGCAATTTCTACTCCGATCGGGGCAGCATGTCGTTGGGTGTGGAAATCTTCGACCTACCTGCGAGGCACTTCCGAGTGTTCTGGGGTGCATCCGGTGATCTGTGGCAGTCGCTGTGGGATCGCTTGCTGGATATAACAGGTGCCATTTGTGTGTGTGTGTTTTGTATATTGCGGAGATCGCAATTAGCTGACGGTGATGATGATAATTATGTGACACATCAAACTGAGTCTGGTCTTCCTTTCGAGAGGGTAATCTAAGGTCACGTTCATGGTAGCAAATCAGTTATGGCCAATTATCAAATCAAGGGATATGCAGCTTGTATAGGGTGTGGGTGAACAAAAAAACAAACAAATAATATTGCGAATTGCGTTGCGCATATCGTGAATGCTCTCGTCGCTTACGGTGGACGTCATGCCGGGTTCGAAAGTTCAATTTCGCGTTTAACAAAAATCCGAAAATTTGATAGCCTGTTCAGATGACCTCTTTACGCGAAACAAGAAGTCTATCGATAGCGACAGACCATAATTAAAAACGCGCTTAATCTTATCGCAGCGCAGTAGGCTTTGCAGTGTTGTGCTGATGCTAAGCGACGAGTCGATGTTGTTTTGGATTGACCTCCCGTGACGACGGTCATGGTTCTTATCACGAAATTCGCTGTTGATTGACCTATAACGCTAAGCCGGCTACGATACAAAAGCGTATTTATGGGTTAAATTTCTGCTGAGTCATCCCCTTATCGTTCAACGGCTTTCCATCAAGCACCACTCACGAGCTTTCCCCTCTCGTTTACAGGCGACGACCCCTTGCGGCTATGGATCTTCGGCACTCTTGTTTATACCATGGCCCTCTACTGGACCATCGGATCCATCTACACGCTGTTCGACGTAACCAATCAACCGGCGTTCCTGCGGCGCTACAAGGTCCAACCGGGAACCAACGAACCCGTAGACGGCAATAGCCTCCGACGCGTCATCCGCCAAGTCTTATTCAACCAATTTTTCACCGGCCTCCCATTGCTTTTCGGCATGTACCACGCAATCACCCCACAAACCCCTCAAATGATCCGACAACTGCCAACCTTCACCGCCGTTCTGTGGCAGTTGGCCGTGTGCATAGTGATCGAAGAGTTAGGCTTCTACTACAGTCACCGCCTGCTGCACCATGGACGAATCTACAAATTCATCCACAAGCAGCATCACGAGTGGACTGCTCCGATCGCCATAACTGCCATGTATTCGCATCCGCTTGAAAACTTGGTCAGCAATCTTCTGCCGATCGGAGTAGGCGTGTGGGCTTCCGGTTGCCACATCTCCGTCGCGTGGCTGTGGTTCACGTTGGCCATTTCCAACACGCTGCATGTACATTCCGGGTACCATTTGCCATTGTTGCCCAGTCCGGAGCAGCACGATTACCATCATTTGAAGTATGCGAGTGATCATTTTTTTTTAGTTGAAACAAATCATGATTGATTCTTTTGAAAAATAGGTTCAACCAATGCTTCGGCGTGCTGGGAGTGCTGGATTGGTTGCACGGTACGAACAGTATGTTCATGAGCTCGAAGCAAGCGGAGCGGGACTACATAATGACCAAGCTGACGCCGGTGCGCGAAGTTCATCCCGACAAGGATGGGTTCGGTAAAAAGAGCAAATAATGAAGAATGGGGGGTTATGTTTTTGTTTTGCATGCTCGAACAATCAGTACGTAAGTCAATGCAATTGGTATGACATGTGCTCTGTATGTATGTAGTGATTAATTGGTGGTAAATATTCGATGGAATATTTTTTTAATTATAAAGATGGAAATTGGAAAGGTTTTATGAAAATTTGAGTAAAATACGTTTTTGTGTGTGAAAGATCATATCCCTTTTGACTATGCAGGTTGTAAACGAAAACCTTTATACTCGAACTCAGTATCGACACCATGCGTCTGTGGTACTCAAGCTTGCATATTAAGTCGCAAACAATATTGCATGCAAGCAAAATAGATTCAATATTGGAAATCGCAAAAGTTACCGCTGAGTTGAAAAAAACCACAAAACTGTAAATACATAAATTGAACGTGAAACAACCAACCCCCTGATTAGAGCTTCCATCCTATGCTTACTCCTTCCGGAGGAACTTCTGTATGTCACCGACTTCTACCTTGGCTTCCATAGCTCTCCTTCGCTGTTGTTTTCTAACTATTTCTTAAGTTCACAGGTAAGTATTACCTTTTCCGGTTAGTATGTAATCCTAAAGCTCGGCACATCAGAAATCATCCACCACAATCATCATGATCGGCATGGACTCTTGTGAAATTTGGCTGACATCAATAACATCACGTCACATCAGGGAACTTCTAAGAAGTGAAGAGCCATTCATTTGATTTCAGAGAACTTCGTAAAAGTTCAGAATTTTAAACAACTTCGTGGAAGTTTAGGGAACTACGTTGAAATTATGGATTTTTTTAGAAGTGCAGCAAATAGGAGTTCAGTTAACTCTAAGAATGCTCAGCGAACTTTGTACAACTTCAGTGAACTTTGTAGAAGCAACAATCAATACGAAACTAACGATTTCAAATTGGCTCACTACTTGACTAGCCTATTGGTCCCAAGCAAATCGACAACCGTACCCCATTCTAGTATAAATTCCAGTACTACACTATGTTTGTTTTGATACGCTAAGAAAGTTTGACAGATAAAATGAGGGGTTAGTGGATTTTCCTATGTTTCGAGGGGCTAGGGACCGAAGAGAGTACCAGAGCTGAGCCAAAAAGTTGAGCACGTTTCTTCGGGACCTTCTAGTCTTAGAGTTACCTCTATGGTAGAAGTGCAGAGATGTTTGTTGAACTTCGGTAACATTTATAGAAATTTCGAGAATCTTATAGAAGCTCGGAGAATTTCGTTGATGTTCAGGAACCGTTTCTTTAATCTAATCTAATTTAATCTAATCTAATCTAATCTAACACCAACACAGCCAGTTCATGAAAGCATTCTGGAAAATGATAAATATACCTCCATCATTTTTCTTGTCTACTTGGTATATATTGCAGAGATGCGCAAAATATATCAAAACGGCCAGGCTTATCGTGTAGCATTTAAGGGACAAGATGATTCAGAAACATCAGGCCTGTTTAAGTCAAAGATTTAAACACAAAGCTTCAGAATCCAATAAATGGATGAAACGTGAATATCTCGTACCGTACGTTCCGATTTTTTTTTATTTATTTAATTTGTTTTTCTTTATCGGACTTAACGTGTATAAATGAAGCCTGATGGGGAAAAGCCTAGAAAAGGCGTAAAAACCCCATATCTTTTCGAAATACATGAATCACAATAATACAATACAATTACAACAAACATTAATCAAGTCTATAGCATAAAAAAAGTTATCCTCCTATGGCATAGAGTTGTCCGTGAATCAGGTAGAAGTCCTGGTCATGCAGTTGAACCGGAAACAAAAAAAAACAGGTAGCACACTCCTTCACGTGTACATTAAATGGACAGCTACTCACCTTCTCAGGAGTCTGCGTTGAATACGGTGACGAAAGGTTTCCGCTGCACAGTTAAAGTCGAAAAACCCAGACATGAACCGTATTGGGTCATGCAAGCTGTAGTTCGCAGCACGAGGTCCAAGATGCAGGAAAATCCTCGACCGAAGAACTCGTTCGGGTGCGTAGATTTCGAATTCAGCCAAGATTCCTGGAGAGTCGATATCACCAATAAGTACTTTCGCTGCGAACACAGCCTGACTAATCGTCCGCCTATGTTCTAGTGTTCCAAGACCCAGGAGTTGACAACGATCTTCGTACGGCGGAAGGTTCACAGGGTCATTCCAAGGAGGGTGACAAAAGGCATACCGAACAAATTTCCTTTGAACAGATTCAATCCTCGCTATCCAAACTGCTTGCTACGGGCATCATACTACCGAGCTGAATTCCAAGATCGATCGCACTAGAGAGCAGTATAGAGCTTTTAGACAGGCAGGATCGCGAAACTAGTCAGCGATCTTGAAAATGAACCCGAGTTGCCTGTTAGCTTTCGCAACGATGCCCGAGTAATGAAGCTTGAATGTTAAGGCGCAGTCCAGCGTGATTCCTAGGTCACGAACATTGTCCACACGTTGAAGAAGTTGGTGACTTATCGTATAGTTGAATGCCACTGGTTTCAGCTTGCGATGAAATGAGATAATATTACATTTTTGTACATTCAACGTGAGATAGTTTCTTGAGCACCACTCTTCGAAAGTATCGTTTAGGTGCTGAAGTCGCAAGCAATAGAGTTTTCGTTTTGTAAGCAGCAGAAATAGAAGAGCAGCAACGCCTCTAGCGATAGATGTGCCGCTGGTCGCCTTCGACCTCCTTCTTTTTCAGCTCGGAAACATAAATACACCGGAACTGCTGCTGGTTTCCGAATCTTCAGCATTCAGCTGCTCCGAAATATCAGAGGTAACCAAAATCGTAAAAGCACCACTACACTTCGCAACCCGTAAATTTCACTCTTGAACCGCGCACTAGAAAATACAAATCCCACGACGGCACCGAAAGTAACGGAAAAGCCGAATCACACGACCGGAATTCCGTTAAAAATACTTATGGAAATAGCCTTCAATTTTTATACTCACACACTTTCTAGATAAATCTGATCAAGCGCCTTCAACCAAAAATCGAAAAAAAAACGCGACGAAACAACATAGACGACAATATGACAACTGACAAATTTTCGCGTCCGTTTAGAAGCAGGGCACACTTCGATCCGTTCAGGAATCGTAGGGTAGGATGGTGCAAAACGCACCCTTTAAGCAAAATCGTCAATGGCTGGCGAATGGAAGCTAAAATCAAGAAGAAAGTAATTTCGTTTGGTTCATTACCATGTTTTCTACAAAGATCGAGTGATTTAGAACTACAAAAGGATGATTTTCCATGACTTTCAAGGTATTTTCTAAATTGCTTCCAAAATGATAGCGGGGCAAAACGCCTGATTCATGATGCAATATGCACCACAACATTGGGACAAGACGCACGACAACAATGGCCAAAACGCACCACAACATTGGGGTAAAATGCACCCCATGGTAAACAAACCATAACCCCTGCAAGTAGATAATGCAAAGGGATGCGGTATTTCAAATGATTATTTCTTTATGTTACATCAGAAATAAGGTCTCAAAATCTCAATAGAATGTTAAACTGTGATTCATCAAGTAAAATATCTAAAAAATATACGAAACGTAAATTTGTTATTTTTTTTGTGATATATGATGTTAAAAGCTTAATTTACAGTCGATGATTTTAACAACTGTGTCCTGTTTTGCACAAAATGTAATTTTTTTAAAGAATCAGCAGGTCAATACATTATTTTATGATCAAGAATTATTTGTGAAACCTCCAGTTGAAAACAATCACAAACCGTTACCCGGAAAATGCATCTGAGGAAAAGTTATCGCTGTTTTTCTAAAAGTGGGCATTTTACCCCAGGGGTGCATTATGGGCTGTTCTCCCTTACTAACAGCAGCGTTTGACAGTAGGCAGCATGTTCCGGGCTCAAATCGTTTATTTTGCTGTGCTGGGCCCGCTGTCACGGTATAACATGTTGCCTACGCGCCTGCTACTGGGCTGCCGGGCCAGCAGCCGAGCACTTTTGGAAGTGGAAAACTTATTGATTAACGGCAACGTCAGCCACCGAATCACCACCAACACTCGTTATCAGCACGTTTCCGGGCTAATTCGCCAAACGGACCGGGTTCAAAATTGCCCACCGTGAGGAATCTCTCAATAGAACTACACGCCGAAAGTGTGCCATCCGAAATCGAAGAATCGGGCTCCTGGGAGGCACTGACAACCTACACCGAACAATATAATTTAAGCTGCTCCGAAGATTTTGGAGGTTAGATTCAAGGTCATCCGAGTCACTCAAGGCAAACACAGGCAAAACACGATATATCACTAAATGCTAACTTTATGAACACTTGAAACTAAATTTCAGCACACAAATTAACAAATTTAGAGCAAAATGTTTAATTCGCTGACGAAAAATACGCAGCAAAAGAAAAACACGTCAGCTTTCAAACGCGGCCTACTGCGATCCAATCACTTTAAAAAATGTTGTTCGATGTGTACAAAAAGTGTGAAAAACCTGTTTTGCCACACTGTCCAACATTTATACGAAGACCAAAATCAAAGATCATAAAAGTACCTAAGAGAATTGTTGAAAACACTAGCGGGCACCGATCTTACAGCAGGGCAAATAAAATGCTTATTATAATATTTGCGACATGTTTTTGGCACTCGTGTGTGTATTCCATCTAACCCCCACTGGCCCGCAGTGTTATTATGGAAGAACTCTCTCTACAATGTCGCATTTATGGTCATTGTAGACAGCTTTAGTCCGGGGGTTAGAAAGTGATAGCTCTATTGCAGATCCAGCAACCCATTTCAGACTGTCTGGAGAGTCACGCCCATTCCGAGGCTACTTTCACTTACAATAAGCCCCGCATGTATGCATCACCGTTATCAAATGGATATTGGTATTACATACACGCTTCCAGGTTCGAAAATATTCTTGTCAAACCTGGAACGTATTTAGTTTGTTTTTTTTTTTAATTGTAGAATGTATTTGGACTGCGCTCACCATGTTTATTTGATCCTGCAGTCCATGGGTTCCGTAATTTTGATTTTCTCTAAGCTTTGCATCTCATTTCGTGATGCACCTTTGTCGTAATACTTCCTTTAACGAACACAAACTTTCTTGCATTGTCATGGTCATCTGGGAGGAGGTTCGCGTGTAGTACTTTCCCCAGGAACAGTTCGCGGTCACCAACTGCCACCCGTCCAGTCTTGGGCGTATCCTGAGAGGCATCTTTCATATTGCTCGCAATCTCTCCGACACCGGTGAGAGATCAGCAGCCGAGCACTTTTGCAAGCGGAAAACTTGCTGATTCACGGCAACGTCGGCCAACGAATCACACACGGACACATTATCAACACGTTCCCGGGCTAATTCAGCAACCGGACCGATCTCTCACACGCCGAAAGTGTAGCATCTGAACTCGGAGAACCGGGCTCCCGGGAGGCAATGAAAATCGACACCGAACAATGGAACTGAATCTGCGTTGAATATTTTGAAGGTTAGATTCAAGTTCAACCGAGCCACTCAAGGAAAACACAGGCAAAACACGATATATCACTAAATGATAACTTTATGAACACTTGCAACTAAATTTCAGCACACAAATTAACAAATTGAAAGCCAAAATGTGTTTAATTCGCTTACGAAAAATACGCAGCACAAGAAAAACACGTTAGCTTTCAAGCGCGGCCTACTGCGATCTACATGTTTGCCATGTGGCACGGCACTCGTGCCATGTAATATTTTTGGAAACGCCAACAGAGCGAAATGCTTTTGCAATGCGTCCGTGCCTGGGGGCAAGACAGCTGTACTCAGAGTAAATATATTTGCAGCAAGTAAATTTGAGTTACTCACATTTACTCAAAAATTAACAAAGTAGTCTCGAATTTCTAATCAAAGAAAATATCGTCTGACAGCATATTTGGTTTTCAACACGAGTTTAAAACGATAAATAGAAATGATATAATCGTTAGGTTTTGTTGTAATGATCCACAAGATTGCATATTTCACACAAATTAGACACTGTTGATTGTGGTATATTAAGTAGCTGCTCATTTCAGGCCAGATTAGGTCAGCTCTGGCCAGCTTCGTGGAGTTTGTTAACGTTAAAAATCATGCCATGGCTAACAACTAAATACAGTGCCGTCACCATCTGTTTATTGCCTCAATTTTTCACCCATGTTTTCTGTATAATATTTCATGAAATATCCAGCGTCTAATTCCTAAAGAATGGTCGAGTAACATCGAATAGAGCATTCTATTAATTTATAGATTGCATAATAGACAAAAATCATATGTTGCCAAAAATGAAGAGGCACTGTATTCTGATGTTGTTGAAAAACATACAGGAATGTATTCTATTATATTTATATATTTGTATAAATTACGTTAATAAAAAATATAAATGCGAACGAAATTTCTCTAACGTTACACACAAAATGAATTTGGTTCTTCGCAGTTCTTGTTATATGCTGCGTCGTCAACTACGTGATCGTTGAGCTGTTTGACATAATCGCCATAAAAATCTTCCATCGACTTGGGTATGAAAATTTCGACCATCTGAACACCCCCCAAATCGCGATTAGAGCCATATTTACGAAGATACATCGATTTACAGGTTTGGGAGATCCACCAGCCGACAAATAAAGAATTTTGAAATATTTTACACTGGGAAATCCAGGAATGAAAATTTCGACCATTTAAACCTTCCCCAAATCGCGATTAGAGCCATATTTACGGAGATAAATCGATTCAAAGGTTTGGGAAATCCACCATCCGACAAATAAAGAATTCTGAAATATTTTATACTAGGAAATCTGGGTATGAAAATTTCGACCATCTGAGTACCCCCCAAATCGCGATTAGAGCCATGTTTACGGAGATAAATCGATTTAAAGGTTTGGGAAATCCACCAGCCGACAAATAAAGAATTTTGAAATATTTTATACTGGGAAACCTGGGTATGAAAATTTCGACCATCTGAACACCCCCCAAATCGCGATTAGAGCCATATTACCTTTGTTACTAGCGTAGCATAGGTATTGGAATCTTGCCGTCTACGCCCGATAGCCATCCACACAAGCTATCTCACCTGTATAAAACATTCCCAATCGATAGAACTCGGCTCGATCTAGCTCGACAGTTTGATTACGACATCGTAGAATCAAATTGAATATGAAAAATCGACCCAGCAAGATGAAATTTGCTGATATCTGTATGTGCGTCTGTGGACGCGTTTCATCTAGGCAAGCTTTTTTCGAGATGGCTCATCCGATCAATTTGGTTGATATCTCGTTTGAAAGGCCCCATTGTGTCATTGATCGCTATTGAATTTTTTCTCGATCTGACTTCCGGTTCCGGAGATTTACAGGGTATAATGAGTTTAGTTTTTAAAAATCAACGGTACATCCAATCAACATAAAATTTGCAGCTTGAATTTCATTTCGTACACGTGCTATACCAAAGCACATTTGCAATTCCATCGCCGAAATGTCTTACCGGGTGAGCTGCTAGCCCCTTCAGCTTCAGAATGTTTTTTAAGTGGGGGAGAACTTTTCCAACGTCTCGTTGGATTTTTTCCCAAAAGTAATCCTGCGTAAGTGGAACGACAAATTAATCTTCTGCACTTTTGGAATATAATTCGAATGAATTATAAGTTTTCTTTTTAAACTAATACTTCGAGGCTCATCGATCAAAACTGGGACGTCAACTTACTTGACAACTTGACAGCATCAGTTTCAACATTGTTTTCAATATAACATTCAGGTTGCTATGTGTATAATATATTGATCAACGCGAGTTGCTCAGAGTTACTCAAAATTAACTCCGATTTTACTCGTGATCAAAAGCAGTCTTGCCCCCAGGTCCGTGCCGTCGCTTGTTTTCACTGATCTACTGTGACTGTGATCATTGACAGCTCTGCCGAAACGCAAATATGCAACTCAGTACCAGGCGCGTAGGCAACATGGCGGGCCCAGCACAGCAAAATAAATTATTTGAGCCCAGGACGCTGCCTACACGGAGAAAAAAAATACTATCCATTACTTACTTTTGAGTGAATTAAACTTAACTTTGGATAGAATATACTTAAGAGTAAGTTTTTTTTTGCTGGTGTTAAATGGAAACTTCTATATGCGATTTATTCAAATTTAGGTTATTGGGATAAACCCGGGAATTGAGGGAAAAGTACTTAATTTTGGGTAGTTTTTCTAAAGACCGGTGCGGCTATCACAAAACGAACGAGAGACACTCTCCGAGGGCTTCAAGACAAGCGAATAAAAACACACGTTTACTGATTGCAAGTCAAACTACAAGCACAAACGAAGTGACAGACGACTAACTGGCGAAGAAATCAATTAAAATAATGTGGTTCGCTGTAATAGAATTTTCTTAGAAGCTTGTGCCATCAGCCACCAGATGGGCTAGTATTTTTGTTTTGATTTGAACATAGTTGATTTTGTGTGCAATATGATCTTTGACAGTGTGCAAAGAGTGTATCATTTTGTCATTTTTTTATGCATTTCAGTTTAGAGTAGAGTGAAAGAGATAGAACCAAAACATTCTAATTCATTTGGTGATAATGCTAGTACAATCCAGTAGTAGTGTTGCCATGTGGTACAATCCAGTAGTAATGGTGTTGCCATGTGGTACACTGAAAAATTGAAATAGCAGTTTAGTCACCAAAGTCTGTCTTTACGTTTGTGCTACAGGTGAGTAGTTATTAAGAAAGTAATAGCAAAACATAAATTGAAAGTGTTGCCAGAAGGGCTGTATACGAGAGATAGTCGATTGTATACTGAACGAAAACATCCGCAATACTTCGACTGATTATTATATTTCTCGAGCCCTTTAACAATATGCTGTCGAATTTTGGATGATTTCCTTATGGTTGATTTCGTTATCAACTGATGATAATCCATATGACTGTTCTCCAAATAAAGGATGATATTTATTTGAAAATTGGCTGTATAGGGCTCAGAGGACAACAATGTTAAGATAGGATGACTTACAAATGCTTTAGATTAGATTATTAATTCGATTGTTTACATTTCCATATTGAATAGCCATGAACAGCCATTCATCATAGATAAAAAAAAATCCTTGTTGGTTGGTCGAAGACACTTCTTCCACCACGAAATAGACTATTTACGGTTTCCACGCTTTACCAATGCTCTTACCACCTCTGATAGCTTTGAATGATTTGCGTTAAGGGGCTGAGCCAATACCAAATTAATTTCAATTTAAGATAACTATCATTCTGCAGAGAGCATTACGCATTCCAACTGAAGGCCCTATCTCTTTTCATAAAAATGTTCATCCTGTATTCGAGAGGAAAATCATCTGATTTCAAAACAACCGTCATCCGGTTGCAGCTATCATTCGATTTCGATGTTTTAATTTGAATGGTCTGAGGATTTATTCGAACAGAGGACGGTGGTTTGGTACAGTGTATATGTTACATGGTTATTATTTTCATCTCCGTGTACTGTCAAACGCTGCTGTTGGTATTGGGGTGTTTACATCGGTGCGGATCTGCTAGCGCTAGTGTACTAGCCATGCTGGTAGTCGCTGATGCCCTGTTTACATTGTGCTGGTGAGCTGTTTTGCTAGCAGCTGGCTCATTAGCGCTAGTGAAATAGCATAAGTGTAAGCACCCCATATAGGCCATGTCACTGCAAATATGAGTCAGACTCAACGGCCGTGTAGAGTTGAATTTCTCCCTTGAGCACATCCCTCGTTTAAACTGGCTGCGTGCAGCACTGCAGCCCGAGTGATACCAATTCTAATGCACCGTCTACGACACCAATACATATTTGTTATTACACTAAGGCTGGTGCACCCTATATAGGTCATATGTCCAACCTGAGAAAAGATCGAACACAATTGGCGATCTAACGATAGCGCTCGTGGCGAATAGGAGAAATAGAACAATGATGATGATCTCAAAATGTTGCACGTTGAGGTATAGGAAAGAAATCTTGAAAAGCATATATTATCCGAAAAAAATATTTGACATTTTTTAAAAGCTGCTCCGGGTGAAGAAACCTCAAGAGCTACCCGATAGGCGAATCCAAAAGAAACTAATAATGTTACGAAAAATCATACATCAAAGATTGGATGTCATCTAACGAGTTTCTTCAAATAAGCAGCATTGATCAAATAGGGTGCCTTAACCCTTATACTGCCTGGTACTAACACCACAGGGAAATACCCAAAACAAAAACATAAACACGTTCCCTCCCCACGTTCGTTCTCGCATAAGAGCACATCCACCACACAGAGCCCACTGAGAGTGATCAAAACAACAACACCAGCAATACCGAAAAATAACACCAACATTACCAACAAGTACTGACGGTACATTTTTAATCGCCTAACAGTTCTGTCAAAATCATTGGAAAAAGTGAAGTGTTAAGATACGGGTGTGCGACTGATTAGTTGAAAAGTGAAAAGTGTCCCGTTTGAAAATCGCTGAGCAGTGTTTTAGAAAAATGCGATATTGACACCGGAAAGGGTTTGAAATTTGTGACGCAGAAACATACGCAGCTATAGCGCACGCAGAAGATGGAAAACGGCAAGGCCATTTGGCTGGTGCTGACGATTGCTTGGTTGGTGGTTCTGGTACATTCTGGGCAAGCTTCCAGCGATGGAAGTCTGCAGAGCGAGAAACCTGCCAAAAAAGGACTCGACCTGAACGCAACGGTTTCGCAAGTGATTCAGGCGATGGGAGACAGTCCCTACCATGGCGACAGCAGCCAGGAACATTCGAAAAAGGGTCGCATTTTTGCACGGAAGGGTGTCGATATGAATGTGACGACTGCGGCGATAAACGCGACCTCGGCACCAATTGTTGATGTAACTGTGCCGAAAGCCAGCGAAGCGCAACAGCTAAGCAATATTACAACGTCGTCTTTGACGCCGCCACCGCCGCAGGTCAATAGTAGCAATAGCACCGTAGTAGGCACTGCTGGTAACGCAACAGTAATCGCGAAAGCTAATTCGACAATGACTACTACACCGCCTGCAAACAATACAACTTCCAGCGTCATTCCTCCTGCTGCGGTGGTTCCGAGCTCTTCCACCACCAAGCCTACTATGCCTACGACTACGCCAACAACATCAACGTCGACGACCTCAACACCACCAACAACAACAACAACAACAACTTCAACGACAAGCACTACCACCACTACCACCACAACCACTACGACAAAACCTCCCAAGAAGCCAAAAATCACCTACTCGGTAGACGACGAACCGAAACTGCTCCAAGCGGCCAAACCAGGGTACAATTCTGCGGGATCATCCGTGAGCGACGCCAACGGACGCCTCCACGTGGAAGAACCACTGGCCGAACTGTCCAAGGAGTACATCCCGCCGGCGTTGATGGGACCTCCACGAGGTCACCGGGAATACGTGGTTCCCGTGGTGACGCTCATCTTCGCCATTCCACTGCTGATGGGCCTATTTCTGTTGTCCTACCGGCGGGCGAAGGAATTCTGGCTCACCCGGCACTACCGCCGGATGGATTTCCTCGTCGATGGCATGTACAACTACTAGAAAGTTGAATCGTCGTCATACAGGCATTTTAGCAAGCATTGTGCAATAGTCAATTGTTTTTTGGCTACAACAAAATTGACAATAAGCTTCGATTTCCGACGGTGAACAAAACCCGTCCGCAGTAAATCTTTTCCCAGGATCTAGCAACCGTGGACTATTGCACACTGCTTCGGAGCAATCGAAGCAAGTGTGCGGAAGCAAAACTTTCCTGCCAACGAATTTCTGTTGATTAGATTTATTTTGTAAAAAATTACACAAACTGATAATAATTTTCTAATCTCATAAAAAAAAACCTTACATGCCAAACGTAAATCTTTCAAAACAACGACATACGTCGATTTATACAGTAGCTAGTAAATAGCTACCCCGGTAAATTGTACGAATGCTCTGATCATCATCAGGATAGTAATATCATAGTAATAAACCGAATTGTAGAACACAAGTAAAAAAAAAATCAATCATCGCACGTAGGAAACGATTATTCCTTGAGTTTAAGAGGGGAGAGAAGTGCCTTTTTCAAATGTACGTATTTAGCCAAGTGACTGCAAAATTGCGTCATCTGAGATGTGAAATAATTTAGGAAAATAATCCCGGTTTTTCTCCATCTTTCCTGTTAGGACCGAGTGAGGCAATCAGAACTATCATACGGTAGAGCTTTTGTTGATAAGTAAGTTTGGAGAAGAGCAAGCGGTGGAAAATTATGTTAAGTAGTAGAGATTTGTTATTGTTTTTTAATCTACATAATACGTAGAGAGTGGTACTAATAAATAAAGTTTGAGTAATAAATTTGAAGGCGAGTTTTTTTGCACCGAAATAGTCAAAAGTCTGGGAGGGTTACTGGATGGAGAGTAAAGTGGGTGGTCAAAAGTTCGATCTATGTTGAAAATAATAAAATTTCTCAAACTCCAAGCATTCGGAATCAAACTAACTCCTTTACACAAAATACAACTCTTATGGAACTTTGATGAGTTTTCAGTCCATTGGTAACTAGAACAATTTTTCCGGAAGGGTGGTTAAAATGAACTTTTTCCCTACCGCACTATGGGCAAAAAAGGGTCCAAAATTACCCAAAACTCAATATCTCGAAACGACGCTGGTTTCCGGCCAGGAGCAATGACTACGTTATTTTTTCGAAAAAATATTGGTATTTTATGTTAATAAGTTACTGTTGCACAGGTGACCAAGGCCTTCCGAATGCTAGACAGTTTAGTTTTGAACTACCTCACTATGCAGCGCTAGTATGCGTATCTCGAGAGCCTGACCATCTAGGAATTTGCCGACTTGAGCCAAGTTGTTAAAATGAGCAAGCCTTTCCGGATGGTAGACAGATAAGTTCAGAATTCACTCACTACACGGCGCTAGTGTGTAGGTGAACATCCAGGAAGTTTATATTTTAGGCAAAGTTGTTCAGATGATCAAGGTCTTCCGGATGGAGAACAGGCAAAATCACAATTATCTCACTACGTGTCGCTAGTATGCATTTGAATTTCTTGTATAAGCTATTAGGCCTATTCTGCGCGGCGTGTGAGATGAGGTGACAGTGAAGTGATGGTGAAGTGACAATTCTAGATAGAGCTGGAATTAGGGCGTAACAGCTTTTGTAAACAATAACTTGTTATGATGATTTTTAGAAATTTAAGGCTTGCAAACGCAAATCAACAACACCATCGGGTAGGGGAAGACTTCCCCTACCCGACGGTTTTGTTGATTTGCGTGGGCGTGCCTCGAGTTTCTAAAAATCATCGATAGAAGTCATTGTTTACAAAGGCTGTTTCGCCCTAATTCCAGATCTATCTAGAATTGTCACCTCGGGTGAGGTGAGTCTCCGTGCAAAGCAAATGAAGGGTCACCTCACGCGAGGTGACAATTGTCACTTAAGAAGAGACAGCGTGTCACCTCACCTCACACGCCGCGCAGAATAGGCCTATATAACTCGAAATCCTAACCACCTAGAAAGTTACTCTTCGGGAAAATTGTTCAGGTGACCAAGTCCTTCCCGAACTTAGTTCAAAACTTAGTAACTACGCAGCGCTAGTGTGCATATGAAGATCCTATATAAGGAATATTTTAATGTGGTTTTATTCTTTCGATGTTCTTAGACCTCTGATAAGAATGATAGTTGTAATGAGGCTTTAAAGGCGATGATCCAGAGGCTGGAAAAACTGACCCGATTGGAGGATCCCCTCGAAAAGGCAATCGAGTTCCAAAGCATAGACAGCATCGAAACGCATCTGAGAGCATTCGGAATTTACAGCCGCCGGGGAAAGCTGCTGCGAATGTTGAAATCGCTGGAACTCTTTCGGGGATCGAAATCGGCTGCGGATATCAGAAGGTTACCCGAGCAAAGTAAAATAACAACCTGATATCATTTTGAAAACAAGTTTTGTTATTCCAGATATCATGTTTTTTTTTCAGTTGTTATCGTATAACTAATTTAGTTATCACCCTTGAATAATTTTTTTATCAGTTGTTATCATGAAAAAAATTAATTAATGTAAGGTTAGTTCAAAACTTTAAATAGGGGAATTTACGTATTCTCGGCAACCTAAGCAGCGACCTTCTTTCTATAGCCTTTTTCTCTATGGAACGCACACATATGCAGTATTGGTTTGTTTACAATCTTTTGCTGCCAGCTGCTCTAACAATTTCAGTTGAAAGAATTGTCAAAAACTGTTTTGAAACGCATTTACAAAGCTCCAATCTTCTCTAGTGAGAGCGAGTATTGTCGGCAACCAGTTTTTCTTCGGCAACCATTCCATTTGAACTGCATGTAAATCTGCTGTTCTATTATCGGCAACTCGAAATCAGCTACAATTTGTAGTACGTGTGTTTCATTTCAAGAAAACCCTGCTAGATTGCTTTTTCTCAGTGGTAAAAATATAGTCAAATTGAAGCTGAAAGTATAAAGAATCGTTTGCATGCATTCAGCGAAGTGTTTTCGTAAGAAAATCCAGTGAAAATAGTGTTTCAATTTGGGTTGCCGAAAATAGTCTGTCATGCCGAAGACGTCATTTCCCCTATTATGCGTATGATAAGAAAAAAATACTGCCAGTCACATTTCAGTTTTCAGCGTAAGGCTTTCATACCAAATAGATAAAATAACTTGAAATTTGTGCAATGAAAAATGCATGGATCACAGGATATGTTATCAAGATGTTTTCAATGATACCTAAACCAGTTATATTTGTGATATCGAAGGAGTATTCTTTTGTTATAATTTTTGTTGTGTTCAGAACCTGTTATCAATTTGGTATAATCCTTTGCTCGGGTAACTGGCATCGAACCGGTACAACGTGGATACACGATTTGAAGAGGCCAAGAAAGCGACGAAAGTGTTCCGCTTCTAAAAACTGACTTCGTCAGTGGTTGCATGTGCCCGTGGAGCGACAGTTGGCGATTCTAAACTAAAACTAGCATATCCGAACCAAGATAGAGTAGCTATAGTTATGACAAGCCGTTTATCTTCCTTATTCCTTCCTTGACCTTTTCTCATCTGCCACACAAAGCTACACTGCCGTTCTACGCGTATCTGTCCCATGTTACTTTTGGGCATTTTTCACTTTTGTTCATAAAACAGTACTCTTTTAGGTAGACTTTGGATTGAAAATAGAAAAACATATTGTTTGTTCTGGGTTTGTATAAAAACAACATCAAGCCTAATTGTCCCATGTTGAAATTCTACGCATAAGTGTCCCACAAAGATTTTCTCGACTGAATTTATCATTACGAATCGATTTGTGTACACAAATTATGGAAACAGGATTTATACAATCAAAAGAAACAGTATGAACTATTTAAGGAAGTGGCAGTTTTATTTAATGTTGAAAAATATTAAGAAAATCAGGATTTCATATTAAAAAAGCCAGTTTCTAATTTCAAAAAAATGCAATATTAGACACTAATGTAGACACTCGCCACCCCCCACACTCGCCCTATAGTGTCTACTAGAGAGGGTCTAGTATAAAAGAGAAGCGGATTCAAAACAAACTGCCTTGGCAACCTATGCCTGGGTAGTTTCTAGCAACACTGCCAATGCAATCCAGATAGCCGTTGCTCGATTGACTCTGGCTTTGACAGTTCGTTTGGCTCAAAACCAGCTAGTCCGCTCCTCACTTATACTAGACTCTCTCTAGTGTCTACGTGTTTCATGAAAAGACCCTTATCTATATATATAAAAATTAATTTCTGTCTGTCTGTCTGACCCTTATGGACTCGGAAACTACTGAACCGATCGGCGTGAAAATTTGTATGTAGGGGGAGGGGGGGGGGGCTCCCATACAAATGAAACTGAAATTTCTGCATAACTCGAGAAGTTCTGTCGACGAGAACTAATCAAGCAAATGGAACCAAATTTGGCATGTGGAGGTCATAGGGAGTAGCCCCTTGGATAAGATGGGGAGGGGGGCTACGTACAATATAGCATGCGCATAAACTCAAGCTAATATTGAATCCCGAGCAAGGCCGGGCGCACTCAGCTAGTATAATATAATAATACGTAGTATAAAGGTCAATTCCGTACGGAAGAAATTTGCATGTGCATGTCAACTCTTCCAAAGTATTTCTTAAAATCATCGAAGCCCACGTTCAACGATCGTGTAACTTATTGATCTTTTGTCCACAGCATGTCAGCCATAAATCTATGGTCGGACTCAAAATGATTAAGCACAATCTCCTTTAGGCCTACGTTCATCTTGCTAAGGAGTAGAACAAGATGCTATGAAGTGTATGTTCTAAATAGTGCATTCATCATTAGTTTCTTGAGATGCCCATACTTCAAATGGTTTTATAGATGTGTCAACAAATTTATTGTTGGTATAATTTAATGATTGAAAGCTATACAAACTATCTAGGATCTTCCAAAACTGCGGAGAACGCAAGCACGCTCATGTAATCACAAGAGTAAAGACGTCAAACGCAACGTGACTATCAAAGCAACACTGACAGTAACAGTTCCTAGTGGGACTAAAATGCGTAGAATTTCCTACTTCAGTGCAAATTTCTAGGCATAACAGTCCCATTAAATATTGTTCGTATAAAAATAGGTTTAACTGATTTCATTGAAGGTAATTTCTGTAGTTTTCACTAAAACATATTGATTCTGTTGAAATGTGAACAATGCGCTAACTTGTTTTAACGTATATTTCTTCCAATGAGCAGAAATGATTCTAAACATTATTCGCGATTTTCTCAGAAGCAACTGTTGAAACACAGACAAACAGACATAACACTCGCAAGTTGTTCATCGAACAAGCATTTAACGGTCAATTTAAAAGTATCGTAGTTGGTAGTACCGCCACCTGTGGCGCGCATAGTCAATTCCCTTGCGTTTGACGTTTACACACTACCGCCATCTGTTCAGTGTACTACCCACCACAGTGTATTCAACAGATGGCGGTAATGTTTTAGCGACGATGTTTTACAGTGATAAATATTCAATGTGTTATGTCTGTTTGTCTGTGGTTGAAACATGGGACTGATATGCGTAGAACGGCAGTACAGTGAAACAAACATAATTTTGGCATTTTTTCATATTATATCCGGTGCTTTGTGGAATGTGGGTTTGATTGAGTGCACGCTATTTCAAAACTACTTAAATTTTGGTAGAATCCACCCAGATCGGTCAAAACTGTACCTACCCAAAAATGGGTAAACCACGGTAAACTATGTTGGAAGTGACAAGTTGACAAATGAACAAAGTCGATCGGATTCATGTCGATGTTGTCCATTTGTCAACTTGTCACTCAAAACATAGTTTACCCATTTTAGGGTAGGTTCAGGTTTGACCGATCTGGGTTGATTCTACCCAAATTTGAGGAGTTTTGACATAGCGTGTGAGTGTAATTATACCATAGAGGTAACTCTAAGACTAGAAGGTCCCGAAATAATGTGCTCAACTTTTTGGCTCAGCTCTAGTACTCTCTTCGGTCCCAAGCTAATCGATTCACCCCTCGAAACATAGGAAAAACCAATAACCCCTCATTTTATCTGTCAAACTTTCATAGCGAATCAAAACAAACATTGCGTAGTACTAGAATTTCCACTAGAATGGGGTACGTTAATCGTTTGCTTGGGACCAATAGGCTAGTCAAGTAGTGAGCCAATTTAAAACCGTTAGTTTTGTATTGATTGTTGATTATACATGCGATTTTGATCATAAACGATTACCCTGATTTTGGTTTGTATTGCGTGGAATGAATTACTTTTGGGACAGGCCTGTGCCAGTGCACTGTTGGGGATTCTAGTGGAGAATCCTAGGGGCACGCAATAACCTTTAACTCCAACGCAGGCAACGGCTGTAATTAAAATAATTCCATTAACTACTGCTTTAACTACATTCATTACACAATGTAGAACATTAACTACTTTTTAACTCCATTAATAACAGTTGAAATTTCGTAATTAAAGTATATTAATTACATTTTCTAAAAGTATTGTATTAATCTAAAAGTATTAAATTAATTACGGATAGATAATTTTAATTACCGTCAGTACTACTTCAAAACGCATTAATTACTTTAAGTACTTTTGATTGCATTTTAACTTCAACGCACCGGTTCTTTGTATTGCGTGCCTCTCGGGGGAATCCAACTCGGTTTTGGGGAACTAAGCGAAAATTCTAGGTTGCGTTTCAAAATATAATAACATTGATTTGCCAACAACAATGATTTGACATATGCGCTGAGCAGGCGCAGAGAAAGTACAGTGTTGCCAGTAACTTCAAAGATCATGAATGTTTCCTACCATGGGTGCCAAACTGTTTCAATTAGCGTGCCCATGTGTGCCCGAATCTAATCTTGGCACACTGTGCGGAGTGACCAACCCCTTGGATAAATATAATGTGTGTGTGTGTGTGTGTGTATTCAATCTAACCCCCACTGGCCGGCTGTGGTATTATGGAAGAAATTTGCTTACAACAATCCTTGATGTAATAATTTAAAGCAAGTTTAGTCCGGGAGTTAGAAAGCGATAGCTCTACTGCAGATTCAGCAACCCATTTCAGAATGCCTGGTAATTCACGTCCATTCCGAGGTTACTTTCACATACAATGAGCCCCGCATGTAAACACTACCGTTATCATGTGAATAATGGTACTGCAAACACACTTCCAGACTTCGAAATGCGATGTTTCGAAATCTGGCGCGTATTTAGTAATATATGGAAATGTGCATTTATGATTGATTATGAATCAGATGGATCTCACCAAATTCTGCCTCCGAAAAAGGACCGGTTTGTTCACTCGCGGTAATCGAAAAAATCTTCCACGTTGTTTTTACAACCCAACACGACATTTTGAATCACATTCGAAGTTTTTCATTTACACCGAATTTTTGCTTGGAAGGCAGAACGCCAGCACCAAGAAAAGAAAAAAAAATACTCGATAAAACTCTTCTTGGGAGGGAGGCAAAGCACCAAAAACAAGCGAAATGAAAAACCGACCGACGCGACACCACAGCAACACAGCTACTTGAAACAAATTCTTGTCCCAGATTTTTCACGTTAATTACAATATCACTAAAAAAACTTCTTAAGACGTGATAGGTCTTAATTTACACTTATCCACACGCGAAATCTAATATTTGTTTGATTTGGTACAATTTAAAAATATGCGAAAAACAGATGAAATCAGCGCCAGCGAAAACAAAACCAACCGTTCGCGGGCAGAGCCTACTGCGTTTTTTCAACCCCTTGGATAAATATAATGATATTAAAATATTGGAATTTTGTATTGAAAACCATTGACTGTATTTGTTTTTGTGGTTAACATGGTTTGTAGACAGAGGCACAACAATCAGCGATGTGTTTTTTTTTTTTTTTCGTTTTGGAGTTAGAGTAAACGCTCCTATAGTTGCGGTACGTCAGAAGCGTTAGGTTTCTATAGTTGTGTATTGAGTCTCCATACACTACTATAGGAACCTAACGCTTCTAACGTACTGCAACTATAGGAGTGTTTCCCCTATATTTATTTGAAGTTATAATTTTTTTGGTTTTCGCTCAATACTCCTATGCGACAAGAATACCATGCGCACGGTGTCGACTCAAAGTCAAAAAAAAAAAAATCCCAGACTTTCCAGTCAATTTTCAGAAAAATTCCAGTTCGCAAAACTTCGTTATTTTAACCTAAGAAGCTACAACGTGATGTGCTTTATTATACCGTAGCATTCAGGTTAGTTTAAAATGAGCAGCAGGGTAATCTTTCGAAAATATCAAAAATAGCACGTACAACAGAACTTGATACTAATACAATTGGCACGTACAACAGAACTTGATACTAATACAATTTTTACAGAACATATGACCGACTACCTACGAAGGATGTGAATAGACCTAGGGCTATAAATACATATTATAATATAATAAAGAATAACTACTGCTCACAACTAGGCTCACTATTCATTACTAAGTAATAATAGGAATATTTAATCAATGTCACCAAGCTTTCAATTTGTGGTCATAATTTCACAACCAAATAAAAATCAACCCGTAGACGATCCTTTCTCTTAACATATAAATTATTGTAAAATAACAGAGCAGTGATTATTCTTGCTTTGGCAACCGAACCTGAGGATGCACTGCTCATGCATTAGTCAGTTTCGTACTCCATGGAGTCGTAGAACTCCATATGACAACCGCAGACATGGCAAAATAATTTAAGTTTAATTATCATTAACATTTTATTCTCTCAGTGAGTTCACATTACAACGAGAAATTGCAAGTTGAATATGTGTTTATTTTCGGATTACTTTTAAAAATGTTTATCATTTGAGCAGAACAATTTTCTCCTGCAACCGACGATCATTGTCTACATGGAAAGCGAATGCGATTTTTCGAACCCGCTGAATAAGTTAATTCAAAAATTTTAAGTTTTCCAACCCGCCTGCACTGCCGGTGGAAGCATAACTGTCCCATGTTATAAAAGACAAAAATGAGAAAACTGCAGTTAAAGATTGAACAGACGTTTTGCTGCTATCGTAAAATTTCACGGAAAAAAATGGGTGTGCTTCGAAAAACTGACGTAATACAACTATTCCATAGAAAGTTTGTCAAAATCTTGCATAAAAAGAAATTTTTCCATTACAAAATCTTCTGTGACACTTATGCTGCGAATTTCTCTGACGAGTTGGAAAATGTACGCATATCTGTGCCACTGTGAACAACAACGGTTGGAGTTTTTTTCTTTAAAATTGTTGATTTCAGTGCCGACATTTCAAAGGGGCGTAATTACATTTGTAAACAATGGATTTAGCCGTCGATTTCTCATAGAAAAAAGCTCACTCATGAAAGTTGATGACACCACAGAGACACAGGCAGAGGAATGTTTCATCTACCAGCTAGCATTGATAATTTGGAAGGGTGAGCATTTACTTGCGAGATATCGACGGCTAAAGCCAATGTTTACAAAAGCAAATACGCCCCTTTGAAATGTTGACACTGATTTGAGCGTGGGCCGGAAACGTTTGCCATAGAAAATTTAAAGCAGTACGGTGGTTCCAGTGGTAGTGATAGCTATTAGTCTTTAACGAGACAATTGCTCCTGTTGGCACATACGCACGATCATTTCCAGTGTCTGCATACGTTACACGTACAGTACACGTTGAACTTATTCAAGACTCACCCGTACGTGGACATCATGAGAAAATTGTTTTTCTCAAAAAGGACGATATGACCTTAAATACTTGCAAACTGTTTTCCAAGAAAAAACTCCAGCTAATCGCCAACGATACGTTCTCTACTGAAGCTAACGTACTGTGGTGAAGGTCTCCTCGTTGAATTGAAGTAGATAGGAAGGCCTCTCTGTTGGCAGTTGTCGGAACGGAACCTAGGGGCTGCTAAGCCAGCATTTTTCTGTTGTTTCCTTTTTCACCCACACACTTACAACCAACGCAAAACAAACACATGCGGTGTACGCGACAGCTGTAGAATATGCAATACAGCCGCAAAGTTCATATGTATTGTTCAAGTTTGTTATGGGCCATAAATGTATAGACCAGTATAGGGTACTGTCAAATTTGTGAAATCATATAGTGGAAACATTCGAAGTCAGTCCCGTGGACGGAACGAAAACGGTAAGTTTGACAATTGTCACAAATGACATCAAGATGCCTAATCGCAGTCGATTTGGTTCTAACTAGTTTTCAATCCGACAAATACGCTTACTCAGATCGGGCTTTTCCGCTACCACTACCGTTCCGCTGTCATTGCGCGTGGGCTTTGACTCTTCCCTCAGTTTTTAAAAAGATATTCTGCATTTACCAAAAAACCAACAATAGTTCTGAATACGCCGACTAATAACCTGTGCCGTCCAGTCGTTCCTTTTTGCGATCATATTGATCAAATGTTCATTTACCTGTGCAATATTGTTCAGATGATCAATATTAATGAACCTTTCCATAATGCTTCTAACCATTTGAGACATCGCGTTGCACAAAAAAGGCACCATAGGGTTGTCCGTCTGAAATTCGCATAGAAATGGCTCAACTTCGACAGCAACTGATTTGAAGAAAGCTAGCTTAATACCACGTTCAGACTACACAGTTATAACATGTGATAACGGTTGTCAAATAATTGCAACACAGAAACCACCATCAAGATAGTGCTATAACATGTTATAAATCTGTAGTCAGAACGTACTATCAGTTTTCAGCAGCGAGTCATTCAAACCGTTTTTAACATCTTGGTAGGAAGCTGACGTTGGTTCGATTTTGTCTTTCTGGACGCCTTGAATAAATTTTCGTATTTGCGGAGTAATTTTGATTGCCCTCTGAACAGCAGCACTATTTTCCAACCATCGGTAACCGCAAAACTTTAGCGGGAATATGGTAGATCATCATACATCGTGATAAACGCTCGTCTTGCTGGAACATCTTTGAAGATATTGTAGATGCCACGCAAATATTTGACAACATCGCAACTGATACTCCGAACACTATCCTTGAATGCATTATGCAAAATATACAGCCCAAAGCTTCCCAGATCTATCAGCTTCTCGCCACCTTTTTGTACCTCTAGCTTCAATTCACATTGGGCCCATCCATGGACACTTGCAGCAACTTGTTCGAAGAGATACCGACAAAGGGTGTCCATAAACGCAGCGAGTAGATCTGATGCCCGGGATCTTCCCAAAAACTTTGACGTCATGCACTGATAAAATTTCAATGATTGTTTTTAAGTGTCCCACACATGATTTTTTGCAATGTGATCAACATTATTTTTTTCCCTGATCTACACTAAAATTCCCTGACATTCCCTGACTTTCCAGATCATAAATAGAATTCCCTGACATTCCCTGACTTTCCAAGTTTTTTCCATGTAGTCGACACCCTGATGCGTCTTTATTGATTTATAGCGACTGTAACATGATCACGACACATGGTAGTCTAGTCGCATAGGAGTATTGAGCAAAAACCCAAAACTTGATACATAAATACCGTTATATATTTTTTCTAAAAAGTATTTTTAATTACCTTTCATTTGATATTTTGATCTTTAAAATCGGTGTGTGGTTCATAAGTAATAAATTTTTGAAAAAAAAAACATTTAAAAAATAATCGATTTTTTGGACCAACTTAACATAGAAATGGTCACCCTAACGACAAAATAAAAAAAATATGGGTCTAATATTTTGCGATAACGAACAAAACTAACCATTTTTACGAAATTCTGAGAACCACCATATCGTTTTGTTATGGAATGGTTGCACAATATTAGGATATTTTACAGTTTTTCCGAATCCGTAAGCCGCATTATTGGATTCCAAAATAGCGTCGAACATCGAGTTTGGGCATCTACACATCACCCGCTTTACGAATATTTTCCATATTGTAAGGTTTTTGACAGGTTTTCTGAAACAAATGGGCATCATCTTGGCTTCTAAAATGGCGTCGGACATCGATTTTCAGCATTTACACGTCGTACTCGTTCCAAAAATATCCATTTCGAATCTGAGAGCCGCTTGGATTCCAAAATAGCGTCAAACATCGAGTTTTGGCATCCACACGGTGTCCCCTTTCCGAATAATTTTCATACTGTAGGGTGTTTGACAGATTTTCAGAAACCAATAACCGCCTTCTTGGATTCCAAAATGGTGTCGGACATCGATTTTCAGCATCTGCACGTCCTCCCAGTTCTGAAAGTACCCATATTGCGGGGTTTACGACAGATTTTCAGAAACCAATGGTCGCCATCTTAGATTTCAATATGGCGTCGGACATCGGCATCTACACATCGTCCCCGTTCCGAATATATCCATCACTAGAAATCACTTAGCTACTTCCAAACACAAAGGTCAGTACCTAGATCCAAGCTACTTCGAGTTAGAGAGGGGAAATCCCGTCAAAACAGCACAATTTCAGTTAATTCAATCTTGTTATGTCGCGTATGCAAAACCTACATGCATTTACAGGAAAACAACGACCAATCTTGCCGCCCAACGTACGTGAAAGAACTAACTCGTGCTGGAAAACGTCACGCAACAGATGTTTCGTGACAAAATGAGAGATCAGTCTTTCACGCAGAAGTTTGCTGCATCGTGCTATCCGATGTTCAATGACTTTTGACAAAGGATTACGTCTTGCGACAACATATTGAAGGTGCAATTTCAAAAAACCAAAATCGACCGCGTTACGAAAAGTGGTCAGGTTTTGACCACTTACAACTCTGTCAATAGCGGATGGATTCTGACTCTAAACAAGCCAATTGACTTGAAATTTTTCTACGAATGTGTGTGTGTGTGTTTTTTTTTTTTTTTTTTTTTTTATAGTAAGGTTTAGGAAAGCTTCAAGAAGCCTGGCCTGTAGTGAAGGTGGCACGGTGTGGTATCCACTAATTGCCTAGTGCAGCTCCACTAAAACCCATTCCTTACTCTCTCCTCTGCCTGGATCCCCCCGGGACCACTGTGAAGCGACTACTTCGGGGGGTGGCTGTGCTCATGCACTTGTCGTACTCTCAGCGCTAGCTGGCGTTGCTAGATCGCTGCTCTTCTCTCCATTTACGCTGCAGCTCTGACATAATCTGTGTGACTGCCCTGCTGACGGCATTCCAAGAGTCCTCCTCTCGACACATTTCATCAACGACATTCTCCACGTTAAGGACGGGCATCTCCGTTCGCACTGCCTCGAACCTTGGACAGTCAAAGACCACATGCTCCGGCGTTTCATCGACGTTGCCACACTCCGGACAGAGGGGTGACGCTGCGTGTCCGAACCGATGCAGGTATTTCCTGAAGCAGCCGTGGCCAGACAGGAACTGCGTTAGGTGGAAACTGACTTCTCCGTGTTTTCTGTTCACCCAGGTCGAAAGAATCGGTATTAGTCTATGTGTCCATCTACCGTTCTCCGTCGTGTTCCACTCCTGTTGCCACTTAGCCAATGACTCCACTCTCACAACTTTCCGTACTCTTCCGGCTTCTCTCTGCCTGTAGCACTCGCTGTCCTCCGCCAGGGTGATGCCGATAGGGATCATACCGGCGATAACGCATACTGCTTCGGACGAGATGGTTCTGTACGCACTCACGACTCGCATGGCCATGAGCCGGAACGTACTGCTCAGTTTCCTTTGGTTCTGCTTCGTTTCCAGCGCTGGAACCCAGGCTGGACCTCCATATCTCAGTATCGATGATGACACGCTGGCCAGAAGACGCCTCTTGCTATTGCTGGGACCAGCGTTGTTCGGCATGATTCTAGCTATCGCGTTGATGGCCTTCGAAGCCTTCTCACAGGCATATTCGACGTGGCTGTTGAAGTTTAGCCGGTCATCGATCATCACACCCAGGTATTTTAACACACGCTTCGAGGCTATGGTGTGCTCTCCGACGGTGATTTCTGCCCGCTGTACCGCTTTACAGTTACTGACCAATAACACTTCCGTTTTGTGGTGGGCTATTTGCAGCTTCGCTCCTTTCATCCAGTTACCAATCATGTCGATTGCCTCGGTTGACAACACTTCCACCTCTTCCAGCGTCTCGCCTGTTACCGTCAAGACGACGTCGTCCGCAAAGCCAACGATCTCAACTCCTTTGGGCAGTTTCAGCGTTAGCACGCCGTTGTACATCCCGTTCCAGAGCGTTGGACCAAGGATGGAGCCTTGTGGAACTCCCGCTGTGATCCTAATCGATCTCTGTCCCATGTCTGTCTCGTAGACCAGAACCCGGTTCTGGAAATAACTCCTCAGGATCCTGCACAGGTAGTCAGGGACCCTCATTCTATGCAGTGCTTCGGTGATGGCCTCCCAGCTGGCGCTGTTGAACGCATTTTTGACGTCGATCGTTATCACGGCGCAATATCGATCTCCTCTCCGCTTCTGTTTGGACGCCTTTTCAGCTCTCTCGACCACTGTCCGAATTGCATCCACCGTAGATCTCCCTTTCCGGAATCCGAACTGCCTCTCCGACAATCCGTGCTCACTCTCCGTGTATTTCGTCAGCCTGTTTAGGATGATCCTCTCCAAGAGTTTTCCGAGTGTATCCAGCAGGCATATAGGCCTGTATGATGCTGGATCCCCCGGCGGTTTTCCTGGTTTCGGCAGCAACACTAGCTTCTGTATCTTCCACCTGTCAGGGAAGTGACCCTCGTTCAGGCATTTCTGCAGCACCATCCTGAACATGTCCGGGGATGACTGGATCGCCGCTTTCAACGCTACGTTGGGGATTCCATCCGGACCGGGAGCTTTCTTCACCTTCAATCCTTTCGCCACTACTACGAGCTCCTCGTTGGTGATTTCGACGTTATCTCCCTCTCCTTCTCCGTACGGTGTAGGTGGCCAGGTTGTTGGGTCGTGCTTCGGGAAAAGTCCTTCCACGATGACTTTCAGCTTCTCTGGGCACATTTCAGCGGGCATCGTTGGACCTCTGATCTTCGCCATCACGACTCGGTATGCGTCACCCCAGGGGTTGGCATCAGCGTCTCGCCACAGCTCCTTAAAACAGTTCGACTTGCTCTGCTTAATCACTCGTTTAAAAGCGGCCCTGGCCGCTCGAAACACTTCTCTTCGTTCCTCTCTGTCTGCTTCCGTTCTTGCTCTCTGAACACGTCTTCTGGCTCTGAGACAACTAGCGCGGAGAGTACTAAGTGCCTCGTTCCACCAGTAGACTGGACGCCGTCTGTTATTTGGCTCCAGTTTCCTCGGCATGGTCGTGTCACATGCTCTCACTAACGTTTCTGTCAGCTCGTCCGCATTTAGATCTACGGGACTCCCGTCCGCACGAAGTGCCTCAACGAACAAATCCTTGTCGAAAGCTTTCGTCTTCCACTTTCGGTCACAAGTTCTCGTCCTCCGTACTGCCACAGTATTCCGTTGACCGATGCCATATCGTATCGCCTGATGGTCGCTATGGGTATATCCTTCGCACACTCTCCAATCCATGTTTGCCATCAGCGACGGACTGCAGAAAGTAACGTCGATAATGGATTCTCGGCCATCTCTGCGAAAAGTGCTGCTGGTGCCTTTATTGGCCAGCATAACTTCCAGTTTTGCCAGAGCTTCCAGCAGACTGTGCCCTCTTGCATTGGAACACCTGCTTCCCCACTCCACTGCCCAAGCATTGAAGTCTCCTCCGATGACTACCGGTCGTCGTCCGACCAGCTCTTCGGTAAGTCCATCAAGCATCTCGTGGAACTTCTCCATCGTCCATCTGGGGGGTGCGTAACAACTACACATGAAGATTCCGTTGATTTTGGCGATGACGAAGCCTTCGTATGAGCTCGCAACCACTTCTTGAATGGGGTATCTGCCCATAACTTGTATAGCTGCCATCCCAGCTCTATCCGCAACCCAGTTACCGTTATCGGGAGGGACTCGATACGGTTCCGAAATGATTGCAACGTCGCACTTTGTTTCTGTTGTCGACTGCCACAACAGTTGCTGAGCAATGTCGCAATGATTGAGGTTTATTTGGGTTACCTCCATTACTGTTGGCCTGCCATCGCCTTTTTGTATGCTAGGCATTTGAAGCCTCCCGTCGTATGATCGTTACCGTCCTCTTTTTTGCAGAGCATACACCTCGGATGCTTCGTGCAGCCTCTTGCAATATGGCCTTTCTCTCCGCATTTCCTGCACAGATCAGATCTGTCAGGGCCATTGCAGTTCCTCGCCTGGTGACCGAATCCCATGCACTTGAAGCATCGCTCCAATTGCTTGGTAACCCGAGGAGTGGCTTTCAGCGAGCACAATGACCAGCCAACCTTGACCTTGCCCGTCTCCAACAGCTTATTCGCTGCAGCTGTCGAAAGCCGTATAACCGCCGTTTGCATGCCGCCGTACGCCTTCCTCATGCGGATTGACATCGGGACATCTCCCAGATCGCAGTGCACTCTCAACGCACTTCTTAGCTCCTCTTCTGTGGTGATCTCGTCCAGGTCCCTGCACTCGACCACTGTCTCCTGGGATAGAGCTCTTACGCTCGCCCCTTCGCCAAGAGACTTTTCAACGAGCTCCTTGTAGGCTGAGCTCTTGATAGCAGGATTCTTCTTCAGCTCAAAGAGTATCTCGCCTTTCTGGGTTCGCCTGGTTTTCACCACGTTCTCTCCTAGTTGCTTCAACTCCGGATCCTCTCGTACCTTCCGGAGGAGTGCTGCATACGACGTTTTGTCCTTAGCTTCGACGATCAGAGCATCGCCCTTACTTCGCTCCCGACGAGTCCTGGGTATCTCCTTCTTCTGTTCAGCTTTCTTCTTCACGTCTTTTTCCTTCCGTTTTTTCCACTTCTCCTTTGGCTTCTCGACGGTACGCCAGCCTTCCTCCTTGTTGTCTTCTTTGTCGTTCTTGACTTTTTTCAACTCCTCTTCCTCTCCTGGAGTTTCCCTTTTCCTCTTCTCCGAGCGTGGATTTCGAGGTCCCTTTGGCGTCTCCTGTATTTCAGCTGCTGCTTTCTCCTTGGCCTCGATCAGTGCCCTTTCGGCAGTTACGGACCTCGTCCTCAGCGCATCTTGTTCACGTTCGGCAGCAATAATGGCGGATTTGATGCCCGTCACCATTTCCTTTATTGCCTTGTGGACGTTGCTCTTATCCTTGATGAAGTCATGGAGTTCATTGATCCTCCTCCTGACCTCCATCAATTTGGTCTTCCCAAGCTGCAATCCTTCTTGGGGTGTGCTACTGCTGGATTTCGGTGTGAACACCTGGCTTAGCATAAGACCTAGCTCTCCTTGGTGTCCTTGCTGCTCACCTTGGGGCTTACTGCTGCTGTTGGAACTCGCTGTTGCCTCCAGGTTCAACACTGGTGATCTCTGCAATATCCCGCTCCTTGCGAACACGTTCGCTCCTCCGTTTTCAATTTCTGGCGTCTTGCCGTCGTCCTTCATATTTTTTTGGGTTTTCTCATTTTCTTCTTTTTTGTTTTTTTCTCCGTTTTTCTCCATTCTGTTGGGTCCCCCCTCCGGGCCGCTATCTCCACTCGTTGTATGTAGTCGCCTATCGTGATCCCATGGTTATCTATGCAAGCAGGGAGGCCATGCTAGGGTTGACACGGTCCTTCATGGGGGCCGTGTTCAGAGCCAGATCGGCGTAAGTCAGGAATGTTACATCTGAGTCTACTACTCACCAATCACCAATTGGTGACGAGTTTTGAACGTATCCGGAGGCCTGCCAAGGTTTTACCGGGACGGGGGCAGCCGCACTATTAGCCCACTCGCCATTTCAAGAAGGTGTCACCCTTCTTTACTTAGGGAGCAGAATAGCACGACTGTCAGCCCTGTAGCGTGGTATCCAATCCATTGTGCCGTGTCGTGTCCATAGTTCCATGCCGTATCCAGTATGCCGTAATAAGGATCTTACTGGCGTCGATCCTAATGTGCCGGTTGGCACTCCTGCAGGTTGACGAAGCATTTCCTCGATCGCCGTGTTATGGTTACCGCGCCAGTGTTCGCGTCGCACCCCCTCACTTTGCTATTGTCAAAAGGACAACATTGCCCAGGCTACACCACGGGGAGGTGTGAGGTAGGAACTTGTGAGGACCAGAGATAGGAAAAACGCTCTTCCCAGGTTGTCAATTCACCATTTGTAGCCCTATGTGTGTGTGTGTGTGTGTGTGTGTGTGTGTGTGTGTGTGAGTGTGAGTATGTGTGTGTGTGTGTGTGTGTGTGTATTGAATCTAACCCCCCACTGGCCGGCAGTGTTATTATGGAAGAACTCTCTCTACAATGTCGCATTTATGGTCATTGTAGACAGCTTTAGTCCGGGAGTTAGAAGGTGATAGCTCTATTGCAGATCCAGTAACCCATTTCAGAATGTCTGGAGAGTCACGCCCATTCCGAGGTTACTTTCACTTACAATAAGCCCCGCATGTATGCATCACCGTTATCAAATGGATATTGGTATTACATACACGCTTCCAGGTTCGAAAATATATTTTTTCAAACCTGGCATGTATTTAGTTTAATTTCGATATATTTTTTTATTAATTGGAAAGCTCTCACCATATTCAGCTCTTTCGTCGTCCTTGATTACTTCTTTTGGAATCCCTTGGACTTTTTCTCTAACGCTTCGTATTTCATTCCGTGCTTCACCGGAAATTTCTTTCCGTAGATCGTCCTTGGTTGGTTCTAATATAATTTCCGCCTTTTTTGGTCGGTTTCATTGAATTGAATTGAATTGTCATGGTGATCTGGGACGAGGCTCACGTCCAAAGTCGCTGTTCCACCGAGCGCTCCGTGTGCGAAAAGAGAATGGAAGAAAGATTCCCCAACTAACCATAGTCAAGCAAAGTAAGAATATACAAGCTATATTGCGACTATATGGTTACTTGGGTACTCATATGGTCGTCAGAATGGTACATCGGTTGCGAAGTGAAATATTTCTGAAAGTGATGCGTTATATTTCTCAATGTTTTGATTTTATCCTAACGTTACCTCCATGTTATATCACAGACAAGCAGACACAACACATTGAACATTTATCATTGTAAACCCTACCGTCATCTGTCGTATATACTTTGATGGGCAATACACTCAACAGATGGTTGTAGTGTGTAAACGTCAAACGCTAGGGAATTGATTATGTGCACCACAAGTGGCGGAACTACCAACTAAGAAACATTTAAATTGACCGTTAAAAACGATTTCGATGAAGGTTTTAAGAGTGTTATGTCTGCTTGTCTGTGATTATACCTTCACTATCGCAACTTCGGGTAATCTGCGAAAGTATTTGCATTTTTCTCAGGCACTTTTGATCTAACTGCAATTACTCTCTCATACTCGAAATGTGCCACGACCAAATTGGCACAACGACGTCGGGGACTAGACATTTTTCTACGAATGTGCTAAAATTTACCCCTTTATCAATGTTCAATAGGTCACTATTTAAAATTACACAAATGTTCAACCGTTGCAAAGGTGATCAAAAATATTAGCGATTGACGGTTTCGCCGAACGATGCTTATTCAATCAACGTGGGTGGTGATGTCCGGCTGCAGCAGCAGTGCTTTCGGCGCGAGGTGTTGAACATTGTTCTCCAGTACACAACGAAAGGCTGCCCGCAAGCAGCACATGAGCGTTCATGTTCACCGAAAAAGGAGGAAGAAGCCCGCAAGCAGCACATGAGCATTCATGTTCACCGAAAAAGGAGGAAGAAGCCGCACGGCTACTGATCGGATTCAGTGGCTCTTCGTGAGACACTGTGGGCCAGCGCGTCACCCTCGTTCCAAACAACATATAGCTCGCCAGCCTCATCCGTGTTGAACACCTTAATAGCTCAGCACGGCAAAACGGTTTTTATCATGAGCACCATAAATTTGTTAAAGAGTATTTTCTGGACATTTGTCAAGGTCATCAATCGGATGTCAGTTCCCATAAGTTTAAATCTAACATACCATGTATTTTTAAGGCAACATTGGGGGTGCAAATTAAAAAAAAACCGAAGTCCGTCGCGGCACGGAAGTGGTCTGATTTTGATCAAGATATGATGGATTTTAATTCTTAATACGCCAATCGTTAGGAAATTGTTCTATGAATCTGTTAAAATTAGGACTTTATCAGTTTTCAAAAGGTGGTTATTGAAAATTGCACGAATGTGCAACTTTTGCTATGATAGTTAAATTTATCACCGGTTGCCTGCGAAAAGCGCTTTCCCTAACACAGCAATCAAAATCGAATTCCATCGCCGAACGGTGTTTATTCAATCACTTTTCTCCAGTTCACAACGAAAGGCTCCCCACAAGCAGCTAGCTATCAAGGCTGCCCTCAAGAGCCCTCGATTCACCGAAGAAGGAGGAAGAAGCCGCACCGCTACTGATCAGATTCAGTAGCTCTTCGTGAGACGCTGTGAGCCATCTATGCCAAGCGCGTCACCCTCGTTCCAAACAACATAAAGCTCGCCAGCCTCATCCGTGTTGAACACCCTAATAGCTCAGCATTATTCAACCATCACGACAAAACGGTTCTTTTCAGGAACATCATAAATTAGCATTTGTGCCCAAAAACGCGAAATTTTGTCATCAGAAAACGAGGCGTTTCCGTGATGGGAAAAAGTGGTTTCCCTAACACAGTCACCGAATATTGATACCGAGCACGTAATACTACGTGTACGTATCCTTGGATACAACCTCTTATTTATGTTTTGTTGCTGTCTTTGTTACATAATTTCTTAATAGTTACTTAAATGATAAGTATCTAAATGTGACTTACCTTAATCGAATTGCAATCGCACATTGACCACGAAAGGTTTTCAAAACTCGCGCATCATCACATCCCATCAACCACCGTGTCATCCTGTGAAACCTGAAATAATGAAAACAAAAGAGAAAAGCAAACACGATCAAGACACACAGCAAGGGCATTTCTTTCGCAATAATTTCCCCAGTTTTTCATCATCATCATCATCTTCATTGGAATATCATTGTTTTCTGTGTGTGTGTGTGTTTTTTTTAAATATATGTATAGCTGTTTCCTCTGAAAAGACGTTGCTTGATTTCAAAATTTCATGAGTAGAACTTTTGACCGTATTTTGTTAAACGACTCCCTCTCCGAGTGAGTCCTCGCTTTGCCGCTACCTCGGTTTCCTTCCCTCTATCTTGTCCATTCTATCTAAAATATTTTGTTCCTGTTGTTTTTAGCTTGCCTTCGTAACACTTCCCTTCAAATCACATTCATTTTCCCGTCCAAAATTCCTAGCTATTCATGTCCGTTAAAAGTTCCCATCTTTGTGATGCGAGTCTTGTTTGGTTTGTTTTATCATTGAAATCATTGTGCTATGCTCACACACGACGCACACACACACACATGTACACAACAATCTAAATTTGAGCGAATAATATTCTCAATTCCAATTGCTATTCTTACTGTTCCTTGGCTAATTTTAGTTGTGAATGTGTGTGTGTGTGTTTTCCCCTTTAATCAACAAACAGTCATATATTCATCATGTTAGCATTGTTTTTCCTTGGTTTACTTTGAGTAAAGTGATTGATTGATATCATTTTGTTGTTCTGCTAGTTTGGTTGTTTTTTTTCTCTCTACGAAAACAAAACGTTGTGAATGCGTGTGGGTGTGATGTGTGAGTTTGGGTACTGCTAAAATGTAATCTGTGGTTGTATGCTTTGAAAGCCGACGCTAACATTTACAGTGTACAAACGAATGTGTTGCTGTGTGTTCGTGGGTAAAAAATCGGAGTGTTTAAAGTGTGTTTGTTTGTGTTTGTGAAGGCGTGTACTTCTCCACATTATTTCGATTTGTACTTGTGTCAACTAAAAGTGTGATTCTAGTGTGTGGGTGATTTGTTGATTATTAGCTAAACTTTGCAGATGCTTGACTCGCATTAAAATAGGTATGTTTGTAACATTTGCTTTTACCGTTTTTTTCTTTTCTTCTCTTCAGTTTACTGTCCAAGACACTCATACAAGTAATGTATATAACAATATGCTTCCAGACAAACGTCGTACAGGATTTTGGTTTCTTGTGTATATCAATAATATGCTTTAGGATTATTTTCTTTTCTTGTATATAATCTCAATATCAATTTATTTAAAGTTTTTTCTTATTACAGCGTAACCTCTAGCTCAGTACTATCATGTTATTTTTACACACGTAGAAAATGATAACCGGTTGGAATTTGTTCGAAACTACCACATTAAAAAATCGAGCATCACCGCGGCGCTGCTCTGCTTGCTTGTCTTGTCTTCTAGCGTAACAACTGGTGTGTGAGAATGTATTGGTGAGAACGACATCCAAAAAATCGCGCACGCATTTATGTGTATTGGTGAGGGCGACACAAACAGGGTGCGAATGATTGATATGCTTGTTTCTAACGACGACTATTTTTTATGACAGCTGCAGAAGCAGTATATGTGAGTGTATGGGTGTGCGCGTGTGCGCTTGGAGCAAAACTAAGACGTATGTTTCGCAGTGAAAATGAAAATCGAAAATCATACACAAACACACGCGTACAGGTAAACATCTATCGATAAGCGTTATGCATAGGCTGCTGATATCAATGCGAAACGAAATCTTTCGGTTTGGTTTGAGTGTTTCGACAGTTTTCGTCGCTTTCGAAGTGACACTTAAATATTGAGGGCAAGTAGGAATTGGCAAGATCTTTGTGTTTCCATTGTTTCTCGTATTGTTTTTTCTTGTTTCAGTGTATAATGCGTGACAGAAAGGAGCGCAATATCATTGGCACGAGTTTGTTCTGTTTTGTTTTAGGTTAGTTTTCTAGCTTAGTCCCATTGTTTTTATGTTTGCTTTGTTTTGCTATTCTTCACGTTGCGGCTATAATCATTGTATCTGTGCTATATTATTGAAGAAGAATATCCAAGAAATCAATCGTTGTTGCTCTGTTGTAGAAGTTTTACAGTAGAAAAAAACTACGCCTAAAAGATCGAATTTTGAATGATTGGATAAAAACCGACGGTTGCGTCATTGTTATTGTTTCTAGTTTTAATGATTAAAATAGAGCCTTGCTCTTCGCTGCTCTTTTGTTGTCAATCTGTTTCAGTAGAAAAAAAAAAGATAGAACCAATAGATTTTTCATGTTTTGTTTTCTTTTAAGAGAAGGCACATAAAGTACATTGTTGTTCATATTTTAAAAAATCCGTGTTGTTTTCTTGTTCGTTTTTACCTTACTTGCACGTGTTATAGCAAAAAAATTACGTTCTCTCTTTTGTATTAGGAATCGTCTGTAGACGTACGTACACTTATACTGAAAAAATAGTACTTTTAATTAGAATATCTTAAAATTTGTTCTAATGCTATTACATTTGTTTTACTTCTCTTAATGGCAAGAATGGAAATCTATAAACAATAGAAAAAAGTACACCACATTGTTGCTTTTTTTTTCTCTATGCAGGAGTTGGAATTTAAAAACGGTTTTTGTGTGTGTGTGTCTGGCTTGCAGATTTCTTATTGTTCATTCTTAGGGATGCTCATAGCTAACACCAATATTGTGCTGGCTTCCGGCGCTGTTGGTTCATCTGGTCGTCGGCGACTGTACTGGAAATTAGTCCAGGTAAACTGGCAACACTGATTTGCATTACGACGTCTGACCCGTTTATGTCTGTGGGTACTATTTTTGGCCTTATATTGAAAATAACTTGTCCAGTTTTACAGAGCGAAGCTGTGTATATTGCTGATTTGTAAAAAGGTGCAGAAAATTGTAGCCCTCTGAAACCATTTGTTTTGGAAATACATGTATTAAGCTTTTTTCGATGAAGTATCGAGTGTACATTCCCAGTCACGATGTTGAAATCGAGCGAGTTGTCACCGAAGTGAGTAGGACTCGCGATGATTGCTTAGGGTTGATGTTTCCAGGAACCTTAACCTCCCGATAATTCCAATACTAGACTGCATCCAAATGCATTCAGTATCCGAAACGAAGAAGACCTACACGCAACCGGACTCGTTTCGTGTGAACTTTGAGGGGTCAGTCCTACCGGATTATGTCGCGATTGGGAAGATCCGACTATCTGTGCGCTTGAATGTTCCAAAGGTAATGAACTGCACAAAATGCAAGCAACTGGGGCACACTGCAGTCAGTGATGCCACATTTTCGTACCAATCACCAATGTGACACTACCAATTGAATCATAAGAAAGAAACTAATAGCCCTTGCATCAAGGTGAAGCTGCAGGTCAGAACTCGATGTTCAAAGAGATTCAAAGAAACTAAATTGGTGATACCCGAAAAACTTCGTGGAGCTCCATTACATCATTTGGAATATGTAGTTGTAATGACAAAGTATTTTGGTGTCTCCAAGATATACTGAGGAATGGGTCTTGATGTTCTACAGGCTCAACAAAATATTGTATGATGTCCAGTAGGTTTATACGAATCCATGAAGCTCCGTGGAACTTCATCACATCAAGAGAGATAAGATGATGTACGTAGTGGTAATGACAAAATATGTTGGTGTCTCCAAGTTGTCCTGAGGATTTGGTCTTGATGTTCTACAGGCTAAACAAAATATTGTATTATGTCCAGATGTATTATGCGAAGCCATGAAGCTCCGTGAGACTTCATCACATCACGGGAGATATATGTATTGTCATTTATGTTCCATTATCCAAATTGTCCTGAAGTTCAGAGCTTGATGTTCCTCAGATTCAACGAGGTATTGTACGATGTTTCGACTATATTTGAGATCCCGAAAAATTTCTCATAGCTGGAATATGTAGTTGTAATGACAAAGTATTTTCGGGTCTCCATGCTATGATCTGCATTATAACCCTGCAGTTACTCTTGCAGATCTTCGCGATGTTCCGTCGAGAAGGAGAAAACCTGGATTCTAAATTATGCCCAGTACACGCTCATCCCAAGTAACATTGCAAGCTTTATAGAGGTTTTATAGCATTCTACAAGTCCAAATCATGGTCTACAGAACCCTCATTAAACCAAAATTGTTACTTGGGATGTCCAGTCTCTTGGTCCTGGTTGAAATGGATCGTCTAGACTAAGACTGATGAGGACTTCCTCCGAATTGGACACCCAGTTTCTTATCTCGAATCCTCTTTTGGAATGTATAAGTCTCACCTGCTGCAATGTATCGCTTCTTCGATGGTATCAACGCTGTCGAAGCAGTCGTCGACGTAGTGTTTCTCGACGACTCCTCTGGCGGCTTCCGGATACTGTGCTGCAAACTCCATCGCGTGGAACATAAATGAATACTAGGTGTTTCCCTGGGTTTTGATCAGAAGACGGATCGCTGCACTAGTCTGTCGGCTGAACGAATCTGCATCTGCTGGTACATATGGCTGATGATCCCACCGAAAGCGATCGGTCGTTCACGAAATTGGCAAAATACGGTGAGTATACATACCAGCAAATCGGGTCCTGTGAGAAGTAAGGAACTGAGGGATCTTCCTTTCACATTTGCAGCTGCATTCTACACGAATCGTACTTTTCCCGGTTCAGCGCGTAGCCCTTCTACTGATACTCCTCGATCTGCTTGCAAACGTTTTCGAACAGCTCATCGGATAACTATCTGGAAGTTGTGGCTCTCCTTCCTTCCACAGTAGGCCGGTCTCGAATCGGTCTTCACCACTACGGAGTCCTTTAAAGCGTACTGACTTTTCAGCAGATCATGGAGGTCCTGATACCCTTCCGCGTTAGATGGCTGCACCTCATTTGAACCGTACACTACCCATCCTGGCTTGGACCGAACCGCTATTGGCTCACGAGGCTTACCACCCTTTGCTTCAGTCGCTGCAATCAAGTGGTGTTTGTTCAGACCGATCGGTTTTCGTACGAAACAATCGGTAGCCCTTGAAGATTCTTCATCCGCTGACTGAACACCGACGCACTTAGGGATTGCTCGTCTACACTTGATGTTTCTCCTTCCCATCTCGTCCGAAACTGAACAAGCTCATTCGTCGGAATCCCTTCTCCACGCTCGTGATGTCAGCTGTCCATTTGATGATCAACTGTTCCTTCGTTACTTGGACACCTAGCTGATCCGCTTAGGAACTTTCCATCAGAATCACTGATGCGCCCTCGTCCAGAAACGCTAACGACCGCTTACCGAAATACAAGGTCACTAATACCATACGGAACATGATGGTACTGGTGGTTCGAAAGTGTGCGTTGATTACCACGGATCCGGCAGCGGAATGCAGTAGACGTTTGTGACGCTCCCGACATTCGTCGACGTTGCACCGGATCTTGAATTTGCTCCGAGCGTTACCGTGATCATTGAGGCAGACAACGCTGAGTCAAGCGCAGTTCTCTGAAATTTAGGCGAACTTCTTTGAACTTCAGGTGAAAATCTCTGAACTTCAGGTGATAAGCTCTGAACTTAAATGGAAGTTCACAGAAGCTCCCAGTCCAACGAAAAGTTCACAGAACGCATAATTTCCGAAAGAAAAATGTTCACAGAACTTTCGACATTAAAGTTTAGAGTACTTTAAAGAATTCCTAAGGTTCACAGAACTTCCCTGAAGTTCAGAACCAAAGTTCTCTGAAGTTCGACGAAAAGTTCAGAGAACTTCCGGCGAAAGGTTCAGACAACTTATTACGAGAAGTAAAGAGACCTTCCGACGAGCAGTTCAGAGAACTTTTGATGAGATATACAGAGATCTTCCGACAAAAAGCTCAGAGAACTTTTTCGAAGAGAAGTTCCGAGAAGTCCAAAGAACTTCATTTAAGTTCTCTGAAGGTCCGACGAAAAGTGCAAAGAGCAGCCGACGAGAAGTTTAGATAACTTCCAACAAGACGTTCAGATGTTCAGAAGATGTTCATAGTGCGTCCGACGAGAAGTTTAAGGAAAATACAAAACCAAGTTCAGAGAACTTCCAAGGAGAAGTTCACAGAACTTCCGATACGAAGTTAACAGAACTTCTGATAAGAAGTTCACAGAACTACCGACAAGAAGCCCAGAGGACTTCTGAGGAGAAGTTCAGATAACTGTCAAAGAGAGGTTCAAAGAACTTCCGAGGAGAAGATCGTAGAACTTCCGGCGAGAAGTTCAAAGATCTTCCGAGGAGAAGTTCTGAGAACATCCGACGAAAAATTCAGAGAACTTCACAGCATTTCCGACGACAAGTTCAGCGCACTTCCGAGAAGAACCCAAAGAATATTATTAGTGATCCCGTCAACACCAATTGGACAGTTTTGGTTTCTAGAACAACTTTGCTACCAAATCAAACTTTGACGTTACTTTAGTGAAAATGGTGACCTAGCCACTAAAAAGGGCTGCCAGCCTTGTCACATTTCCGCTCGTTCCAAATCTTCAAGAGGACCAACCTGGGGTCATCTAGGGTCCAGCCTCAAACCACACTCAAGTATTCAAATTTTATAAGGCAGCTACAATCATTTCCGATAAAATCACACTCTACCACAAGAACTGCTCACCAACCAACCAGATGAACCAACTCGCACTGCCCGTGTACCGACCTTCCTCGGCACTCAACAATACTGTCTCCCTTTCATCGGCCCTCCCTCCGACAATCACCCGTAACTACTACTACTTCCACTACTACTACTACTACTACCAAACAACACAAAACATATAACCCGCACTGAGGAGTGTATCGTCCTGCGTACCGTCGGTCCCCGCTTTCCTCCGCACTTTGGAAAACAACAATGAAACCCTCCAGTGTTCACTTTCATCCCCCCCCCCTCCCTCCTACATCATCGGATCTATATTAAAGTCTGGTGGTCCCAGCAGATCGGGCTTCTTGCCTACCAGCAGGTACACTTCCATGTGGTCCTTCCCCTTGACATAAACCTTCCCCCGGGGCTCGAAATCGTACCGTTCGCTCAGCGTCGGCACACACGCACTTCCCACCTGTATCCGTCCGGGGATACCGGTCGAGTCCATCCGCGATGCCACATTCACCGAGTCGCCCCAGATGTCGTAGTACAGCTTGCTGGTCCCGATCACCCCGGCCGTTATGTCCCCAAAGTTGTACCCCACCCTCATGATGAGGTTGAACTCCAGCAGATCCCGATTGAACGAATCCACGACCTGCTGCATCGCGATGGTAAAATCCAGCAGGGTGAAGAGATGTTCGTTCTCCTCGCCGCGACTTCCCGGGTCCAATCCGGACGCCGCCATGAAGGTACTGCCGATCGTCTTGATCTTCTCCACGCACCGAAACTCCGGCCTTGCCAATAACTCATCAAAGTCCCCGATCAGCTCGTTAAGTACTCGCAGATACTCCTTCCCACCTAGGTACGACTCATCGTACATCTCGTTGAAGTTGACTATGCTTGCAAAAATGATCCCTATGTTCTTATGGTTCTCCGAATACTTGGCCGTATTCTTCAACTGCTCCGCCACGTGCTTTGGAATGATGTTGTGCAACAGCATATCCGCCTGGTTCTTCATGCTCTGCACCCGTATCTTGTCTTGGTTCGCAACCGCACTCCCATAGAAACTCAACCGGTAGCTAATTTCAAACTCCCTGTTCAAAAACCACACCAACACCAACAGCAGGACCAGATCCACGTAGATCTCTGCCCGGTAGTCGTTGAACCAATCGAACTGTGCCTGCTGCAGCTCCGGATTCACCTCCTGCGTCCCATTGACACTAACTGGCGTCGTCACCACCGTAGCCCCCACTCCGTTCCTCAACTCCAGCATATGCCCGATGGCAATACCGACGAACGCCATCGACGTCACCAGCGCCAAACAGTTCCGCATCCAGCAATTCAGCTGCGTAAAGTTGCAGAAATGTATCACACAGATGAACATCAGAAAGCCGTAGTGGAACTCGAAGATCTTGAACTTGCTCACGTCCATCATGGCAAAGTTGGACAGGATCGAAATGACCGGCAGGGACATCAGTATCGCTCCGCAGATGTGCCACGGATACCAGTTGGAGACCATTCGTAGGATAGAGTCGTAGCAGCTTTGCGTCACGATAGGTCGCGATCGGCGCGAAAACTTGTGCACTCGCCGGCAGACTTGCTTGGTGCAGATGAAGAGCGCAAACAGCTGCAGGGTGCTGAAGACCATGAAGATGCAGACCCATACCTTGTAGGATTCTAGGTAGACCGAAGGGGTTAGTAGAAACAACGAGGTGGACGTCGCCAGGTAGATGAGAAAGGACACGAAGATGTCGATGTAGGTGTTGTATTTGGGGGTTGCAAGAGTTGGAGGACCACCTTCCAGTTCGGATTCGCTACCGAAGCGGTGGGCTTTCGAGCGGAACTCCTGCTCCAACTGACGAGATTTGAACCGAAGGGAAATGGGCAGGAGAGGAGGCTTCACCAGATAGCTCCGCTGACTTCGGGCATTATCCCGGACGCAGCGGATCAACTGAAGGTCGGATTGCTTTCGAAGTTGCTGCAGACACGCAGCCAAGGGATCAGGATGAGTTTCTTTGATGACGCAGCGGAGGTCGCTGACGTCTCCGTTGGATTTCAGCGCCATGCCTGGATCGGTGGAAGTTGCGCCCACTGCTGCAGCGACCGCCGAAAGACTAGATTGAGAACTGGTGAAGTAACCGCTAACACGATGGGTCGATAGGGCCGCAGTCTGATTCATGAGCATGATCTGCTGCTGAATGCTGGATCGTCGGCTGTTGGATCGAATTCCGGAATCCTTGCGCGAGGTGGCCGACGGACACAGGCTAGCACCGTCGCACATTAACCTACCGCCGTGTCTACTGTTATTTAGGTCTATACTGTTAGCGGCGATCGTCGAACTTCGGGGTCTCCCACTGGGTGCTTCCGCAATGAGGGAGGCCTTCTCACACTGGGACCGATAGCTGCCGGTTCGGGCGAAAGGCGATATATCACTACGACTCTGGGAGATGTACGACCTAACATCGATGATGTCGTCGAATACGGAATTCTGACTAAGATTGGAATTGTTATCCCCGCTTGCACCGACGCTGATAGATTTCGAGCCCTCGCGGTCCCGCGACCGAACACCCCCCTGGACCGAGCAACCCGACACCTCCAACGTGTGGCAGCTCGGTCTCGGAGTGACAATCACTATCGGTAACTGCTGGTAGCCACCACCCCCGCTGATCTGCTCTACTACACATGGCACTTCTTCGCTTTTCCTACTACTATCACAGTCTTTGTTCTCCAGCTCTAAAGCTAGAGCTGCGGTCAACTGAGCATTACCACTCGTTATACCCGCGCCACTATGCACCTGCGCCGTCCCCGATTCCATCTTCTTCAGCAGCCGCCCCATCTTCCAACTCTTGAACTTGGATCCCTTCTCGTTGGCCACCGCAATCACTACGGCCGCCATGTCCTCGTCCCCCTCGTCCGAGTCGATCCCGTTCGGCATCGACTTGGTGCTGACAATGATCTTCGGCTTTTCGATGTCCCTGTGGTTGGTGTGATGGTGCTTACCTTTGAGAAATTTGGTCATCTTCGAGAGCGATGCTATCCGCGGCCGGGGACTTGAAACCGGTGACGGATTCAGCGATGACGAAACAGGCCCGGCGGGAGATGCCGGCGGTACCGCCGGATGTATCGACGATAGGTTGGTGGCACTTTGCGACAGACAACCCGGTCCGGTCCCGTGACCATCGCTGGCGTTGTGGACGAACGAGTGACTGTGGTCGCCGTCCAGGGGAGAGGAAGATAGCATGTTGCTTCCGTCCCCCGGTAGACCCAGGCTCGATAGGCCATCCGTGATGGAACAGATCAGATCTTGCTTCTTGCCGAGGACGAAGTACGTTCGATGGCCTGTGAATGGTGGCATAAAGGGTGTCAGGGTGGATCTACGTCAATAGGGGGGTTGGGGGGTGTTGGAAACTTACCGTCGACCTCTTCGCCCTCCTCAATCAGGTAGGAATCGCCCAGGAAACTGCAGGTTTCTCCCGACACGTGCACCTGATCCGGTCGGCCACTGGATTCCATTCTGGGGAAGGATGGTTATTGTTAGATTATTCGGAAACTTTAATAGGTTTAACTCAATTTGAGTAATAGTTCATGCTGCACCATGGAATTGGATCGCTTTCATACGATCGGTACGCTTCTGTCAAGAATATTCAGGTCTTGTCGATAGAATCACTGGGATACCTCTACCGCGATTTATAGATAGAGCTGGAATTAGGGCGTAACAGCCTTTGTAAACAATGACTACTCTCGTTGATTTCTAGGAATTCAAGGCACGCCTACACGAACCAACATATCCATAAAGTAGGGATAGTCTTCCCCTACTCGATGGTGATGTCGATTTGCCAGGGAGAGCCATGACTTTCGAGAAATCCTTAAGAGAAGTCATTGTTTACAAAAGCTGTTACGCCCTAATTCCAGCTCCATCTAGATTTAGCGGTTTTTGGAAGTTCTCAAAACTTCTTCTTAACACCTAAGAGCATTACTAAACTAAGCACTGGAAGAAACTCCAAAAATCCAAAGATTTTACGCTCTACGGAAACCTATCCAGCGAATCAACTGGGCTCGATATACGCTTTAAACAGTTTCTGGATCTTACAAAAATTTCCAAAATGTTTTATTTGAGCAGTTCAAAGCCAAATGACGAATTGATCTGGCGCGACCTCCTCCGATATGAATGATTTTTTGCGCAATGATGTTTTGTATGGTCAATCATTCTAATTTGAGCTAAAATTCGGCCATTTTGAATCTCGAAAAAAAAAATCAAAATGGCGTATTCGAAATTGTTTAACAAATCATAACTCGAAAACGTCACTTCCAATCGAAATGACGTCTGAGACAACGATGTTGGAATGTTTCGAATCTCGATCAATAAAATCAGAGAATTCCAAGACTGCATTAACTTCAAAAATATTGCAGGCACTTCAGGGAAGTTCAGAAAGCTTCAGATATGTTTAAAGATTTTAAAGAATGGCCAGAGAAGTTTGAAAGGTTCTTGAGTATTTTAGGACAGTTCCATGAACATCAGAAACATTGTGAACTTTGGGACAGTAATATATTGGATCTAAGGAATTCAAGGAAGTTCCACAAACATCAGAGTAGTTCCAAGCATTTCAAGATCATCTGAGGAAGTTTAATTACATTAAAGGGTAAGTTCCGATAGCACCAAGGCAGTTTCATAGAATGCAGGAAAGTGTCTACAAATTGTGCGAAGATAAGGTAGCTTCAGGGCAGTTTGATTGACTTTAGGAAAATTGCAGGAACTTTTCGGAAGTTGTCAAATTTTAGGTAAGTTTTAAGATATTCAGGGTAGTTACATGAACTGCTGGACAATTCTTTAAACTCCTGAATACGAATATCAGAAAAAAATGGCCGCTTCAGGAAAATTCAAAGCATGAACTTTAGGACAGTTTTTTTTTAATTTCAGGGAAACAGTGGGAAATTACAAGAAGTTCTTAAAATTGCAGGGACGTTTAGAACAGTTACATTAATTTCAGTGTAGTAATTAGGTGTAGGATAATAACTTCAGTAATCAGGAGGATAACTTCAGCAAAGATTCAGGGCAATTATTTACTTCACGAAGCTTTCAGAAACTTTAAAGACGTTCCGAAAAATGAAAGGAAGTTCCGAGAATTTCTGGGCACTTTCATGAACAGACTTCGGGAAAAATTTTGGGCCCTTCCTTAAAAGCTTCAAGTACTTCAAAATAGTTCCATTAGCATTAGGAAAACTGAAGCAACTTTTTTAAAAAGTTCTGGCAACTTCAAGGAAGTAAAACTTCAGAGATGTTCAGAGAACTTAATTAAATTTTGAAAAACTTTAAAGAAGTTCCAAGAAACTCAGGAACGCCAGGTTTAGAGATTTACAATGAACAACAGAGGTCTTAAGGACAGTTCAAACAACTTCAAGGATATTCCGAGAATTTTGAAAAATTCAAATTTTTGAGGAAGTTTGGAAAAGATTAGGACAGTTTCAAGAATCCCAAGAATTTCAGGGAAGTCCAAAGCAATACAGAAAAGTTCAGAAAACTTTTGAAATTGTACAGAAATTTCTGGGAGATCCGGAGAATTTTAGGGATGCTTACAAATTTTTCTGACATTTCCATTCAGATCTCCAGAGAAGCACTTCAGGAGAATTGCGCGAACTTAAGGAAAGCTCCGAGACCCTCATGGCAGTTCAGTTAAATTAAAAAAAAAAATAACAGTACTTTCAAATGAGTTCTGAGAATATCAAGAATTTTCGAAAACTTTAGCAAAGTTTAAAGAGTTTCAGGAAACACCTGCATTCCTAGGAATCCAATTTCCTTTGTATTTGTGATAGAAGTCCTTAGGCTTGTGAGTTTTAAGCTATTCACAGCCTGGAATCCAACAGTCGAGCACAAATCCTCAGGGGACTCTAGAGAAGGTCTCTAGAACTTCCTAAAATGTGGAACTTCCTCCAGAAATTCCATGAAGTCCACAGGACTCTAAACTTTCGAATAACATACTCTGGGCTATCCACTGGAATATTCCGTATGAACAACCGTCTTCTCTGATACGTCTACAGAAGTCTTAAACACATGTTACCGAAGTATCTTTGGGCTTTCTACCAAACTGCACTGTACTTTCGACCGAAGCCTTCTAGACTTTATGACGATGTCCTGTAGACTTTCCGTAGAAGCCTCCCTGACTTACTATCGCATAGTTCCCTCGACTCACCTGTTCGCCAGTGTCACATCGTTGCTCCACACGTCGAACTTGACCCGCTTGGTACCGACGATCCCGCACAGCACCGTCCCCGTGTGCACCCCGACCCGCATCTTGACGCCCTCCTGCCGCTGGGCGTCGAACATCCGAATCGACTGGATCATGCCCAGTCCCATCTCGACGCAGCATATGGCATGGTCCGGTCGCGGTTCCGGGCACCCACTGACACAGTAGTAGCAGTCACCAAGCGTGGAAATCTTCTCGCACCCATTCATCAGACACAGATCGTCGAACCGCTCGAACAGGTCGTTCAAAATCTCCACCAGCTGTTCGGCCGTTTTCGTCGAGGACATCTTCGTGAAGCCAACGATGTCCGCAAACAGGATGCTCACGTTTTCCATGCTGTTCATGTGGAACGGCCGGAAGAGGCTCTTCAGATCCGAGGGAGTCGCCCGCCGCTGCGGACACTGATCGAAGCTCATCCCCTTGACGACGCTCCCGCTTTCCTTCAGCAGCAAATCGGCCACCTTCGGAGGCATCATCGAGTGGATCATCTTTTCTTTCAGCTGTTTCTCCATCTCCAGTTGCCTCCGAACCAGCAGATTCTGCCCCACTTTCATGAATGTCCCCCGCATCCGGACCACGGTCATTATTAGGATGTGAACCCCCATCAAGTGGACGCACAGCTGGATCAGTATCCGGATGAGGACAATTTTGTACACAAATCCGCTGGAGTCCTTCTCGGAATCCGACAGTGAGGCGGCTGTTACCAAATCGTCTACGTCGGGTTCCTGAATGTAGTGCCCCTGATGGAGGAATGAAAGCACTTCGAAGCACACCGAGTAGGCCGCCGCGATGCTGCAGCACAACCACAGGGGCAATGGGATGATGGTATAGATCAGCAGCACTATTTCGATGCAGATGGAAAAGTGCCCCAGTGGGCTGAGGGCATCCTCGGTGAAGAGGAGCAGGAAGAGTGAGAACAAACAAAGGAGGATGGCACAGGCCGACGAGATTACGTTTGTGTAGGCCCGGTAGATGTCGGTGTGCGTGAGCCACATCCCTACGAGGCCGAATATCAGGATTAGGCCGATCGAACCCGTCAGCAGGTGGTAGTGGGTGGGCCCACCGTCGAAGATAAAGTAAAACAACCATACCAGGGAACAGAGCAGGATGTAGAAGAGGGCGAATCTGCAAATAGGTTACAATTTGTATGATGTTTGCGAATAAATACCGATTGGCAGGAGCTTACCTAAACTTAAGTCGGATCTGCGGAAACACGCTGGCTTGGAACTGGCCCTCCAGTACCGGTGAGTCGAAGCGGGGATCGAACCAGGATCGCGGGGCGGCCCGCTCGAATGCCACTGGAAGCATCACGCTGCAGCAGGAATGCCGTCGGCCCGTCTGGGTCAGGTAGCTCTGGATGTACGGGGCTAGCGATATCTGAATGTCCTCGATTGAACCCTTACGGCTATCGCTCATCACCGGGGGCATCGTCGTCAGCGACGTCGATCGCCGGTGGTTGGATGTGGACTGGAAGGTGAAAGAAAGAAGTTATTTTTAATATATCATGCTTAGGATTGTTTGGGAAGCTAGTCAAGTTTGATGGAGCCGCTTGGTGTTCATTGAAATTACCTGCTCTTAAAAAAGCAAATAAACACATCAATATCGGCAATGGAACATCGTTTGTTTACAACCCAACAGCGCCGTTTACAAGAGAAACATATTCCACCTCTTCCCCCCCGCCGCCGCAGTATCTGAGCGCTATCAGAGATCAGCCGAAAGGCGTTCGATAAAAGGGGCGCGTGCGCCATCGCTTTTAAAGACATTCGTTATCAACCTTCCGCCATCCGCCGGCGTTCCCGGCGCGCCGCGCTTATTTTCAATTTGGCACAAACATAAGACTGATTTCAATTTATATATGTAGGTACCTGTCAGATACACAGCCCAGATATAATTTTGTAGAAACGCTCTAACTAGAAGAAACAGAGGCGACCAGCACGTGTCTTGTCTTGTCCGGATGGGGAAGATAAAGTCAGTAGAAGGTTTGTGGAACCGGCGCTGCCGCGGCATGCCGGTGCTGTTTCGAGGCAATCACACATGTGGCTAATGTCGTGTAGCACCACTTATATTTCCTCTACTCAGGGGATTGCGCGCGATCCACGCGAATCACGGCAGATGCAAATCGTTCCCAAATTGCTACCGTTTTAATTGGCGTGCCAAGTGCAGGCCACGACTGAGAGAGCTTGAGTTATTAGCATTAAAGAAGAAAAAAACAAACACTGCGCTGGATGGGATATTGTGATTGGCGTAAAATTGCACGAATGTTTAGTTTAAAAGTCACGAACACACACACCTATCTTACAAATAGGATCAAATTTGAAAATTCTATCTGTCACACCCCTTCGTCAGTGCAATCTACAGGCATCTATAAGTGCAGATACGACAACACTGGGTTTGATAAGAACAGAGCTGAAAGTCATCGTCATGGTATTTTTCCAGAAATTGCGATAAACATAGGTGATAAGAAAGTTTCTCAAATAGGTGAAAACAAATGTATGGGGCAATTGAAAACCGTTGATTTGGTTTTATTTTGGAAACATCGCTTTCTGCAGGGGAAATTACAAAATTCAAAAGCAGGGAGGCCAGATTAGAAGACATGTCACATGACATTTTAAATTCTGCGAAGATTTTTATTTTCCGCAGACTTTTAACGTTTTGGGAAGATTTTTTAAGCCATTTGGAAATTGAAGTAGATTTTGGAACACACTAGTGAAGATTTTGACTTCATATCAGTGCTAACATTTGAAAACGGCACAAAAGCCATTTTGCACTGATATAGCAGCTTTTTGAAAATTTTCAAGGGCGTACCCAGGTCTTAAAATAGAGGCGACAAAACATGAAATTAAGTGACCATAAAGCCCGATTCAAAGTAAATTTGAACGCATTCAAGTGATCATAACTCAAGAACTAAACAACATACGCGGTTGATCAAAACGTCAAACAAAAGTGTATTTATTCAGCTTTCAAACGATATATAACAAGTTATTACATTTCACCGTTTTGAACGAACTGTCGCAGTTTACTTGTGATCGATGCCATCATGATCTGCACAGTCGCTGTTGACACTGTATCGGCGAACTTATTCCACTTTAAACGCATTTGTTGTGCATTTGTCACTTCTTTACCGCATCCTCGAAGTTTTCACTTTACCAATGCCCAATATTTTTCGATCGGTCTGAACTCAGGGCAATTCGAAGGATTAATCACTTTGGCGACGAAATTAACATTGTTTGCAACATACCATTCTAGTACCTTCTTAGAGTAGTGGCAGCTGGCTAGATCCGGCCAAAACATAACGTTGGTCTTGTGTTGCCGAATGAAGGGTAAAATCCGCTTTTTCAGACACTCTTTATTGTGTGAGATGTGATGAAAACCTTGATTTAAAGGCCACAACTGCAGATTCCTTGCCAAATCATTAGTTTCCGAACAAACTTATCAGCAAAAACAAATTTATACCTGGAAAGGACATCCCCACCACCAGTTGCTAGGTAAAATTTTCGTCCGTGGATTTGTTTATAATCCATTTTGACATATGTTTCGTCATCCATTAAAATACAGCCATCAAATTTCGTCAAAACTCGTTCGTATGGTAATCGTGCTCGCTTTTTGGCCACTAAATTTTGTTTCAGGGAGCGATTCGGATGTTTACTGGCACAAAAAGACTTGTATCCTTCTCTTGAAAGGATGTTACGCACGGTGGAAAAGTTGGAATCGTATTTCTTTGCCAAATCACGTATGGAGACACCTGGGACACCAGCTTTTCACGTACCTCAACATCTTTCTCCTCAGCTCTTTGTCTCTAGTGCCACTTTTATGATAGATGCGCTGTGCTCTACCCACAATCAGAGTATCCTTGTAACGTTTGATTATAAGACTCACCGTTGACTTTGGGAATTTCAACACTTTTGCTATTTTTGAGGCAAACCACGAAGGGTTCTCTAGATGTTTGTGCACAGTTAATTTTCTTTTCACAAGTTCCATGATCCGTTATTTCGGGATGCGTCCATCAATCGAGAAAAACTTTTCACCAATTTCTTCGTCAATGAAACATCAACAAATGCCTGTCAAACGTTTTTTGTTCCAACCACCAGGGGCGCGGTGGTGTATTATACCGTGCGTCCAGATTTACTTTGAATCGAGCTTTATTTCGAAGGAAGATAAGTCTACTAGGAAAAATCATTCCTAGTCTCGGAGTCTTGAAAAAAAAAATCAAGTCTAAAATTTTAAATGGGTATAAATTTTGAAATTGTTCCTAAATTTCAGATCTAAAAATTTTCCAGTGCCCTAGAGTTCCTAAAATTTGTTTGAGTTCAATGTTTTTAAAAATATCAAAGTGTTGTTTAGGATACCAAGTCCTTTCGATGGTGGTCCTACTAAAGACTGGACTCGAAAAAAATAAGACACACAAAAATGATCTCCAAAAATTCATTTTAAATCGGAAACTTCTCAAATTTTCAGGGATTAAACAACTATATATTAGCTATGTTTTGGCATAATATATTTATTGAATTTCCTCCCCCAAGCTGAATGCTCGTACATTTCTCTTAACACTGCTCATGAGATCTTGGGCGAGGCTTTGCCCATCTTCCTTACACAATTTCTCCCAGTTTTTCTTCAAAGCTTCATCGGTTTTGAATGTTTTTCCGCTTTTCTCCAACTTCTTCTTCATTATCGCCCAAAACTTTTCGATCGGACGAAGTTCTGGTGTATTTGGCGGGTTCGCCTCCTTCGGGACCACATTAATGCCCTTCGCTTCGTACCAATCCATTACAGGCTTGGCGTAATGGCACGAAGCGAGATCCGGCCAGACCAGCGTGGGACCACGGTGAGAGCGGAGGAAGGACAGCAAGCGCTTCTGCAAGCATTCCTCTCGATAAATCTGCCCGTTTATGGTGCCGGTTGTAACGAACGGCTTGCTGTACCGTCCGCACTCGCAGATCGCCTGCCACAACAGGTACTTCTTCGCGAATTTGTCCATCTTTCTCTTCCGGAACTTTTCCGGAACCTCCATGCGGGACGTACCGACAAAAAACTCGAGGTCGGGGATTTGTTTGTTGTCCGCCTTGATGTATGTCTCGTCGTCCATGACCAGCCACTCACGGTACAGCTTCCGCGCACGCAATTTGGCCACCGTGTTTTGCTTGTCAGTCCGGTTTGGCGCCTTCCTTACTTTAAAAACACGTAGCCTAGCCCGCTTCATGGTCTGCTGGACGAACCACTTCGACGAATTGACCTTTTTGGCCACGTCTCGGGTGGAAAGGTTCGGGTTATTCTTAAAGTACTGCCTTATCTTCCGCGCCTTCTCTGGGTATTCCATTTTCGGTTTTCGGCCGCTTCCAGCGCGCCGCTCGATGGTCTTCGTCTCCTGGAATATCTTCTCAACGCGGGGCACGGTGGAATGGTGGATTCCAAGCCTTTTGCCGATCCATCTGTGCGACTGACCAGGATTATCGATCACCGCGCCCAAGATTTGCTGGCGTAGCTCTTCTTGTTTCGAATGCATCTTGAAAACTACTTGACAGATAAAATTTTGCACACATATACATAACACTCTAAACTAGTATTACCCTAAATTTCATTAATTTTTACCCACGCGATAAAAAGTTGCACCCAAAACAAAGTGTCGCATTTTTTCCGAGTCCAGTCTTTAGTTTAGAACTCTCTCACAACGTGACGCTAGTGTGCATGTGAACTTCATGAATATGCTATGTCTGGAAAGCCTGGATGTTGCTGTGCAATGTATGTATTTTTGAAACAGGGGTGTCATGTAGAGATCGAAAATCGCTGTTGGATACCATTTTAGAAATACTGTCTCTAGTCTACAATATGGGTATTTCCAGAACGGGGACGACGTATAGAGATCGAAAAACGATGTTAGACACCATTTTGTGAATCCAAGATGACGGCCATCGGTTTTATAATATGTACTGTCAAATATGAGTGTTTTCAGAACGGGGACGACGTGTAGAGGTCGAAAATCCATGTTGGACGACATTTTGGGATTCAAGATGGCGGTCATCGGTTTAAGGCTTGTAAACAATGAATTTGAATTTCCTATCTCGCGTTGAAGAACCTTCTCCAGTGTCGCATTACCTCCGACTGCTTTCATACTTTTAGCTTGACATTGTAAGTCCCTCCTACATGAAGAATTATGCTATGCCCCGCCTTCATCAGCAAAAAATCAGGGATATTATAAATGGGGCGCGCTTCCATAGCATAATTCTCCAAATAGGATGGACTTACAATGCTAATCTTAAAGCATAAATAGGGGTACCGTCTGAAAATTTCAGTGCTTGGTACTGAAATTTGTAATCTGTGACAGGGAAATCACTTTTTTCACACCACAGAAACACCCCGTTTTCTTATGCATTATGCACGAAATCTAAGAAAAGCAATATTTAGTGAACATATTTTACTCAATCGGTATATAAAAGATGCACCGAGAATTGATTGGATGGCTTAAATGTTCGCATAGGTGCAAAATTGGGCTTCCCGTTTTTGCGTGCGCTTTTTTTTAGCGTTCTGAAGAAAACCCTACCTTAACTACATTGAAAATTTACTCAAACCTGTTACACGATTTTATTAGAATATTATCATGCATTTCCTTTGGAATAATTTTCCTTCATAGAGATTATATTAAATAAAATAAGTTTGAGATTCTCTCTGGGAGTCCGCAAAAAAATGTATTTAGAACAGTCTAGAAATTCAAATCAATGCAAAAAAGCATGAAATTCATCCTTTGATTTTCTTCAAAGCTTCCTTCCATAATACAATCAGGGTATCGACTCATTGAAGTAATCCAAATTCCCTGATATTCCTTGATTTTCCAGTCGTTAAAAAAATATATCCTCATTTGTACAAAAATCACGACTTCAATGGCACTCGATTAACTTGGTATTTTTTTTCAATTCTAAAACAGGATATGGCGGTTGAAACAAGTTACATCTGATTTGCCGAAAATGAGACAATTGCAGAAATCTTAGTAAATTAGTCGGCTAATTTCAATATTATCCTTGATTGCCGATGCGCTCTGGAAATTTTGTGACGAATTTAGATAAACTATTTTTTTTATTGAAATTGCGGCATAATGGTTTGATCAATATTTGAAAAATATATTGCTGAAATATCAGCAAAATCAACGTATTGAACATCCCATAACACATGCTTTTTTCCAATTTGAACTTTATGAAAAGCGCTTTCACCTAAAAAATCTTGTAAGCTGCTTCCATCTCAACAGCAATCGCATAATGCCCTCATAAAACTGCAAATTTTGGCCCACGTGAGCCTCGCGCTCTTATTGAGATTCTCTGCGCTTATCAAGCTGTTAATCACATAATAAGAAACTAGAACTATGTACAAGTAACGGGTGTCCACTAAAGAAGGAGAATGAAAAGAATGGGTCGGGAAAAAAAACACCAGTGAAGTTTAGTTCAAGGGTTAACGTAAGTCTTCAAACTGAGGTTAGACGGCTGCCACAATGATTTTTCGAATGCAGCTTTTGACCCTGTTCGTGAGTTGCTTGGTGTCTTTGGCCTTTCAATTATCCTTGTATACCATGGAGCCCAATAGACCGAAAAAATCCTCGATAGGACGGCACTGCGGCGGATTTGTCGGATTCCGGTATTGGCACATATGTTATATTTTGGCTCTCCGTCCTAACGGGTGTTCAATAAAAAATGAGAATTTGTTCAGTCATATAGCTAGTAAAAAAAAAAATTTTTTCCAACGAATTCAGTATTTTTATTAAAAACATAACTTTGACTATATGTTTTTAGTATTACTTCTACGTGAAGTCAACGATTTACATAGTTGAAGATGCTAATTTCAAACAACAAACTGTAGTGGTAATTTTTATACGATAGATGGAGTAGATGAAAGCATAGAGTTGATAGTTCCGTTAGAGTACGGCAGTGTGAAGATTGCATATAGATATTAGAATAGCGAGCTAGAACAACTTTTAAGGAAGGTACAAATCGGTTTTTTCATCTCTCTTTACCAAACTCCCCATTTGGAGAGGGATGGTGAGGGGTGTCTCCTCCCGCCACCACTGGCAAAAAGAGATGAAAACCGACCCCTCAAGTACCAACTGCGTGTTTGAAATAGTTCTAAAGGGGGAGTTTGGTAAAGAGAGATGAATAAAAAAACCGATTTGTACCTTCCTTAAAAGTTGTCCTAGCTCGCTTCTCTAATATCTATATACAATCTTCACACTGCCGTACTCTAACAGAACTATCAACTCTATGCTTTCATTTCATCTACTCCATCTATCGTATAAAAATTACCACTACAGTCTGTTATTTGAAATTAGCATCTGCAACTATGTAAAAACATAACGTTTATTCTTCAAAAAAACGTCAATGAATATTGGAGAAGGAGCCCTGGTCAGCCTAAGACGCAACTTAGTCGCGATGCTCTCACAAGAGCGCTGGACGGTACTGAAATCATTCTCATTTTTTATTGAACACCCGTTACTTCTGGGTCATCCATCGGCTCGTCAGTGTACTCTGGCGATCTTGTTTTCTGTCAACACACTATTCCCTCCTTCCTTAGAGTCTTCCAGATGTGTGACTTCGAACAACGGAACTTTCTGGCCGCTTCCCATTGACTTACCGAATTCTTGTTGTAGAACATGTTGGGCAACGAGCGGAGTGTTTTCTTATTAATTATATTCGTTGGACGGCCACTACCTCTCTTCCGAGTTACTGCCACGGATGCCAGGATACGGTATACGGTGGATACCAGAATATTTCCCCTCTTCAAATTGTCCACCGTCTGTTTTTCTCTCTCTCGTTCGCTTGAACAAATTGTACAATGCGCGCGCAAAGTTCTTCCTGTTTGAAAAAAGCGTGTGGCTATTTTCTGGAGGATGTAAGGATTCATTCCCCTAAGGGGACATTTATCTGCGAACGTTATTGTTCTGTTCGAAAAGCATTGGAATCATTCTCATTTTTTAGTGGACACCCGTTATTAAAAAAATAAATAATCCTCTTTTCTTAACAATTCACAATTCTTGCATTTACTCAAAGGCGCTTCATCACGACAAATCTAGATAGAGCTGGAATTAGAGCGTAACAGCTTTTGTAAACAATGACTTCTCTCGTTGATTTCTAGCAACTCAAGGCACGCCTACTCAAATCAACATATCCATCGGGTAGGAGAAGTCTTCCCATATTCGATGGTAATGTTGATTTGCCAGGGAGAGTCATGTCTTTCGAGATATCATCGAGAGAAGCCATTGTATACAAAAGCTATTACGCCCTAATTCCAACTCTATCTAGAAATGTTTGATTTTTTTTTGGACCCCTCTAGATGCAGCGTCCATCAAGAGACGCACCTATGTACTTGGAGGTTAATTTTTGGTAGACCTAATTAGGTATGGCATCTGCTCAGAGACACACTAACACTGACTTGGAGGTTACATTTTGTCACAACTAATAACGTCTAGCGTCTGGTAAAAGATTGGAATTTGTTTTTACTAACCCTCTGGATCCCAGTTCTTCTCAAGGATGTGTGTGGAAGTTAAATTTTCGTTGATCATAAAAATGCCCTTTTGTTTGAGTAATTTCTGCTCAACTTAGTAACCACAAGCTCTTAACTATATGTAAAATTTGAAATTCATAACCATTTTACACAGAGTAATTATTTTGCCTGAAACAAGCTAGGTCAATTATACTTTTAAATCATTTTCTCTGGCTAAGAAGAATTTTCCTGAAATTGCATGAAATTTCCTGAGATTCCCTGCTTTCCAGGTCCAAAACTGAATTCCCAGAAATTTCCTGATTTTTCAGATTTTTCCAGGTTGTCGACACACTGTCTAAAATTCGCCTCAGAATTGTCTTGCAATTTTGCTTAGAAATGTCCCTAAAATTATCTTGAAATTCGTTTCGTTATGCCCTAGGAATGTCCTTAAAACTACTATCAGAATTTCTTTGGAAATTTACCCTCAAATTCGATCCTTTTGGCTTTTTTTTTCGAATCCTGGGATCCATTTCCCAATCGACGTGCAATTTTCAACAGAACTACTTAAAAAATCTACTCTGAATCTGAACTCACACAAGTGACGTTAAAGTTTCGGAATTTACGTGGTTTTTTTACGCGGATTCCGAAATTTACGCGGTTTACACCGATTATATCTATCAATATGCGTCAATACTACCAGTTTCATCAAAAGTGGAGAATACTGTCAAATTCCCATTGAAATAGGTATTTTTGTAATCGGGATGATTTCCAGAGACCGGAAATTGATATCCGACGCCATTTTGAAATCCAAGATGGCGGCTTCAAGTTTCAAAAAAAGTGTCAAATACCCTACAATATGGGTATTTTCGGAACGGGGACGACGTGTAGATGCCTAAAATTGATGACTGACGCCATTTCAGAATCAAATATGGCGGCCAGTGGTTCAGAATAAGTGCCAAATACTCTACAACATGGGTATTTTCGGAATGCAGGGCTGGTAGTGGGTAGGTGATGTAATAGTAGTGACTTTAGTGACTAAAATTACGAAAATATTGACCAAATAGTGACCTTTAAACAATTAAAAAGTGACCAATAGTGACATTTATTGATCGGAAAGATGTTGTTTCGTTATTACGGTATTTTGAGCTATTTAAAAATAAAACAAATAATTTAAGGATCACATAAATTTGCTATAAAAAAGGATGAATTGAATAAGCAAGTGCACGGTCCATTTCTGACCTCCATTTCCTCACTCTGCAGATCACGAATTTGTTATTAGATCGCGAAATTGAGGCACAGAGAAAAATGTTCAAAGTACCGGTTTTAAACATTTTTTTACAATTGTATCAATATGAAGCGATACATTTAATAACATGAAGAACTACAGTCTTTTTACTTTGATCCTCCCAAGAATAGAATCTTCTGTAACACCTCAAACATAGAAAAAGAATCATAACTCTGGGATCTAAAACAACTATTCTAGATCGCAGTTTAAGAAAAATCTCATCTCAAATTTTTCAGAAATTTTTCCCAGATGGAATGATCACCTACATAAAACAAACTTGAATGCGTCTAGGACTTAAAACCTCGATCGTGAAAAATTAGAGATTTAGGAATACATTTTAGAGTTCTTTATTTTTTTTTCTAAGACCTAGGCCTGGAATGTTTGTTTTTGTATTACCGGAATATTAGTATGGAAAAAATACAATACCATTTAATGGACTTAAAAAGTAACTTAAGAATCTGTGACATGATTTTTTTTTTCTCGATGTTTTGACAAATACTAAAGCCCGCGGGGACTAAAGATTATTCAAATTTCTGGCTTTCGAACAAATGTCGAGAGCTTGCAAATTTTCCTATACCATTTTTTGACATTATACATTGAACCAACGGGAAAGGTAATTTTTACGGTATTTTTTCAAAATAGGAATTCAATAAGGTACACGTCGCGAAATCCGCACCTGTTCTAACAGCTCCGGATTTACTGTATTATATCATTCGGCCTAATGGTCTTCGACCTAGTGACCTTCGGCCTAATGACCCAGCATCTTTGGCACCATGGTCAAAAAGTTACTTATTTTACTACCACAAAAAAAAATCAATCATTTTCTATTTTGTCAAAGAGTCGGATAATGCTTGGGAGTCGAATAAAGGCGCATCTATCGGTCACCAAAAGCTTTGTGTCACTTTTAAACACTATTATGAATAACATAATGGCCTACTTTTCTTAACTAAATTAACAGTGCCGAAAAGTTCTACTGTTGTTCAGGCATTTATTTGTTAGATATACTTATTTGTTGCTCTGAAATGTTAGTTGGGCAGTTGGCAAGCATGTCATCAAATCTCTATAGTAAAATGCTAAAACGACAGTTCTAGCAGTTATTTCCAAATACTTTCTGCATAATCATATCTAAACATTTAGGTCTCAAATTTGGGCAATAATTTCAAAATTTGAATCATCTTAGACATACCGTGAAGGCACGATATTTGACGCGGTTCCTAACTTGACACACTCGATCATTTTCGACTATTTTCAATTAATATTTTTGAAATGTTAACGTTGTAAATATTAGTTCCGGTTCGCTAGGGATGATAGTGTAACAAAGCTTTAAAAATATTATTATTGTTATTGCTCAGCTCACACCCTGGCCGACTATCGCCCGCCCATCTGCACTTAAGCTAGCTATGAATCTACGGAAATTTTGGTCTTTGCCTATGCTAGACCGTATAGCATAACGACTTTCTTCAACCAGCAGGCCTGTTGCTCCCGTAGGCAGTCCCACTAGCTTCAGATTTGAAGGGGATAGTAGGAGAATAAAAGAAAAGAGAAGAGTGATAGAGTATTTGTTGTTGTTTTTTCTGAAAAGAGAAGAACAAAAACAGCACGCCGATTTGTTGTGCTGCATGAGCTATGTCCGCTTTCATTCCCGCTCCTGCGGGTTACGTCCCTCTTCACGTGCTCACTCACTCAAGTATCCTGGGAACCTCCAGAGGTGCAAAGGGCCAACATGAGAAACCTCCATTCTGAGCGGTTGCTTGACCTGGGCCCAGGTCAAATTCCTATTGGCTTGCTTGATTTCCTTGTTGGGGTTTTGCTGCCATAAGCCCCTGTACCTTTGCTGTGACGTACTGATGAATTTGATTCACATGCTTCACACGCTTGCCTGCATTGATATTGTCGGTTGTATATTATTTTTATTTTTATATTGTTTTTCGGCTGCCAGTACGCTGCCAGCAACAATTTCCATTGGGGATCATTTGATACGTTTGGGTTTCCTGCACAGACGACTTTTTTCCTAGATACAAGCTTCGTCCAGTATACATTGACTGTCTCCAACCGGCATGATCCTTTCTGTCTGCTTCCTCTTGCCGGTGCAAGTTTAATTCTTCTTTTCTTGTTCAAACTTTTTTGCTACTTTCCTCCTATTGAACTTCTGGTCGTGTGTCGTGTTCCCATTTGTCCTCAGGCAGCTAATATTAGTACATGATAGGAAGAAAGAAATAGAACAAGTTAAGTGTGAGCCGCATGCATTGGTTACTTACAGGGTTGCTTCCACTCACTTGCCATAAAAAAATGTTTTTTTTTTCGGAATCATGAAATCATTAGATGTTTGTATGATATGTTGTACCTGCAAGTCAAAAGCAGAGGTTTCAAAGCATGCGCTTGACACACGAAACCCGTCAATCTCGTCTTCTGAGTGTCACAATCAGAGACTTCACGACCGGTGAGCGTTCACTCAGAGTGAGCGCTCGCGAGTCGTAGAATCGCTGACTGTGACTATCCGAAAGCGAACCTGACAGGTCCCACGCGTCAAACACTTGCCTTTCAACCTACTCCTGCATCCAGCAAGCACAAAACATCATTAACTCACCCCCTTCCCTCACACTATTATGGTCGGAAAAGAGAACCCATATTCAGCAATCTCTCGCGAACTGCGATGCCGAAGATAATAATAGCAAACTAATCTGGAACTGATCTAAGACATATAACCCAGTGAGTACTGACACATCACAATGTTGTGATGGAGCACGGACGTAAGATTTACTAGAGTATTAAATGCAAAATGCAAATGCAAAATAAAACTTGACAAAACATCGTCAATCCCCTTATTCTTGGGCAGGGCCTGACGATGTGAATCCGATTTTGATCAGTGAACGGATCCCATATGGTACATTTTCTCACAGTGAACCTGTCTTTTCTAACCCATCTGAACTATTCAATAAATGGAAACCATAACATGGATTACGCTCCCCCTAAGCGGGCCCTCATGTCTTATCTCAAATGCCAATGGTTTGAATGTATCAATATAAACATTGGAAATGACGTTCAATCAATAAGCCTATACCCCACTCACTTGGCCAGGCTTAAGACTCGTCCAGTGGGCAATGCGCTCTACACTCCATGTTCCCTTTCAAATTCACCCCAAATTTTTATATTTTACCCCTTTGAGTGTTGATTAATCACAATGAAACATTGTCACAGAGGGGCCTCCCTTAGCTCAGTCGATAAAGGCGCAGCTACAAAGCAAGACCATGCTCGAGGTGGCTGGGTTCGATTCCCGGTTCGGTCTAGGAATTTTTCGGGTTGGAAAATTTCTCGACTTCCCTGGGCATAGAAGTATGATTGGACTTGCCACACAATCATATCAATTCAAAAATGGTACAGGCATCGAAAGCTCTCAACTGTGGAAGTGCATCTAGAACACTAAGTTGAGAGCACGTAATAAGCTAATATGCGATATGCAATAAGCTTGAAATGCGCTGAAGAAGAAGAACATTGTGACAGAGCACAGATTTGAGGTTACTAGAGTAAATGTTGGTAAGCATGATTACCTCTCACCCCAGCAGGCCATGGTTCAATCCCAGTCGGCGCCGCCGGGATGCTTTGAGGCATAACATCTCTGATCACGCCTTCCTTTGGAAGGGAAGTAAAGCCGTTGGTCCCCGGTTCATGAGTTAGGGTCCAGGTGTGGGAGCTGCATCCCCGGTACCATTGGTGCTCAGCACGGAAAACAAGATCAACGGAAAACACATCAAGGAAAAAAAAAGAAAGTGTTTAAAACAATTGTACAATTCATTGAAACACAAATTTCAATAATGATGCAAACTATTGAAATTCAGCTTTCAATACCCAAACTACAATAAACACATTTTCAGTGAGTAACTCCCAGCGATTGCCGCAAGCTCCAAATTTCCCGAACAATAGAATCCCCTATGATCCTCCCCAGTCTTTGCATTACGTACCGTTCGATCCTATCTATTTCTAATCATCACACAGCCATCCACCACTGCTGACACGAGTAAGTCCGTCCAGACAGCTCTTTTAATTGCAATTTCATCAAGATAACCAGCGACCGTTGGCCGTTGGTTGCTGACAGCCGCGTATCATCAAATTCGGTCACAATCTCTTTCTATCTTTCTCTCTCTCTCTCTGTGGGTCGCTCTCACGAAAACCGATTCTTCAATAACAATTTCTGTGCAGTGTGTATGAAAATGTCCACCCTCACAGCGGCACCGGTTTTAATTAGTAATATTCAGCTTAAGTGCACTTTCCCGCTTCGTGAACAGACGGAGTATTCCACAGACCTTAACGCAATTCGCTTTCAATTCGCCGTTCTTCGAACTTCTTCCACTCACTTTCTTTCTTCTGCGCCACCTTCTGATAAGGCACGATAAGACAGCAAAGTACACTAATTGGTCTCCAATGCTAATTTACTGCTGCGCGGCACGAAATTTGCTTCGTTATTTCCTTCAACTGCACACAACCAACTTTTTTTTTTCTTCAGCTCTTCGCATGTTTTTTTTTTATTTGCCGTTTCTGCACAAATTGGTTGTTTTGTTTTAATTACGATATCAGAACCTCGTCCTCGGGTAGAGTATTCTGCTTCTAGTGCTTTCGCCTTCTTTTTCGCCCGTACCTGCTATGATGTGTTGTTACATTTTTAGCCTATTTATTTTCCCGATGGTAATGAACAGGACCGCACGGCGCGCTGAAATTCGAAACCCAGAAAGCGGGTTGCGAATCTTCACCACCAAAAATGTTGCACGCTTGTTTACATTAACGATAAGCGCCCACGCCTTTGCCGCCACGAACTCACACTGCCACTACCACCCTTTCTTTTCTCTCCGCCTGTAAGACAAGTGTAAGACGATATCTTCCTTGTCCAGAGCTTCGTCGCCGCTTTTTTTTTCGGTTATCCCCTCTAATGGTCACAACAAATATATACCCCACTCTCTTGTTAGGTTTGCTATTTCTTGTTCTTGGTCTTGTTTCCACACAAACCGATAACACTGGTTAGCAACTTTTTTTTGTTGTTGAACGATGGTTTTTCAGTTTGATAACTGGCGTATAATTTCGTAAGGAATCTCCCCCCACGATAGCGACGTTTCCAGTGGAGACGCACGGTCGGTATTCGATCACTTAAACTTCTTGAATGCACGCGCGCCGTTCAAAAATCAAAAGTTATTATTGCTTACACACGCTCTCCTGCCTCCGGTCCCGCCCGGTTCCGCCAATCCATCCCCAATTCACTTTTATCAATCCCGCACTCGAAACAATGCTCGAAGTACAACAGTCCCATACCGGCGCCGAAAATAAACTAAATTCGCTATATCGCGTCGACGTCGGTCGGGCGCAATTCGTAATAACCCGCGACTCGATCAAAAGCTGCCCTTCGCTAAAAACCAACAACCGTCGCCAGTAAGTGCTGCATGTCGTCTGTAGTCTGGTGGTGGTGGTTGGTTGGTAGCCCAAAGACTACTAATCCGCTTGCGCATTGTCGCCTTTGCTCTCCGACACTCTCTTTTGCTCTCTCTCTCTCTCGCTCTCAGCGGATATCTACCCTACCTACTTATTTGTTTGTGTCTCATGCTTAGGCTCTGAACCATTTGGCGAATTTTTTTAACTTTTGGTTAAAATTTGACAGATGGAAAGTTATTGATTAACCCTGCTATCCGAGCATGGTTATTTCTGACAGACAAGAAGTTAAACTTTGACAACCGTGGCTCGAAAACCGGTCGATCGACAGCACGGGGATTTTCGAACATAGAAAATAACTTTCGAAATGTCACTTTTAACCACGAGTTAAATTTAACTCGGTAAATGGTTCACAGCCTTAGTATAGCAGATAGATTATTACCATGCTAGGGGTCTAGGTTACCGTTTATGATGGGGTTGGCAGTGGTGTCAGTTTTAGTAAAGGGTGTCCACGATGAAATTGCCACACTATGAAATTGCTCTAACTTTTTAACCGTTGGGTAGAATTTAATGAAAATTTGGGTGGATTTAGTTCATAGTGCATTATTTACATCCTGCAAGTTTTAAAGTCCTGTGATCAAAACTCGCGGAAATGGAGTCGAAAGAACAGCTCGTGCGTGATAAAATCTTGCGCATTCATCACGAGAACAAGGATCTCTCGCATCGTTCCATCGCTAAAACGTTGGGAATCGCGAATTCAACGGTGTCGCGAGTGATTAAGCGGTTCGAGGAACGGTTGACCACCGATCGGAAGCCCAGAAGTGAAGGAAAAAGTATTCCGTACAACACCAAAAATCACAACCGCGTAGTTGGGGCCTTCAACCGAAATCCGAACGCCTCCGTTAGGGATGTGGCTAAGAAGCTGCACCTAAGCCAAAGTTTTGTCCAGAAGGCCAAAACTAAGGCTGGGCTTCGAACGTTCAAGGTACAAAAGGCCCCTAATCGCGACGAGAAGCAGAACAAGTCCGCCAAAACCCGTGCCAGGAAGTTGTACCTCAACATGCTGACGAAAGTTGAATGCTGCATCATGGACGACGAAACATATGTGAAGGCCGACTTCAAACAGATCCCCGGCAACCTGTTTTTCACGGCCAAGGATAAGTTCAGCGTTCCGGAGCATGTCCGCACTCAGAAGATGTCCAAATTTGCGAAGAAATTCCTGGTTTGGCAAGCCATCTGCACGTGCGGGAAGCGGAGTGCACCTTTCGTGACCCAGGACACGATGAACGGACAGGTGTACATAAAAGAGTGCCTCCAGAAGCGGCTGCTTCCTCTCCTGAAGGCCCACAACGTCCCAACAATCTTCTGGCCGGATTTGGCCTCATGCCACTACTCCAAGGACGTGCTGAAGTGGTATGCGGACAATAAGGTCAATTTCGTGCCAAAAATGTTCAACTCTCCCAACACTCCGGAGCTCCGCCCCATCGAGAAGTACTGGGCGATTATGAAGCAGCACCTTCTTAAACGACCTAAGGTAGTGAAGACAGTCGAGGAACTGAAGAAAGTATGGGTTTACATGCAAAAAACGGTTGATTCACAGGTTGTGCAGAATCTTATGGCCGGGGTTAAGGCCAAGGTGCGGGCATTTGCGTATGGACTGTAAATAAAATGGTAAAATGAAGTTTAATAGTTATTTCTCAATCCCTGAAAATTTGATGGCAATCGGATGAAAACTCGAATTTTGCGAATCAATTTTGTGTGTGGCAATTTCATCGTGGACACCCTTTATTAAGGACAAAGCTCACGGCATTTTCATGGGGATTTCATTTCATCATCCAGAAGCCGTGCAGAGCTGAAAATTTAACTCTTTGCTTGCTTTTTTGCAGCAAATCCCGTGTAGCATTATCAGCTTCGTATATTAAGTTGTGTGCAGCGGTGCCAGTATACCAGATTTATCTGGATTTTCCAAATCTTTCGAAACGCATTCCAGTTCAACAATATATATATATATATATTTTTTTAAAGTATCTTAAGTATTGACTTATACTTAATCTCCTCTTAGAAAAAAAGAGAAAACTGATACCCATATGATTCTAAATGTCCGCATGGTGTAAAATAATTCAAACCTACGGCTTTTGGTATTACATATAAGACAGATTCTTCGAGCAATACAGTAAACTCTCCACAACTCGATGTCCACTAACTCGATATCAAGATAGTTATAGACCCATAGTAAAAATGAATGCCAAGGCTACTGCGATAGTGATTTCCTATGGGATTGTTGTTCTATAACTCGATATTTCTATAAATTGATGGTCCCATCAATAAAGAGTTGTAGCAAGGGGTGAGACAGTGGAGCTTATTACGGATGTCACTTCACGGTGAAAACTTGTCACTTGTCGTCACGGTGAAGTGATTCCCGTTTGATTTGTACGGCAATCACGGCTCTTATACTGAGTATCACTTCCTTATCACCGTGTAGTGACCAGGGCCCCACAAAGTCACTTTCAATCGAAAATCGTCAAGCGACGATGAAGCTGTCAACCATCACTTTCAATTGAAAGTCATTCCGTCTTCTCTTCGAGCAGATTCCCGTCAACATCAACAGAACCACTTTCGATCAGTTTTCATGCTATTTGTTTTGGCATGACTAGTCTTCATTTCTTCTTTCACTGTCAAATAAACTTACTTTTGCATTGAAGCGAAGCTGTTGGATCCAAATTCGTGCATTTTTTTATGACTTTTGTTGTTTGTTCACTCGGTTCTTTAAGCATATGCGCATAGATCTGTGCACGTGGATGCCAAATTTATCATTTTCGGGTGGTTTGTTTACCCATCAAAATGGGTATTTTTTTTTAATCGGGGTGACGTCTAGAGATCGAAAATTGACATGCGACGCCATTTTGAAATCCAATATGGCAGCTTCTAGTTTAAGAAAAAGTGAGAAATGCTGTCAAATACTTATCAATAAAGGTATTTTGGAAATCGGGATGAGTCTAGAGAATGAAAATCGATTTACGACGACATTTTGAAATCGAAGATGGCGGCTTCCGATTTACGAAAAAGGGGAAATACAGTCAAATACACATCAAATATCCATCAATATAGGTATTTTTGGAATCGGGGTGACGTTTGGAGAATGGAAATCAATATCCGACGCCATTTTGAAATCCATGATAGCGGCTTCCGGTTTGAGAAAAAGTTGTAAATTCTATCAAATTCCCATACAAACTGTTTTTTTTTTTTTAGAATCAGGGTAACGTCTAGAAGCCGGAAATTGATATCCGACACCATTTTGTAATCCGGCGGCTTCCGATTTGCGGAAAAGTTTCAAATATCCTAAATATGCTCGAAAATATGGTTATTTTCAGAATGGGGATGAGACGTAGATGCCGAAAATTGATGTCACACCGTCTTTAAATCCAATATGGCAACTTTGGTTCAGAAAAACTGTGAAATACTGTCAAATACCGATCAATGTGGGTTTTTTTGGAATCGGGCTGACATCTAGAAGAAATAAATCGATATCCGACGCCATCTTGAAATTCAATATGGTGGCCTCCGATTTCAGAAGAAGTGTCAAATAGCCTACAAATGGCATCGAATATCGATTCTCAGCATCTACGCGTCTTCATTCCTTTATTTAACGTCGGTCTCTGTTCCGCAACCTAGTGCCAATCACCGACGGACATCGATTGCCATCCATTGACGGCAATCGAATGTGCAGGAAGGCAGCTTCCACACCTGCGTAGGATATCGCACCCATTCAACACACATGGGTCGGGACCAACGGCTTTACTTCCCTTCCGAAGGGAAGACGTGACCAGAGATTTTTATGCCTCAGAAAAATCCCACCGACCTCGGCTGGGTAAATCATCTACGCGTCGTCCTCGTTCCGAAATACCCAGATCTTAGGGTATTTGACACTTTCTGAACCCTGATGGCCGCAACATTGGATTACAAAGTGGTATCTGAAATCGATTTTCGTCCCGCGGTATCTGATATCGCGTTGTCCCTGTTCTGACAATAACCATATTGTAGGGTATTTGACATTTTTTCCGGAACCCTATGGCCGCCATATCAAGACCCACATGTGAAAATGGCATACAAGCTTTTTGTAAACAAACCTTTGTAGGCCCTTCTCTCGAAAACCGAGAGTCGCCCACGCAAACCAACAACATCATCAGGAAGGGGAAAGTTTCCTCTACCCGTTGATGCTGATGGTTTGCGTTGGTGTCATACGGGTGACGAAAATGGGTATATGGAGGTTTGTTTATATGTTGTTCTTGATATTGGAGTCCAACATAGCATCGGATATCGATTTTCGGCAGCCACGCGTTGTCTCCGTTCCGAAAATACCCATATCTTAGGGTATCTACATATCTTAGGGACACGTTTTATGAAACTTGATGACCACCATCTTGGATTCCAAAATGGCGTTGAATATCGATTGTCGGCATCTCCGTTCCGAAAATTCCCATACTGTAGGATAGTTGACACTTTCTGAATCCTGATGGCCGCCATATTGGATTCCAAAATAGCGTCGGATAACGATTTATGGCATCTACCCGTTGTTCCCGTTCCGAAGATAACCATATCTTAGGGTATTTGACACTTCATAAAACCAATGACCACTATCTTGAATTCCAAAATGGCGTCGGATATCGATTTTCAGCATCTACGCGGCATCCCCGTTCCGAAAATACCCTATTGTAGAGTATTTGACACTTTCTCTGACCCCGATGGCTGCCATCTTGGACTCCAGAATGGCCTCGTTAATTTAATTTTCGTTTAATATAAAACAATATATTATTACTACATATAATCCGGATACCATCCCTATCGGTAACCGATATTGTGCGGATACTATCCGGATACTATATTTTGATGGCTGCGTCGTTAGGTCGTGACAAGTCGAATGAGTCCCGAACTGAAGTGAAAGTGGAGTTTTCGAGTCATTCATTGCGTCAATTGAAACAAGTCTTTGCTTCAAATGAAATGAACTGAAACACTTGACGAACGAAACAATTGATAGTCCAGTCATGTTTGAAAAGATGAATGTTCATCGTGACTCTTTGTTTCGAAAATGCAGAACCCTGGTAGTGACACCCGTAATAAGGCCCATTATGAGCTGCTTTTTTGTAGCGAGTCACTCGCGAGTAACTCAATGTGCCTCAAAATTAAATCTACGTTCATCGATGATTATTTATCTCTGTTAACACCGTTTACTCCTTTTGAGATTATGCATATTAGACGTCAGTTTTGTTCGTAAACAAAGAAAAAAAAAATGTGTGCATTATGTTCGTATTCCCTCGTCTCGAAAAGTTGTATGTGAATTAACTGATGGTAGATGGATACAGTCTATCTCGTAAAATAACCAGAGGATTCGTGTTCAGATATCCACCAAAGATTCCCTATTGTTGCGATTAAGCTATATATATAAAAATGAATTTCTGTCTGTCTGACCCTTATAGACTCGGAAACTACTGAACCGATCGGCGTGAAAATTTGTATGCAGAGGTTTTTGGGGCAGGGAAAGGTTCTTATGATGGTTCGAGACCCCTCCCCCTGTAAAGGGGGGCTACCATACAAATGAAACAGAAATCGGCATAACTCGAGAACTAGTCAAGTAAATGGAACCAAATTTGGCATGTGGAGGTCATAGGGGGTAGCCCCTTGGAGGAAGGGGGGCTACGTATAATATAGCATACTTTTTTTTTTAATTGGCGCATAAACTCAAGTTAATATTGAATCCCAAGCAAGGCCGGGCACACTCAGCTGGTAACGGATATAAAAAATATCTTCCTTGTTATGCAACAACCGATTAATACCCAATTCTTAATTTTAGCTCCGAAGGCAACGCTGCCAACCATTACCCCGGAATGTTCAACCAAAGCATCCAGTGCAGTCACCACTTCCGAAGCCGGTGAGTACGATCCTCGATCCTCATCCGGACTTCAAACCCATCATCGATCTACCGGATGAAATCGAAGTGAAAACCGGAGAGGAAGATGAAGAACAAATATTCTGCGTTCGCTCCAAGCTCCTGCACATGAGAGAGTGCAAGGAAAGAAGTCTTAGCGATCTGAACGAATTCTCAAGAGTAAATCTGATCCGACCAAGTACTTCTGTGACGAGAAACCAAACCGATATTTTCCCTTGAAAAAAGGCCACAACCAGTGGCCAAAATGTCGAGCAGATTACAGATTGCAGTGTTTTAAGGCTGAGAAAGCCGTTAATCAAAGCAAAAATTTTGATTTTGAATTATGATCGGAAAACTCCGGGGAATGTTTGAATTAGCTTCTGAACGAAGCTGAAAAAAACATCCAGAGAAAGACAAAAGAAGCACTCCTGGATCAAGTTCGAGAAAAGTTCTAAGAAAAGATGGAAAAACATCCGGGAAACTTCCAAGACCCGAATTGAGAAACTTGTGGCGAAAATTTAAATAAACTATCTCGGAAAAAAAAATCGGATGTCACATCCAAAGGAAACCAGAAAAGTTTCGGAAATCAGAAGTAAATTTCCAGAAGTAGCCATTTCCAGGAAAAGCCAGAAGAAGCTCGGAAAACCTTGCAATAGAAGTCGAACAAAAAAACCTTTGGCTTATGGTCAAACTTCCAGAAGAAGACGAAAGAAATTTCAGGAAGAATTAATTGAACTTCCTGGAGAAGACGAAAAAACTTCCTAGAGACGCTGGCAAAAAGTTCCTAAGGTAGATTGGAAGAAATATCTGAAGAATGTCGGAAGCCAGAGCACTTACGGAACAGTCGAAAGAAACAAGGACATAATTCCGGAAGAAAGAGATTCCTGGGGGATGTTCAAACGATGCAGAAAATTTTATTGATATTCATAAAACATCCCTGAAGTTTTCGGAACATTCCTGAAATGCACTTAGAAATATTCCATAATTCCTCGAAATTCCTTAAAAGTTCTTGTAATTTTCCTAAAATTAGGGACTGTTTTGGAGTTCTCTGGTCATCCTCGAAAGGCACGGAACTTTCCTGATTTTGATAAGACTACCGGAATATATCTTATCATCTTGGAAGGTCTCTGGACTTTCTTGAATCTCTTAAGTGCTCTCACAATTTTCTAGAATTTATTGTTACATCAGCATTGAAGTTCTCTGATCTTCCCGATGTGTTTAATTTTTAAAAGTTATCGACACTGCCATTAAAAAGCATAGAACTTCCCATAAAATGTTCTCTCAATGATCAAAAGTTCATGTAGGTACCTTCCCTTACGTTTCCAAAAATTTGCATTAACCCCTCCAGACATTGCTGAAGTTTTCGGAAATTTCCTGAGTTTCTCGTAACTCCTTTATAATTTCAGCTGGAGTTCGCTGGACTTTTCTGAAATGTCCAGGTTTTCGAATTTTAACAGAAGTTAATGAAACTGTTTTTAATTTATCGAAACTGACACAAAACTTTTCTGAAGTTTCAGAACTTTTTAAATGTTCCTGCAGCTAGTGTGGATCCGCAGTAAAAATCTGATAACATCCTTGAAGTTTCGGGAAAGTTGAAAAAAAAGAATCATTCGAGCGAAGGCTGGAGAAGGTAAGGTGGAAGAAAATTCCAGGGAAAGTAGGTTGAAACTTCAGGAAGTTTAAAAATTAATAAAAGCTTCGGGGAGTTAAATAATGTGAAAAAAATATTTCTCGATTCCCTAGGAGCTACCGGAAAGAGCCATCGACTATTTCTCGATTGATGAGTAGCCAATCAAAAGGAGGAAATGAAAACATAAGTCGAAAGAGTATCAAGCATAAGGCATCTTTAGAGGTGACTTTTTAAATTTTGAAGACTAAAAAAAGATACAAGTTATTTAAAAAAAAAAAATCGGTATAAATCTGTATAAAATCTCAAAAATCGGTATTCTGAGGAACCTTATCTGTATATCGGTATCTAGTTCGGAGATCGGTATAAATACCGATAAATCGGTATATCTGGCAACACTGGCTCTCGCTTCCCTTTGTTGCCGGTGTGACTCGACCGCGCTGATCTATTGTTTGGTTATTGCGATGTATATTGCTTTTGTGCACAGAGTGATTTGAAAAAAAAGTGGGGAGTAGGTTGTGCGTCCGTACGGCCGTGACGTTTGTTTTCTTTGTCGCTTTTGAAAATTTGGAAAAATTTAAAATTAATAATTTATGTGAGATAGTTTGTCTCGTAATTGGAGCACATTTTCCGCGATTGGAAATTCCAGTGATGACCTGTGTTATATTTATACTTGGGTGCTGATCCGGTCAATAACTACCATAGATGGACCTGGATTCGATTGTCCGGTTCTGGATCACCACCAAAGCCGAGATTCAAGAAGTAATTTTCACGAGCAGCTCAATTCCTGGCGCAAATGAACAATCATCAGCAACGGAAGATCTTCCATTCGGAGCGGAGGCGAACCAGCCTAAGGCTGAAAGCCTCCTAAATAAAGCTAAATTAATTAATTAATCTTCCATTCGGAACACCGCGAGTGCACGTACATCGACGGTCTGCAGGACCTACAATATCCCCAGCTTGTTCCTGGGGCCGCTGTCAAATCAGCAAACCCCCAACGTTCCATCGTTCAGTGCGATCATGTTGCCGAGGTAGGACTTTCAAATGCCAGAGAGAAGCTTAAAACTGACAAATTTCAAATGGAAATCGGGAATTTGGTTAACATTGGAGCCATTTGGTGAGATCCTTCCATTACACTGTATTTCATATACCATTCATTACACTGCATATTACTGTTACATTCACTCATAACCTAGCTCGGAGCGGTACGGTATGTCCACGCATCCTTCCACCCGTGAAGATTCACGAAATGCATCGCTGTTTAGATATACCATGCCAGCACCATATTTGACGCGTTCCTAATGATGACGCACTTGTCTATTTTGACAACATATTTTTTTAAAACCTTGTAAACACCATCATCCCCCTAGAGCACTGAAACTAATATTTGCAGAAGTAACATTTCAAAAATAATTATTTAAAATGCGTCGATTTAGGAACTGCTTCGAATATGGGGCATCCACGGTTTATTTGAAATCGAATCCTTTCACAGAATCATCTTTGCGGCAAATGCAACGCAGTAGGCCTGGCCGTTTTGATGTTTGTGTCTTATCTAACCTAATGATTTTCCAGGATGCTTTCTCGTACTGGCTGCGATTGTATTAGATTAGATTAGATTAGATGAGAGTGATTTGAAAAAGATAAGTGATATTTAGTTATTGTGTGGCTGACTAGAGAAAAATATGCGTGGAAGCATCGGGAATGCGCAACCGGATATATTGATTGGGTGGATACGAAGATTTTCTTATACATTTCTCGATTGCATTTTCTAGGGGACATGTATGCTTTTGTGGTCAGTGCGTTTGATGGTCGGTTTGGTGTGGCTGATGGTTCGCCCACGCGTGCTGGTGCGGCTATCAGGTAGGGGAACATTTCCCCTATCTGATGATGGTGTTGGCATGCGTGGGTAGGATGCCATTTGCGCTGGATTGGAGTCGGATGCGTTGTTTGCGGGAGCGGTGCGTCCCTTCGAGGGAGTATTCGAGATTTATGCCACAGGCATGGCCTCGATCGCGTGAGGCATGTTCCTAGGTTTTTACGGTTACGTGCCTACGAATAATGCATTATGATTTTTTTTTCATGCCGAAGCATGATTCGTAAAGAAAATAAATGTCGCGATCGAATATGCAAGCTTGGCACTTGACCGATTAGTTTTTGATGTGTTGTTGAGTGCGTCCTTAACACGATCATGTGGTTGAAGACTGACGGTAGTCACGGCGGTTGTGGTTTGGTGGTTTTGATGCGGTAGTTTGACGCATGAAATATTGCCGTCGAGTTTGAGTTTGAATAAATCCCAGGTCCTATCATATTAAGGAAACTTATAGTAACATCTATAGTGTAACATCATAGAGGTAACTCTAAGACTAGTAGGTCCCGAAGAAACGTGCTCAACTTTTTGGCTCAGCTCTGGTACTCTCTTCGGTCCTAAGCTAATCGATTCACCCCTCGAAACATAGGAAAAACCAATAACCCCTCATAGTATCTGTCAAACTTTCATAGCGAATCAAAACAAACATTGTGTAGTAGTAGAATTTTGACTAGAATTGGGTACGTTAATCGATTTGCTTGGGACCAATAGGCTAGTCAAGCAGTGAGCCAATTTAAAATCGTTAGTTTCGTATTGATTGTTGGTAACATCGTCATCAACGTCAGATTCGGGGCCAGTTTTGAATGGTTGCAATAGCAAAGCGATCGTAGCTTGTATGATGTGATATGAGGAGCTTGGTGGCCTTAAAGCGACCATTTTTGCTAACTGAGTAGAACATCAAGAGATTAATCTCAAGCCCTTCCACATTCAAGATTCGTAAATCGTTTTATTTGTCAATGTGAATACATTGGAATAACAACAAATCGATCCTTGGTGTGTTGTAATAAAAGGAGCTCGTTTGCCTAGTGGCAAATGTTTTTGCTTACTGAGCAGAAGACCGTGGGTTCAATCCCAAGCTCCTTCGCGTTATAGGATCATTAGGCTATCAATTCAGCTTATCGTCTACCAAAACGAGCCCTGCTGCAAGCCCAACCTTCTTACCCAATATCCCAGTGATTCCTCGTGGAAATGCAGAGGTGTTCTCGGCTTCCATCAAAGCTAGTGTCACGTCTACACATTCCTACCCATCCCTTTCTTGACCTGTGTTCGGGCGCGACCGGCGCTGGTATTGCCTAGTTTGAGATCACCAGTTTTTACACATTGAGGATGATTGCTAGTCCCAAGCGTCGTCTATTGGTTCTCTGTGTAATTACAGCTTATCTGGCAATAACAGAGTAGCAACCGTGGGCGGTCAATCATGCTCATGCTCCAATAACGTTGCTCGAATGATATGTATTCTTGGCAAGCGTCACGATTCAAGTTCGTATTATGGAGATATTAATTATTTTACTTATATGTGCATTTTGCTCATACAGTTGTGTTCAATATAATAGCAGCACATGCCGAATTTCATACAAAATACCAAATTTTTGAAGCACCTGTGGGAAAGTGAGACACTAGGTAAATTTTTACAAATTCTGCGAAATTCAGGACAGTCTAGAGAACTTAAAGAAAATTCAGAATTATTTTAAACAGTTTTAATAACATCAGGAAAGACTTTTGCAGAAGTTATAAATTAGTGTCGATAATTTAACGGCAGCTCCATGAACTTTAGAAAAATCTTGAGAACTTCAGGGAAAATCATAGAACTACATTAATTATTTCGTTTTGATTCCATGAAAATTTCGGGAGCTTAGAAAAACTTCGAAAACTTCAAAAACATTTCGAGAACTTCGGGAGCATTTCAAAGAAGTTTAGTAAGCTCCAAAAATAGGGAGAATTTCAGGGGGTGTTTAGTTCTATTAGTTTCAGTAAATTTTTGGAAAATTTTAAGAAGTTTCTAGATTTTCAGAGATGTTAAGAAAATTATTGAGGTTTTACCATAAGTTCAGAAGTTCACGGAAGCTTAAACATTTTAGGACGATAAATCAAGGCAGTACAACAAGCTTCATGTTAACTGCGAAAACTTTAGAGAAGTTTTGAGAATTTCAGGAAAGAACAAAGAACCAGTTGAAGTTTGAAAAATTACAAACATTTTAAAGACGTTTCGAGAACTTTACTGCAGCTCATCGCATGTCGGTTCCATTTGCGTTTTGTCAACACTAAGTTTTTCAATGGAAATGTTAGCTAATCACCCATAGATTCTTTATGCTGCATGAACTCAACAACTTTGTTCTGGAATAGTTTGGAAAAACAGCCAAACGGGTTGTCACATTACATAAGAAATTATGGTACGAAAAAAAAAACTTAAAACGCGTTTTTCTCGGCTTGCTAATTTGTGCTATGGGACGGCAGTTCAGGAAAGAACAGAAAATCTCTGAACAGTTCAATTATCGTTAGGGAAATTACATGAATTTTAAAGAAGTTTTGAGTACATCAGCGAATTGCTAAAACTTAAGAGAAAATGATGATAGTTAGTGAAGTTGAGAAACCTTTAGGAAGTCCGAAAAAGATCAGTGAAGTTTAAGAATTTGATGAGAAATAGTGAGCATCACGCTAGTTTCTCAAACTACAAAACAACTTCGTGGCAGTTTCAATAACTTGGAAACCTTCAAGTAGTTCTGAAGACCTCAGAATAGTCTATTTCATATTAAACGGGACTTTCTCTCCTCAGCATTAGCTTTGTAGTTTCTCAAACTCTCATGAAACTATTCTTCACTTGGAACGCTTCTTATAATTCTATAAACAATATATCCAAATTATACTTAGAATACTTCTCGCAATGTTATTGAAATGTTCAAAATTCCGTTGCAACTATCATCCGAATTAAATTTTCTTCGAATTTTCCGTAGTAAGAAACCCTCTGAGAACTGTTATTTAATTCATTTCAGATTGCCTGTTGAATCTCACCCCTTCCCTTGGAGTTCTACTCACATTGAAAGTCTCATAAGAATTCATTAGTATTTGTCTTCACAAATTCCTTACATTTCTTCTCATAATTTGTTTGCAACTCTCCTGGAATTCTTTTCCGAATTTCTTTGAAGATATTCTGATGTTATTCTCAGATTTAATTTTAATCTTCCATTTAGCATCCCCCTAAATATTCTACAACAAATTCCAGGGTATTATGTTCCGGATTATCCCATAAACAGCATGAAATTATCCTCAGGAATGCCCTTGGAATTTTACTCTGAAGTTTACAGGAGTTCTGCTCCTCAGAAATTTCTATGAATTTTCATTAAAATTTACTTTAAATTCAATTCAGGGTTTTCGTGAAATTCTCTTAATCTAAGGCATCTAATTCTACTATCTCAGGAATCACATGAACCTTGATAGCAAATTGGATTGAGGTTCTTAGAAATTATAATCAAATTCCATCCTGTCAAACTGATTGAGGATTCTTGAAAATATAGTGAAGTAACTTTTGAGCCCAGAATTTCAAAAACTAATTCAAATTAAAAATTTGTGGGAAATGTGTTTATTTCAGAACAAAAAAAAACTTTCTGGCATCTGATTTTTTTTAAATGTATTTGTTACTTAAAATTTATCCACTCTGTGTCTTTAAAATTCAATGTGTGAATGAAAATAACGAGGAAAACAAAATGTTTTTATTCTAAAATGCATTATTTTCTTTAAAATATCCAATGTAAGAAAATCCTTAAATTCCCTGAGTAATGATGAGATTCCCTGGGAATTCCAGGTATTTTCAGGAAAAAATAAATTCCCTGGGGATTCCCGGTTTTCCAGGTTTACCCAGGTAGTAGACACCCTGTTTATGTTGTTCTAGTCCTGGCGGAGTTCCTTGTCAACCAAGTTTGACAAGTGAGGTATGAATAGTATCGAACGGTTCTGCTTTGGTTTTGCCGTTCATTCATACGATTGATGAGTCTGTTCCTGAGCGTTTTTGAGTAATCGTTCAGGCAAAGTTGGTCGTCGATGGTTTTGGCCTTCGTTTGATCATCGATGTTAGAAGAGAGCTGGTTAACTCTACTAACGAAATTTTTCTACATGTTCATTTTTTGGCTCATCGGATGGAACGATTGGTAGTTCAGAAATCTTCCGCTAGTAATGGGTTTCTGGTACCATTGTGTTTTTATATTCTGATCGCTCCGCCGTGTTAGGAGCATATTCAAGAAGAGCAATTCATTATCCACTTCTAACTGATGGGTGAATTGGATGTGGACGTCTTAGCCGTTGAACGTGTCGAGTATAAGTTGCAGTTGATCGAATGGAATAGCCGTATGAACGATAGTGGAATGTTCAACATACGGATGACTGTTTCTAGCAGTGTTTCCATACCCAATCTGAAATAGCCGGTGAGATTGCCCATGGCCGTTCCAAAAACTTGTTCATAGTGTTGGCCGTCGAATTTAAAATAGCTAGAGTCGATGCAAAACTCTCCTATCTCTACTGTTTGGACTGATTTCAATCCATCTCATGATAATCATGTTGGACACTTACTTAGGTATCGACGTGAACAGTGCTTTCAAGTCCACTGAAATGATCACATGGTTCACCCGGGAGGGTAACACTGATTACACATTCGCAGACGGTGAACGAATCGTTAATAAAGGGTGATACGGTCAAAATTTGGTCAATATCAACTTGACGTATTTCTTTCAATTTTGCATTTAAAAAACCTGAACACCCCTCATTTTGAAGGTGTGTGTGTGTAGAATGTTGCTCCTATTTTGATTTTGGAATTCACTCTTCAGTTGTCAAAATGCCGTCCAAGCAAGAAGAGCAGCGTATCAAAATTTTGCTCGCGCATCGCGAAAATCCGAGCTACTCGCACGCAAAGTTGGCAAAATCGCTAAAAGTTGCCAAATCAACCGTTACAAATGTAATTAAAGTGTTTGGGGAACGTTTGTCGACAGCCAGGAAGTCTGGATCGGGGGGAAATCGAAAACCGGAAGCCGCTGAGACGACAAAGAGAGTTGCCGGTAGTTTCAAGCGAAACCCTAACCTCTCTCTCCGAGATGCCGCAAATAAGCTGGGTGTATCGTCTACAACCGTGCATCGAGCCAAAAAACGAGCCGGACTATCGACTTACAAGAAGGTAGTGACTCCAAATCGCGATGATAAACAAAATACGACGGCCAAAGCGCGATCCCGGAGGCTGTACACGACGATGCTGACGAAGTTTGACTGCGTGGTAATGGACGACGAAACCTACGTCAAAGCCGACTACAAGCAGCTTCCGGGACAGGAGTTTTATACGGCAAAAGGAAGGGGAAAGGTAGCAGATGTTTTCAAGCACATGAAACTGTCAAAGTTCGCAAAGAAATATCTGGTTTGGCAAGCCATCTGTACCTGTGGCTTGAAAAGCAGCATTTTCATAGCTTCCGGGACTGTCAACCAAGAAATTTACGTGAAAGAGTGTTTGAATAAACGTCTGCTGCCTTCCCTGAAGAAACACGGTTGTTCCGTACTGTTTTGGCCGGATTTGGCATCTTGCCATTACGGTAAAAAGGCCATGGAGTGGTACGCCGCCAACAACGTGCAGGTGGTTCCCAAGGAAAAGAACCCTCCCAACACGCCAGAGCTCCGCCCAATTGAGAAATACTGGGCTATTGTCAAGCGGAACCTAAAGAAGACCAAAAAAACTGCTAAGGGCGAGCAGCAGTTCAAGGCAAACTGGCTTTCTGCGGCGAAGAAGGTGGACAAGGTGGCTGTACAAAATCTGATGGCAGGGGTCAAGCGTAAGGCCCGGTAATTCGGATTTGGAAAAGCGGAAGCCTAACTGAATATTTTTCCTGAATTTTATACTAATTGAACTTGAAAAAGAAATTTAATTTGATTTTTTAAATAAACGATTTCACCGATTTACACGCGTTTTCCCTTGACCAAATTTTGACCGTATCACCCTTTATTGTACGCGCTTACCAGTCAGCTTTGGAACATCCGGCCTTAGCGATAATCCTGGTTTGTGTACTTTGGGTTAGCCATATATTCTTGGACATACCGCATTGTACGTGGTTAGCTGTCTTGCCGCCCGGTTGTCGATTAGGTCCAAGTCACGGATTCTTATTACTAAATTGTTGTTTCGCCTTTCGAGTCTCGACGTGGGATCTGTTGTGATCGTGTTGTACGTGTTTCTACCCTCCAGCCGTTCTAGCATCTTCCGTTTGTAGTCGTCAGCCTCCATTAAAACCGTTTTGTTGCCTTTACTCGATTTGAGCACGTTGGGGTTCTCTGTAAGAAATATTCGGGTGATGGCTTCCGCGTTGTTGCACAATTTGATGGAAGGATCTCGTGTTGATTCTTGTTCTCGCTTAGGTGTATGTAATTGAGTACTACGTTGGCGACGGCACATCTAGTTAGATCTTGAATTTCTGTATCGGGATTGTCTATGATCACGCATTCTACGTCCACCGTGATCGTGATCGGGAGTGCACACTTTGGTCCTAAACTAAGTAGTCTCTGCTTTCTGGTGGTACATCTACTTGTGTTCCGTTGTAGACGGCTTTGGGGTTGTAGGAAGGTAGTTCTTCCGTAGTAGGCTGCCCGTTCGCTCGACGATACGATGAAACTTTTTCTTCGCTCTTCACTAAACCTGGTTTGGCTTTCGAAAAAACTTTCGGCGACTTGTTCCGCGACCCCCGAGGTTCGGACTTGCTCAGTCAGCGCAGTGAGGACCGATTTCAGCTGTTTAATTTTGTGGAACGTGTGATGTATCTCGATGTTCAAGATTTTTTCGGCTCTGGTAGTCTCGACCAAATAGTGATTTCTTTAAAACAAACAATTTACTAATATTATATACAAATCGCGAATTGGTGATTAGAACGCAACATTGAGGCACAGAGAAATTTGCTCCTCCCGAGAATAGAAACTTCTGTAACATCTCAAACATAAAAAAAAAATCATAACTCTGGCTGGGTTCGATTCCCGGTCCGGTCTACGATTTTTTCGGGTTGGAAAATTTCTCGACTTCCCTGGCCAAAGAGTATGATTGTACTTGCCACACAATTATACTAATGCAAAAATGGTACGGGCATCGAAGGCTCTCAATTAATAACTGTGGAAGTGCATCTAGAACACTTAGCTGAGAGCACACAATAAACTAATATGCCATACGCAATAAGCTTGAAATGTGAGGAAGAAGAAGAAGAACTCTGGGACATAGAGAAATTTGATAGATCATAGTCTGAGAAAAAAAACATCATTACTTATTCTGGAACGAGGAAAATTTTCCTAGATGGAAAAATCACGGGGATAACAAAAATTTAATGCGTCTACACGGCCAATCAGAACGACTCAGAGAATGAATTCAATTGACTATTTTCTTTCCATACGAAATACGAGTTAGTATCCCTGGACATTGCGAAAGCTTTCAACCGTACATGGACGCCCTCGGTACTGAAGCAACTCGTCAGCTGGGATCTTAGTGGCCATATTATCCATTTTGTCCGAAATTTCCTGACTGGCAGATCCTTTCGAGTCTCGGTAGTTAATACTAAATCCCGCAGTTTCTGCGAGGAAACTGGCGTTCCCCAAGGTTTAGTGATCGCTGTCCCCTTGATCCTGGTAGTTATGAAGTGTCTTCGAGCGGCTACCCGCGAACATCTACATCTTCGTGTACGCAGACGACGTGCTAATCGTAACCACAGGTCAGACTCCAGGACGAACGAGGATCAGGGCCCAAGCAGTGGTTTCCACCGTGGCGAGATGGGCCGCTTCGAAAGGCTTTCAGCTGTCTGCCGGAAAGAGCGCTAGGTGCCACGTTTGCCAGTACCGACATTGGGTCTGCGGACCTTCCATAAAGATAGGTGATCAAGCCATCCCACTGAAGAAAACTGTGACACTGCTGGGGGTTGTCATTGACCGGTCGCTGAGTTTTGTACAGCACTTTCAAGGGGGTCAAGGCCAGCTGTCGCAGCAGGATCAACTTCATCCGAACGATCTCCCGTCCCCACCGCTCCAACAAAAGAGAACTACGTTTCCGTGTTTACCGGGCCATCGTCGACAGCCGGCTGATGTACGGACTCGAGCTGACCTGCATCGCCACCGACAAGGCAATACAAGCACTCGCTTCGATATACAATAGCTACACGCGCAAAATCTCCGGTCTTCAGCCCTCAACGCCAGCCGATGCCAGCTGTGTCGAAGCCGGTACTATCCCTTTCCGGTACCGCATCTACGCTGCATTTTCAGCCAATACCGCCGGAAATGACAGAATCCGCCTCCTAAGCGAGGGGACGTACAATCGCCAACACAGTGCTCCCTCCATTGGCCAAGATTCACTGGTACGAATATAAGAGTTGGCAATCTCCTGCACCAAACATCGACAGCCGGATAGAGAAGAAGTTCAGAGCCGGGGACAAATTCCGTAGCCCTTGAGCTGACTGGATCGTACCCCAACTACATGCATCACTACACGGACGGGTCAAGATCGAGAGCTGGAGTCGGAATGGGAATCGTTGGTGACATTTCCCCAACGAGCAGAAGTCTGCCAAAACAATGTTCGGTGTTCTCGGCAGAAGCAGCAGCTCTTCTTCATGCGGTCACTACCTACGCATAGATTCCCGGACACTGTGGGATCCCGGGGAACATCGAGGTGGACAACCTAACTGGGTCAGACCCATCCGGACCTCGGTAAGTGGACGGACCTTGCGAACCAGTGAGACCAGAGGATCTTCCAGGCTCCTGACGAGATTGCAGCGGAGGACCCTTCAGGAAGACCTGTGAAAATTGCCATGTTCCTTCTACTGTGGAGCACGTGTTATGCGTATGCCCACAATTCGAGCATCTTCGTTGCCTCCACGGTCTGTCCGCCAGCGTACGGGACATGATAGGAGACGTGCCCTCAACCCAAGCAGCTGTACTGCGCTTTTTGAAGGTGGCGAAGCTATATTACAGGATTTAGTCCTTTCAGCCGTCAGAACATCCCCGCTGGACGGGGGATCCCACGAGTCTCCTACAGTGGAGCTATTTTTTTGTTATTGGTTTTTAGTTTATTTTTCTTAATTTGTACCTTTTTAGTCTGTCTCTTTTGTATGCTGTCTATTGTGTTATTGTACTACCTGTTTATACCCTTAGCTAAGTAGATTATGAAATGTTTAAGTAGTTGATTATTCAACCCAAAATTGTCAAAATCAGAAGCAATCCTCAAGAGCAAAATCATTTTGGGCAAAATGATTATTTTGAATATTGTCGACCATAGAGCCTAAAACCTCGATATTATCATCAATTCAGCATGAGGCAATAATTTGCCATCGATCTGTGTGTAAAAACCAACACGACACATTTCGTTGAAAATAATCATTTTGCATTTGATCCTCAAAATCATCCCCACCAAGATGAAGACGAATATTAATATTGACAACAACACAAGCGATAATGAACTTCCAGCCACGAATAAAGAAAAACAAATCAGTGCCAACATTTCAAAGGGGCGTAATTGCATTTGTAAACAATGGCTTTAGTCGTCGATTTCCCGCGAATAAAAGCTCACTCATGAAAAATAATGACACCAGCAGGTAGAGGAATGTTTCCTCTACCAGCTCGCATTGTAATTTTGTAGAGGTAAGATTTCATTCGCGAGAAATTGACGGCTAAAGTCATTGTTTACAAAAGCAATTACGCCCCTTTGAAATGTTGGCACTGAAATGTTGACTTCGATACTCAGAGGTTGCCTTGATCAAGAGAATGTTGTTATGTCAAAATTTAAATTCATGCAGGTAGTTGGTTTGCTGTTAAGGTTCTTTTCATTTTCAGCTAAGTTGAGTGTAGAAGAAATGATTTTTTATCAGCACTGATATAAGGTATACCGTTTTTTAACTGTTTCCAATGATATCACCCGTGCTTACCTCGAATTGGGAAATTTGCGGAAATTATTTCCCAGGATGTCACTGCCCAAGTAACATTACACGTATTGTCGACGTTTTCAAGTATTCTACAAGTTCAAGTTATGGTTTCCAGAACCCTCATAAAACCAAAATTGTTACTTCGGAGATATTTCAATAACAATTGGATTTTTCTCAATTACGTCATTTATTCAAACCTCACAATGTAGTGTGGTCAAAAATTGATTTTTTTAAAGATTCATTGCGCAGAAATTCAAGATCCAGGGTTTACAAAAATTCTTAAGATTCTGAGACTTCGATATAGAACAAATTTCATCTGTTTATGATTATGGAGCTACACATTTCAGAAAAGTGTAAGGTATGTGAAAAAATCCTCACTGGACGTGCATTAAACATCCCAGAAACGGAGAAATTTACTAAAATTTGTGACGTGAAAAGCTTTAAAGGTTCATTTTTTTAATATCAGGCTCTACAACAGTGGGACATTGCAATTTTTTTGTAGATCCCAGACTTAATTTTTGGTATCCTGTAAAAAAAAGTCAAAATACCCGGCTTGAAAAAATATTCTCGATTTTAAGAGAAATATGTAAGATATCCGACATAGAATGTTTATTAACAGAATTCGAAAAAATATAGTACGGTTCCAATCAAATTCTCGGTTGTTTTCGATTCCCGATTAATTCCCAGTGCTCTCGGTTTTCTTGGTTCAGTGGCCACCCTGTAAAAGTCTCCACGTAAACAGTTCTCACCATAAACTCATACGAATATACTCACAAGCAAAATTCCAACGATTTATGAGTTTCTGCAAATGTCTAGTATACAAATTTCATTAAAGGGTGATACGGTCAAAATTTGGTCAATATCAACTTGACGTATTTCTTTCAATTTTGCATTTAAAAAACCTGAACACCCCTCATTTTGAAGGTGTGTGTGTGTAGAATGTTGCTCCTATTTTGATTTTGGAATTCACTCTTCAGTTGTCAAAATGCCGTCCAAGCAAGAAGAGCAGCGTATCAAAATTTTGCTCGCGCATCGCGAAAATCCGAGCTACTCGCACGCAAAGTTGGCAAAATCGCTAAAAGTTGCCAAATCAACCGTTACAAATGTAATTAAAGTGTTTGGGGAACGTTTGTCGACAGCCAGGAAGTCTGGATGGGGGGAAATCGAAAACCGGAAGCCGCTGAGACGACAAAGAGAGTTGCCGGTAGTTTCAAGCGAAACCCTAACCTCTCTCTCCGAGATGCCGCAAATAAGCTGGGTGTATCGTCTACAACCGTGCATCGAGCCAAAAAACGAGCCGGACTATCGACTTACAAGAAGGTAGTGACTCCAAATCGCGATGATAAACAAAATACGACGGCCAAAGCGCGATCCCGGAGGCTGTACACGACGATGCTGACGAAGTTTGACTGCGTGGTAATGGACGACGAAACCTACGTCAAAGCCGACTACAAGCAGCTTCCGGGACAGGAGTTTTATACGGCAAAAGGAAGGGGAAAGGTAGCAGATGTTTTCAAGCACATGAAACTGTCAAAGTTCGCAAAGAAATATCTGGTTTGGCAAGCCATCTGTACCTGTGGCTTGAAAAGCAGCATTTTCATAGCTTCCGGGACTGTCAACCAAGAAATTTACGTGAAAGAGTGTTTGAATAAACGTCTGCTGCCTTTCCTGAAGAAACACGGTTGTTCCGTACTGTTTTGGCCGGATTTGGCATCTTGCCATTACGGTAAAAAGGCCATGGAGTGGTACGCCGCCAACAACGTGCAGGTGGTTCCCAAGGACAAGAACCCTCCCAACACGCCAGAGCTCCGCCCAATTGAGAAATACTGGGCTATTGTCAAGCGGAACCTAAAGAAGACCAAAAAAAACTGCTAAGGGCGAGCAGCAGTTCAAGGCAAACTGGCTTTCTGCGGCGAAGAAGGTGGACAAGGTGGCTGTACAAAATCTGATGGCAGGGGTCAAGCGTAAGGCCTGGCAATTCGGATTTGGAAAAGCGGAAGCCTAACTGAATATTTTTCCTGAATTTTATACTAATTGAACTTGAAAAAGAAATTTAATTTGATTTTTTAAATAAACGATTTCACCGATTTACACGCGTTTTCCCTTGACCAAATTTTGACCGTATCACCCTTTACTTTATTAGTTTTTGTTTGTCTTGTCCTCCCGTCTCGATGAGTCTCATCGTCGCCCACTAGTCATCATAGTCGGTCGAACTCCAGACTGCACTACCGTTCATACTGGCGATAACGATCTGATAAGACATCGAAACCCCAGCCCTGATCCTATCATTCGATAATGTTCCCCTCTAACCTCGGGTAAGCTGCGATTATTCGGCCCAACTCCTACTAGACATAGATATAAGTTAATTTTGTTACAAACAATGAACAATGAATCATCGGCTCCGTAAAGCTAATGCGATTGAGCCTTCCAAATAAACGAACTAGACAAAAAAAAGCAAAATTCCAGCACTGCCGTTTAACGATCGAAATTCAGTGATCAATACAAGTGACGAACTAGAGCAACTATTAACTAACGAAGGGGCGGCGGTTGAACTTGCATTGCATCATTAAATCTGAGCGGAATAAGTGCAATAAGTACCTAATAAGTGCAATCGTAAACGAAAAATGGAAAACCAAACATAAATTTGAAACATGTTTTGATCATCGGAAGGCGTTTCGGCTCCGACACTGGGGGTTTTATATTTGCTCTCAATGTTTACCTATCACTTATTATCCGGCTTCGCCGAGAGGCTTACGTCAGCGACAAATGCAATTTTTCTGGAGTATGAAAACCATCGGCAACAACTTTGTCAGATGTCACCAGTATTTCGCAAATTGACAGTTTATTAAAATAGTTGAATCACTGCCAACGACCGCGACCGAAACATGTCCATTAACTATTTGGCAACAAATTAGTCCGGGTACGTTTGCACTCTTTCTCTCTCTCTCTATCTCTGCTCGTTGACCTTTGATTTACGATGTGAAGGTTCATTGGAAAAACCCGTTGTTTAAATGATTGAATCTGAAAAGTTGACCACCGCGACCACGTTTCTCAAAGCTGTTGCCAAAGTCGGGTAAGTCCCTAACCAAAACAATTCAATCCGAGCACTCCGTGCCACACCACATCCCATTCATCATCATAAGTCTTGACCGTAGAGCAGAGCGGAGTTATTTAGCGTGTTTATAGATTTTCAACTTGAGTCTAAGCTGATGGATTTCCACCCATTTAGCGCACGAACCGAACTATAAACATACAACGTCTCTCTCTCTCTCTCTCTCTCTCTCTCTCTCTCTCTCTCTCTCTCTCTCTCTCTCTCTCTCACTCTCCGAACCATTCAACGGCGTTTCATCCTTTTGATCTCTGCCACACAGCCAGACGATCTTCGACGAAAATCTCATTCTGGGGGACGACCTGCTCATAAATCTGTCACATCCACTGACTGAAAAGAACTCACCTCCGACATGATGTTGTTGGCTGGTTGGTGACGATGGTGATCCCGTGTTCCTCTGCCCGATTTCTTCGTCGAGCTGTCCTTGACTGAATTGTCGCACTTGGCTTCTGAATCTACTCTCACTTTCCGCTCGTTACTCTCGTCGATATCACCGTCTTCCTCGTCGTCGGCGTTGTTGCCTCCGACTTTACACTGGTCATCATTCACACGGCCGCCGTCGTCGTCGTCTGGGTAGGGGGAGTCAGGAATGGATTTGAATCGATTCGAAGTCGCCTGAATCCGGATGCTTAAGCTTGCAGTCTGTGAAACCGAATGACGGTAAGCAGATACTTAGTAGCAACTAGGTATTGACTACCACCTGCCTGTCGTCTGCGGTCGCTTATTGCTTCTCTTGTGTGGTGTTGCGGTTGCCAAAGAGGGTACATACACATTCCCTAAAAGGTAAGAAACGGAGAAGAAAAATACGACGTAAGTTACAATGAACAAGGTGAAGCCCACGGCGATATTTATTATTTTTTTCTCGATTGATTCATTTATTTGTTACGGGGCTTTGGTAAAAGGTTGGACTCGGTAATCGATGAGGAATCACATTGTTGGTGTTGTTGTTGTTGTTGTTGCTATTGACGCTATTATTAACGAAGGGTGTCTTCAACAGTAGCTGGCTGGTTTCATGACGGTGACTAAATTTAATTACACGTGACGAGGCGTAAAATGAAGCTTGAAGCGAACAACGGCAACCCACATCAAATCCGTTGGTCAGGTGGATTAGGATAACGGTGTAAGCGAATGGTTGAAGCAACGTTACAGTTTGGTTTTTCGGGAAACCCCACTGTCCGGGGACCGGTTTGTTCTCCATGGAGATATATTCACATACATCAAAACGTGACGGCCAAGGTCCTTGCAAAAGCTGACCAAATTAGGTCATCTTCAAAAACCTGACCAGCTCCTCGAGCGAAGCCAAACGCGATTGCTTAGCACCAGAAGGGAACTGCCAAGCCGCGAATCCTGCCAAAACAATCCAACTACAGCAACCGCAGCAGCAGCTAGCCGGAGCACGTTACCGGACACCACACAAATCAATGTATGTCAAGTCTATTTTTGGCACGATTTTTCGGTCGATCTACTTCTGTTTTGTACAATCGACACGGCACAACCGCCGCTTATCAATCTTGATCCAATTAGTCCACCACACCCCACCCGCCGAGACCAAGTCGCCATCGTCGCCGCCACACTGGCTCTGTGTACACACCGCAGCAGGCGGCATCGACGGCGGCGGCGGTGTTGGTGGTGGGTCTCTCGCAATTATTGCACTCACCACCGGAGCAGACATGGGACAGCCATAACTACCAAAACCCGACTACTAGATGTATGTATCCACCGGCAACCAACTACCATCACACTCACCGATTCTGCTTCACAGATTCAGAAGACAGTCCGAAACTCCCCAGCGAGCGGGCGCGCGCGCGTGTGTGCAATGTGAGCGAAGCTAATCATAAATCTTGTCACGACGACGAGAGCAAAAGCCGCGAACCTCAGCAATTCTCGCGCGCTCAAGATAAATACGCGACACATTATATTAAAAGCAATTTAATTCACCTCGATCTCGGTCGCCACCGCCACCGCCACCGCCGCTGTGATATCTACTGCTAGTGATGATGGTGATTGCCTACTAGGTAGATTTCCTCAGGGCCTCCGTCAGCCAACCACCGTGTTTCATTACACCGATGAAGCATCAAATCACAGTGCGCCTGTACATCGGAGCTGTATTCTAGCTGGAGCGATCAAACTGTGAATATTGCTAATGGTTGACTACCGTGCCGAGGAGGGAATTTTGATATCTCTTGTCGGATCTACATTTTTCCTAAGAACTGCTACGCGGCCAATGAGATCAACCCAAATTTGAGTTCAGTTTACTCTAAATCGCAAAAAGTGCAGGAACTCAGCGATGAGTCGATTTGCCTCATGTTTTTCTAAAAAAAAATACACGAATATGAGAAAAGTAAAGATTGGATTCACTCAGTCTATTGGTACTACTCCTGAGTAAGATTTTCGTCAATTTTCCTCATTTTCCGGCAGAATTTTTAGGTTTCCCACAGGAAAACAGGAGGCAAATTTACAGTACACCGAAAAGTCATCGATTTGGGTCATGGCATGTCCCACACTAAAACAAGTTTCCACTTAGTTTCTATTAGGAACACACATAATATTTTTTCCAATAACAAAAATGTTGGCGAACCCACAGGGCAGTCGCCGCCGACTACCAAGTGAGTCCCGATTACGCCCGTTACGAATGTGCCGACGAGCATTAACCACAGCTGTCATGCTGAACTGCGTTGAGTAACCTGCTAACAGAGAGGTGTTTTTTTACAACCCGCCAAGAAAGTTTTCTCCCGAACAAATCTTCAAAGATTTTGGTGCCTTTTATAATTTTTTTCACGCTAAATTTCTCCAACAATCCTTCGTGCAAATCACTGCTTTTTTGACTACAAACTACAAAGCAGGTGTCACAACCCTGTTCAGCAAACCCACCGTTACTGAATCGTCACCAAGCGGAAGTCCACCGGAGAGCTGCAACACACATTCGAAGCCGGCAGCAAAGATTCTTTTCAGATACGTGCCTGTGACAATTTATGGCAAGGAGAAGCAGCTGACAACCTTTGCTTTCCTTGACGACGGATCGTCGGCAACGTTAATGGAGCATAGTCTCATGAAAGAACTCGGGCTCAAAGGCACATCTCATCCGTTGTGTATCAGCTGGACAGGTGGCCATCAGCGGCAGGAAGAAGAGTCGGTTGTCCTAGCGCTGAAGATTTCTGGTACGCACGGCGCCAAACAAGTCTTCGAGCTCCCTGAGGTTCACACGGTTCGGGATCTTTCTCTACCAAAGCAGTCGATGCTAGTGTCACAGTTGACAACTAAGTACAACTACCTGACTGGGTTACCCCTGGAATCTTACGACAGAGTTTCCCCCAGAATCCTAATCGGAATGAACAACTGTCGGTTAGGACACGCCTTGAGAAGCATCGAAGGAGGTGAAAACGAACCGATAGTATCCAAAACCCGACTCGGATGGCTGGTTTACGGACGGTGTGAGATGGCATCCGGTGCATCGACCGCTGACTATAGTGGCTATCATAGTTTCCACATTTGTCCATGCGTTAAGGACGAGGAAACGCAATTGAACGTGGCTCTTAAGAAATACTTCTCGATCGATTCCTTGGGAATCTCCGGATCATCTAAACCGTTACTCTCAAAGGACGAGGAACGAGCGATGCAGATCCTATCATCCGGAACGCGTTTCACTGGAGAGCGCTACGAAACCGGATTATTGTGGCGGTACGATCAAGTGCAGTTGCCAAACAATAAGGCAATGGCGCTGAAGCGGTTGGACTGTCTGCAGAAGCGGATGAAGCGAGACCTCGAGCTGGGTGCGGCAGTGTGAACGAAGATGGCTGAATATGAAGAGAAGGGCTACATTCGGCGGCTTTCAACGGCGGAGAAATCGCAGAAGCATTCGAATGACTGGTACTTGCCAATTTTCCCGGTAATCAACCCGAACAAACCAGGGAAGATACGTATCGTGTTCGATGCGGCAGCGAGAGTTAACGGTGTCTCTTTGAACTCATTTCTCCTTACGGGACCAGATCAGTTGGTGTCGTTGCTTAGCGTTCTCTTCAAGTTCCGAGAATTCCGCGTCGCAGTTGTGGGAGACATCCGAGAAATGTTCTTTCAAGTCAGGATGAAAAAGCAAGACCAACGAAGCCAGATGATATTGTGGATCAGCGGAGATCCTGATGAAGAACCGGAGGTGTACGTGGTGCAAGTAATGACGTTCGGTGCAGCATTTTCACCGAGTTGCGCGCACTACGTTAAGAACCAGAATGCGGACAGATTCGTGGAAGATTATCCAAGGGCAGTCGAGTGCATCAAACACGAACACTACGTCGATGACATGTTGGCCAGCGTTGAGACTGAAGAGGAAGCGGTGAAATTAGCGAGCGAAGTCCGATCCATTCACTCACAGGGTGGCTTCGAAATACGTAACTGGTTGTCGAATTCATCAGCAGTCGTCAAGCGTTTACACGAAACCAGTACCACAGAGAAGGACATGAGCCTTTGTGCGGACATGGCAACAGAAAAGGTGCTAGGCATGTGGTGGGATACTGCCACCGATTCGTTTACGTTCCGAATCTCACCGAAGCACAACATGGAGTTGCTTTCCGGAAGCAGGATGCCTATCAAACGAGAAGTCCTGCGTATGTTGATGGCGATTTACGATCCTATGGGACTCATCTCCAATTTCCTCATCTACTTGAAGATCCTACTTCAGGAAATCTGGCGTGCCGGATGCGGCTGGGATGATGAAATCAACGGGAAGCTAGCCGAAAGATGGATAACCTGGGTAGAAGCGTTGCCGAACGTCCGACAAGTGAGCGTACCTCGCTGTTACCGCAATGCGACGTCTGCTGAATCTACGAATACCGTGGAATTGCATATTTTCTGCGATGCGAGCGAAAACGGAATGGCTGCCGTGGCTTACTTCAGGTTCGAAGAAAAAGGAAATACGGAGTGCGCGCTGGTTGGCTCAAAAACAAATTCCTCTCGATTCCGCGACTTGAATTGCAAGCGGCCGTAATAGGCGCTCGTCTAACTCACACCGAATGAAAATATCGCGACGGGTTTTCTGGACCGACTCCAGGGATGTGGTATGTTGGCTCCGTTCTGATCACCGACGCTACAGCCAATTTGTGGCATTCAGGATCAGCGAGCTACTAGATACAACACAAGTAAACGAGTGGAGATGGATTCCGACCAGAAAGAACGTAGCTGACGATGGGACGAAGTGGGCACGGTTGCCAGAATTTCAGCCAAACAGTCGTTGGTTCCGTGGTCCCGATTTTTTGTGGGAGCCTGAAAGTGAATGGCCTGGCGATGGCGGAGATCAAGGATCAACCACGGAAGAAATCCGTCTCAGCGTTCTTCATCATACAATTACCGAACCTTTGTTATATTTTGAACGCTTCTCCAAATGGAAACGGCTGTTGAGGACAGTTGCATACGTTCATCGCTTTGTGGTGAATCTTCGTAAGCATATCAATAGAACGGCCACAGAACTTGGTCCGCTAACGCAGGAGGAGTTGAATCGTGCCGAGAGCATCATCTATCGACAAGTTCAACAGCAAGCTTACCAGGACGAAATCCAACTGATCTGCAGCAGTAACCCAGAGGTGCAGCCATGGGAGCGTACCTTGCCGAAGACTAGCCCGCTATATAAGCTCAGCCCAGTCATCGATGAGCACGGTGTTCTACGGATGCGTGGACGTATCGATGCTTGCGAGTATGTAGATGAATCTACCAAGAATCCGATCCTTCTGCCCAGGCGCAACTACGTATTCGATCTAGTGCTCGGCGACTACCACGCTAGATACCGTCACCAGAATCACCACACTGCGCTGAACCAGATTCGACTAAAGTACAACATTCCCCGTCTCCGTACAGAGTTCGAACGAGTTCGCAGAAATTGTCAGCGTTGCAAAATTCGGCAAGCGAGTCCCAGGCCTCCAGCAATGGGGAACCTCCCAGCTGCCCGGTTGGCACCATTCCAGCGACCGTTTTCTTACACCGGAGTCGACTATTTCGGGCCGATGCCAGTGATAGTCGGCAGACGTACCGAGAAAAGATGGGGAGTACTTCTCACCTGTATGACAAGCAGAGGCGTGCACATTGAAATAGCACATTCGCTGACGACAGACTCTTGCATCCTAGCGCTACGCAATTTTATTGCTAGAAGGGGTCCACCGCTCGAGATGATTAGCGATCGAGGAACGAACTTCATCGGAGCCTCGAGGGAGCTGCGCGAAGCTCTGAAACTCGTCGACGAGAAGAAACTGATGGTCGAGTTCGTCGGTCTTAACACCAAGTGGACGTTCAACCCTCCGACCGCTCCACATTTTGGTGGATGCTGGGAGCGCCTGATCCAGTCTGTCAAGAAGACCATGAACGATTTCGACCCCCCGCGTTTGCCTTCGGATGAAATTATTCGTTCCATGTTAATGGAGATCGAGATGATATTGAACACAAGACCGCTCACTGACATACCTCTAGATAATGACACTGACCCCCCCTTAACACCGAACCACTTTCTGTTAGGTTCTTCGGATGGGAGTAAGCCCCCAATCATTTTCTACAGTCCCACTGTGCTGAAGCGATCGTGGAAGATGGCCCAGGTATACGCCGACAACTTCTGGAAGAAGTGGATTGACGAGTACTTGCCTACGTTGACACGCAAGACAAAGTGGTTTCAACCCGTAAAACCTATCCAGGAAGGTGATCTGGTGTTGATAGCTGACTCCAAGCTTCCGAGAAACTGTTGGCCGCGAGGACGCGTGGTCAAGGCAGTTCAGGCAACCGACGGACAGGTTCGGCGCGTGACCGTTCAGATAGCGGACTTCTGGAGAGACCAGCGACCAAGATTGCGGTGCTAGACGTCGGTGCAAACGGTGGTAAGCCACTCGAACAACAGCGGCGTACCGAGGGGGAGTGTCACAACCCTGTGCCTTGTGATGCACCTCTCCTACCACAACAACCTCGGTGGCAGAATCGACCACAAAAACCTCGCCACCAGAATCCAACTCCGACCGTGGTTTCCAGCTGTCAAACGCGATGATGTGGAAGTTTTTTCTTGGTAGGAAAAAAGAGTGAACAACTTCCATGTGGATAGATTAAATACTAGGGCGGTGTTTTGCAAACTTATGAACTACTTACAAACTATACTACTAACTACACAAAAGACAAAAGCTACACATAAATAGTACGGATTGTTGCGAGTACGGACAGATTTATTACTAGAAGAACAGTAAACGGATTTTTTAACATCCCGTGAAATAAATGTTAGAGAATTGGAAATCTTTTTCTTCCTGTCGGTTGCTCGCACAACAGCAGGTTTAGGAGAAATACTGGAAGACTGGCGCCAGTGGATCGGATTGCTGGTGAATATAAGTGAAGTCAAAGTCCCCAGATGCTTCTTCTCGGCAACCGGAGCTACACCGAGCGATTCGCAGATTCACGTCTTTGTCGATGCAAGCGAGAACGCGTACGCCTGTGTAGCGTATCTTCGAAGTATGCGCAATGGGATGCCTCGATGCACGCTGATAGCCGCGAAGACTAAGGTAGCGCCGTTAAAACCCCTCTCAATACCGAGGCTAGAATTGCAGGCAGCCTTAATCGGCTCCCGACTGCTGGACAACATTTGTAAGGCGCTGACGATACCAGTGGCTGCTCGATACCTCTGGTCAGACTCGACGACCGTCCTTGCGTGGTTGAAATCCGAGACACGACGATATCATCAATTCGTCGGCTTCCGGGTAGGAGAAATTCTGAGCACGACTACCGTGGACGAGTGGCGAAAGGTACAATCAAAAGTGAACGTAGCGGATCAAGCAACGAAGTGGAGAGACGGACCCAGTTTCAGACCCGACGGCTGGTGGTATGTAGGACCGACTTTCCTGATGAAACCGGACGAGAACTGGCGAAAGGGCATTTCGGAGGATTTTTCGACGGCAGAGGATTTGCGAACGGTCTTTCTACATCATCGAGTCACACCACCGCCGGTGATAAATTTTCAACGATTCTCCAAGTGGTCGAGGCTACAGCGGACGACCGGATACGTTGTTCGTGCGACAAAGGTGTTCCTGGGTATGAATGCAAAGGGTTCACTTACGCAAGAAGAGTTGCGAAGGGCCGAAACTCTGATCTGGCAGCAGGTGCAGAAGCAGAGCACCCGGACGCGGAGCCGAAGCAGATGGCAGGATCGAGCGCGTTGTACACGATGACTCCGATGCTGGACGACGATGGAGTTCTTCGTATGAATAGTCGAATAATAGCTGCACCGATGGTACCAAAGGATGTGAGGTATCCAATCTTCCTCCCCAAGGATCATCGGGTGCGGAGTTGCTCGTGGAACACTATCATGTCCGTTTTCTACATGGGAACAACGAAACGGTAGTCAACGAGATACGACAGCGTTTCCGGATTCAACAACTTCGCGCAGTGATTGCAAAGGTAGCCAAGCAGTGCCAAGATTGTCAAATCCAGAAGGCAGCACCTCAGGCACCGATCATGGCGCCTCTTCCAGAAATCCGGCTGACCGCTTTCATACGGCCATTCACGCACACTGGGGTGGACTACTTCGGGCCCGTCTTCGTAAAACAAGGTCGCTGCTTAGTCAAGCGTTGGGTAGTGCTCTTCACGTGCCTGTCCATCAGAGCAGTTCATCTCTAGATCGTCCACAGCCTGTCCACTCAGTCGTGCGTGATGGCCATAAGAAGGTTTGTGGCACGTCGGGGCTCCCCGGGAACGTTTTGCTCAGACAACGGGACCAACTTTGTGGGAGCCAGCAACTTGCTGAAGGAGCAGCTGAAACCCATAAATGAACACTGTAGTGTGACATTCACAAATGTGAGTACGAGATGGCTATTCAATCCACCCCTAGCGCCCCACATGGGAGGACCGTGGTAGCGCATGGTCAGGTCAGTGAAGGTGGCAATGGCGGCAATCGTAGACCATCCACATCACCCCAGTGACGAGGTCCTGGAAACCGTCACGCTCGAAGCGTAGTCGATAGTTAACTCGAGACCGCTAACCTATATCCCCTTGGATCATTTGGAGCAAGAGGCTCTCACGCCGAACCACTTCTTGGTCTACGGGACGCAAGGCATCAACCAACCTAGCCGGGATCTGGTGCAAGACCACGCAACTCTACGGGACAGCTGGAAGCTTGCCCAGAATCTAGTTGATACTTTCTGGAGCCGCTGGGTACACGAATATTTACCTACACTTACCCGACGCACCAAGTGGTTCCAACCGGTAAAACCTTTGAAATCCGGTGACTTGGTGCTCGTGGTCGACGAAGGCAAGCGCAACGGATGGCTGCGAGGGAGGATCACGGATGTAGTGTCAGGAAAGGATGGTCAGGTTCGAAGAGCAGTGGTGCACACTTCCGACCGGCAACCAAGCTTGCTTTGCTGGACATTCAGGAATCATCTGGAGAGCCAGAAGAGGAGAATTAAAGCGAACCGGACCTACACGGGTTGGCGAACCCACAGAGCAGTCGCCACCGGCTACCAAGTGAGTCCCGGTTACGCCCGTTACGAATGTGCGGACGAGCATTAACCGCAGCTGTCATGCTGAACTGCGTTGAGTAACCTGCTAACAGAGAGGTGTTTCTTTTACATTCCGCCAAGAAAGTTTTCTCCCGAACAAAAAATAATGATTTTTATCTGAATATCACATAACATAAGAAATTATATGTGAGTAATCATATAGATTTCATTGGACACATAACGTTAATGTGATTTAGTGGTGCAATTTCCAATTACAGGGTCACATGAAAGTTAGGGTAAATTCACATGGATATTTTCTACTGGTTATGTGATTTATTTTTTGAGTGGCATTCGTTGTATGATTGCTGCAGCAAAAATAAAAATCCGAGGAAAATACATAACAAATCGCTGTCAAGCTCATTTTGACAGATCTAATTTCATACATTTTTAAGGTTAGCCAGAGGAAAATAATAAACAACTTTACACGGCGCTACACCCGCTAGTGTGCGTGCGTTAAACGTCACTAATCTCGTATAGTCTGAATCAGTGCTGTTCATTTTCATATCATTCGATTGAAGATGAACCAATACAACCATTCAATCAATTTTGTGGAAACGAATTCTCACATGACCATAATTTGAAGAGCCCCTTTCTCATTCGAAGCTCAGCTAAAAATGTAAGTTGTCCAAATTTTGTCTCGACAGAAACTCCTGAAGTTTCAAAAACTTTGGTTTCAAATGAAGGAAGAATTTGAAGGCAACGCCACTACCGGCTCCATCAAGACGATCATTTCGATAAATTGCGTCCCTTTTAACCTTATGACGAGAGGAGCAACACAATAGTTGGGTAAAGAAGAATTGCATTATAACACACCATCGACTGGAAATGCTCTCGCAACGTAGGGCTTTAGGTAGTGATGAAAACGTCGCTAGAACTATTCCACAGTCGCAGTCAGTTTATGAGCAAAAGGAGGACGCACATTTTTTGCCTGTAGACTTGAAGACATACTTCAAGTCTCCGCGTACATCGTACGGGTTAGGCAAAAGATGTGCGTCTGACTTTAAAAACTGTCGCATTAATGGCCCTTCGCTCATTTTCAACTTCTATTCAATTTCCATTCTGCCGTACTCTAACGGAACTGTCTACCTACCTTCTTCTAAGATCATTCTCTAGCTAATAAATTATCGCACTAAAGCTTCATGTTAGATAGCATTTCCAACCAACCCAATTGATCAATGTATATACATTGTATAGTTATCCTACAATTAAGGTTCAGCTAATAATGACTATAAATCCTGGTTAGCCAACTAGAAGCCCAAAATTTACTGCAATTCCAATAGAATTCAGATGAGAGTTAAAAAACAGAATTAATAAGATGGACCTCAAGCAGGCCTTGCGACACCTCCGCGCAACTGTGAACGAGGCTCAGGACGACCACGAGCGGCTTAAGAAGCGACTGGAAGTCGCCGAGAGGGTGGAGAAGAGGGATCCGAAGTCTACCCAGACGGACGCCTTCAACTTCGCAGGCATCAGTACGATGGCCAGCGAGGCCCTCTACATTGCCGTGACGCAAGGGCAGAAGCGCGACCGGCCCTCGCCAGTAAAGGGTGCGTCACGCCCTAAGAGACGGAAAGTCTCTGCCCAGGTATAGTGTGTGGCAGTGGTCGAACAGTCCAATGCAGCAGTGGACGAGCCGCAGAAGTGGCCCAAAATAGGAAACAGAGCGATTGAAAAAAGTGGTGGTTCCAAACAGGGTGGTAACAAGGGCGCTCCCCCGAAACCCCCGGAAAAAAACTGCCCCTAACAGCAGCACTGCCCGGAACAAGAACAAGACGAAGGGCGAGGCTCTCATCATCAAGACGGAAGCGTCGAAGTACGCGGAAGTTTTGAGGAAGATGAGAGCGGACGAGCGTCTTGGGGAGATCGGTAACAACGTGAGGAGCATCACGCTTAAGCGTGGCGCTAAAGACCAGGGACCGGCTTACCAGAAACTGGCAAAGGAGATCGTTGGTAATGGGGTGCAGGTGAAACCGCTAGGCTCGACAATCACCATCCAGGTTAAGGACTTGGACGAAGTGACAGAGGTGATCGAACTAGTCAAGGCGCTCAGGGAGCAGTGCCAATAGCGGTTACCCTGAGGAAGGGACTGTTCTCCACCCAGGTGGCTACCGTCAAGCTCCTGGCAACTGATGCCAGAAAGGCTGCAGCCACAGGGAGAGTGCGAATGGGCTGGTCGGTTTGCCCCGTAAGCATTCCCCGACCGGTTACGGCTTGCTTCTGGTGCTTCGGTCAGGGCCATCTGGCTCGTGACTACAAGAACACCGATAGAAGCAAGCTGTGCAGACGGTGCGGTTCGGAGGGCCATAAGGCGCAAAGTTGCCGAAAGCCGCCGAAGTGCACAATATGCGCGGAGAAAGGGAAATCATGGCAGGTGGCCCGCGCTTCCCGGGGCCAAGAGCAATGTTCAGCCATGTTCGAGGTAGCACAGTTGAACCTGAACCATTGCGCGGCTGCCCAGCAGCTGCTGTAGCAATCGGCAGTGGATGTCGCAAACATCTCTGACCCGTACCGGGTCCCATCCGGCAACGGGAATTGGGTCACGGACGCGTTGGGGATGGCGGCGATATGCACGATGGGGAGCTTCCCTGTTCAGGAGGTGGTCTCGTCCAGCTCGAGCGAGGGATTCGTGATCGCCAGGGTTAACGGAGTATATCTAAGTAGCTGTTATGCTCCGCCCAGGTGGTCCACCGTGCAGTTCTCGCAGATGGTGGACAGACTCACTGCGGTACTTGTCGGCCTAAGACCGGTGGTCATTGCGGGCGACTTTAACGCATGGGCGGTGGAGTGGGGCAGCCACCACACCAACCAGAGAGGATGTATCTTACTGGAGGCAATGGCCAAACTGGACGTTGTACTATCCAACACCGGTTCGGTCAGTACCTACAGAAGGAACGGTGCAGAATCCGTCATTGATGTGACGTACTGCAGCCCGTGTTTGGAGGGCAACCTACACTGGAGGGTCGATGAGGGTAACACCCACAGCGACCATCAGGCGATTCGCTACAGTATGGGGCAAGGTGAGAGGCGAGTGGCAGGAGGGAGTCCCTCCTGCGCTCGAGGCTGGCGGACGTCGTTCTTCGATGAAGAGGTCTTCAGCGAAGCTCTGAGCCGGGAGCGAATAACCCTTGATCTGACGGGGGAAGAACTGATAGCATCGCTGACAAGGGCGTGCGATACAATCATGCCTACGAGAGCCTATCCCAGGCATGGCCATATACCGGTGTACTGGTGGAGTGAGTAGATTGCTATCCTCAGGGCGTCTTGCCTCTACGCGAGAAGGAGGATGCAACGGGCTCGTACGGCCGAATCTCGAGAGGAACGCCGCGTCGCTCTTCGAGCGGCTAAGGCGGCCCTCAACAAAGAGATCGCCAGACGCAAGCACGCGTGCTTCGACAGCTTATGCCAAAGCGCTAACACGAACCCCTACAAAGTGGTCATGGCCAAGACCCGGATAGATCGCCGGCGATGCTGGCCTCAATCGTGCAGTTCTTGTTTCCACGTAGGGACGTTGACTCCTGGCCGCGGGGTATCCCAGTCACGGAACAGGGAGAAGTGTCTAGAGTGACTAACAGTGAACTGACCGAAATTGCCTGGATCCCGGTTATGGCTCTGAGGGCCACCGTTGCGGAAAATCCAGACATGTTCAGGTCTGTATTTCAGACCTGTCTGGACGTAGGCATCTTTCCAGATGCGTGGAAGCGGCAGAGGCTGGTGCACAGGCCCATTTGTTTGCTGGACACCACTGGTAAACTGCTTGAGAGGGTCATCCTTAACAGGCTGTCGGCTTACACCGAAGGTATAGACGGCCTGTCAAGCAGCCAGTACGGGTTCCGAAAAGGCAGATCTACGGTGGAAGCCATCCGTGACGTCATCCAGACGGCAGAGGTGGTCCATCGGAAAAGAAGGGGTATTCGTTACTGCGCAGTGGTAACTCTAGACGTGAAGAAGGTGTTCAACAGCGCGGGCTGGGGGGCGATAGCCCGCTCGCTACACCAACTCCGAATCCCCGGAGGGCTGTACAAGATTCTGGAAAGCTACTTCCAGAATCGTGTGTTGAAGTATGACACAGAAGATGGCGAAAAATGCGTTAGAGTCACCGCAGGAGTGCCACAAGGCTCCATCCTGAGCCCGGTGTTACGATGGAGTGTTGAGGATAAGATTCCCAGTAGGCGTGAAAATCGTTGGTTTTGCCGACGATGTCACGCTGGTAGTCTACGGGGAATCCCTCGAAGAGGTAGAGCTGACAGCGGCTCACTCCGTTAAGCTTGTGGAGGAATGGATGCGATCCAGGAAACTGAGCTTGCCCATCACAAGACGGAGGTGGTCGTAGTCAACAATCGCATGTCGGTGCAGCATGCGACGTTGACGGTTGGCGAGAGCACAATTAGGTCTGAGAGCTTTCTGAAACTCTTGGGGGTTATGCTCGATGATAAGCTCAGCTTCGGCTGCCACGTCGAGTACGCCTGCAAGAGAGCGTCTACGGCTGTGGGGGCATGATGTCAAACAGCTCGGCGGTGAATGCCAGTAAGCGCAGGCTCCTCGCCGGGGTCGTAGTATCTATCCTCAGATACGGAGGCCCAGCGTGGGTTGCGGTACTGGATACTGACTGTCACAGGCGGAAATTAGAGAGTACACACAGGCTAATGTGCTTGAGGGTGGCCAGTGCATACCGCACCATCTCGAGGGAGGCCGTCTGTGTCATAGCAGGAATGATGCCAATCGGCCTCATCATCAAGGAGGATGTAGAGTGCTATGACACGAGGACCGTTCGAGGGGTGCGCAACAACGCGCGCGCGGTATCGATTGCGAGGTGGCAGTCGGAGTGGGAAAACTCCACAAAGGGAAGGTGGACCTACCGCTTGATACCTTCCGTATCAAGCTGAGTCAACAGGCGCAATGGGGAAGTAAACTTCCACCTGACACAGTTCCTGTCAGGCGATGGCTGCTTTAGGAGTTACTTGCATAGGTTCGGACATGCAAGTACTCCCCCCTGCCCCACGTGCGCTGGTGTCGAAGAGACGGCGGAACACGTTGTGTTCGCCTGTCTACGCTTCGAGCCAATAACGAGCGTTATGTTAGCGATATGCGGAGCGGATACCAGTCCGGATAACATCGTCCCTAGGATGTGTGGTACCACCGAGATCTGGAGCGCGGTGGTGGCGTGCCGAGCAGTAGTTGCCTACTGCCCGACTAGAGCGGTAGAGTATGGCTAGAGGAGCGCTATAACGCACAGGCCTCTCCCACGAAGTAATGCCTTCGGGCGGTCCGGGGAGGTCAAGGGCCAAGCGCAGAGGTTGGGATTTAGTGGGTCGGGAGTGCAATTCTCCCATCCCCACACCCTGAGTTACTTTCTCAGGTGTCTGTGAACAGATTCCCCCCTGTATAAAAAAAATAGCTTTTCCAACCAACCCAATTGATCACGTACCAGATTAGGGTCAGGTCCACATGTCTCCAAAGCGGTTGTCAACGCATTAAATTACTCTCTTAGTCTCCGTAATAGAAACGATACTACCAACCGGTGGAAACTGACAATTTTAAATTGGCTCACTACTTGACTAGCCTATTGGTCCCAAACAAATCGATTAACGTACCCCATTCTAGTCAAAACTCTCGTACTACACAATGTTAGTTTTGATTCGCTATGAAAGTTTGACATATAAAATGAGGGTTAGTGAATTTTCCTATGTTTCGAGGGGTGAATCGATTAGATTGGGACCGAAGATAGTACCAGAGCTGAGCCAAAAAGTTGAGCACATATCTTCGGAACCTACTAGTCTTAGAGTTACCTCTATGATACTACTGCGTCCTCGCCGAAGTTCTTTGTGCTCTTCGTGTGAACATCTTCGAAGGTTAAGGTAATTGTCCATATATGAGCCATCATGATATCGAGTTTCTCATATCCGCAACAGTGAGGCAACACTTTTTGGAAGCAGAGGCTGTCCTTATAATGGCTCAAATAGTTCTGTACTAATTTCTAAATCATTCTTTACATACGCAGTTCTCAGATCAGCAGCACTTCCGATCTCAACTTTCACGTTCCGTAGTTTCAATTGTTGATCTTAATTAGTTATCGCAGAATAGGCTCAGAATATCTCTAATACATGTTACATAGTAGCAGAGCTTAGTTAAACTACTAATGGATTTGGGTTTGGTTGCATGGAATGAACTCACTGATTACGAAAAATAACTAAGTTGATTGCTAGAGATAGTTGCAAGACTCTCGGTATCTTGAACATCTCTTTCTGCTAACATTTTCTCGTTCCGTTTGTCGCAGGAATTGTTTTTTTTTTCTGATATTTACATCCAAACTGCACTCTGGTTCTGGATTGCTTCACAAACGATTCTTCCACTCTGGATCGGAACCAAAACTAAATTCTCTCGAGACGTGATCGTCTCGTGATAGTGATAGGACCTGTTTTGTCATTTCTATGCAAAGGCCATGATATTTTAGTACTGATCAATCGAGTTCTTCTTCTGTTGAGATCCGTAGAGCTAAAATAAGCAATGCCGCAAGAGCCGATTTCAAACTCTCCCCACCCTACGGTGGTAAAGCACATTACACGCCTTGCGACGGGGGCACGCACTCACGCGAACGATACAGTGGCCGATGCTGCTGCTCATGAAGAGTTGAAATGGCAAAAATCAAACTCGCTTGAGTCCTCCCACCCCGTTCTCCTTCTGAGCTGATTATTGCTCCAATATTGCCTACGACGATGGTGCAAGTGAGTCTAATTATAGGTCGGCTACAAGCAACCACCACCGTCGGTACCTGTAAATCTACCGTGACAAATTGCGGGATTTAATCTGTGTAAGACGGAAGGTGGAAGTAGGTAGGTGGTTTGTAAGAGGATACTTTGTTGTGTTGTCTTAGCAGACATTTCCGTGCACTGTTAGAGATATGCTCTCCATCTGGGTTTGAGATGAGAAATTGAGAAGCATAATGAAGTGCAATCTAAATCGCTATAGATTTGGCGTTGATTGATTTTTTTTTTGCGTAATGCGGGATTGGTCACGTTTCCGAGATTACTTGCATTTGAGACGTAAAAAAAATGACTTCAAAAAATCGTAACAAGCTCAAATATGAGTAACTGATTCTCATTCAGCTGCTAATATCCACCCACCCGATGACCGATTCAATAAGGCAAATCTGCAAATGAATATTACCTTCACCGAGCATTGAAAGGCATCCGCTTCGTCCACCGCCGTCGCCGCCTGCAGCAACAAGACCGGGAGGAAGGTGCCAATTTGCAAGAAATGTACACCGTCCGTCCGTCCGGTCGTTCGTCTATCTGTGTCTCTCCTTGCGCTCTGTGTGATCGTCGTCTTGTTTTATCCCAACCGATTGGCAGCGACCCGACGACGGATGCTGTTTTTCTCTTCTACCTGCTGCCGACGACAATGATGGTTACGGCGATGACGATGATCGCTTGCAGTGATGCACTTGATTCGATGCCGATGTCTGGCAAGGACAGCCACAAGAAGAGCAATCAAGCCAGCCAATCAAGACCGAGAGTCCTTGACGGATCCTTCAAGATCTCGTTCTCTTCCCCCACCCGTTCCTTCGAGAAATCTCTCGTGCACTGATTCCCAATCACACACTGCTTCTTTTTCTCCTCCAACCCTCTGGATGTGGGAGGAACCAACCCCCCGTCGTTGAAGCAACAAATGACTACAATTTTTTCACTATTATTTCACCCCGTTTACTACACTCTTATGCCATCCACACACATATCAAAACACTCTAGCACCACCTGTGACGGGGAGACGATTTGGGACCAGACCCGTTTCCAAAACACTACTTCCAGTTCGGAATTCCACTACGTACCGACCCGTTAACCATTCGAACGCGAAATTCGTCACAAAATCGATCATTTACGGCAGGATTTTTCACTCGTTCCGAAGCAGTTTTTTTTTTTTTGCTATGTTCTAATACACACAATCAGCCACAGAGAAGACACCACCAGGTACACTCCCGTCGTTCGTTTTCGTTCCGTCCGTCCGTTCCGTGTGAAAATTTTAATGTTTTGATTTGACGTTTTGTGTTTTGTCGTCGTCGTCGCGCTCCAGCGCTGGCTCTCTCTCGCTCGAGTGGACCCCGTGACATCGACTGTATCCGCTGAAAGCAGTCTGCTCGACACCGACCCGACATCGGTGGCTTTTAGCTTGACTTTGAGGAAGTATCGATGTGATTATAGCGATTGTGAAAGAGAGCTTCGCTCTCACGTATACGATTCTCTCTCGGTCGCTCTCCCATACGCACACTAGCTCACGTGTGCAGCTTTTGTTGACATCGCTCACGGGACACGGGTTGTCGGAGTGCCAAGCAGGTGAACCCGAGCAAAAATCGAACTTCTATGCCCGCAAGCGACAGGTGTTGTCAAGGCAACGGTTTTGGACCTAAACAGGGAGTAATTTGAGAGGGTGCCGATTTGTTGAGTCACATTCATTGATCCGGTCCGGGTGGAAAGTTTCAGGATTTCAGCAAGGATGTCATTTAAGGATGTTCGAGGTACGTTGAATCGTTGAAGGTCTTAGTTAATAAGCGTAAACATTAGTAACTACTTAATTAGCGCAGGATGTTCAGTTTAATGACACATAATTCATGTCCTGTACTGGGCCCCAGCAGCAGTTTTTCATTGTGCCACTTTGCCGACAATCTGTAATCTGTAACGAATCCTGTAATAAATATATTATAAAACAAAGAAAAAAATTTGGATTCCATACGATTTATAACATGATCAGGCACAACGTTCATGAACTTATGTATGGATTCAACAACAAAATATCGTTTCGGAGTAATCGATGTTGATATCGTTTCAATGACGTTGAGTGAAATAACACCCAGTACGGAACGGACGAGATGAATTAGGAATCTTTAATTTTGAAAAAAATGTATCGGTTTTTATACAGAGCTTCGTTTTCTGAGCACATCGTTATTTTTTAACCCCGGTTATAAATCAAGATTTAGAAGGTTCCGTAATTTTCGAGGCATTCTTGGAACTTCCAGAAGCATTGCTAAACTTCTCAGCACTATAAACTTTTGTAAAATATCTGCGTTTAGGCTGTAGTTGAGAAATTTCTCAGAAGGTTCTTTGATTTTGCCTGATGTTCTCGCAATTTCTCTTTCAAAATGCCTTTCGTTTTATTTTCCTGAAATTAATGGAACTGCAATAATCTTCTCTGATGCTTCTGCAATACTATAAACTGTTTCTGTATAATCACCATTCTCTGGAGTTTTCGCAGTTATCGTGAAGTTTTTAGAACTTTTCTGAAGTTCTTAAAGTTTTCCTAGAATTTCCCAAATTTCACTGGAGATGAGTACTTCTGTGACGTTCATCATGTTTTGCTAAAATTGCCTTAATTACACTTAGAATTCTGTGTACTTCTCCGAAAATTCCCAGAACTTCTTCAAGGTTCCTGTAATGCAGTTTTAAGATACAGTTTTAGGATTTTTTAAATTTTTTTCATAATTAATCAGAACTAGAGTCTAGTCAAGGGGTTGGTCACTCCGCACAGTAAGCCAAAAATACAGACGGACACACCTGGGCACTTTCATTAGCACCTATGACACCTGCGCCTGCTCTGTGCATGTGTCAAAATAATAATCATTGTTGTTGAGACAATCCGATTTTTGATTTCATAATCATAACTTCAACCGTGAATTTCCTCACAGCGGACATATTGCCAAAACATTAGGATGAGCGAGGTCATCAAGGCGATGACCTTTGCCAAGTACAACAGTAATCTGGGGGTCTTACTGGAATTCTTCCGGATGGTGCTGGGGTCGCTACCGGAAGGCTTCGAGATCGAAGAAACTCCACTCAAGACGACCGAACTGTTCGAGGATCTGGTGCGGAAGGCTTTGGTGTTTCAGAACAGTTTGATCGAAGTTGGGAAGTTCCGGAAGCTGATTGAAAAGATGACCATGAAGGGACTGCTACCAACAATCAATACGAAACTAACGATTTTAAATTGGCTCACTACTTGACTAGCCTATTGGTCCCAAGCAAACGATTAACGTACCCCATTCTAGTCGAAATTCTAGTACTACGCAATGTTTGTTTTGATTCGCTATGAAATTTTGACAGATAAAATGAGGGGTTATTGGTTTTTCCTACACACTAAGATTTTTTTACAGGAGTCAGTATTTTTTACTGGGTTTTTGAATTGCTGAAAAAGTCGGTAAAAATTCAAATGACCGTTATCCGTAAGGAATCAATGAAATCGACCAATTTTATTTTCTATCATTAAATGGGGTTAACAGAACTATGTATGTACAAGTTCAGAACAAATTTTATCATTAATAAATTTTCCACAGATTTTTAAACTTTTACCGAACAGTTCCGCAATTCAAAAACTCGGTAAAACCGTACTGACTCGATTAGTGTGTATGTTTCGAGGGGTGAATCGATTAGCTTGGGACCGAAGAGAGTACCAGAGCTGAGCCAAAAAGTTGCGCACGTTATTTCGGGACCTTCTAGTCTTAGAGTTACCTCTATGCTGCTACTGGTCTTAATGCCGATTCAGAATGTGATTAGTGAGTTGGTTAGTGGGGAGAGCGAAACCCTGAAGGAGGAAGTGAAAGGAACGTTAAAGATGGTGGTAGATCTATTTGTGGTGGGGAGATTCGTGATGGAACTGAAATCACAGCCCAAGGAGGTTAAGTGGAATTGTAAAATGTTGATTGGTCAGTTTTTGGGCTTGAAGGTGAGCTCCTGAAAGTTGACATCGGTGAGTTGGTTGAAGGATAGCTCTTAGACACGACCCTGGTGGCTTGAAATAGAATATTTAGGCTTAGCAGAGAAGAAGTCCCTGCGAAGTGTAAAGAGACCGGTGTTTTCCATGGTGCCAGCGATTGGAGCAGTTTGGTAAGCATTTTAACATCGCGGTGTTTGCAATCATCCTCGTAGAACTGATCCGAACGCAGCTTTTCGAACTCTATGAGGTACGAATTGATGATGGAATCCGAGCCGCACAGAAGGTCGTAAGAGGATCGGTGTCCATACAAAGCCACCATCTGGCTGTAGTAGTTTTATCAGTGGTCGTTTAGCATGTTTGATTCCGTAACTCTTCTCCACTTCGTTGATCAGCCTGAGGATTAGCTAACCAACCTTCAGTTCCATCATTCGTTCCTCATCGTAACTGACATATGTAGATGTATTCGCCTTCTAAGATCAACGGTGTTTGCTTTTCTACCATCGACAGCACCCCAGCTTTTACAGGTGTTCTCTGGCCGGCACTGCTATTCACCAGAGACATCATGCTTCTCTCCATTTGTCCGATCGTTGGACTATCTTACCGTAGGGAAATATTAAACCCCATATCCACCCGAGTATCCACCAGGGAAGTCTGATTTCGGTTGAAACTCCCACTAGAACGCTGGCGATGCAACTTTGGTTGAGTCGATGGCTTTTGGGCGAAACTCCTTCCGGAAGCGTTCATCAGAATCTGAAAAGCATCTGGACCAGTTTCCTCTGATGATGCACGCTCGCTACGTCTACTTGTCAGCGTCACCTGTGTTTAATCCGAGTCCTCATCATACTCCAATCCAGTAGAAGCTATTATCCTGTCGGAGATTGGAAGGCCTCCCGGAGAACATTATTGTATGTGTATGTATGTATGTAAAGGATACCACTCATTGTTGCAAGGCACAGCCATTAGACAGTGGATCATCCTCCAAGTATGACTTGATCAAGTACGATACCTGGTTGTATTCAATTTACCATTGTAAGAAGGGCCAAAAACGGAGGGGCGGACCCGTAAGCAGATACACTTACGCGCAATCCGTGGGATCAGGAGAATCGCCTTCCAATGATAAAATCCTACAACCCGATGTAGAACAAGCCATCATACGAGGGAACGTCCCAATGAGTGGGGAGAAGAGCCCGCCGTCAATTCACGAAATGTTAATGACAGGGAGTTGGCAATTCCACTCTCCCCATCCAAATCGCTTCAATCCGGTGCCCTGGTGGTCCCATCCCTCCCCTTTGCATTTAATGTGTGTATGTGTGTATATATATATATATATTAATATCAGCATTACCCGTTAGATTTTGTCAACACAATTTTGCCTTCTTAGCTTTTCAAAATCTTTGATAAATGCAAATCTTATCATCTGACCTATTCCGCAAGTCGTGCGAATCTCCACCACCAATGAGTCAACAAAAGTCACGCACTAAAGGGGTGACTCTCCGTGCAATCAAATGAAGAGTCACCTCACACGAGGCGACCACCGTCACCCTACTAGCGACAGAGAGCCATACTACTCGCAGAACAGGCCTGCAGGTGACGTTTAAAGCTCCACAATTTTACTGAAAATCTAAGAAAATTATTAAACAGAATTTAATAATATAACTGCAGAGCACAAGCAGTTTAAATATACTGAGAACGTGTTGCCAAAATCGAACGGATACTTTATATGTTTATTAATTTATCTTACCTTGATGGACCAACTACTTACCTGTCCTTAATGGCCGTAAGCTCCAATCGGTATTTCCCGGTAAATCCGATCACGATCCTTTACAACATTTGGCCGACACCAACGCGCATCATCGCATCCACTCAGCACTTTCTTCCTCTTCACTAAATTGAAGGGCTTCTAGGGAAACTATTTTCTTGCGGACCGCGTTGCGGTCGGACTTCACTGTTCTTCTCCTTCTTTTTCTCTTTTAACCCCTACTACGAGAAGATGAAACACCTATGTGGCACTCACTCTCCTACTATCGGTTGTCGCTGCATTAAAACCGCTGCCGCTTTCTTTCACCGTTTTCTTTTTGCTTCTCTTTCTACTCTCTTCGTCTCACAGAATTTCACCACCGCTTTACTCTGTATTCCTTTAGGGTGCTCACTGCTCACTCACACACTACTGTTTGCCGCTATATTTTTGGCTTTTTATTTTCCCCGCACTATCAGCTTCTTCTTTTTTTCCCCTTTCCTGCCTTCTCGCACTCGAAATTATCGCTACCGTTCGGCGTGAAATCCACAATTTCCACTCTTAAACGCAGCTACCCTTGCGCTCCCCTCGCACACATATGCACACTGGGCCTCCCCGCATAGACCCTTCGCCCCTTCAGCAGCAATCCTGCCAAAAGCAGTCTCAATCACGCTTTTTCTTTCTTCTTCTATCACCGCCACCGATTGAAACCGTCACGCAAGTTATAGCGCATCACCTGCGGATGTTAACCGCCACCTTATCTTCGTATCACTCCACCAATCCGCCTCCTAATCCGTATTACCGGACCAGCCTTCCGTCGAACACTTTCGCATTGCGGAAGAAACTTGATGCCAAAACAATTTACACATTTTTGAGGCCTCCCGGAGAACATTATTGCTCCAAAACTCGGATTCGATGGCTAAGGCCGTTGCTTAAATATTAGGTTCAGTGTAGTTCTTTTGCGATATAATTTGAGAGCAACGAACCGAGATTCACGACAGTTAGGATCTGGGATAGGATTCTACTGCTTGTTGTTTTGTTTCTTCAAAACAAAACATGTGAACTGTCAAATTAACTGGGTTGCCAAACATACGTTTATACAAACAAAAAAATCAGTCTGGTGACACTAGAAACACTGGAATAATTCTGGAATTATTTCAGTGTTTCTAGATGACACTGCCGGCACACGTGAGGCACACTGAGAAAAAAATTGGCGCAAAATGCGTGTGTAGAGTGACCACCCCTAGAGTCCAGTCTTTTATGACGTTTTCGAAGCTTCCCTGAATTTCTCAGATCATTTAAAAAGTTCCCGTCTATATCCTGAAGTTTAGTGAACATCTTGAAGTTCAATGATCTTTCCTGAAGATCCTGAAGTTTTCGAAACTTCCTCTTTCAGAATCTCTAAACTTCCCTCATATTCCTAACAAACAATTATGCAGGCAAAAAGCTTAAAATACCTATAGTTGGAGATGCTTAAGACCCACGCGCAATGACAGCGGAAAAGCCCGATCTGAGTAAACCGGATTGAAAACTAGTTAGAACCAAATAGACTTCGGTTAGGCATCTTGATGTAATTTGTGACAACTGTCAAACTTGCTGTTTTTGTTCCGCTTCCGCCCACATTTCGTTTGGGTAGTTAATGGCAATATCTGACATAAAGTGAACATTTTATACGATAGATGAGGAGATGAAATTATAGAATTGATAGTTCCAGCAGAAGGGATAGTGGCACTAGCGGACCAACAGAGGGAGCAGCAAATTCGTGGAACCGTGACTGAGGCTAGAAACCTCGGTCCAATCACGACAATGGCGCAAATCGGTAAGTGAGAACCATCCTCTTTCTTGCGAGGATGCCACTGGCGCTCCCTGAGAGGGCAGTTGAAATTCCCCTGAGAGGGTAGAAGACATTTCTCCGAGAAGGTAGAAGACATTCCTCCGAGAAAGTAGACGAAATTCCTCCGAGGAGGTAGAATACATTCCTCCTAGAAGGCAGAAGAAATTCCTCCGAGAAGGTAGAAGAAATTCCTCCGAGAAGGTAGAATAAATTCCTCCGAGAAGGTAGAAGAAATTCCTCCGAGAAGGTGGAATAAATTCCTCCGAGAAGGTAGAAGAAATTCCTCCGAGAAGGTAGAATCAATTCCTCCGAGAGAATAGTAGACATTCCTCCGAGAAGGTAGAAGAAATTCATCCGAGAAGGTAGAAGGAATTCCTCTGAGAAGGTAAAAGAAATTCCTGCGAAAAGGTAGAAGACATTCCTCCGAGAAGGTAGAATAAATTCCTCCGAGAAGGTAGAAGAAATTCCTCCGAGAGAATAGTAGACATTCCTCCGAGAAGGTAGAAGAAATTCCTCCGAGAAGGTAGAAGACATTCCTCTGAGAAGGTAAAAGAAATTCCTGCGAGAAGGTAGAAGACATTCCTCCGAGAAGGTAGAAGACATTCCTCCGAGAAGGTAGAAGTAATTCCTCCGAGAGGGTAGAAGAAATTCCTCCGAGAAGGTAGAAGAAATTTCTCCAAAAGGGTAGAAGAAATTCCTGCGAGAAGGTAGAAGAAATTCCTCCCAGAAGGTAGAAGACATTCCTCCGAGAAGGTCGAAGAAATTACTCCGAAAAGGTAGAAGAAATTCCTCCGAGAAGGTAGAAGAAATTCCTCCGAGAAGGTAGAAGAAATTCCTCCGAGAAGGTAGAAGACATTCCTCTGAGAAGGTAAAGAAATTCCTGCGAGAAGGTAGAAGACATTCCCCCGAGAAGGCAGAAGAAATTCCTCCGAGAAGGTAGAAGAAATTTCTCCGAGAGGGTAGTAGTCATTCCTCCAAGAGAGTAGAAGAAATTCCTCCGAGAAGGTAGAAGAAATTCCTCCCAGAAGGTAGAAGAAATTCCTCCGAAAAGGTAGAAGAAATTACTCCGAGAAGGTAGAAGAAATTACTCCGAGAAGATAGAAGGAATTACTCCGAGAAGGTAGAAGAAATTCCTCCGAGAAGGTAGAAGAAATTCCCTCGAGAGGGTTGATAAATTGCCCCGATCCTCAATTAAGGAGAGTAGGAAAGGGGAATAATGTAGTAGATAGAGTTAGTGTGGAATAGAAATGAGTAGAATCGAGTTAGCGTGAAGCGTGATAGACCGTATGTAAACGGAATCTGATTGGTTCGGAAATTTTGATACAGCTAGAAGTATAAATATAAGGTACCTAAGCTCGTTGACGGTATTCTTAGGACGGACTGTGGAGAGAGCGGATGACAAGCAAAGGACCACCAGCAGGGATAGCGGCACTAGCGGACCAACAGAGGGAGCAGCACATTCGTGGAACCATGACTGAGGCTGAAAACCTCGGTCCAGTCACGACAGAAACTATCCTTAAATTCTTGGTACTGACCTTATTTTTTTGAAACTTGCCATTACATATTGTTGATCGAACTTCCAAAAATACCGGTATTTCCTAAAACTCTCGGAATATTTCTGAAGTTATTGGAGCTACCCTTAAAATCTCTGAACTTATCTAAAGATCTCTAAAACTAGCTTCTCTGAGCTTCTTGGAACATCTTTAAAGTTTTTACAATTTTCATCTAGTTTTCTGGACATCTCCAAAATTTTCTTGACTTCGAGGAAGTTCTACGAATATCCCTGAAGTTGTCACAGTTTCCTAAAGCTGGAACCACCTTGAAGTTCTCGAAACTTCCACAATGTGTAAAACTTTATCTCTCGAGCACCAACGAGATACCACCACTCTTACCGCTGCCTTACATACATCATCAGGTAGATCAAGTACTATGGTTACTGCAACCTCCTAGCATATGGTAAGCAAGATTGTCCAACCTCCCTAAATCTCATTCTCATCTTTCCTTCCAGACCTCTCCGAGCACCTCAAGCTCCTGGGCTACCCGAACAACATCCCGCTGTCGGTGCTGAACACTCCCTACGGAGGCCCGGAAAGCTTCAAAGCCTACTACGACATCCTGACATGGCTGATCGGTCGGCTCGAGCCAAACCTGACCCTGGCCGGGGGCACCCGCAACGAACAGGACCGTATCCTGTTCGTACGGTCGGCCACCGAATTCCTGGTAACGAAATCCAGCATCAAGATCAATCCTCGGAAACTGTACGCCAGTTCGGCTGCCGCCGCCAAGGAACTACTCAAGGTCACGTCCTTGCTGATTGCGTCACCCAAGGTGACGGGGACCGACGAGGAGTCGATCAAGTCGCATGTCGAGATCGATTTGTCTGACAAGATGGACGATTTGAAGAAGGTTCGCGGACTGTCATCGGAGCTGACGAACCGCGGTGCTGCGCTGTATGATCTGCTGAAGAAGGAACTGGTCAATAGGGAAACCCGTACGCTCCAATCGACTCGTCCGCTCGAGTTGGCAACGGTGGAGAAGGTGATCAAATCGGCGATCACTTCGTTGGACTCCAAGCTGGTCACGTCGAAGGCAACACTGGAGAGCCTGAAGGCTGAGAGTGGTAATCTAACTTCTAAGATCCAGCGAAAGTCATCGGAGCTGGAGCGATCCAAACAACGACTGCAAGCTCTGCAGAAGGTTCGTCCGGCTTACCTGGAGGAGTTTGAAAAGTTGGAAATCGAACTGAAGAATTTGTACGAGCAGTACATAATACGGATTCGGTGCGTGGACGCGTTGAAATCGCAGTTAATCAGCAAAAATCGCACTCCGACGCCTACTTCGCCGATTGCCAAGATGGCGGACAGCAGTATGACGATCCTGCCGGAAGGACTGATGGATTCGGACGATGAGAACGAGGACGAGATCGATGATTTTGACGAGAGGGAAGACGTAAAACTGAAATCCGACAAGCGGGTGCTGCGAAGCGAACTGTTGAATAGGGATCGAGGTTCAACCCGGTTTCGCACCCGGAACGCAGAAGGAGGTCCGTCCGCGATGAGTGGTATAGATCGTGCTCGGATGATTGGCGGAATGAATGACGATCTCGGACCGCTGGATAGCTCGCTTGGAAGTTCGGCAGAGTCGGAAAGCGATCTGGAGATGGACGGAAACGGACGTAAGGAGATGTGATATAGAGTGAATCCGGCTAGTCAATGATTGTTTGTGTTTTGGTTTTATTGCAGTTATCGACGAGCTCCGTTCGGATGAAGACGACGACGACGACGATGAAGACGACGAGAGTCTGACCAAGCTGACGAGGGAAAACTCCAACCTGGCGCGGAGCGCCAAGCAAGACCAGAGTGACGAAGACTTCTGAATCATCTTCAGCCTCTGTTCTTTCTAATAATTTAATAGTTTTATATTTAAAACACAATAAAATGTACACAGATCTATACACAAGTAATTCCGTAATGGGTCGCGTTAAAATCAACTTGAGCAGATGTTCCTTACCGTTCTATGAATGACTTACGTGCTAGCAAAGACTCGAATCCTTTTTCTTTCTTCTCCAATCTCCGGTGTATCGGCAGTTACATTTGCACATCCTGGTAGCGTTCAAAGTGGTGTCGATGGTCGATCAGCATCAGATCGTGATGATAGGTCAGGGGTGGCGAGTTGGCTCGATCACCACCTTCCTTACCGGGACGATTCAGAGTAGCAACAGCGCCACCGCCGCCAGCGGTGGCAGTACTCACAATACTGCTACTGTTCAGCTTTTCCTCCTCCTTCGCCAGGTAGCTGTCTGCAATATCCCTATCCAGACCGGTGTAGGTGAATGTCTTTTCCTGATTTTGGTGACCTTCGCTTCGATGGTGACGGTGACGGTGTCGCTCGTCCACTTCCTCCGGTGGCTGTTGTTCCTGCTCCGAGCTGGAACGCACCGAGCGTTTCCGGTTCACGCGAGCTATGTGCGCCTCGAGCATGGCCGTGTCCGGGTACATCGGAGGATATTGGGGAACTCCCGGTGGCATCAGGTTCGAGGGGAACATCATCGGGGGGCCACCACTACCTGGTGGAGGCGGAGACGATGGGTACATCTGCATCATCTGTTGAAGCTGAAACGAAATCGTAGTAAATATGGGTTTTTGGTACGAACAAAGAAAGTCACCTACCCCGTTGCCAGCGCAGGCCGGAACCAGCATGACCGGCCGGGAACCGGCACCGGTACCATTGCTGAACGTGTCCGAGCGATGCTTCTCGCCGTAAACGGAACCGTAGCCCCGTTTCAGCATCGTCTGGTACATCATATCCTTGATGGAGGGATCGACCTGCAGCGAGTTGATGTAGTCTTCGACCTTCTGCTGGGACATGAATGCCTGCGAACCGTGCGAGCTACTGTTGATGACGTTCTCGATCAGTTGGGACTTTTGCGATGGTCTGAGGGAGGGGAGGATTTTGAAAGGAAAAAAGTTGTTCAATACTAGTTATAGTTCGCAAAATCTACAAATTCATGATTTAAAAAAAACAAAAGAATCTTGAGAGATGTTTCGTACATGCAAATTCTGGAATAATTTAGAATACCTATTGTTAAAAGCTACGGGTACTCTCAGGACAGTAAAGCTCCATCGAGGATGATACGCGATTCAATCCAGATTTTCAAAAAATAAGATAACATTTTAATACCTTATTTGGTAAGCATCAAGAGAGGACAAAATTTAGATAGTACGCAGCCATTCTCTCTCGCATAGTAGAGAATGTCAAAGTGTGGGTGTATTTGATTTAGATGGTCAAGTTTTGAACCCACCACAGCATGCTTTTGGCGCTATTGTATATAGACGATTAAATGTGGTAGCCACAGCACAGTTCTGTCAAAACCTCAGCATTTTCATTGATCCATTATGCGAAGTTTCATGGAATTCGGAAGAGGAAAAATTAAATCGATTCTTTGGTTTTCTAGTAAACGTATTTCAGTGACCGAACGTCTAGTGTACGCCTCATAAATATTTATATATATTGAAATATTTATCGAAAAATCCCACAGCTTCAGCTTTCCTCGACCGAACCCACACTTCCCTATCGACCCACAACTCCGACAACTCCGAGCGCCAACTCACCACCACTAGCGCCGCACAACGGCCATCACATGAACAGTGAAGTCGGCCGCTCTTTGACAACCGAACAAACTGTCAAAACCATGACTGCATCGCGAAAAAAGAAAACTGGAAATCCCATCAAAACATCACCGTTCGCTCGTTGGTTTCGTCTCTGCCTCTGCTCTGCTCGCTCTCTTTAGTATATAGATTGATGTGCATAAGCAAAAGTGTTGGTTGGTTCATTTTACACCGAAATTGACGGTGCATTAATCCTGTGCGGGGTCAGTAGCAGTAGCGCGCGGCGGAAGGAAATTGGCGAAAAACTCCTGCTGGTGTTCCGAACAGGTAAGTGAGTAAGCAGCGACATATGTGTACGTATCCTCTACTCGCAAGTTCAAAAATAGCTGTCTACTTTTTCACGAAAATAATATCGATTTTTGCATGGATTTCACCACCGCGGATTACAGGAAGATGTAGGAGTGAAGAGGAAGACGACGACAACGACGACCTTATCTCGATACGGTTGGTTTTTTTTTCTGCTGCGATAATTGCTCTGGACAAACAGGAAGTTTACGATTTTTGCGCTATAGAGTGCGGGCTACGCTCGATGGTAAGTAACTGTGTACGGCATTAAACAGTGGCGTAGAAGGAGAAAACATTTCCAAGCAGCAGTGATGATTACGGAACTGGCTTCATTTTCGATCTCTCACCGTCTCTGTTGTTCGTTTGTTTCGGCGAATTGATTTGCTTTGCTTTGTAGGAAAGCAAGCGACTGACGAGGGTGGTGTGATTTTAACAAATTGGCGACGAGTATAGTGGTGGTGAGCGGCTGAAGGGGAGAATGTTCAATCGGCTGAAGAACCGGATGATGACGGTGGTCGGGCCGGATCTGCCTGCACTTCCGTCATCGGGAGGGGGTAGCAGCAGTAGCAGTGGATATCACGGTCATAGCCGGGATGGAGATCATGGTGGTAAAGGTGAGTTTTAATGGGAGGCAAGGGGTGTGAGGCAAAGTCTTTTCATTTACAAACTACCAACCTTAGGAAATCTACCGGAAAAGTTCCGTTACGCGCGGCCGCAGTTTCTGCAGTTGTTGACGTACGACGAGCTGAAGGCCAGTGCCGACCACAACGTGCGGCCGATAATCGTCCCGAGGGACATCTCTCTGCTGCCGTGGAGTACCGGTTACGCAGAGTGTGTCAACTCGGGCAAATCCGAATGGAACGAGGACCAGGCGGCGTTCCACCGGCAGGTCCTATCGCATCCATCCAAACAGTACCACGATCTACCGTACACGTACTTTGGGATCTACGATGGGCACGCTGGTTACGGAGCGGCACTGGCTGCCTCCAACCAATTTCACCATATCTTGCATGAAAAACTGGTGGACATCATCGATCTGTTGATGCCACGGATGGAAGAAGACGATCCGGTTGCAACCGGAATGGGAGTAGGCTTGAATGCAATCCTACCGCATCCGATCCTGTTTCACAAGCAAGTATCCAAGGACGAGCTAATTGTCGGTGCCCTGGAAGCAGCTTTTGCCGACATGGACGCCATGCTGGCAGAAGATCGGGATAAGTACCGAAACGCCGGCGGTTGTACAGCTCTGGTAGCGTTGTTCATCCTTGGGAAGCTATTCGTAGCCAACGCTGGAGATTCCCGAGGTATCCTCTGCAAGCGAGTTCACCGGAAGAAGCTTCCGAACGTGCGACCTCCCGCGGTTCACGAGGAAGTCGTGAACGGAGACGCCGTAACGGAGGAAGAAGACGACGACTATTTAGTGTACGCTGAACCCTGCTCATTTGACCACACTCCGGAGACGGAGCGGCCCCGGTTACTCTCCATTGGGAAGCTCAATCCAAACCTGATGGGTGGCGAATATGTCGCGATGGAATACGCCAAGAAACCGATGACGAAAGATCTGGGCACCCGGATCCTCTACCGACAGGGAACCATGAAAGGATGGACCTACAAAACGTTGACCCGAAACGATCTCAAAATGCCGATCGTCACGGGAGAAGGCAAACGAAGTCGCCTACTCGGCACCATCGGCGTAACGCGGGGCTTTGGTGATCACGATCTGAAAGCCCTGGGCAGTGGACTACCGATCAAACCATTCCTCAGCTGCCACCCGGAAGTGGTGTGCATAGACCTCAGTAAGATCGAAACCGATCCGACCGAGGACAACGTCGACGGAGACTACGGCGTTCTGGTCATGGCGACGGATGGGCTCTGGGATGTGACCTACTCGCAGAAAGTATCCAATGCGGTGTTTTCCACGCTGAAGAAGTTCCCTACCGAACGGCATCGGTACACCATGGCCGCCCAGGAACTGGTCGCCAAGTCACGTGGCCGGGCCAACATCAACGGCCACTGGAGGTTGTCCGATTCCCGGGCGGCTGCCACCGTCGATGACATCTCCGTCATCGTCATTCCTGTCTATCAGTACTACTTGGAGTACCTCGAGTGGAAGCGGTCCCTCCAGAGACCCAAACCGGCTCCGGTGCCCACAAGCGCGGTAGTCACAGCAGAAGAAGCTATCGCAGGGGAACTGAACCATCTGAGTTCATCATCCGATTCCGATCCCCTGGAGGATGCCCGGGAGCCACCCAGCAACAATGATATTAGCTCCTTGCCGACGGCTGCCGACGAGGATGCTGCCGTTTTACCCAAGTAGAACATCACAGAACGCAGGATTTTACTACTTAACAACAGTAACGTTCACACGAACGATTGTACGGGCTCTACTACTATCCTTTCCTCGACATAGAAACGTGATTTTATTTTTATTCCAAGAAGTTTAGAAAATGTTTGATAGCAATCGCTTCGAAACGCCGCGCTTCTCGTTGGACGAAAGCCCAGCTGATCGTTGCCGTGCGTCGCGCGGTTGAACCGTGATTAAAGATGAAAATAGCACCTATGTTTAGTGATCTTAGACTACTACTGCTACTACTACAATTACTATTACACTCACACACACACACACACACACACACCCAGACAGAAAAATTAGCGGAAATGATCAAACAGTAACCAATAAGCTATTGTTCGCTCTGAAAATATTATGATGAAAGAAATAGCTAAATATAAAATTTATTTAAACTCCTTGACTGGTGGGTTTGGTTGGGTTTCAATGAAGCTTCGAAATTTCCCATTTAGAAGATCCTTAATTCATGTTTGACCGACCGAAAATCGCGACACTCGAGCTTGTTTTCGAAGTAGGTTAGGTGCGTACTGAAGTCTTGAGAAATTGACCAGTGGACTTTGTTGAAACGTTTGATCAGCTGGAGATCTTTTAAATAATTCACAGGATATTAATCCGGGCAACCATCAACCTTGGGAGAACATCTAGAAGACGTGTTTTAACTTCATTGTACAGTTCAAAATCTTCAGATACTTGATCAACCTGAAGTCTTGAAGGAGGTCTTAACTGATGTCTTCGATCTGCTGGAGATCTTTTGAATTGTAGTAGGCCTAGATGTAGTAGGCCTTGCCTGACTGTCATAAGTTAGAGATTGATTCTTTATCCGACCACCAACCAAGATAGACGTAATAGATAGTAGCTCTTAACAACAGCTTGTTTTACTTGTTGGCCTTGGTTACGGATATAACAATTGGCGACGAGGAAAATTTTGGAAGCACCTCGAACCTCGAAGCAAGAAAATGTCTGACGAGGATCTTCGGAACTGCCACGAATCTCATCACGAGGCAGCAGCACCAAATTGAAAATCGGGGAAATCCGTCTGCTGGCAGTAAGAAGATTATTGAGTCCTTGGCAAGCGGGATCCAGGATTTCTAGTACGATCCGGACGGAGGAATCCCTGGATGACGCCGCTCGTGTGAGATTGCTTCTTCGCAAGTTAAGCACGCCTCTGCACGAGAAGTACGTCAACACCATTCTTCCCAAGCATCCCTGGGACTTCACCCTGGACGAAACTGTTCGGTCGACAAAAGTCGATTTTTCATTCCCGTTACCAGTGCCTCCAGTATGCAAAAAGTGACGCGGATGACTTCACATCATATGCTGCCATGGTGAACAAACACTGTGAAGCGTTTCAGCTGTCCAAGCTCACACCGGACCAATTCAAAGCTCTCCGTTTCGTCTGTGGACTCCAATCGCCACGGGATGCGGACATACGAGCTAGGTTGATCTCGAAATTGGAAGCCGACGAAACCGCAGTCAACGAATTGGGAGAAGCCACCAGCAAGGTAACCCTGGAGAACCTCGTCGAAGAATGCCATCGCGTGGCCAATCTCAAGCAAGACACATTGATGGTGGAGAACAAAGAAGCACGCAACGTCAACATTATTTCTCGCAACCAGAATAATCCTGCCTCAAAAAAGAACCAAAAAGTGCCGAAAACGCCATGTTGGAAGTGTGGCGACCAGCACTATGTTCGTGAGTGTCCGTTCGTTTGGCACACCTTTTCCAGATGCAAGGACACAGAAAGGTTATTGCAACAGCAACAAGAATGCGCCGTCGAAACCGTTCAAACAGGCCAAATCCAAAGAGAACGTGAAGACAAAAAGCATCTACACGGTTCGCAACATCGGAAGCAAGCGGAAGTTCATGCCGGTCGAGCTCAATGGTGTAGCAGTCAAACGTCAACACGACTCGGCGTCCGACATCACCATAATCTCAGAAGAAACATGGATCAGCATCGGACAGCCACCCACTCAACCGACGGAAGAATCTGCAGTTACAGTTTCTGGTGGCAATCTCAACCTTCTCGCTGAGTTCCAGACCGAGATCACCATCAAGAATGTTACCAAGACTGGTCGCATTTTCATCTCAAGCAGCGCTGAACTCAACGTTCTAGGAATCGAGACTATGGATCTGTTCGATTTGTGGTCTGTGCCGATAAGCAGCTTGGTCAACGTCGTACACCAACGTTCTGATCAGTTCACCAATCAACTCAAGCAACAGTTTCCGGAAGTTTTTCGAAGCACGCTTGGTAGATGCACAAAAGCGCAAGTGAAGTTGTACCTCAAGCCTGACGCACGTCCTGCATATTGCTCGAAACGACCAGTAGCGTACGCTGCACTCGCCAAGGTGGACGCAGAACTTGAGAGGCTCCAGCAAAACGGTATAATTTCTCCAGTTCAATTCTCGGACTGGGCAGCACCAATAGTCGTCGTACGCAAGTCGGACAATGTATCAGTCCGTGTATGTGGCGATTATTCGACGGGGCTGAACAACGCGTTAGAATGTGACCATCATCCACTGCCTCATCCTGACGACCTCTTTGCGGAACTAGCTGGAGCACGTTACTTCACTCATCTCGATTTGTCTGACGCTTACCTACAGGTCGAGGTCGAGGAGGAATCGCGAAAGCTACTCACGCTCAACACGCATCGTGGACTGTTCCAGTAAAACCGACTACCCCCCGGAGTCAAGTCGGCACCCGGCGCTTTCCAGCGCATCATCGACAGCATGGTGGCCGGCATCCCTGGAGTCAAGCCGTAGTTGGACGGCATCCTCATCGCTGGTCGCACCAAGCAGGAACACGATCGCAGTCTCTACGCTGTTCTCGAGCAGATCCGTGAGTATGGCTTTCACCTACGCCTCGAAAAATGTCGTTTCGCACTCTCCCAGATCAAGTTTCTCGGACACATCGTGGATAAGGACGGTATTCGGCCTGACCCTTCAAAAACAGAAGCCATTTCCAAGATGCAGTCTCCGAAGGATGTCCAGCAACTCCGTTCCTACCTCGGTGCTGTCAACTACTATGGTAGATTCGTTAAGCAGATGAAGCAACTCAGGGCTCCTCTGGACAGCCTCCGTTTCCACAAAATGCTGTATGGACGACACTTCCTCCTGCAAACCGATCATCAACCGCTACTCAAGGTTTTCGGCTCAAAGAAAGGTATTCCTGTTTACACAGCAAACCGTTTGCAGCGCTGGGCCTTGACACTTCTGCTGTACGATTTCGACATCCAACACGTTTCATCGACGAATTTTGGCTATGCAGATTTTCTATCCCGGCTAATGTCATCGCAGCATAGACCAGATGAGGATTACGTCATAGTCGCCGTGTGCGTCGAATCTGAAGCAAAAGCAGTCACGCACCAGATGATAGTGGCTGAGACGCGAAAGGATCCAGTTCTTCAGCAAGTGGTGAATTTCCTTAACGAAGGTTGGCCAGCAAATGCGAAACAAGTTGCTGATCCTGATGTCAAGAAGTTCTTCGCCAGACGAGATGGACTTCAAGTTGTCGACAACTGCGTTATGTTCGGCGATCGAATCGTCGTCCCATCAAAGTTTCGAAAGCGGATCGTTCGTCAACTGCATCGTGCACACCCAGGAATGGACCGAATGAAGTCTCTGGCCCGAAGTTACATCTACTGGCCTAACGTTGACGACGATGTGGAGCAATTTGTCCGTCAGTGCACTGCATGTGCTGAAGCAGCGAAGTCCCCGACAAAAGCAACCTTGGAGTCATGGCCTCTCCCGGACAAGCCATGGCAACGTGTCCATATCGATTTTGCTGGTCCGATCCATGGATACTACTATTTCGTCATGGTAGATGCTTTCTCCAAGTGGCCCGAAATTATTACGTTCTCCGTTCTGTTGCGAACAACTTCAGTGACTCTAATTTTTTTACATCAATCAAATGCCTTCGAGACTGTGCCGAAGGTGTGCCGATAGATGCGCCCAAGCTGTGCCGAATCTAATTGCGTCACAATGTGCTGAGTTACTCACCCTTTGGCCTAAACCTAAGATAGTAAACTCCTAGCGAATTTTCATGAGAAATCTCCGTTGAATATGGAATGCACTATTCTGAGGTCTTCAGAACTACTTGAAAGTTCCCAAAATATTCCTGAAGTTAATTAAATTGCCTGGAAGTTCTTTTGTAGTTTGAGAAACTAGCATTATGCTCGCAATACTTCTCATCATTTTTTTTAACTTCTCTAAACTTTTTCGGACTTCCTAAAGATTCCACAATTTTCCTAACGATCATTAATCTGTGTTAAAAATTCACTGAATTTCTCGAAACTTTTTGAAATTTTATGTAATGTCGCTGCTCTGAGAATATCTGTTCTTTCTTGAAGTTTTGTTTTTTTGTTAAGAGCTTTATTAGGGAGATCAATACCTTTCTCGAAGTTCTCGAAACTTCTCTTAAGTGTTTGCAGTTCTCATGAAGCCTGTTGTACTACCATGAATTTAATTGAATTGTTCTAAAAATGTTTTAGCTTGCGTGAACTTCTGGACTTACATATGTGAACACCTCAATAATGTTCTTAACATCTCTAAAGTTCTCTGAAAATCTGGGAACTTCTTGAAATTTCCCGTTAATTTAGCGAAACTAATGGAACTGAACTCCCCTGAAATTTCCTTTGTTTTTGGGGCATTACTAAACTTATTTGAGATGCTCCCGAAATGTCCATAAAAGTTCCTGAAGTTTTCGGATCTTCCCTGGGGGTGCGACACATCTAAATCTCAATTTTTTGATGGTTGAAAAATCTCACACAAGCGCATCTCTTGCATCTTAAGTCATCTACTCACATCGCTTTCCACCTTTTTGCAGGAAATCTTTAAAATCTTCACCAATCTTCTTTCTATCTACTTAGCGTGCGCGTATCTCACAACAGCAAACCATTTTTTCCAGCATCTTAGATAGAATCGCCCCCCTCGGATCTTCCCTTAAGTTCCATAGACTTTTATGAAGTTCTCGAAATGTTTCTGAAGATCTCTGTATTTCTGTGAAATTTTCGAAGTTATTCTGAAATTTCAGAAACTTCTTTAAGCTTCCGCAGCGAAATAATCAATATAGTTCTATGATTTTCACTGAAGTTCGCAAGATTTGTCTGAAGCTTTCAAATTATCAAAACTAATTCATAACTTCTTCAATAGTCTAGAGTTTTCTGATGTTTTTAAAACTGCCCAGAATTTTTCTTAGATTCCTTAAAACTCTGTAGACTGCTCTGAATATCTTAGTATTTTTTTAAAAGAACCCATAATTTTACTGGAATTGATTGAATTGCCTTTGAGTTCTACAATTTTCCTTAAGTTTTATAAAGTTTATAAACACTCACGGAACATTGTCTTAAATCAATTATTTTCCCAGCCCTGAAGTGCTTACTTTAATTTCTCTAAATTTAACAAATGTTCCGGCAAATTTTCCGATATATATTTATAATTCCACGAATCTATCATGGAATTCTCGGAATATCACATAATTCCAAGGAACTCTTTGTAAGTCGCTGCAAATTTTCTTAAGTTAATGGGATTTTTTCTGATGTTATCTAATCGTCCTACAAAGATCGCATTGAACTTCTATATAGATCGCACTGATCTTCTATGAAGATTCACGCTGTACTTCTACAAAGTTTGCGCTGAACTTCTACAAAGTTCACTGATTTTCTACAAAGTTTGCTGAGCTTGTACAAAGTTTGCTCTCGGAGCTTCCCAAAAACTCTCAACTCTAATGAAGTTCTTGGTTCTGCTTTAAAATAAATGGAATTCTCGTAAACACCTTTAAACATCCCTGGAATTCTCTGGATTTCTGTGAAGTTCCTGAAATATTTCTGAAAGTCTTTGTACTGATTCTTTCGGAACATCTTATGGGTTCTCGATCACCTCATGGAACTATCCTGAATCGCTGAACTTCTACAAAATTCGCATTCAACTTCTACAAAGATCGCACTGAAGTTCTATATAGATCGCACTGATCTTCTATGAAGATCACGCTGAATTTCTACAACGATCGCGCTGAACTTCTACAAAGATTGTGCTGAACTTCTGCAAAGATTGTGCTGAACTTCTGCAAAGCGCGTGCTGAACTTCTACAAAGATTGCTCTGAACTTCTACGAATATCACAATGAACTCCTACCAAGATTGCACTGAACTTCTACAAGGATCGCACTGAACTTCTACAAAGATTCCACTGAACTTCTAAAAAGTTCGCTGATTTTCTATAAAGTTTGCTGAACTTTTACAAAGTTCGCTAAATATCTATAAAGCTCGCTAAACTTCTACTCGTGGAGCTTCTAAAAAGATCGTGGAACTTCTACAAAGATCACGCTGAACTTCTTCAAAGATTGTGCTGAACTTCTTCAAATATCGTCCTGAACTTCTACAAAGTTCGTTTAATTTCTACAAACTTCACTGTACTTCTACAAAGTTCGTGGAACCTCGGAACAAAGATTACGCTGAGCTTCTACAAAGATTACGCTGAGCTTCTACAAAGATCGCACTGAGCTTCTACAAAGATCGCGCTGAACTTCTACATAGATCGCCCTGAACTTCTACAAAGATCGCACAGAACTTCTACAAATATTGCGCTAAATTTCTTCAAATATCGCCCTGAGTTTCTACAAAGATCGCGTTGAGCTTCTAAAAAGATCGCGTTGAGCTTCTAAAAAGATCGCGCGGAACTTCTACAAAGATAGCTCTGAACTTCTAAAAAGATCGCGCTGAAATTCTACAACGATCGCGTTGAGCTTCTAAAAAGATCACATTGAGCTTCTACAAAGATCGCTCTGAACTTCTACAAAGATCGCGCTGAGCTTCTACATAGATCGTCCTGAACTTCTACAAAGATTGCGCTGTACTTCTGCAAATATCGCACAGAACTTCTACAAAGATTGCGCTGAATTTCTTCAAATATTGCCCTGAACTTCTACAAAGATCGCCTTGAGCTTCTAAAAAGATCGCGTTGAGCTTCTAAAAAGATCGCGCGAAACTTCTACAAAGATCGCCCTGAACTTCTACAAAGATCGCACTGAGCTTCTACATCGCTCTGAACTTCTACAAAGATCGCGCTGAGCTTCTACATAGATCGTCCTGAGCTTCTAAAAAGTTCGCGCTGAACTTCTACAAAGATCGCGCTGAACTTCTACAAAAATCGCACAGAACTTCTACAAAGATTGCGCTGAATTTCTTCAAATATCGCCCTGAGCTTCCAAAAAGATCGCGTTGAGCTTCTAAAAAGATCGCGCTGAACTTCTACAAAGATCGGCCTGAACTTCTACAAAGATTGCATTGAGCTTCTACAAAGATCACTCTGAACTTCTACAAAGATAGCCCTGAACTTCTACAAAGATTGCGCTGTACTTCTGCAAAGATCGTGCTGAACTTCTACAAAGATCGCACAGAACTTCTACAAAGATTGCGCTAAATTTCTTCAAATATCACCCTGAACTTCTACATAGTTCGCGTTGAGCTTCTAAAAAAATCGCGCTGGCCTTCTACAAAGATCGCTCTGAACTTCTACAAAGATCACGCTGAGCTTCTACAAAGATCTCATTCAGCTTCTAAAAAGATTGCGCTGAACTTCTTCAAAAATCGCACAGAACTTCTACAAAGATTGCGCTGAATTTCTTCAAATATCGCCCTGAACTTCTACAAAGATCGTGTTGAGCTTCTAAAAAGATCGCGCTGAACTTCTACAAAAATCGCACAGAACTTCTACAAAGATCGCCCTGAACTTCTACAAAGATTGCATTGAGCTTCTACAAAGATCGCTCTGAACTTCTACAAAGATCGCCCTGAACTTCTACAAAGATCGCATTGAGCTTCCAAAAAGATCGCATTGAGCTTCTACAAAGATCGCTCTGAACTTTTACAAAGATCGCGCTGAGGTTCTACATAGATCGCCCTGAACTTCTACAAAGATTGCGCTGTACTTCTACAAAGATCGCTCTGAACTTCTACAAAAATCACGCTGAACTTCTACAAAGATCGCTCTGAGCTTCTAAAAAGATCGCGTTGAGCTTCTACAAAGATCGCATCAGCTTCTAAAAAGATCGCGCTGAACTTCTACAAAAATCGCACAGAACTTCTACAAAGATTGCGCTGAATTTCTTCAAATATCGCCCTGAACTTCTACAAAGATCGCGCTGAACTTCTACAAAGATCGCTCTGAACTTCGACAAAGATCGCGCTGAACTTCTACAAAGATCGCGCTGAGCTTCTACAAAGATCGCATTCAGCTTCTAGAAAGATCGCGCTGAAGTTCTACAAAAATCGCACAGAACTTCTACAAATATCACCCTGAACTTCTACAAAGATCTCATTCAGCTTCTAAAAAGATCGCGCTGAGCTTCTAAAAAGATCGCGCTGAACTTCTACAAAGATCGCTCTGAACTCCTACAAAGATCGCCCTGAACTTCTACAAAGATCGCATTGAGCTTCTAAAATGATCGCATTGAGCTTCTACAAAGATCGCTCTGAATTTCTACAAAGATCGCTCTGAACTTCTACAAAGATCGCGCTGAGCTTTTAAAATGTTCGCTGAACTTTTACAGAACTTGATGCAAGTTTTCTGATCTTTAACGAAAATCTTTGAACTTCTACGAAGTTACCTGAAGTTCCGTGAAGATTTGCAAAGTGCCTTGAAGTTGATGTTGATGTGATCAAATGATGTTTCCTTAACTTCTACGTTTCCCTTGACTTATTAGAAGTTGTAAAGGCTCAGTTTTAAGTATCTGAAATACTGAATAGCCTCACCCACTCGTCCATTTCGTTGAAGATTTTGTTTTTCTAAATACACTTGGCATCCCTGGGATTCAGGGCTACAAAGGCAATAATAGCTAAGTACAGTTCCTAGCGGCGCCGATGGTGTAGTGGTAAGCGTGATTGCCTCTCACCCAAAAGGGCCTGGGTTCAATCCCAGTCGGCGCCGCCGGGATCTACTGAGGCATAAAATCTCTGATCACGCCTTCCTTTCGTAGGGAAGTAAAGCCGTTGGTCCCGGTCCATGAGTGATGGGTAGGGTCCAGGTGTGGGAGCTGCCTTTCAGGCGTCGGTAGCATTGATACTCAGACGGAAAACAAATCAAGTCCAGTTCTAAAAGCAATTTTTCAAAAAGAAGGTGCCCCCTAAGTTTGTAGAATAATCATTGCACTTGTTTTCTGGAAAATATGCTCATTCTTATCCAATGATTGCCCCAACATGGCGCTAGATTCCTTCCACAATCATCCACTTACCTGGAGCATAACTTCAGCGCCGAGTAGTACACCGAAAAGACACTAACGAGAAAGTGCAACGCCAGCGCCGTCAGTAGTCCCGAACCTGCTGTCACTGCGAACCAAACCGACTGTCGAGAAAGGAAGAAAAATCGAAAAAAAAACCAGAATCAAAAACCACAACCAATCGAACTCCCTCCGGCCAAACTCACCTCATCCTGCTGAGCCAGGTTGGCATCGCGCACGGCACCGATCCCAGTTAGGGCCAGGCCGAGCGTGCTGGACGCAACGCAGATCAGGTTCACCGCCAGGAAGCCCGTCTTGGCCATCTTGACGTTCATCAACCCCAGCGAGCCGGCAATTCCGGAAATGGCACCGCACCACAATCCCGTTCCGGCCATGGCCAGTGAGGCGTTCCTGGCCAGCACCAGACCACCAAGTGCCGCCAGCGTTACGCTGAACAGCAGCTGCAGCACCCCGAGTACCACCATGGACGGAAGGCTCTTCTTTTTCAGATGCGGAGAGCCCGGTGGAAACAGAAAGCTGACTAACGAGGAATTGCCTCCGTTCGGTGAATACTGATCAGCGCCGGGCAGTTTGATACCGGCGGCTGCCGCTGCCGCAGCAGCAGCTTTCTTGTGTTTGGCCGCCGCCGCTGTCGCGGAGGCTGCCTTCTTGTCACTCTTGGAATCTTTCTTTTGCTTCATCTTGCACTTGCTCGAATCGGTGCAGCTGGTGCTGGAATCTACTTTGGTGTCCTTACTGCTAGTGTCGCTGGCAACTCGCATCATCCGGCTGCTGTCGGTCATCAGAGTCTTGTCCCCGTCGGACATCGACGTTGTGGTCCCGCGTTTGTCGCAGCAGTCCCCACTGCTGTCGTCGGACGTCGGTGTCAGTGGCGTTGCGTAAAAGTGTCCCGAGTCCGGATAGCCGTCATGCTTCGAAATGATCGAAATCTGCGAATCCGTCAGGCTGTTCTTGGCGTGGCTCGAGTTGACGTTGTCGAACACGGCCCGCGTTGACGAGAGCAGCTGTTCCTGTTTCTCGTCGTCCATCGTGTCGCTCGAGTCGAGGCGATCGATAAGCGACACGCTGGTGTTCAGCTCGTCGATCTCCTTCCGTATCTCGAGCTCTAGCTTGTCCATTGGTGCAGCGTAGAGGAGATGCCGGGGGGAGGGGGGGAGGTGGGTGAAAACGGTGCTGCTATCGTGCTGTCATAGAGATGGCGCGGTGCTGGAAATGGGAGAAGAAATAAGGATGTTCGGGTTAATATAATGAATTGTGTTGAAGTACATGGGAGAATTGAGAACTTTTTTGCTTTAGAATGCGATTTACTTGATTTCGAATTCTTGACGAAATATCACAATTGCGAAAGGTGACAAGTTGAAGAGATGATTTCTTTGTGTGTTTGGAAAAGTTGTTCAGTCGCAGTTGGCCACCTTTTGGGAAAAATAGCTTCCGGCAGGTCTCAAATTGCTTTTGTAAACAATGGCTTTAGTCGTCGATTTCTCGGGAATAAAATCCCAGGGTGCAATAAACCCTCACTGCACCTCTGGCGTGTCCCACAGAGGAGGTTTCAGACGTTCCAGACAATTCCAACGGAAATTACCACGGGACATTATAATGCTGTAATAGATTTCCCAAAACCGTAGCATATCGCAAGGTCCGAGCACGTGCAGTCAATGCACTGACGCTGATCAGATCCGAACGGTGTGAAATATCCGCATCAATCAATCTTCGATCCCATCTGGTAGCCATTTTCATTAAATTTCCATTGCTTTTACTTCCGTACGTGTGCGTGTGTGGCCCACGTCTTTCGAGGCCCGCAGCCCACATGGTGCAACATTATCAAACAACAGTTGATCGATTGACGGGCACCACCATTCGTTCACTTGCTCACTCCCAGTTTTGCACGGTGCACAGTGGTCCAGAAAGGAAATTTAGGAGGAAACAATTATGTTGGGCCTTAATTTGCAACGTTACCTTGTGTGAGGCCTTTATTCGGATGAATGATGCAAATAGGGTGGTCCCAAATATGATGAAAATAAAAATTTAACTTTTTGATTGCTGATTATAGCATGATGGAACATTCTACAAAGTTGTAGTTCTCGTAATTTCAAGAAACTTTGCTAAAGAGACAATAGAGGTTAAACTTATGGTTAATGTTTTATAGTAGTTTTTTTATGATTTAAGATAGAGAATATCTTTAAAAAATAGTTTTTTTAGCATAACTCTTTCATTTCAAATTATACGAGAAAGTTGTCTTCTACACTTTTTTAAAACTCATTAAGTAGCACATTTTTTATGAAGGAAGTACCTTGTTTAATCCATTTATAAAAAAAAGTGAGCTGCACAAAGATGTAGAACTATTTATTTGAAAAAATCAATTTTATATCTTTAATGGTTCTAGTTTTTATAAAACTAACTTTGATTTCTCGTAAGTGATTTGTTGCAGTCATTTTCAGAGCTTTTGATGACAAACATTTTAGCAGAAGCAATCAAGTTGCTATCTCTTAATGTTGGAAAGCTATAAACGAATTTCGTTGAAAAACATGGAAATGACATAAATATACGGATGTTCGGTTCCTTAGTGCAAATAATTTAAGGGGCGATAGAACATCATATTTGAAGTAAAAAATTGTTCTACGCATATGATCAAATCTCAAAGATTACTGAGTATCGGTATTTATTTATTTATTTGTCGTCAATCAGTGTAGACCGTTTTACAATAGTGCTGTTGCCTTACATGCTTTTTTAAAACATACGTTTTATTTCAAATTGTCAGTGAATGTAGACTGCATATACAAATATCTAAAAAATAAAAATTGTTTTAAACTTAACGAGATGAAATCCTAGCAGTTAGTGTTCTCCTTACTGATGTATATTTAGACATTGTTAGATCTATACGCTCACAATAATTATTATACACTCTCATCATTTTTTACCTAGGGCAAGACAGCTGTACTCAGAGTAAATATATTTGCCGCGAGTAAATTTGAGTTACTCACATTTACTCAAAAATGATCAAAGTAGTCTCGATTTTCTGAGCAAAGAAAATATCGTCTGACAGCATATTTGGTTTTCAATATAAACACAGTTTTCAAACATTAAAAGATTCAAGGCAGATCAGGGATCGATTGGTTAAAGTGTTATTGTTGAAGATTTTTGATGTGGTGGTGTTATTTCAGGACTATACATGTTGGTACTCGACCAGACATTTGATAAGTTTCTGTCCTGTGAACATAAATAGCTTATCTTATGTCGTTTTCGTTTTTGCGGTGTAGCTACACCGGTGCTACACCGCCGAACACCGAAAAAGTTTAGGGTGTAGCTATCGGTTGCACCTTTGTTTACAAACAAATGATGATGAACTGTCAGTGACTCGTGCTTATTGCTGCTTACATTACACCGGTGTAGTGTAGTAAAAACGAAAACGACATTAGCATAGTCTGTAAAAGATGCCTCTCATCTTGTTGAACTTATTCCAGACATGAGGAAATCCAACATAAATATTGAGGTATAAAGTACAACTAGGTTCTAAAGTTATAACGATTAACTATTCGTTCGTACCGACAAGTGCAGTAGCAAGAAACTCCTCGAGCTGGGTTTCAGGGTTTACTTATTACTTGGTAGTCCAAGGGACTTCGTGAACAAGATGTGCAGTGTACGGTCACCAGACTAGAGATCATTGCGGAGTATGAACTTAAAGGTAAGATATGGATTGGCGGGAAACTACTGTTTGTTTTTGTTGGGGTTGGTTTTGTTGCTGCTGATGCCGACAATCTGGCGACGTACTGCAATTACTCGCTGCTACTGCTGTCGACGATGGGGAATGGTGGTTTGACTGCACGCCGGTTCGACGGGGCTTGTCATTCGTGTGTGGCTTGGAAGCCTTCCAGGCGTCTTCCCTCGTTGGCAAGGATTGACACGGCCTATGACGATATCGGAGTGACCGTGCCAAATGGGGGATGCTCCCTTTCCTTTCCGGTTAGGGGTAACCCCCCGAGTTTCAAACCTCCTTCGTGGTCTGTCGGACCAGAGGTTGGGATTGGTCCTTGACTGTTAGGCGAAGTGAAGCTTGATCTGAGGTCACACTGGGAAGACGACACGGCCATGCTTAACGGCCGATTGTTGAATAAGGCGTGCATGACCACAACAAAATGGTGACACGGAGTCATGGGGTGATGGGGTGAAGGGTCCTGCGATGCTCAGCGAACGGCCATCGTTCACTTTTAAACAGGTGAGCGTGTAGTCCAGAAGTGATTAGCTAGTGGAGTAAAATTAATGCCTCTCTCTCTCTTTATACGTAGTGACCTGTTGAACACCGATTTCACCGATTCAGGACCTTCTAATGACAATCATTGGACTAGGTACACAATCGCGCGTAATAAGTATTCACAATCGATAAAGAAAACTCGTTGTGAATATGTTCAAAGGAAGATTGATCAGCATCAAAATAACAGCAAAGAGTTATGGAAGATTTTGAAATCTTTATTAAAACCTAGTAATTGCAAACCGCGGTCCATAACTTTTAATGGCACATTAGAACAGTCAAAACAAGTAATTGCAGCTAAGTTTAATGATTATTTCGTAGATAGCGTTTCATTGATTAATCAATCTATTGAATTGGTCGATGAACCTGACGAAATAAAACAGCCAGTTAATAGTAGTTGTAGATTTGAAGTTTTTCACCCAATCACATTAGATGAACTTAGAGTTATTTGTTTTTCATTAGGAAAATCGGCTGGAGTAGATAATGTTAATGCTAGAGTTATTCAAGCTTGCTTTCATGTCATTGGCCACATCTTGCTGGACCTTATTAATGAATCATTGCAGAATGGACATGTGCCACAAATTTGGAAGGAATCCTTAGTGGTCCCTATTCAAAAAGTTGCTGGAACGATTAAAGCCGAAGAGTTTCGTCCCATCAATATGTTGCACACATTAGAGAAAAATTTAGAACTTGTTGTTAAAGGCCAGCTGTTGGAGTATTTAAATAGTAATAGTTTGTTGATACCAGAACAGTCGGGATATCGGGAAGGTCATTCTCGTGAAACCGCGTTGAATTTGGTATTAGCGAAGTGGAAAAATAACTTTGAGTGTAAAGATACGATTGTTGCTGTTTTTTTTGGATCTTAAACGCGCTTTTGAAACAATTTCTAGGCCCTTATTGTTAAGATCAATCAAGCGCTTTGGAATTACGAGTACTGCATATAAATGGTTTGAAAGCTATTTGTCTGACAGAACTCAACGGACTGTTTTTAATGATTCTGTTTCCAGTCCCGTGGGGAATACCCTTGGAGTGCCCCAGGGAAGTGTATTAGGGCCCCTGTTATTTATTATGTATATTAATGACTTGCGACGTGTTTTATGATTTTGCGACATTAATCTTTTTGCAGATGATACTGTGTTATTCATTGCAGCTAAGGATTTAGATGATGCCGTTTTACACTTGAATGAAGATTTGCGTTCTCTAAGTAGATGGTTGAAGTATAAGCAGTTAAAATTGAATACAAGTAAAACTAAATTTATGGTAATTTCGCGGAATCGAGTAAAAGAGAACGTCTCTGTTGTAATTGATGATGAGACTATTGATCGCGTTCGGGAGATTAAATATCTTGGCGTCATTATTGATGACACACTTAAGTTCAACTCTCACATTGACAATGTCATCAAGAAAATTGCCAAGAAGTATGGAATTCTATGTCAACTGAAAAACGACTTAACTATTGCCAGTAAAACACAGCTATACAAATCAATCATCTCTCCTCATCTAGACTGTTGCCCTTCCATTTTATTTCTGGCCAATGTAACACAAATATCGAGATTACAGCGCTTGCAGAATAAAATAATGCGTTTGATTTTGAGATGTAATAGATTCACTTCCTCAACTTTGATGTTAGACGCCTTACAATGGTTGTCGGTGAAGCAAAGAATTGTATATTTGACTATGGTGTTCATTTTTAAAGTAGTTAACGGTTTGCTGCCTCGATATTTGTGTGATCGAATTGAAAGAGGAAGTGACTTTCATAGATATAATACTAGAAACGCGGTTGAAATAAGAACACCACATTTCTTGACTTGTGCTTCACCAAATTCATTATATTATAAAGGAATAAATGTTTTTAATTCGATGCCTAGACATATCAAACGTTTAGCAACACTTACAGAATTTAAAAGACACTGCATTTCACACGTTAAAACTGTCTTTTGAACAGTTATCCAGTGATTTTTTTTATGAATTGACCAATTATGTATCTTGACGAAGTTATCTCTAACGGATTATTTTATATGGATAGCTGTCATAACGACTTTTTAATAATTATTGTAGCACTGCAAAAACTATTTCTGTTCGCCACGAGGGTGATGATGGATTTTTAATATTTGATTTAATAGTAGATTAATTAAAAAAAAATTGTCTACAAAGGTTTGAGCCTCGCGCGCGTATTACGGATATAGAGGTCTGAATTTAACATTTGATAAAAAAAAAATGCAATTTTGAAGCTTATTTGAAAGATACCTTGAGTTAGTAGTAAGTTTTCTGGCAAATGTTAGGGGTTCGTGAGCATTCCTGACATTGCTGAAAATTATGATAGCATCAGATTGCGGGGTTACTAGTGTAATAGGATGCTTTGTTGATTGTTCATTAACTCTTGATTGCTTGTAATACTTATTAATATTTTAGGTGGACAAAAAGGCGAACTAAGAGGTGGACGCCTGAGCTTTTCCACATTTATATCGCTGTGAAGCAACTGTAAACTTTAGAGGGAATTTATATCTGTAACTGAAACCAGTTCGATTTTGTTTGCCAACCTGGTTAAAATGTCATATTCAATTATCTTAAAGATAAATCGTCCAGCTCAAACCTTTGTAGGGGTAAGAGGTGGGACCATCATCATCATCATCACCTTTTCCGTACGTTTTTCAAACCACTTATTGGTTGGTGAGTACGGATATCTAATAGCCTAGAACCATTGCTCCTCGTGAAGGAGGACACCACCAGGCTTGATGAGGCCTGACTCACGAGTCTGAAATGAGCCGAGCGTAGCATTTTTCTAAGGAGTAGAATTCCTGCTCTCAAATCATAGCATCGGGATAAAACGGGAGAGAGGTTTTCTGTCACTCATTTTCATGTTTTCTACACTAGCGTGCACAGGAATCTTGTTAAGGAGGGGCAATTTTTATTTATATGGTGCATTTAATCTGGGGATGGGGAGTACTCCAAAGTATGTGGTGGTTGGTGCTGTCCACCTCCCACTATTTCCCTACTGTTCAATTTAGCTAATTTTATTTATTTTTTGCTCCGGTGGTGGTTCATCCTCTTTAACGCAAACTGCTTTCAGACAGCCAATGGAAATTTGCAATTTAATCCCATCGACGATGTCGATGATGATCGGTTCGTCAAATGGTTGTGATAGTAGGGCTTTAACCGAAATGATACATTTGCTGCAATGTTGTTGCCTTGGTGGTTGGATTCAGCTGAAATCACGTCAGATGGTGGTGATAGCACCGACAAACCGACATGAATGACCAATAAGAATCGCATTCTCCTTTCGCATGCACACTGCTTCGACAAGGACAAGGTTCAAACAGTGCGCATAGCAGTGAACAAACAGTATATTGCTCTTGATCAATCCAATCTTGATCGGTGGTGTTGAGTACTTGGCAACGATGAAGTCTTCAAGAAGTAGATGAAATACGCGTATCAGTCAAAATATAAGCAATTATAACGGAATTAAAAGGAAATAAACCAACACACTCAAAGCTCTTCATAAATGTATATGGTTTTTTTTGTCCTTGCACTTGGCTACTCTAGCAGTTATGCCAGCCATTGTGCTGGCACCGTCAAAAGATACTACCATCACCTGCTCCCAAAAAATCTGCATCGCTGTCAGGACCTCAGCAATGGTATTGAAGATGGTCGCCGCGTCTGTTTTCAACACCCGTCTCACACCCACGAATGTTTCCGTCGGCCGATCATTATCAATATACGGGAAAAGGATGTAATGTCGATCTTAATGTCCCTAATTTTGGGTCCATAGATAAATTCAGCAATCGACTAAATTTTCAATAGTGACCAAAAATATCCATTCATCAAGATAAAATTAATAAATAGCAGACTTATACCCACTTTTCAATTAGGGAATCCAAAAGCATCTTCAACCTTTGTACAGTTGCGAAAAAGTCCAGCCACAGAATAGCTTGAAGTTCCTTTCGAAATTTTTAGAACTTAATGAGCTCTTTTGAAATTCTTCTCACAAGTCATCTGGAATTATTTTTAGAACTCTTCTTGACTTTTACTCAGAACACCTTGGAACTGAAATTCCCTTAGAGTTTCAGAAGAATTTCCTCGGTACTGTCCAGAAATTATTCCCGGAATGAGCTAGAAATTATCGGTACTTCCTTGAAATTTTCCTCAAAATCCCTTTGGGATTTCACTCAACATTTAATTTTTCTCGGTATTCTGTTCAGAATTATCTTGGAACTATGTGCAGGATTCCCTAGAAATTATTCGCAGAATTTTCTTGGAATACTCCCCGAGAAATCCTTTGGAACTGTCCTCAGAATTCAATATCCTTAAGGTTCTTTTCGGATTTTTTTAGAACTCTTCTAAGAGCTCTTTTGAAATTCTTCTCAGTAGTCCACTGGAATTATATTTAGAACTCTTCATGTTTTTTTTTTTTATCAGAACACCTTAAAACTGAAATTCGTTTAGAGTTTCAGACATTTTTCCCGGAATGAGTTTGAGATTATCCTCGGAATTCGCTTTAAATTTTGCGTAAAATCCCCACTCCAAATTTGATTTTCTCGGTATTCTTTTTGAAATTATCTTGGAACTATCTGCAGGATGCACTACAAATTATCCACAGGATTTTCTTTGAACTCAACCGAGAAATATTTTAGAACTGTCCTAAGAATTCAATATCCTCACGGAAACAATTTTTTTTCATTTAAATCAAAAATATAAATGTTCATTCTATAAACATATTAATCATTCAAAGTAAATTGAAAACACGTTTGCATCAAAAATTCTGTATTTTTTTATTAAATTCAAAAGCATGTTTATTTCAACAATATATGATTTGAGTAAACTATTTTTAGCGTGTCATGCCTTCACATTTTTTCTTGTTTACATTCGACAGAATTTAGCTCCTGCTATTCCTCGGAACTCAACCGAAAACGACCCACCCATCTAGGCAATCATCCTAATAATGCTCCAGCTCGACAAAACCAGCGGAGCCTGAGGAAAAACCTCACAATTCAACGTCACTCCATCATTTCGCTGATCGTCATTTGACCCTCCTCCATCACATCGAAAAAAAAAATGAAAACCCGAAATTGATTCTGAATCTATTCCGGTTCCTCCCCCTTCCCCGTAGAAAGAAGCCGATACCATGGAGGCACCTTATTTGATCCCGGACCAGGATGCCACTACCTACAGACCACCCTTAATCGACTCCGAAAACTGGCTATAATGTAGATGCACCAGTCTGCAGAAATTTTTTCGAATTATTTTGTTTTAAAGGGCATTCAAATACCTTCTAAAGTAATTTAAAAGTATGTATGTTTGTTTTAAAAATGAACAGCATGTTTAAAATAAACATATTTATTTTTGTTCCCATAGTTGTCAAATCATACAAAAATATTTAAGTTTATTTTCAACACGAATATTTATAAAACATTATTTTTATTTTAAACATCGATATCACATGACTTCTAACATGGAATACGTTTGAAATGAACCTATTTTATTTTTGTGGCCAGAACAAACAGAGTTTACGTTTAAATTTACCTCAAATATGTTTATTTCGACAATAGATTATTCTGCGTGCTTGAGGTTCTTCTCGGAATATTTTAGACCTTTTTTTCTCAGAACACCTTGGAACAGAAATTCCCCTAAAGTTTCAGAAGAATTTCCTCTGTATTCTCCAGAAATTCTTCCCAAAATGAGCTCGAAATTATCCTCGGAATTTCCTTGAAATTTTCCTCAACATACCTTTGTAATTTCAATCAAAATTTGATTCTCTCGGTATTTTTTTCGAAATTATCTTGGAACTATCTGCAAGATTCACTAAAAATCATTCGCAGAATTTTCATGGAATCATCCCCAAAAAGCTTTTCTTTTGGAACAATCCTCAGAATTCAATACCCTTGAGGTTCTTCTCGGAAGTCAAGTTTAAGTTGTCCGTTCATCCACCAAAACGTCGTAGTTTTTCTACCAGAAATGTTCAATAAAGCTTTCCCTTCCATTCACCAGAACTGTTTTACATCAGGAATTTTCAATTCAGCTTGCCCCTCCATGTTGCAAATCTAACACCAGAAATTTTCAATACAAACTTGCCACCAGAAAATTTTACACCAATTTTCAATGTCGAATGTTCAATAAAAATTGCTTCTCCCATCTTCTAATTGGTGCAGATTTCCTTTTTCCATTTTTCACCAAACATTTTCAATATAGCTGGCTTCTCCTATCATCAGAATGTTGCAGGTTTTGCACCAAATAAAGTTTGCCTCTATTTTTGGATTTTTTTATCATAAATTTTCAGTAAAGCAGCTTTCCTCCAATTATCAGAATGGTGCATATGTTACACCAGAAATTATTATTAAAATTTGTTTCTCTATTTAGCAGAAGAATGCAAATTTAAAAACAAAAAAAATCCGAAAAGCTTTCCTATCCGTTCACCACAACGGTGCAGATTTTCCACCAGAAATTTACAATTTAGCTTAATTTTAAATAAAGCTTGTGCCTTCATTTACCAGACAAGTGCAAGTTTTCCACCAGAAATTTTCTGTTCACTTTATTAATCAGAGCGATGCGAATTTTGCACCAGAAATTTTCAATTGAGCATGCTCCTCCATTCACCAGAACGGTGCACCAAAAATCTTCATGCACCAGAGTGGTGCAAATTTGCTGAAAGCTTGCATTCATCAGAAAAATTAATAAATCTTGCTATTACATTCACCACAGTGTTGCGAACTTTCCACCAGAAATTTTCAGATAAATGTGCACCACCAAATTTTTAGCGCGATTAAATTTTAGAATAAGAGATGTTCATTTTGATTAGTCCCTCCATGCACCACCTTAATGATATTTTTACACCATAAATATTCAATAAAAAGCTTTTTCTTCGATTTACCACCACGAAGGTGAATTTTGTCAACCTTAAATTTACCCTTTTCTTTTAACCCTCCATGAACAACCTTGAAAAAAAAAATTACACCAGGAATGTGGTGCAATTTTTGACCAAAAAATTTCCTTGAAGTTTGTGCCTTCATGCACCTTTGAGGTGCAATTTTCAGGCAAAATATTTTTATTTATAAAAGGTGGGGCAATTGCCCCACCTTGCCCCACCCTGTGCACGCCAATGGTTTTCTATCACACGCTCTTGCGTCATTATCCGGAGCCTTGAAAAAGCGCATCTCACGTCAAATTATCCTCTCGGTTGAGTTCTCTTACCCTCTCTCTCGAGGAGGTTTAGTATATATACTTCTTCCATATTCCTGGTGCCACTCACTCGAGGTGAGGGCTGCCTCCAGTGAGTTTGAGACATTTCATCAAGCCTGGACATCGCTCTCGAGTAGACGGCCCTAATCGCTAAGGAGATATTCCCTTCCCGGTTTGGCAGAGTGCGGCCTTCCCGCTGTCAATCAGTTTAAACTGAAGGAATCGCCTGTGCATCGGGACCAGCTCCACAATCCGTTATACCAGCACATTACCAAAACACCACACCGCTAAACCAAACTGCCATTGCACGACAGCCAACGAACGGTAGACGCGCTAGTCAGACCGCCATTCGCTGGTAGACCAGTCAGGCTTTCATCGTCCAATATCGCCAGAATCGTTCTGAAATTTCAATGCGCGCTCGCTGGACTGTATTTGTTGTCGTAGTTGTTGTAAAAGTACGGGCCAGAGTATCTAACACACCACACTACTCACTCCTAAGTGTATTGAGGTATGTTTGAACATTGGGGCTTATTACGGGTGTCACTTCACGGTGAAAACTTGTCACTTGTCGTCACGGTGAAGTGATTCCCATTTGATTTGTGTGGCAATCACGGCTCTTATTATGAGTGTCACTTCCTTATCACCGTGTAGTGACACCCGTAATAAGACCCATTATAATGGTTAAGTTGATCCGCTCCGGGTTTTAATTAATTTAAAAGCTTGAGTACGAAGCCCCTCCAGTTTTCCCAGTAGTGCGCCGAGTTTCATGCTGCTGAGTTGTTGTCGGGCAGAACATTAGTTTCATACAGTATGAGGCAATGGTGGCTTATCTAGGGTTTTCAAGCCATCTACGCCGTTCCTCTTCTCCTCATCCCACTTCATGGAATGGGAGTTTGCTGCCACTTGTTTAGATTCTACCATCCAGGATATAGTCATTTTTCCATATCAACTGTTACACACAAGTTAGTCGAAAGTTATATCTCTGAAAGATTATATATTATAAGTTTCCTTTTTTAAGTAACATGTCATCGAGGTTCATCATTGAAAACTGGAAAGCACGTCAACTTACTATGCTTGACAGCATCGGTATCAACATTGTTTTCAATATAATATTCAGGTTGCTATGTGAAAAAGATATTGAGCCACGCGAGTTACTCAGAGTTACTCAAAATTAACTCAGATTTTACTCATGATCGAAAGCTGTCTTACCCCCAGATTTTTACCATAATTCGTTCTGTGAGGTGACATTTGAAACTCATTTCGAGTTCTTAACATGCGTGATGGTACGGACAAATTTAAGCTTGCTAATATTTTTTTTCTGAATTTACGCGTTGTGAGATAATATCATTAACAAAGGGAATCATGGAAATTTCTCTTCGTTTCTTAAGTGTTTCAATGTTTATCAACATGCAACGGGACTCATAAGAAGGAAGGGAAAAAGAGGTCCAGCCTAGTTTCCTAAGAGCAAATAACAAAAACTGTTTTTGAACTGATTCTATACGATTTATATAAGTTTCATGGTATGGAGCCCAAACCACACTGCAATATTCGAGAATTGATCTCACGTAAGCTATATAAAGTGTTTTGATGGTATATGGGTCTTTAAAATGATGTTTTCACATGATCTACAAATGTCAACTTCGAGTCAAGAATTACTCCCAAGTCCCAAATTTTATCGCACCTTACAACCAGCTGGTTTCCTAGAGTACATGTAAAATCTAGAGTAGTGTGTTTTCTGAAATAAGATATAATATTGCAGACTTTTAACGCACCAATTGTAGAAACCATCAATTTCATTTTTAAAATGTAGCAAATCAGAATTGTTAAAGATTTCCATGTACAGTTTCATATCGTCAGCATATATGAGCACATTTAAGCGATTCAACACAAACTTCACGTCATCCACAAATAAAATAAATAATAAAGGACCTAAATGAGATCCCTGTGGAACTCCCGAGGTAACATTAACTGGCGAGGACATTTTTTCCTTTAAAGTGGACCATCGGTATTCTTTCTGTCAAGTATGATCCAATCCATTTTAAAGTGTACTTGTCATACCTAAACGTTTTAATTTAAAAAGAAGTAAGGGAATGTCTACTCTGTCAAAGGCCTTACTAAAGTCAGTGTATAAGGTTTCAACGGTATTACCTCTATCCATTGCTTCAATAGAAAAGTTTACAAATCCCAACAGATTAGTAGACGTTGACCGACCTTTAAAAAAACCATGTTGATTATTTGAAATGCTATGCTTAATCTGGTTAAATATTTTCTGGTTAACAATTGCTTCAAACATTTTAGGAATGCATGACATAATTGCAATACCTCTATAGTTTTTAATGTCTGACCGTTTGCCAGATTTAAATATTGGGACTAAAAATGATTTCTTTCAAATTTTTGGAAAATCACCTGTTTTGAGAGATAAATTGTAAAGCCAAAACAATGGTTTAACAAAACTAGTTGCTATTTTTTTCAAACAAAATGGAGGTATTTCATCAGGACCAGGTACTTTGTCGGCATCGAGACTTTCAAGTGTCATAAAAATTTCTTTAACAGTGATATTATTAACTGATACGTCATTTTCCCCTTCATGTAGGTAAGAGTTATTGAACTTTTTTGCGCCATAAATTGGCTCTAACTCGAAAAGCACAAAACTCTTGCCTTCATTGGACAGCTTGGTAAATTTCCTACTCAAAAATGTCATTTCTACTTTAAGTAAGCTGCATTTAGACACATTTTAGGGATAAACGAGTCTAAAACTTGTGTTTTCCTACGGGTTTTCCCTTATTATTTCACAAAAAAGCGTAATAAAGTGTATAGTTTTGTCAAACCAAAAAGATGCATCTCAATGCGTTCTACAACTCTCTCTTTGACACCAATTTTCTATCTTGTTCAATTTTGTCGTAATTTCGTACTAAACACATCATGTTGGGTCGTTAATTAACGGTTGCGTAAAACACGAATTCAACCCCACCGTGCGTTGCTGTTGACGTCTGTTTGCAGCGCGCATAGCACACTTGATCGCCACGCGGAGTGACGGTCTGATAAGTGCGATAAGTGAGACCAAGAAGAAAAATCAAATCAGAAACTTACAGCTTGTAGAAAATAAACACGTATTCTCCAGGAGAGCTGGTGGATATTTATCTCTGCTACGGTTTTGCCAACTGTGTGGCAACGACAGCCTGCACAGAAGGCGGAGGAAACAATTAGGGTAACTGATGATGGTTGGACCTATTTAGGCAGGTTTCACACGACGTCAACATTCATGTCGTATTTTTTTTTAATGAATTCAACATATAATTATGAAAAATGCGTGATTAGGGGAAAGATCTACCTTTCTTGTTTCTAATAATAACATAAAAAGTTAAATATTATGAACAAATGATTTTATAAATCGTTTTTATTCAGCAAAGAATTATGATGATGGTTGAACCTATACTGATCTTGGTTGGACCTAAAAAATGATGATGGTTGGACCTATTTTTGCAAATGCTAGTTCATCCCATATTTGTTCAAAAACTTTGTTTAGAGCTTATTGGTATCATAAAAAACCCTTTTTATACAGTTTCATGAAGTTCACTTTCCATGCATTAGCTATTCATCATGGCTCATTTTCTCGGAAATCATTGACCCGATTTGGAATTTTTTTTTTACGTCAAGCTATAGGTATTGTGGTCCCATTGAAAGCTATCGAATATTTTTTGGAATCGGTCAACTGGTTTCGGAGATATGGCCGGAACAAGTTACAGGGTATATGGAACATGGACCTAATTTTGACATGGAAGGAATAAAACCTATCATGCGACACTTCACATTACAGGGCTGATAGCGATCACATGCATATCTCCTAGAAATTTTAAATTTGAACTAGTTCTGTACTCAAAAGCGATAATACTTCAAGAAATTTTCAAGAATCTGGAGTCAAATTACATGGACAGTTTTAAAAGTTTGTGGAATTTTATTATAATTTCTCAGTACCTCATTTCGACGAAGATCTGGGAAAAAAATCTTTCAGAAACGCCGGAGGCGAACCAGCCCCAAGCTGAAAACCTTCTTAATAAAGAAAACCTAACCTAACCTCTTTCAGAACAAAAAACATCAAATGCAATCTGCTTCCAAGGTAGTTCTGGGGAATTTAAGATTTCTTGTGAATCCTGATAGTTTTGGGTAGAATTTCAAGAAACCTTGAATTGAATTGAAAGCAAATTTTAATGAAATTTCATAGTAATTTCTGAGGAGCAACTCCTTCAAAGATAATTTTATAAAGTTTGTGCGAGAAAACGAATCCGGGGCATAAGTCCTTGGAATGTTTTTGAAAATACTAAAAGGAGGATTATAATTAAATCCGAAAATAACTCCAGAACATCTTCTAAGGAATTCGGAAAATAAATTCAGGAGAGTTTGCCAAACAGAATCTTCTTCGGCGTTCTTCGGGTAGCGAGTAAAGGGCCCCACAAACCATTTGTTTACAAATGGCTTTTGCGCCGTTTTCAAATGTTAGCACTGAGATGATGAGAAGAATTCTAAAGAATTTGTGAGGAGAAATACCAATGAATTCTTAGGAGACTTTCAATGTGAGTAGAATTCCAAGGGAAGGAGCGGGAGTCAAAAAGAAATCTGTAATGAATTCAATGAATATTCGGAGAATCTTTCCTAAGGGTTTCTTATTGTGCTGAATTTCAAGATATTTGCGAGGAAAATTAAATTCGAAGCTTTATCGAAATATTGAGGTATACTTCAATGGAAATCAGAATGAACTATTCTGAGGTCTTCAGAACTACTCGAAAGTTCCCAAATTTATCCTGAAGTTAATGAAACTGCTTGGCAGTTCTTTTTTGTTTGAGAAACTAGCCTGATGCTCACAATACTTCGCATTAAATTCTTAACTTCCCTAAACTTTATAGGGTTTCCTAAAATTTCCTCAATTTTTCTAACGATCATAGATCTTTTCTAAAGGTTTAACCATTCGCTGAAGTTCTCTAAACTTCTTTAAAATTTATGTAACTTCTCTAATGTTAATGGAACTGCTCTGAGGTTCTCTGTTCTTTTCTGAAATTATCAAAATTCCTGAAGTTCGTGGATCTCCTCTTAAGCTCCATAGATTTCTATGAAGTTCTCGAAATGTTTATGAAGATCACTGTCATTCTTTGAAGATTTCAAAGTTTTTCTAAATTTCTGGAAATTTTGTGCACCCGCAATTTTTATGGAATTAGAACAACATAATTATGAAAGTTCTATGAAGTTCTCAAGATTTTTCTGAAGTTGATGAAACTTCCCGTAAATTATTGGCACTAATTTAAAACTTTTTCAATAGTCTAGACTTTCCTGGTGATATTAAAATTGCCTAAACGATTATTGAATTTCCTCAAAGTTCTCTAGACTGCCCTGAATTTATCAGTATTTTTTAAGATACCGCAACTTTACTGAAATTAAATGATTTGCCTTGAAGTTTCCACAATTTTCTTTAAGTATTATAATAATTATAAAAGCTCACTAATTTTCCCTGAACTTATGTATGCTTACATGAAGTTTTCTAAATTTGTTTGATAATCCATCAAATTTTCTGATATATATTCATAATTTCCTGACGCTTCTGATGTTTTCGGATCAATCATACAATTCTTGGAATACCCCATAATTCCACGGAACTCAGTAAGGCGCTACAAATTTGCTTAAATTAATGGGATTATTCTGAAGCTATCTGATCGTCCTCGAAGTACTCGGAACTTCGCTGAGTATCATGAAACCATCTAAAAATATCTAAATGTTTTAGAAGTTCTCTGGATTTCTGAAGATTTCATAATTTCTCTGAAGGGTTTCTCGATTTTTTTTCAGCACATCATGGAACTATCCTGAATTTTTTCTAAATGTACGATTATAGATCTTTAAACTGCTCCAAAAGTTTGGAGTAAAGGTACGGAAACTGCTCTTAAGATCTGAAATTCCCCAAAGATCCCTAGATCTAGCTATTCTGAGGTACTTAGAACTTCCTAAAAATTTGCATAATACCCCTCATGTTTTCTATATTTCACAAGTTCGCTTGACACCTGTGAAATTCTCTGAAATTCAAGAAACTTCATAAAATTTCCTGGAAATTTTCGGATACTAAAAGAAACGCTTTGAGGTTTCTAAAGTTTCCAGTAAGTTCCCCATATTTTCATCGTATTAACTTCTCTTATGTTTCCGCAGTTTGTTTATGGAGCTTCACTGAAATTTCTTTTCATTACTCAGAACTTCTCCAAAGTTCCTACCATTGTTGTAAAGTTAATGGGACTGCATTGAAGATCTCTAATCTTTCATGAAATTAATTACGAACTTGAAATAAATCATTTAAGTTTTTCCTTGATTCTGGCACTTTGAAAATTTTCAATATCTTGAACTTGTACATGGAATACGAAACTTCAAGATATTGAATAATTTTAGATCTTGGCCTTACTCAAATTAAGTAATTTTTTTTTTTACTTTATAAAGTGAGAAATTAAGTAAAGTGCTAAACTTCAACATTTACTGGATTTGATTGTAAAGCTGTTTCTTGTCATGTCTAAAAAACGTTTTCTTAAATTGCTATGGTTTTTGATCTACAAAAATTCTTAAAATAAATTCACGCTAAAAAAGTTGAAAATAGTGACTGATTACAAGAAAAAGTGACTTTAATGACTTGGCCTTAAAAAGAGACTTTTTAGTGACTGGCTTGAAAAAAGTGACCAAGTCACTAAAAAGTGACTCGCTACCAGCCCTGCATTACTTCCAAATTCGATAACAAGATCAATAACAAAATTTAGTGCCTTGGACCACATTGGCCACTTCCGGGCATGTTTTGGGTGCCCCCGGGGAATTTAGGGGCCTAAAATGACAGAATATCAGAACTTAATTCCGGTTTTATTGTTTTTTTTTTCTCCTAGGAGTTTTTTTTTCGGAAATAAGTTTCAGTTAGCAGTTTTTAGTTTGTTAACATTTTATTTCAAGTTAATTCACACACAGAAGGTGTATGAGAAGTGCTTAATGTAAATTCATATTAACAGATTCTTTCGGCGCTTTCGTGGTAGTTCGGAAATCGGTGGTTACCTTTTCGGCCAACCTGATGATGGAATTCCTCCTTTAAATTTACGCCCAACTAGTGACGCAAGGTCTTTAACAGCTTCCAAGATCTTTTTTGTCGTCTTGGGACTGCCAGAAGCAGTGCACACACATACAAACCCAATCCCCTAGCTGGTTCTCCAAATCAACACTCAACACTATTTCCCTTCCATATTTCTTGCAGTGGCTTCCCTTAATTTTTGCGTGAAGTGTCGTTTTCGGAATATTGTATTTTTTCTGTGCCTGATGCGCAGTAAATTTATTTCTTACTAAAAGAACAACCTCTTGAAGATTTTCGACCGTATAACTCTTTTCTTTAGCCATTTTTTCAATCGAAGCAACTGATCACTCGTCCAAAACGAAATCGAATTTCAAATCAGCTGCGCATGAAGGAGGTAGACAAACCGAAGCGCACCTAGCGGCCGTCTTAGGAAACACATAGGTCCAACCATCATCATGTGTAGGTCCAACCATGATCATGTTTATGTATTCGAATTTCGTCAATTATTCAAACATTTTAGTGAAACCAATGGATAAATGACGTACTAACGTGTTGTTTACACTTTAAAGCAGTATTTTACTGCATGAATATAAAAATAAATGTAAAAAATATTCCTTTTTTGTATGTTTGAAAGTAAGGAATGATGACGAGCTAATGCGTGGAAAGTGAACTGTTTTGAAAACACATTGAAACTCGATTGTTTTGAAGTTTTTTTTTTTCAATAAAACACCCATGCAAATTGAAGAAAAAGAGTTTTTCATGATAGTAAAGAGATCTTTGAAAATAAAAAATTAGCGAAGATTGACTAAACTAGCGATTGAATAAATAGGTCCAACCATCATCAGTTTTTGGATAGGTCCAACCAGAATCAATTACCCTATTTTGGCCCTGAAATTGCAACTTTACCACCATAGTGAAAGTTGAAATTTCAGGGTAAAAATAATTATTTCCTCCTAATCCTCATTTCTGGACCACTGTGCAGTGGTAGGTAGCAGAAGCAGCAGCAGAAGATCCAGAAAGTGAACCGATTTACAAACGGTTTCCTGGCTCCAGCATCCAACCGGCCAGGAGTACGCGGGAATGACCGCAATAACGCATTTTCCCGAAAACAGATATTCGGCGGTATGCAAATCGTTTTCCAACCTGCTACCGGGGCTAATGATGGGGGTAATTTTTCCACTCATGTGTGTCGTAATTACGGTTGAAGAATTGAATTACCTATATTTCGTCAAATTAGCCGCGTTTTGGGGGCCGGTATTGACTGCCATCTCGCAAACAGTCCGGTGTGTTTGGTATTGTTAGGCCTGTCGAAACGACCCTATTAATTTCGGGGTTAATAAACATATTGATACCGAATATGAGCTAATTACATCGGACTGATTTCTGCGTGTCATGGTTATTTACATGATTTGATCGCATCCAACGAGGACACTCCAAGATGGGTCATTTTCATCCAAGGAAGCGCGGTCGAGGTACGCTCAGCTCACTTCTTAAACTTTCAAACGGGGGCACACTGAAAGAAATACGAATGTTGAAATAACTTCTGCGAATGAATGGTTCAGCGCAAAGCTTACCCCACATTGATCAGCCGACTAGCCTCGGTAAAACATTAATCACAACAACAGCAACTCAAATTTTTAAATGAAGCAAAATCACTTCAACAACCGATTACGACCATAAGCTTCGCGCGGTACCGATTTCATTACATCTGTTTCTGCCTCTCGGTGGACATTCCCAGCCCAACCCCCCGTTCACTGTCTACTTGCTGGTTGGACACGGATCAACGCCGTCCATTATTGTTGCAATGCATTGCAGCGCGCACTGAATTAAACGTTGATGATAGCTTTGCAAAATTAATTTTACACCGAGCGAACGACAAATTGGAACATGGTCGCCCAAATTCCGTAAAAATTGCACCCATTAAATGCTCCATTTTATTACCGTTCGGCCATAACCACCGGCACCTCCAACGATGGCGATGGACACAGCAGCGGCGCGCAAATGAATTGTTTTTATTTTTCTGCCTATTTTCCTACCAATTTCCATTTCCTTTCAACGAATTTCTTGCGCCACTTTTGGGGTGCCAATTGCGCACACCATGCCGCCATCTTCCTCCCCTACTTCGTCACTCGCGCAGATCCAAAATTTCACGGACCGCAAATTGTCGCCTACTTGGACCGAAATGCAATTTCGGTTGACTGACTTATTGGTTATTGGATTGCATTTTGACGAACGAAACGAAGCACGTACTGCACTTCCAGCGACCGAAGATGGATTACGTAAATTCACACGGTCAATCAATCCATCGCATCGCCGTCGTCACCATCATCATCATCATCATCGTCGATGGGTAAACTCGATCGGATTCGATTGTGATCAAGCTTTCGATCACCCCAACAAATAAATAAGGAGTGAAATTTTCCCGTTTCTGTTTGAAACGCAATGCACTATACCCATCTTCGTCGGTCATTGAATTCGATGGATGAGTTTTGGCTTGGCATATCGTCTGAAGCTTCAGGCGACAGGTTGCCTACTTGCTCTATGCATACATTTACGTTGATTGAAATAGCCATCACGTGTCAGCAACCCACGCGAGTTCGCCGCGGTCAACGACGACGCACGAGTGCAATTTTGCTTTCATGCGATGGGAAGATGCCACTCTTCGTAACACTTTATGAATATAGTTAGATTTACTTGGGACACACTGTTGAAGTCGCGGTTGATTTAGTAGATCATCTGATCCTATGTGCTTCTTCTTTTTCTTCTTCTTGTTTGCATTTCAAGCTTAATGCTTATCGCATTATTGCGTGCTCTCAACTTAGTGTTCTAGATGCACTTCCACAATTATTAATTGAAAGCTTTCGATGCCTGTACCATTTTTGCATTAGTATATTTAATTGTGTGGGAAGTCGAGAAATTTTCCAACTCGAAAAATTCCTAGACCGGACCGGGAATCGATACCAGCCACCTCCAGCATGCTCTTGCGTTGTAGCTGGTTTGTTTTTTCCGTCGATCTTGTTTTCCGTGCTGAGCACCAATGCTACCGACGTGCCAGGAAGGCAGCTACCACACCTGGACCCTACCTATCGACCCATCAACTCATGAACCGGGGACCAACGGCTTTACTTCCAATCCGAAGGAAGGCGTGATCAGAGATGTTATGCCTCAGAACATCCCGGCGGCGCCAACTGGGATTGAACCCAGGCCTGCTGGGTTGAGAGGTAATCACGCTTACCACTACACCACCGGCGCCGTTTACTTTGAATATGTTTGGATTAGTTTTGTTGGTAAGGTCATTGTTAGAATCGTAGTTGATCTGAACTCCAGGACAATTTGCAGAAGCTCGAACATCTTATATACATGAGAACAGATCGTGAATGATGCGCATTTACTCTATGAATATGATGTGACATATTCAGTTACTACATATACTGTTTTAGTGATGATTGATCTAGTAGATCTGTTTATATGAATTCCAGGACTATTTAGAGAACCTAGAACATCTTATATGCATTAGAATGGATCGTGAATCATGCACAGAAACATCATTTTATTTTTTTTTATTTTAACCACCATCTTTGACATTTTAGCAATACAGACTGTTTAAAGTGACTTAATCCTATTCTTAAAAACTGGTCTACTTATATTAAAATCAAAAACATCACACACATCATTAAACAGTCTGCAACATCTATCGAGAGAATTGTTATAACCGTAAGCAGTACGATGTCCGGGAGTCCACAGAAAGTAACAGTTACGGAGACGGCGAGCTGGAGTGTGGAAAAAACTGCAGTCCATATGATTACTAATCATGTCAAATATGAACATCCTCTGGAGAAAGACTCGGCGATTTGTTAGTGTTTGCAGTCCAATAAGCGCACATCTATGCTCGTACGGAGGTAAGCTATCTGGATTTGTCCATGGCAGACGTCGTAATGTAAACTTTATAAACTTTTTCTGGATTCTCTCGATGCGCAGTACATGAACAGCATGATATGGTGCCCAAATTTGTACTCCATATTCAAGAACACTGCGAACCATAGAGCAGTACAGCGCTTTCAGGACGTACACGTCGTCAAATTGTGCAGTATTGCGGCGCAAAAATCCTAGCATGGAGTAGGCCTTTGCAACTGTCATGGATATGTGCTCGTTAAACCGTAGTTTGATGTCCAAGATGAGCCTAAGATCCTTAATGGCATTAACCGTTTCCAGCGGCGATTGATTCATAGAGTAATCAAAAATGATTGGAGAGTGAGAGCGGGTAAGGGTAATCACTTTGCATTTGGTAGCATTGGCTTGCATTCCATTCATCTGACACCAGGATGACAATCGCTCTATATAAGCTTGTAGTGCGCAGCTTAAGCTTAAGATCAGCCGCATATAACAACTTACAGGAACTTAGCATATCACACACGTCGTTAATAAACAGAACGAAAATGAGAGGTCCTAGGTGATTCCCTTGTGGAACCCCCGATGGTATATGTAATACCTCGGATCTGGAAACACGTACCTTAACGAAAGCCTTCCTGGATGATAAGTATGATTTCAACCAACAAACGATCCACGGTGGTTTAGCTTCATAATGGCTAGGTCGTGAGGGACTTTGTCAAAAGCCTTAGAGAAGTCGATGTAAACGGAGTCCACTTGCTGACGCTTCTCGATGCTACCTATAAGAGTGTTCGTGTAAGTCATCAAGTTAGAGACTGTCGAGTGCTCTTTCATGAATCCATGCTGAACCTATGAGATTATGGGTTGAACAGCTGGATACAACTTCTCATGCAGAAGACTTTCGAGAACTTTGGCCAAGCAGTTCAGGATCGAGATAGGTCGGTAATTTTCCACTTTGTGCATGTTACTGGACTTGAAGATTGGTGTAATTGAGGCAAGCTTCCAGGCATCCGGAAAAAACGCCATCCTTAAGCGATTGAAATTAGAAATAACGGGAGCGGCTAACGATGCTGCAAAGTTCTTGACGAAAGACGGTGGAATACGGTCCGGGCCTGGACCTTTCGATGGATCGACTGAGCAAAGGGCTTTGAGTATAACGTCTTGACTGAAGGTGAGCTGCTGCAGGTGAATGTCGTATCTTGGTAGCTGATCAATGTATTGCTGCGGTGGAGGAGTTTGATCGGGTTCGAAAACACTTCGGAAAAAGTCTGCGAAAAGGTCAGCAGAAGCGGTGTCGGTGGTAAAGCTACTACTACCGTAGGTGACGTCCACGGGAATACCAGCTGATCTTTTCCGAGAGTTGATAAAAGACCAGAACGACGATGGATTTTCCTTGCAACCCCTCTGGAGGTTGTCGACGTACTCACGAAAGCAAGCTTCCTGCAAACTATTATACTCTGCTTCACTAGCTGCACCGTATACTTATTTGCTGCGGTCCGGGAACGAAAGTAACGTTTTCGAGCTTTACGCAGACGGTTACGCAGATTACGCTATTGCGGATTCCACCAAGGATGTTGGAATTGCAAACAAGATTTTCGTGTCTTCACCGGAACAGTATCTTGGATTACTTTATAGATGTTGTCGTAGAATACGGAGACGGCGGCATCAATGGTGGGTTGGTCAAGTATTTGTACCCAATCCAAGGAGGCAATCCTCGTGTTAACAACATCGAAATCACATTGTGCAAAAATATACTCACTGCGGGCTGCTGGGTACGGGAGCGGATGATCTCTCGAACGGGAGTCAACTTTTAGAACCAACGGCTTGTGGTGACAATCAACTTTCATAATTGCAGAGGGTGGTTCAAACAGCTCGATGCAATCGGAGTCACTGACGAGAACTAGGTCAAGAAGCTTACCATTCGTGTTCACCAGATCGTTGATTTGCTTCAATCCAGCAGACAGTATGGACTCCACTACAGTGAGTTCCTGTTCTGATGAAGCATTGAGAGGCAGAAATCCTCTGACGTCCTCATCGAAGTCCCAAGCTAGATTTGGCAGATTGTAATCGCCCACAACCATGGTTGTATCGTGAGGGTTCGCCATACCAAGAAGCTGTTGTACGTACTCAGCGTGTTTGGTGTAAATGTCGGGATGACTGTTTGGTCGAATATAGATGCAGCACAGGCAGATCGATTGATGTTGTAAATCGACTTGAACAGCAATTTGTTCGAGGCTCTCAACGACCACAAGATGCACAGCCTTACACTTCAGCTCGGATTTCACGGCAATTAAGACGCCACCGCCATCATGTCTATGTTTGCGCCGATACTTCAGGCATTGTTCTTTCTAGTAGATCAAATCATCTGAGCTCCAAGATGACTAGATCAGAAAGTTTTGGTATCGACGTCTATATGCCGTTAATCTGGAAACAGCGTTCTATACGATAGAAATAATTAAAACTCAAAGTTACACTTCCCCCACTTTTTTAACGTTATCTGCCTACCTTTCGCTTCTTGAATCTCTCACATCTCTATTGGCAAATCAAAGTTGGCACTCGTGGAGAATGGAAGAACTATGAGTGTGATGATGGTTTCAAAATTTTACACGGTGAGGTATACGAGTGCACTCTTAAAATGCTTTTATTTTGAAAATGAAGCATTTTATTTTAACCTGGTTAATGCTACGTTAGTAGAAAAATTAAGGACTACTCATTAGACATATGATATAGAAAAAAAATATCTTTTCAGATTTTTAGGTGTATACATAGATTTCAGCTATTCTACCACTGTAGCAGCAATCAGAATTAAACAAAATGCTCCATTTGCAAAATAAAAGCATTTTAAGATTGCATTCGTATACCTCCCCGTGGAAAATTTTGAAACCATCATCACTTTCATAGTTCTTCTATTCTCCGCGAGTGCCAACTTTGATTTGCCAATAGAGTTCTCCAAATGCACAAGAGTGTGCGTGGGACAGTGGGGTGCCTTTTAAAGTAGTTGTGATATATATAGAGATTGAACTTTAGTGTTCGTGAGATTGCGCTTGGAGATCTCTATGCAAAGCTATGGTAATTCGGACAGTTGTCGCGGTGTCGCTCAGAAATCCAGAATGGTTCTTAAATGCTTTTATATTTCACCGCCTTTTAAATTAAAACATGCAATTTATATTGCGATTTGCATTTGCCAAAGAATATATATCGATGGTTTCAAAAATCTCTGAAAATTGGTGGTGACAACGCTCTACATTACATTGTATCGTAAACGTCAGTGAATGAAACATAAACAATACTGCTTTGCTTCTCATTCCATTCAAGTGTGCAAGGGTCAAGAAAGCTTGAGTACAACCACAAACGAAGTGACAGACGACTTTCTCCGAAGAAATTAATTAAAATAATGTGGAATTTTAGAATTTTAGGCCACCTTCCGCCCCTCACCGCCAGATTCGCTAGTATTTTTGTTTTGAATTAATTCAAGTTGGTTTTGTGTGCAATGATCTGGCAACTCGCGTTCTCCCTCGCGTTGATGGGGTGCTGTTTCCTCACTCATCGAAGGAAATTTTGATTAGAGTGAGAAAGTAAGGAACAGTTGATCAAATCGGCTTGATTTTTGAGGAAATTTTCCTCCTGCAGATCGCCCTCGCCGGGAATTTCCGGCTCCGCTATGGAGGAGCGAGTGCATAGCGAGTATGGCCGGGTGCTGTTTGGCGTCCAACAACGATGTCTTCTCGGTCGCTGATAACTGTGGTTGTGGTTAGAATCACGGAATGATGAAATCTGTAGCAACAATTGTCGCCAACAAGCGCGAGTCATTGACAGCTCAACATCGTTTACAAGGAGAACCAAAACTACCCAACGGTTGAGTTCTTTAAACTTACTTTTGAGTTGATGCCTCTCACTTGCTCGCTTGTTGTTGCCAAAAACGAAAAGAGAAAACCCAATCCAAAATTGAGTTCTATTCACCCAACTCGACTGTTCTGTGAGCCAAGTTAAAATTAAGTAAGTTGTGTAAAACTCAATTTTGAGTAGTTTGAACTTGAAGTTGAGTGAAAACAACTTAAAAGTAAGTAATCCTGTTTACATGCGAGTGAAAAACAACTTAAAATTGAGTGGGCGCTAGAACTCGAAATTGAGTTGGCGAACGGAACTGCCAACCTGGGTGAAAAGAACTCAAAATTATGTACTTTTATTTTCTTTCCGTGTACTTGTAAGCGAATGTTACTCCGATGTGCCTAATCATTTTGGCCAATGGTCTTTCATTATACAAAACAGATAACAACGAAAACGACATAATGACATGATGTTTGACAACAGGCTCTCCCTTTCAATTTTTGTTAGAGAAAAAGAGATAACAGGCGGTACCCCAATAACATAAACTATTTTAAGCTAGTACATATGAGTAAATAGTGTTGCCGTGAGGTACACTCGAAAATTTCAAATGTAAGTGCGTCAAATCAAATTTCGAGCCGCTTCGTCTGTCACTTCGTTTGTGGTACAACCAACAATCAATACGAAACTATCGATTCGACATTGGCTCACTACTTGACTAGCCTATTGGTCCCAAGGAAATCGTTAACGTACCCCAGTCTAGTCAAAATTCTAGTACTGCACAATGTTTGTTTTAATTCGCTATGAAATTTTGACAGATAAAATTAGGGGTTAGTGGAATTTCCTATGTTTCGAGGCGTGAATCGATTAGCTTGGGACCGAAGATAGTACCAAAGCTGAGCCAAAAAGTAGAGCTCGTTTATTCGGGACCTACTAGTTTTAGAGTTACCTCTATGGTACAACCATAGAGGTAAGGTAACCCTAAGACCAGAAGGTCCCGAAGAAGCGTGCTCAACTTTTTGGCTCAACTCTGGTACTTTCTTCAGTCCCAAGCTAATCGATGCACCCCTCGAAATTACTAAGTCAATAATCCACGAACCCCTCAATTTATCTGTCAACCTTTCATAGCGAATCAAATCAAACATAGTGTAGTACTAGAATCTCGACTAGAATGGGGTACGTTAATCGATGTACTTGGGACCGATAGACTAGTCCAGTGTGAGCCAATTTAAAATCAATAGTTTCGTATTGATTGTTAGTTGTACCAACCGGTGGAAACTAAAGGCCCACGCACATTAGATCCGGATCGGACGCGTTACGGCAAAGTGACAGCTAAATCTATTTCCTAAAGGCGAGAGTGCTGTTTTTAACACCGGTTAAAGAAGTAGTGGCAGCATATCTATGGAAGTTCTTCGAAATCATCGTGATGTCATGGTAACACCGGGTGATATCTCCCCTTTATTTTTCTTTTAACTTTCATTCCATTTTTATGAAACATTAAATGCTGGGGACGGACGGAACGGTCCCCTAGGGCACCCTATTGAAGCGAAATGGATGGGGAGAGTGGAAATGCCAAATCCCTGTCTAGCATTTCGTGAAAAGCGGGCGGGCGCTTCTCCCCATTCATTGGGACATCCTCCGGTTGGATGGCCTGTTTTTTGACCGGTTGTATGATCCTGTTGTTGGAAGGAGATTCTCATTTATCTCGTGGATCCACGTGGGCGATGTAGGCCACGGATTCACCCAACCCGTTTTTGGCCCGTCATACAATGGCAGGTTGAGTACAATTAGAGCCAGTAACCATAGACACGTTATTTCGCCTTTTTGGCTATATACGGGCCTCATCAGAACTACAAACACTGATAAAGCCGTTGTTCAGCTGTATAAAGCCAAAAAAGCGAAATAACGTGCCCATGGTTACTTGGGTAGTCCACAGTCTACCGGCAGTTGTCTTGAGTGAGTGGTGGTTCCATATCATCATATCATATCAGTGTTCCCAAATGTTATTTTTGCGTTTAAAATCTATCAATGTGTTTTTTGTTTGTTTCAAAATGTAGTTGATTTTTTTTTATTTAATTTCATCGTCTTGACAGACAAACAAACAGTTTAGATCACATGCTGATCTTCTATCACTTATTTAACAGTTAGTTTATAGTTTTGTTAGTAGGTAATGCAGCCAGGACCAAGACAATATACTATCGACTAAAAGATATAATGGTGTGGGTTGGGTTGATGCTTCACATTTCGTTATAGTATCTTAACACAAAAACTGCCTATAATCGCATATCTGTCCCTTATGATTGTTTGTCAATTTTGAGAAAACAACGATATGCGCTACCAGTTTGCACCTATTTTCATATTACGTATTAATACCAACAATCAATACGAAACTAACGATTTCAAATTGGCTCACTACTTGACTAGCCTATTGGTCCCAAGCAAATCGACTAACGTACCCCATTCTAGTATAAATTCCAGTACTACACTATGTTTGTTTTGATTCGCTATGAAAGTTTGACAGATAAAATGAGGGGTTAGTGGGTTTTCCTATGTTTCGAGGGGTGAATCGAATAGCTTGGGACCGAAGATAGTACCAGAGCTGAGCCAAAAAGTTGAGCACGTTTCTTCGGGACCTTCTGGTCTTAAAGTTACCTCTATGTTAATACTGCGGACACATATTCATTCTACAGTTTAATTGTCCAGAGGACTGTTATTTTCCATATGGGAAGGATTATAGGAAGTAAACACAGTACAGTGTTGTACTATTTTTAATCATTAAATTATTATGCTGTACAGTGGTTCAACATGAATTTCTTTGCACCAATTCAGTGCACCGAACCTTCTAAGTACTTGAAACTGATTTTATTATGGAAACAGTCTTCCTTATTTTATTGGTTTTATTACGTCCCTAGTGGAACTTTGCGCTAGTATTCAACTTAGTTTACTAAGATGCACTACCACAGTTGTTATTTGAGAATTTTTAAATACGATTACAATTTTTGCTTTAGTTTAATTGTAAGGCACTGTTTGTACTCATACTCTATGCCCAGGGAAGAATTATACGAAAAATCCCAGACTGGAGCAGGATATCTTACTGATCATCTAATATATTTTTCTCTTCCCAGCAGAGTTGACATAGGACTACGTCTTTATTAACTATACTGGAGATCACATTAAGAAATCGAAGATGAGTCATGTAACGGAAAATGGGGGTGTTTTCAAACGCATATTTCTCCAAAGTAATTATGTGAAATATGTCATGAATTATGCCATTCGACGAGTAATTTATTGGCATATAGTACAAATAGTTAAACAAAACAGAAATTTAACCAAAATTGAAAGCATCAAATTTTTCCATACATTTGTTTAGACCCCAAGGTGTCTTTCCTAACAGAGACTTCACATATTTCGTACCAAACGAAACAAACCAAAGCCGCATTTCCATTCGAACTTCTGACGTGTTCGTATCGTTCATAACGCAGCAGCTCAACACGGGCGATATACGGACCCGAGGATAGGCTTCCCACATGCAACTTAGCAAGAGCGCTCCAGCCAGAGAGGTAGTGAAGAAGCAACACCGCCACTGTTCGAGTACAGTTGCTCTTCGTGTGCCGGGGGTTAGGGTCTTCGCCGCGTTGATGCGGATCTTCCAGTTGTTGAACTACTCAGACAGGACATCCAAGTCTCTGTACAAAAAACTTTGTAACTAGGGGAAACCCCTTCTGGGGTTGCCGGAGACGAACCAGCCTTGGGCTGAAAGTCTCTTGAATAAAGATACAACAACAACATCAAAGCCTCTCTGGAGTTCAGCAGTAAGAGCTCCGATGACTCTTTCCTTGTAGACGATGGATGTGCGATCTACAAACAGAGATAACGTTCCACCATCTGGGAGAGCCGAAATGTTGGACGTGAACATGTTGAACCGAATGGGATCAAGGATACTTCCTTGTTGAACGCCCGCACCAATGTTGAAGGTCTCAGAGATATAATTTTAGATGATCTTCACGAAGAATATTGAAAGACCATATCGTTGTAATTTGTACACGAGATTATCATGCCAGACATTATCGAACGCTTTTTGAACATCCCACAATGCCATAGCAGATGTTTTAGAGACAGACTTTTTCTGTCTGAAAATATTTGTTACTCGAGTCAGTTGATGAGCAGTTGACCGACCTGTTTTAAAACCAAACTGCTCGTCGAGTAAGATATTAACAAACCTTGAAATTACAGGCCTTCCTCAAAGGCTCTACACTTTGGAGGGCACTGTGCTTAAAAAACGGTAGTATATAAATTCATATTTATATTCATTGTCTAATTTTCTCATAAAAACATTCTCTAACAAGGGGTAATCAACTTTGCACATTGTGCCAAAACACATGGTGGCACACTAATCGACACGTCATGTCACACGATGACACAAAATATAATATAAAATAGCATCACTGTTTTATGTTGCCATTTTGCCAATCGTGGTTAAGGTTTATTTCTTCGTTTACTTTAAAGTAAAGGGGAAAAGGATTGTTTTTGTCAGTGCCATTTTCCAGCGAAATTGTCCCCAATCATAATAAGAGATTGTATAATTCATGAGGCTCTCTTTTTCCTTATTCCATCTGGGGGATGAACCTCTACAGAAAGTCCACACGGCTTTTGAGAGATGTCAGGGAAGTCCAAACGAACTAGTCAGAGTAACCACACCCCGCAGAATAGGCCAGAATTAACTAGAATTAAGTATTAACTCGATAGCCATAGGATCCGGACCGAGGGAACAGACCCAATTTGAATCGCGGTCTTAATGAACGCAATCGGAACCGGCAGCAGTTTCAGGGAGATTAATATGCGATTCCAGCATGAAGGAACAACAAGCAGATACAAGGAGGAGGTAGTCATTAGACTGATGCAAAATTTGAAATTTTCGCTCCACAGTGCTCAAACGGTTCCAAATTGGGCCCTGATTAGCCTCGCGAAATTTGAACTCATTTAGTTAGAAACTGACTTGGCACAAACCATTTGAAGTTTATATGGGAATCACTATGGAGAAACCATAATTTCGGTTCATATCTATCTCAAAATTCACCAGTTCACTCTACTTTAGAAAATGATAGCTGAGCTTGTTGAAAATTTTCTCAGCTACAACTTTGTTGAAGACCACCTTTCGATCAAATATAAGGACAAAAAATATTAATGATTCAAGTCACTGATGTCTTATGATTATGCTCAATCAACTGTTCAGCAGGCAACATTGGTGTTTAGGCGCGTAGAATAGAGGACAAAAATCATGGCTACTATGTCACACTGCAGAATACAGTGTTGCCCACAATACAGTTGCTTAATCTTGCCATAAGATTATCAATCTCTTAAACAATTAATAACTATTTAAAATGACGTTTGGCTGAAAAACGATTTTCTGCAAAGTTGTAGCTGATAAAAATTCCCATAAGAATAGCAATGTAATTTGTTAACAGTACAATATGTTAAAAGAGTAGAAGACAATGAACAAAAAGTTTTGTTTCCCATAGTAATTTCCATATAAACTTCAAATGGTTTGTGCCAAGTCAGTTTCTTATCAAATGAGTTTAAACTTTCGGAGGCTAATCAGGAGCTGATTTGGAACCATTTGAACACTGTGGAGCGAAAATTTCAAGTTTTGCATCAGTCTAGTAGTCATCAAACGACTGCAACCAGTATCGAGATTCTGGACCGACATTTTGATAAACAGTGGACGAAGTAGTGATCCCCCATAAAGGGGGGGGGGGGCAGTTAGACGAATTTAGTACCTAACCACGACTGCTGACATTGGGAAGCTACTGGTTGGGTACTTGGTTTCGGTAAACGTCTGCCAGAATGACGCACGGTAGAGAACTGTCTTCTCCTGGATGGATAGCTTCTACCATCAGTCACTTCTAGTGCCACTTCCTTGAAGCGGATGACCGGCAACCAGCTCGTTGAATATTATCTTGAAATTAAGTTTCTTTTATAGTCCTTAACTTGAAAATGTTAACACACAATCTCAAAAGTCATAAGTGCAGGGTTGCCAAACTCATGGGTTACTGAGACTGATACCTTGATTGTCACACTTTGGAACGTTCGGCACAATGCTTGATCTAGCTTTCGACACAGATAAAGTACTCGGCACAGATTGGGATGTGCAGAGTTGAGCACCCCTTGCTCTCTAATTTTAATTCTACACACTTAGAAATAACTACTTTTACACGAGACGTAATCCATATTGGACGTAAATCATAGAACGTAAACAAACATTTCATGTAAAATTAAGTGTTCTCAAACCGAAACAACAGCTAGTCCACGAAGAGAACCTTTGATTGAATTGATTTTCACGTTTCTTTCAACTGATTCTTATGTCAAAAGGCCCGCTTACATGTGTCGGTTTCAGGAAAACGGAAATTTACATGACTTTTTAGTAGTGTTTAGCTTAATTTGTTCCGAAGATATTGATAAACGAAACTAGTGCTTTCTTGAAAATCACTAAAATAAGAAAATGCTCCCCTGGACCGTGGGGTGCTTCGATCAGCACAAACATTTGGATTCATAAAAGTTTGACCAAGTTAGACCAAATTAGTTCCAAATCGGAAGAGGTCAATTACACGTATTTTTTCTCGGTCACTTGGCACGGAATGACCCTGGGGAGAACCCACTATCTGGTGTTAGCGAACTGAAGACAAATCAACTAAACGTTGATGCAAGCCAAATTAAGCCAAGATCATCCTCCATTATCGTAGTTGGTATCGATTCCATTGTGTGGAGCAAAATGGAAGACAATCACGATGGCCGAAGTGCAGATGTGAAATCTAGCAAATTTAATAAAGTATTTTTCAGGAATCAAAAAACCATTTCCATACGAAGTTTTCAATTAATATTTACCAAGTCATTCGATTAACAAATACAAATTTGTGCAGATGGTAGTCCACAATTTATGAGCCAAACGCCTCTACTGCTTCTTAGTACTGATCCAAACTTAATTTTAATTAAAAATTCAACTCGCATACCAAAATCAATGCAACATAAATCTTTAATCAAACGATTTTTGCCACAAGAATGTTCTTAAGTCGCCAGCCCGGTAACCTATTAGGCGTCGACCGAGAAATGACGAAATTCCACGTTTTCGTTCAAGCTTCATTGAATATTTATACTTAGGATTGTGTGCACGGCTGGTTGCTAATACATACGCGGAATTTACCATCCACGCATGCAAGGTACACCAATTTGAAAAAGCAAATACTATTCAGCAACACTTACGAGTAGGCTTGCGAGGTATAGGCAAAGGCACCATTGCTTCTAATTTGAGACCAAGAACGAAGTGCACTTTGCACGAATGCAGTACGCACGCCATCTTCGACGTATGTAGGGTGGCCGACCGCCGTCGTGCCTTCTCGACGCCTACTACGCCTACCAGAGTGGGTTCGTCATCACATTTTATTCAGATTTAACCACCAGGCATCATCGAATCAACAGCCTTCGTTTTAATTATTGACAGCTTGTTGAATTTATTAATAAGAGGTAAACGTGTCAAATAGTTGGCGTGGAACTGCTCAGGTGCGTCAATCGATCTGGTTGTTCATTTTTTACCGAAGTACGGTAGGCCGAATGGGTCATTATGTGGTGTGTACATATAAACTGGTTTAGCATTGTCAACTAGCTTATGGCCTGTTTACATGTGTGCTGGTTCATAATGCTGCTTAACCAAAATTGGTGTAATCCGATCAAGTTTGTGCCAGAAATCAGCACCGATAAACTGTTTACATCATGCTAATAACCATATGTTTGCGCACCACAGACTCGGTAGCACGTGGATCAGCACAAGTGTAAACAGCCCATTAACCAGCTCAAACAACTAGCACGAATTTCCGTTGCTCCTGAAATCTCATACTGGTAGATGCTGACGTCCTGTGTACATTATGTCGACTACTTTTTAGTACAGTTTTAGTATACTAGCACCAGCACACCAGGAAACCCCATTAGGCCGATTTAAAACAATGAATGTCTATCAATGCAATTGCCCAACAAACATTGCAAGCTTAATTAGAGCTTATTCACGCAAAAATTTGCTTCTTCAGTTTAACAATAGCTTATTCAGCATTTATGGGGTGTTTACACTAGTGCTGGTGTATTGCTGCTAGTTTACTAAAACTGTACTAAAAAGTAGTCAGCATAATGCAAACAGGGCGTCAGCATAGAGGCAACTCTAAGACCAGAAGGTCCCAAAGAAACGTGGTCAACTTTTTGGCTCAGCTCTGGTACTCTATTCGGTCCCAAGCTAATCGATGCACCCCTCGAAACATAGGAAAATCCACGAACCCCTCATTTTATCTGTCAAACATTCATAGCGAATCAAAACAAACATTGTGTAGTACTAGAATTTAGACCAATAGACTAGTCAAGTAGTGAGCCAATTTATAATCGCTAGTTTCCACCGGTTGGCGTCAGCAACTACCAACATGAAATTTCAGGAACAACTGAAATTGGTATGTTGAAAAAAAGGGAAAAATTTGCCAAAAATCTAAAGAACACTATCCCTCGAAAGAAGTGCTCAATCTAGCCCCAATTTCCACTATACATTTGACCGATGTGACACAGAATAAATTAAGCAACAACACTCCAACAGGTTCGTCGATACGTGCTTCACCAAATTCCACAAATGGTTTGTGTTTTTTTATTATTTGCGCATCATCACACATTTAGCGAAATCAATGAAAGTTGAAACCTTATATTTACACTAGCGCTCCAGCGATTTTTCACGCTTACCCGGCGATACGTTCAAGTTAGTACGCATAATTTAGCGAAAATAAGCCACCATGTAGAGGAGAAACTTTTCGGTTCGTTTTCCGATTGAGTGTGTGTGTGTGTGCTTAAATAGCTCTAAGCGCACCACAGACAATGGCATTGTTGTGCTGCTGACCCAATATGGAGGAGGATGGTAATTATCTATGTCAAAGTTCCATAAATGTGAGGTCCCCCCCGTACGTGAAGGCATCGCTGACTTTCGCTGCGGCGGTGCTTTGTGTTGACATTTGACGTCGTTTAGGAATGCCGCGGCCTACTAAAACAATGGCTGCCGTTGATTGTGATTATGCAACAGCGAAAACGATATTCGGCTTGATTGATTTTTAATCTTTTCAACTGATCAATTACCCCGTCAGCTTTGCATCTGATTTGTGCGCCGGGCAACATGCACAGTTAGATAATCATATGCGTATTATGGCAGGTTCCGATCCAAACGGTTCAAATTCAATTTCCCTTCAATCACCCGCTGATTTTTCTGTTTTCACACTCCACCAAGTCCGCATCGAGTTGGACGCGATTATCGGGTGTTGGAATGGGATCGGATCTCGTCGTCGTTGTCGGAACCCATTGCCACCGTTCGGACGCTTCGTTTGGCTGCTTTGGCTGTGTAACATAGGTACTATTATGCAACGTCGATCGATCATACACATCGCGCTGCAACATAGTCAGCCCAGTCTGCGCTCTAGTGTACGTACAAACCTACAGAAAATCTACTTAACAGCTTGTTCCGTCCTAAAAAAGCGAAAGTGGCTAAGCAAGTTGGGATGTGGTGCATGGAGCCGACGACGTGATAGTGTGTGGTACGTGTGGCGAAAAAATCGCCTTTCGAGGTTCGAATCCCTCAGCGAGCGCAATGATTTATCACGTCATCGTGGTGCACCGTCTGATTGCTGGGCAACAGTGCAGTCAACATTTACCGTAGACCTCAAATGTCACATCATTTCGTCAATTTCAATCTAGTCACGAGTATCTATCTACATCAGATGACTAATGAACTGACAGAAAATTCAATCGAAAGTGAAATACTTTCTGTTCGCATGAGTTATTTCATCGGTGAGATGACAGAAGTCGGTTTTCACAAACGGGCAACACTGTTGCGGTATTTATTGCCGCAGGCAGCCTTGGAACCGGTCGTCCCTGCAAATCCCAGAGGCATGCACTTGGCGCTCGCTCTGATCTGACTGATTATGGATTCGATCTGCGCTATGGTCGATCGAGCCTGGGGTAACATTTCGTGCACCGGACTCTGGCTGCTTCGCGCGAGGACTATCGAAAGAGATTACCAAATTCCTTCGTCAGCCACGTTTGATGCTGTTGTAGGTTGTTGCGCACCAGGCTATTTACCTCGATGTGGACAGGGGAGAAGGGGAGAAAAAACGTCAAACCGGATAGTTTTTATGCTGAGTTGTTTTGCCTTGCGGGTAGCATTCCCTTTCTGCAGAGCGCAAGTCACTGTGTCAAGCGGGTAAAGCTACTACTAGAAGAGTGGTGGTAGTAGTAATGGTAGGCAGCGCGGCGCAACAACATTCATTCAACAAGCGACGAACCCCAACCGCGCTTATTTGGGTTGATCTTTTCTCTTTTTTTCCCTTCTTGAACTGGAACTGCTGACTGACAGCCAGTGAGGTAAACAGTGCACGAGACGTCGACAGAGAAAAAAATGTCTACGGTTGCTCTTACGACAGGTTTAACTGCTCTTGTTGCCTGCCGTCAGGCAGATGAAGTTTGTTGGTCGTAAAATTGTGATTCAATGGGTTAAATAACAATTTTGGAATGATTGTAAAATTGCGATCTTAGAAGTAAGGCATTCCTTGCTATTTTCTTTCTCGGTTAGCAAATTGAGCACTATTGACCGCCCGCGGTTGCTAGTCCGTTATTGCTTGATCACCTGTAATTTCTCAGAGAATCATCAGATGATGCTTGGGATTACCTATCATCCTCAATGGGTAAAAACTGGTAATCTCAAACTTTATGGGCAATACCAGCGCCGGCCGCGTCCGAATGCAGGTCAATAAACCCATTACTGTCGAGAATCTTGAGCTCAAAAGTTATACATATCTTTAAGATCAGAATTTACTAGGGTGACTCTAGTGTTCCTGTGAAATTTGTGTGCATGCAATATATCATGATTCAGGCTATGATTAAATTTGCTGTTTTCTGCAATGTTGTTTAGGAAGCCAAGACCTTTTGAATCGCGGACAGTTTAGGATTTTGTTGTTTTCTGCATTGTTGTACCTTTTGTAACGAAAATGGGGGCAGTTTTCAAACAAACATTTCTCAAAACCATTAACAGGAAATATATCATGCAATATGTCATTAGATGGAGAATTTATCCAACAACGTATTAGTCTTTATTAAAAATTGTAACAAAATAGGAATATTTCACAAACTAATCTGAAGAGCGGACGGATGGGATGGATCTATATTCTCTCGCACGGACATCAAGTTCCAGCTCGTGCGCAAATTTGCCTTCCACGGCACTTTCTGGCAAGACGGTAGATCTGATCGGAGCTTGGTGAAAACTGATTACGCAAGAATAGTGGAATAGGAAGAGCAGCCAAAATATTCGGCCACAAAAGGGTCTGCCAAATAGCTTCCACCATTAGGCATTCTCTGCTTGACCATCAAGCTGTACAGTCCAATTTTCTTTTCGCTCGCTCTCTCGAGTCGTTCGGTGTTTTAAGTCGGTCGTTTGGTCGTGTTTTCGTTTTGACTAGCAACGAGTCGTCAGTTCTCGCCTCTCTTGTACCAGTCGCTAAATCGGCGGTAGTGGAGCAACAATTGAATACCTCCACTCACCCGTTGAAAAACCAAAGGTGATGGGTCGCCAAAGTTTGAATGCAATCGCATTCGTTCAAGATGCCCCGAAAGGTGCCAGCAATCACACGGAATGGTTGCTTCAGAGTAATCCGTTCTCGGCACTCCCCCAAGAAGCAGATATAGATCCAGTTGAGAAACGGGAAAAAGTGCCCCCACTGTTCACCTCGACGAAGGAACTCGCGTTGCTCAGGAATGAGCTGACTATTCAAGCTGTGCTCGACGCTGGCAAACTACAACGCTGTTGGCACTTTTCTTCAGCTGAACCGGTTTGAGTTCTACTCTCACGACGTCCCTGGAAGCAAACCACTAAAAATGGTGATCCGTGGTCATCCAAATCTCCCTGTTGCGGAGATTAAAGCGGAATTGGAGCACCTTCATCAACATTTTTTCCCTTGTGATAATTCTTCGATAAGGACTCCACGGCTGCACTGGCGGCAGATTCGCGCGCTGTTCAACATCGTGATTCAGTGGGAGCAGTATCGCCCTCGGCACAACAACCTGGTCGACACCGCAATAATCGTGCTCCTATTGTCAACATGGACACGTTTCCAGTACTTCAGGCTCGTCGTATGGTCCCGAACCCCCACCATGGCTCTACTGCCCCGGGATTATCGTACGCCCGTGCTGTGTCAGGTGAGTCAGAAGACAATTCTCCACTCACAAGCGACGAACTAGTGATCCTCGTGACTGAGGTGATCATAATCTTGCGCACCACCAAGACACTACCTGAATAGCTTCGTGCAGTTATGTCTCTCGTGCAAAAGTATGGACCGTGAAGCCATCAAAATAGTCAACTGGAACGCTTGCTCGCACAAGGGCAAAATCATTGAGTTCGTTGATTTCCTCAATGAACATAGAATTGACATCGCCGTCATCACCGAAACACACCTGACGCCGGAGATAAATGTTCACCTCCCCGATTTTCGGCTCGTAAGACTAGACCGGACCAGGTCCTGCGGAGGAGGAGTGGCTATCGAATTAAGGAGAAATATTGACTGTCGTCTGCTACCGAGTTTCCAGCTGAAGATGATCTCAGCGGTGGGTGTGGAAGCCTCCACTCCTGTCGGCCCTATTACCATCATTGCGGCCTACTGTCCCAAACAAGTCACCAAGAGGGACGGGTCGGTAGCAGACCTGCGGAGAGACATCATCAGACTAACGCGACGCCGTGAGAAGTACATCATCGCTGGCGACCTGAACGCCAAACACCAGGCTTGGGGCAACAGTCGACGCAACCAAAACAGCACAATCCTGAACGACGACCTGCAAGAGGCTCACTACACCATAATAGCGCCGGACTCTCAACATGGGAGCTGAGTTCGGACCACTACCCGGTGGTGGCCGATGTGGGTACATCCGTCAACCGATTCAGCTGGGATCAGTTCCAACACTGTGTCGACTCCACTGTCAACTACGGTGTCATTCCGGAGACGCCCGATGACGTTGACCGGTGCCTGCGTTCCATCGAGGAGGCGATATCCCGGGCCAGGGAACAACACGTGCCAGTATCCAGACAGGTGAGCAATACTCTGAACCTTGATAGAATAACGAAAAATCTCATTAGACTCCGTAACTCCATTCGAAGGCAATAACAGCGTTCTGGCTTGCCTGTCTTGAAGACCCACTGTAACCGCCTAACAAAAGCCATCCAAGCTAGGATGGTGGACCTCAGAAATTTGCTAACAGGATCCGCTCTCTCCAAAATTGTGCAAAACCCTTTTGGAAACTAATGAAAATCCTTAAAAATAAGCCAAGACCCATTCCACCACAGACCCCACTGGATAGTCCCGGTGGTTCATCTGATAACTCCTGAAGAGAAGGCTGCCGCGACACTTCGTCAGCTCCCATAATCTCGGACAATTCATCGTCAGCCCTCACGAAGCTGAGGTTGCTGTAAACGCAACCAACCTCCATCAGATTCCTAATATTTTTCCCGAGGAATCCGAGATTACGGCTGACGAACTGTTGGCCTACATCAAATCATCTAAAAACACGAAGGCTTCAGGTTTCGACAACATTCTGAATCTGGAACTCAAACACTTGAGTTTCACATTCTACAACCATCTGACATTGATTTTTAATCTGTGCCTCCGACTTGGCTACTTCCCCTCGTGTTGAAAGTCAGCTAAAGTCATACCCATCCGGAAACCTGGGAAAGATCCTTCAAGTTATCGACCAATCAGCCTTCTCTCAGGGTTATCAAAACTGTTCGAAAGAGCAGTCCATCACCGGCTCCTAACATGTGCCGAAGAAAACAACTTGTTGACTCAGGTATTCCAATCTTCCTAGAAAAACGTGAATACGTAAATTAGAATAACAAATTAAACAATGATAGGCTCTTCATCTAATAGGCTAATCAATTAAAATGTTATAAAGGGTGTCCACGATGAAATTGCCACAATATGAAATTGCTCTAACTTTTTAACCGTTGGGTAGAATTTAATGAAAATTTGGGTGGATTTAGTTCATAGTGGATTATTTACATCCTGCAAGTTTTAAAATCCTGTGATCAAAACTCGCGGAAATGGAGTCGAAAGAACAGCTCGTGCGTGATAAATTCTTGCGCATTCATCACGAGAACAAGGATCTCTCGCATCGTTCCATCGCTAAAACGTTGGGAATCGCGAATTCCACGGTGTCGCGAGTGATTAAGCGGTTCGAGGAACGGTTGACCACCGATCGGAAGCCCAGAAGTGAAGGAAAAAGTATTCCGTACAACACCAAAAATCACAACCGCGTAGTTGGGGCCTTCAACCGAAATCCGAACGCCTCCGTTAGGGATGTGGCTAAGAAGCTGCACCTAAGCCGAAGTTTTGTCCAGAAGGCCAAAACTAAGGCTGGGCTTCGAACGTTCAAGGTACAAAAGGCCCCTAATCGCGACGAGAAGCAGAACAAGTCCGCCAAAACCCGTGCCAGGAAGTTGTACCTCAACATGCTGACGAAAGTTGAATGCTGCATCATGGACGACGAAACATATGTGAAGGCCGACTTCAAACAGATCCCCGGCAACCTGTTTTCACGGCCAAGGATAAGTTCAGCGTTCCGGAGCATGTCCGCACTCAGAAGATGTCCAAATTTGCGAAGAAATTCCTGGTTTGGCAAGCCATCTGCACGTGCGGGAAGCGGAGTGCACCTTTCGTGACCCAGGACACGATGAACGGACAGGTGTACATAAAAGAGTGCCTCCAGAAGCGGCTGCTTCCTCTCCTGAAGGCCCACAACGTCCCAACAATCTTCTGGCCGGATTTGGCCTCATGCCACTACTCCAAGGACATGCTGAAGTGGTATGCGGACAATAAGGTCAATTTCGTGCCGAAAATGTTCAACCCTCCCAACACTCCGGAGCTCCGCCCCATCGAGAAGTACTGGGCGATTATGAAGCAGCACCTTCTTAAACGACCTAAGGTAGTGAAGACAGTTGAGGAACTGAAGAAAGTATGGGTTTACATGCAAAAAACGGTTGATTCACAGGTTTCACAGGCAGAATCTTATGGCCGGGGTTAAGGCCAAGGTGCGGGCATTTGCGTATGGACTGTAAATAAAATACGAGTAAAATGGTAAAATGAAGTTTAATAGTTATTTCTCAATCCCTGAAAATTTGATGGCAATCGGATGAAAACTCGAATTTTGCGAATCAATTTTGTGTGTGGCAATTTCATCGTGGACACCCTTTAATAAAGGAAAATTATAATTAACAGAAATAAACGTAATTTTACTACTACTAGCTTCCCCCATCAGTTGCTGCCAGATAGTCGAACTGGTCGCAGATAACGTCAGAGTAGAGGGAAATGATGAACAGCTGGTCGAAGGGTGACCAGTGAATCGGGAAAAAGCCGGGAAGTCGAATTCACTGGCAAAAACCCGTGAATTTCGAAGACAAATTGGGAAACAATGAACTTCGACCTTTCCTCAAGAAAAATAAGATGTTGGACCTTGAACATATTTCAAGACCTTTGAACTGGACTAGAACGAAACTATTACGAGCATTTTAGAACAAGCAATTCCAAAGTAACTTTGAGCAGATTTTATAATGAAATCTAGAGATGAACTTAAAGATAGTTTCGACTAAAACTGCAAGTCACGAAATTTTCCTAGAATTCATGGAGTTATCCAGAATTTATAGAAATTATCCTTTACAGATCTTTAAACTTCCCCAAAAATTCTGGACTTTCCTGAAGTTATTGGGACTGCCCTTATGACCACTGAGCTTGTCTGAAGGTATCAAGAACTAGCATGTCTGAGGTTCTTGGAATTTCTACAGACTATCCCAAGGGGCAAGACAGCTTTTTATTATGACTAAAATCAGAGTTAATTTCGAGTAACTCTGAGTAACTCGCGTTAATCAATATCAAATACACATAGCAACTAGTTTCGGAACCGCAAATCGCCGACTGATCATTTTTACGATATCTTGATGACTTATACGGATTTATGTCACATAGCACCGATCAATCTGTTATCAGATATAAGCCGTCCTGCAAGTGATCTCATACAATTTCAACGGTTAGTAAATAAAAAAAATGCATAATTTCATCTCAAATATATTAAATGTCGGGTGGCTAGATGACGTCTGTATGGATTTTTCATTGAAGGTTTGTATTTGTTGAAAAAAGCGAGACTACTTTGATCAATTTTGAGTAATTATGAGTTCCTGAAATTTACTCGCTGCAAAACTAATCGCTCTGAGTACAGCTGACTTGCCCCTTGAACTATCCACAAGATCTAAGGACTTCTCTGAAGTTTTCTTGATATTCCTGACAATCTTCTTAAACGTTCCTGCAGTTGGTGGAACCACCTTGAATACCCAAAGCTTCCCTGAATTACCCGAAATTTTATAGAAGTTCTCAGATTTAACCCGAATTCCCAAGTATTTCCTTTCATTCCTTGGATCAGCTTTAAAGTTCTTAAAAAAAGTATGTTGACAACTCTGAACATCTCGGTATTCTTCTGAGGATATTTCTTGAGCTGCCGTAAAATCAATTAAACGGTCCTGAAAATCTCTTAACATTCTGACGATTTTTTGCAGTTCCTTGACTTTATTGCAGCTTCTGTGAAGTTTCATAAATTTGTATTGAGTTCTTTTAACCTACTGAAACTCTATAATGTTTTGCACTTCTTTGAATTTCTCACAGGTTTTTTTTCTCATTTTAACTGCCTTAAATAAATATTTGAAGCTCTGAGAACTTTCCAGACGTTCCCACAATTTTCCTGTTATTCATGGAATCACAGTAGGCATTGTTTGTTAAGATAAGTTCATTTGTTTACATTATTCGCCGGAGCAAGCACGTCACGACTCGATCCTGCACGCTCGAAACGAAAATCCCGGTCGATCCGCTCGAGAGTTAGCAAAATTAAATTTGTTGGTACCTACGGTGTGTGACGTTCTGAATTTTATACCTCGGTTGACCGGAAGAGTACCCCGGAAGCATGTAAAAACAAAAAGTTGTCTGGCAAGCAATCTGCAGTTGTGAGCTGAAAAGCGAAACTTTCGTTATTTCTGGTACCATGAACCAGCAAATTTTCCAGGAGGAGTGCCTAAGAAAAAGACTACTGCCTTTTCAGGAGCAACATGAGATGGATTGCCTATTCTGGCCGGACTGCCACTACTCAAATTCCACCAAACAGTGGTACAGCGAAAATGGCGTCACAGTGGTTCCCAAGGAGATGATCCCGGCCAATACTCCGGAACTGAGTCCAATCGAGGAATACTGGTCAATTGTGAAGCACATACTGAAGAAAAAGGGTGGAACTGCAATTGACCTGAAGGATTTCAAGCGGAAATGAAATTTTGCAGCCAAACAAGTGGGAACAGGGCTCGTGCAAACCCCAACAAGATTTTCGTGTCCGGATTTTTCCGGATTTTATTAAGGATCGACGTGGATCGGTGGACGTTTTATAGGTTCTCAGAACAATCCCGAAGTTATCAAAAGTTCCGTGAAATTCTCGGAATTATCATGAAATTCTAAAATTTGTGATTCTCGCAATTTATTTGATATTATAAAGAAGCTTAAAGACCCGAAAAAACTGCGTTTTGATTTTTGATTTTCTAAAAATATTGGAAAAATATATATAAAACCTAAAAAAACAGTTTTTTTTTATGTTTTCCTAAAGAAAATTTACGAGTTCCATCAATTTTTCTATGTCATCGTGCCGAAAAAATCATGCTGTCGATTTTGTTTGAAATCAAAACATTTTTCATGATGAGATCGAAAAATTATGTTGGACTCTATACAAAACCGAAAGGTCAATTTAGGCGGTTTTTTGAGTCCATAGCTTTTTGTAATATTTTTAAAAATATCAAACCTTATTTTTTTCCGTTTTCGCTTAATGGAACTAACATAGATCAGAATTTTTCTCAAATTTTCGGAGCTGTAATTTTCCTGATGTTAATGGCACTCCCAAATTCGTTGAAGTTTTCTGGACATTGTTCTTGGAGCATCTGTAAAGTTCCTGCAGTTTTATTTAATTAATCGAACGGCCCAGACCTTTTCAAAAAAAAAATCTGATTTACATCTGTAGAACTACTCTCAAAGAAACTAAAATTTTTAACCGAAGCGATGTTAACCAGGAGCTGCGTGGAAAAAACTGGTGAAATTCTAAGGCTAAACTACTTCAGGGAGACTGCGGATAATCAGTTGATAGCTTATGAAGTACTTTCTGTATAGAGTAATATTAAGTTACTGATAAATTGTATACAATTACAGCAATTTTAATAAACTACATTATGTCTACACGCTTAGATGTAATATTAAGGTGCTCTGAGACTGACATATACAAGCGTCAATTTTGACATAAAATTGAGTAATAATAGACGTAAATTCGAACTGTTCAGTCTCGGAGAACTTAATTTTATATGACATGTTTGTTGCCTATCCTTTATATCAAAGATGGATTCCGTCACATGTAAGATTAGGTATTTCTAAGTATGTAGAAGAAAATCGAATGCATTCCCTGCAAACTCATTCAAGACATTCACCAATTCTTTCGTAGGGTGAGGGTGATCTTAATTCACTCAAGAACTGTTCACGGGGTTAGACGAATTGCATCGTTTCCTGGACGAAGTGGCCAAAAGTAACTGTGATGATTAAATCGTCAAAACGCTCCAGATAAAGGGTGATACGGTCAAAATTTGGTCAATATCAACTTGACGTATTTCTTTCAATTTTGCATTTAAAAAACCTGAACACCCCTCATTTTGAAGGTGTGTGTGTGTAGAATGTTGCTCCTATTTTGATTTTGGAATTCACTCTTCAGTTGTCAAAATGCCGTCCAAGCAAGAAGAGCAGCGTATCAAAATTTTGCTCGCGCATCGCGAAAATCCGAGCTACTCGCACGCAAAGTTGGCAAAATCGCTAAAAGTTGCCAAATCAACCGTTACAAATGTAATTAAAGTGTTTGGGGAACGTTTGTCGACAGCCAGGAAGTCTGGATCGGGGGGAAATCGAAAACCGGAAGCCGCTGAGACGACAAAGAGAGTTGCCGGTAGTTTCAAGCGAAACCCTAACCTCTCTCTCCGAGATGCCGCAAATAAACAACCGTGCATCGAGCCAAAAAACGAGCCGGACTATCGACTTACAAGAAGGTAGTGACTCCAAATCGCGATGATAAACAAAATACGACGGCCAAAGCGCGATCCCGGAGGCTGTACACGACGATGCTGACGAAGTTTGACTGCGTGGTAATGGACGACGAAACCTACGTCAAAGCCGACTACAAGCAGCTTCCGGGACAGGAGTTTTATACGGCAAAAGGAAGGGGAAAGGTAGCAGATGTTTTCAAGCACATGAAACTGTCAAAGTTCGCAAAGAAATATCTGGTTTGGCAAGCCATCTGTACCTGTGGCTTGAAAAGCAGCATTTTCATAGCTTCCGGGACTGTCAACCAAGAAATTTACGTGAAAGAGTGTTTGAATAAACCTCTGCTGCCTTTCCTGAAGAAACACGGTTGTTCCGTACTGTTTTGGCCGGATTTGGCATCTTGCCATTACGGTAAAAAGGCCATGGAGTGGTACGCCGCCAACAACGTGCAGGTGGTTCCCAAGGACAAGAACCCTCCCAACACGCCAGAGCTCCGCCCAATTGAGAAATACTGGGCTATTGTCAAGCGGAACCTAAAGAAGACCAAAAAAACTGCTAAGGGCGAGCAGCAGTTCAAGGCAAACTGGCTTTCTGCGGCGAAGAAGGTGGACAAGGTGGCTGTACAAAGTCTGATGGCAGGGGTCAAGCGTAAGGCTCGGCAATTCGGATTTGGAAAAGCGGAAGCCTAACTGAATATTTTTCCTGAATTTTATACTAATTGAACTTGAAAAAGAAATTTAATTTGATTTTTTAAATAAACGATTTCACCGATTTACACGCGTTTTCCCTTGACCAAATTTTGACCGTATCACCCTTTAGAAGCAACGAAGCTGATAGACGATAGAAATTGACTGGATCAGAAGGAAGACTATCTCTTCGAAGCGGAATATTTCCTGGAACTGATAATTATCGAAGGTTACAAAGGTGCACAGTTAAAAATTCGTTATTTTATTAGTGATGTAAAATGTACAAATGTATGCATGTAAACTTCCTTTTCACGTATACTAGCAGCTTGCAAGAAATGTTGCTTACAAAGAAGGACAATTGCATACAATATATGGAATATTTCATGACATGTGTTATAAATTTACACGATCTGTAATGTAAACTTGAGTGATGTATGACGCTCCTTTTAGGTGCATCATAGTAACGCACACATAGACTAATTTTTTTAACTGTGTGGGGTTCAGCAAACTGTAACTTACTGCCTATTCCTCTTTGTTTGCTACGACGACGACAAAGAGAAGTAACCACAAGATATTTGCAAAATCGGAAAGGGATTCTCCGAAGAGGGCGCACACCGATTTATGCAAGCAAAATCTAGATATCTAGAGGTACAAAGTTCGAAAAAATAGTGTAAATTTCTGTTCAATACGATGCACATAAATGGAGCGTCATATCATATAAGTTTACATTATAAGTCGTGTAATGTTCTGAGACATTTCATGAAATGATGCAATTATTGTATAGAAGTGCCCATCTTTGTAAACAACATTGCTTACAAGTTTCTCGGTTGTGTGAAATGAGATACAAATTTCCGTGAATGTATCTTTCCATCACAATTAAAATTCAGAATTTTTTGCTGTGTAGTCTACAATATGACTAAGAGCAAATTTTATCACTTTTGGAAGGAATGATGGACACAGGACTTGTAGAGAAAGTTCACAACTTCCAAAGGATGCTCAAAGGACTTCGAGTGGAAGTTCATAAGACTTGTAGAGAAAATTTTCAGGTCTTCAAGAGGATGTCTACAAAACTATTAGATGGTTCAGTGGTCACCCTGCACTAACCGGAACTCTAGGACGATTTGGAAAACATAGAACATCTGATACATGCACACGGAAATAGGTGGCAAGAGATGTACATTGACTCTGTGAGATAGTTTAGATATGTTTCATTGCAATGCAAATTGTTGACTCAATAGATTTGAAAAACCTAGAACATGCCATGGTTGATCCAGAAGCTAAACTCCAGAACGATAGAACATCTGATATTAATGTAAATTAATCCTAAATGATGCATATAGACTCTTTGAATATGTTATGCGTACAATACATAACTTACTATATTTTACCCCCGAAATCTGCAATACAAATTGAAGTCACCATTAACTTTTGATGGACCTCCCGGGGTCCAATATAGGATTGTTTACATCCTATGATGGACCGTCTAGAATAAAATCACATTTAACATGAGAATTCAGCTTATAAACATGGTAGAAGCAATAGATGGGGTTGAATTACAGGCAAACATGTCTCATGGTTCCATAAATTGTCACTTAAAACAAATGTTCCACTAAAGGTAACAGTCTAATTACGTACCTTAATTTCGACCCTTTGTTAATATGACAGCTCCTTTAGTAGAAAATAAATCGGCATTCACTAAACCTTCCTTATTCGAAAGAGGTCATTTTGACACTATTGCATACATTTTTAAACAGGTCAAAATATGGGTCAATTTGAGCGTTTATTTTTATGGGTCACTCTTTCCTGAGCCTTTTGTATGGAAAAAATCGAAAAATTTAAGTATGTCAAATAATGTCAAAACGCCCACGGGAAACGTCCCTTTTTTGTTTTGTTTTCAGATTGCCACCGACACCGTGATTTGACCAATGTTTCCCATGAATCTGTTGCAGATGAGTTGTAAAAGATGTCTTCCGATCAAATAGTCCATTAAAGGCAAATTTACCCTAACTTGTCTCTACGAAAATATAATCATGTAAATTTATTTCAATTTTGAGTTAGGCCCTAGGGCCAACAACTGGAGCACTAGTGCCAAAACTGACACACTCACCATGTTTCGATATGAAACTCTATTGCAGGGCTGGTAGTGTTGATGCTTTATAATAGTAGTGACTTTAGTGACTAAAATTGCGGAAATAGTGACCAAATAGTTACTTGTAAATACTAAATAAGTAACCATTTATATGGTAACTTCAAAATTCAAATACGATTTGATATTTAAATAATTTTTTTTATGTCATGGAACTTAAATTTAAGTTTCATAAATTCCTCTAATTTAATCAAATCTCACAATAAAATCTCCTGTGAAGAGGATTTTAAGTGATATGAATAATTTACTTTTGCTTACGTTATACATGATGAATAGCAAATAGTTATTCCCATTTTTTCAAGATCTTGAACTTGAATTCGCTAAGAACTTTTAACAGAATTTCTTCAGAATCATCTCAGGAACTTTTTTAGAATAATTTCCCTTCTCTTAAACTTCGAGGCAAATAGCTTTTACAAAAATAAAATTGCATTCTTGAAATTCTTTGTAGAACAATCAACAAAATTGTTGGAAATAGATGATGTTCGTAGTTTGAAATGCTTAACATCAAATATCAGAACTAAAGTGGACATGTTATACGATAGCCGAGGAGATGAAAGTTAAGAGTTGATAGTTCCGTTATAGTACGGCAGTGTGAAATTTGTATATAGAGAGTAGAAACCGAACAAATGACAATTTTGAGGAAGGTACGAATTGGGTTGAGCATCTCCTTTACCAAGCTCATCCGTTAATGAGAAATGGTGAGAGGTATTTCCGCCTGCCACCACTGGGAAAAGGGATGATCGCCGATTTGCTCATGTACCTTCGATGTGCAGAAACAGTTCTATCGATTGTTTCACACTCAAGTCGCCATCTGACGTAAACAACTACCCGTTTCGTACCTTCATCAAAATTGTCCTTTGCTCGCTTTCTACTTTGTATACGGGTCATTCCGCGCCAAGTGGTCACAAAAAATTGCAAAAGTGAAATTGACCTCTTTCGATTTGAACCAAATTTGGAGGGAATGTTCATTTAAGTTCGAATTCTAAAATTCCAAAGTTGTATGCTGATCGTAGCACCCCTCGATCAAGGGGCACATTTTTCATTTTTCATTATTTTTTAGAAACCACTACTTTCTTTTGTTCATATCTCCGGAACAAATAAAGCTACAAATTGTATTAGGTATTGTTTTAATAATGAAATTAGCCAAGAAATCTAAATTTGTAACTTTTGTTTCTGTACAGTGTTGCCAAATATTTTTTTATTTTTGTTTGAAAACTTTAAATGCAGTTTTCTCGTAATACGTGTCGTTTAATTTTCATTTTAAGGACACCATCGTGTTCTTCATCCTTTTTTACATAAGAAACACTTAACGACAAAAAGTAATTTGCGTAGTTTCTGAGATATTGCATTTTGAATGAACGAAAGTCATAAATTATGAGGGTTATTTTTTTAACGTTTTCTCGTAATAAGATTAATTCTCATGACTAACTTTGTTAAATAATACTTGATGGAAACAAAATAGGTATGATAAAACCAATAATAGTTTTTATGTAGTGTTGACAATTTTAAATATTATTTAGTGGCTGAAAACTTTACACTAGTAATAATCTAAACGAATTGCATTATAAATTAAGACATTCCAATACATACAATATTGTATCAAACACTGATCGATTTGTTTCTTATATTTTATTATAACAATGTAAAACATAAATTACAATTTACTTATTTTTCTTCTCAAGGCTAGCACTTCGTGATGATTTCTTCCCATTATTATTCGAATCCACTTGCTTTGCACGTTTCGTTGCCACAACTCTAAAAGCTGAACCAGTTGTGGCACCAGAAACAGTTTTCATAATAATAGTATCAATACCAGAAGGAGCTGCTGCATGAATTGAACGAATACCGGGAATAGATGCAGCTGATGCAAAACGGTGGAACAGTATTTGTTTTCCTTCGGAACAGATCTCAGATGACACAAATCAAACGTTTGTATTGCAATTCTTCATTGCCCAGTCATAGAGCTCCTTTGGCGTGTGAATAGTGGCTCCTTGTAAACAAGCTCGCGTTGCCAATCTCTTCAAAGTTCATCCCAATCCGTCGCTTGGTCCTTTGCCATGTGCCGTAACAAAGTAGTGCCACTCAGTGGGCACTCCAAATTTTCTTTCGTGGAAAACCAGGGTACCGCACCATCGGAGAAGTACGAGATTTTGGACAACTGTAATACCTATGATTTGAGGTACTCTATGAAATGGCGCTGGAAAGCATGAAATGTTGTTGTGCTGTGCTCTAGAGTATCGGACATTATGACGCAGTTCAATGGTACAGCTTTATTCTGGTGTACAGTGTAGGCATCAAAAGTGTGAACGGTTGACAGCAAATAATTATAATGAATTTCTTGTACACTTAAAAAAACAAAAGAATAGTTTTCAGAGAAATCTGCCACTACAACGACTTCACCTTCACGTAAGCTATGACGAGTGAATTTGAAAAACTCGAAAAGTTCTAGTTTCGCTACAATATAGACGTGCTTTCGTACGGCTGGGATTGAAATGAATAACTCAAGATGAATTTTACCTGCAGGTGGCTGGTCGCCAGATGACATTGCACGCATACTTTCCGACCTTTGATAATTTTCAGCAAAGTTCTTATTGTACACGTCATGAAACCGTGCAGAAATTGGTTTCAAACTCTTGCGACGAATAACTGTATGCAGATTCAATGGGTTGCAGCACTGTTGTTGCATTGTCGCATACATGTCTCCATATTGCTTAGCATGGCCATCACAAACACTTTTCAGTTCCGTAACACCAGAACGAAGCTTGTAATTGTGTTTCACTGTTCGGGACCTACACCACTGCGACCAGTAATTTGATCTATTGTAGTATTTCTCGTGTCCTTAGTTTAGTGCATGTCGCATTACTCCATCAGTATTGAGAAATGATGAAGTATTCGATTTTTTTAAAGTTGTCATTCTTGCATTTATCTCAAGGATCCAACTCTAATTGAAAGGTCCCGCTATTTATACCCTTCGGAGTATTGAAACACCCTCCAAAGGCACGCCCCTTTGTCAGTCAAAATTGGATTCCTTAGCAACAAAATTAAGGAATGACACCGATATTGACCATGCATCAGAACCCTAGTCTTAAGCACTTCAAATTAGGGAACAATGAATAGAAGATTAGGAATCACATAGATGAAGACTAACTAACTCATTTTTTCCTTGTTTCAAGATCATCCTCGGTGGACAAAGCCAAGTCTTGTCACTATCAACAAGGCATAAAAAGTAACAAGGACTAAGATGTGTTCCTTTGATTACTGAAACATCCTGTTCCCCTAGTTTGAAGTAGTCAGGACTAGGAATCGGTGGTAGATCTTACATCCCTTAACGTACCACGAAAAGCTGATCTACCCACTTAATTGTGTTTCTTGTGTGTTTTAGGGTGTCGGAAGGTGTTTATGGGTGTTTCTGCATGTAGACCTATCTGTTAAAACGTTTATTGAAAATTAATGCTTACTGGCTAGCATTACATCCACTTTTGTTTATAATCAGAATTCTTTTTTTTTTGCTCTCCAAAAATTTACCAATTTAATCATTCACAGTGAAAGCACGGAATTTCAGAAATAATGCACACGTCAATGTTAACAACTTACAGGAATTCAAATTCGCAACCCTGATCGTCATCCGCAACACCTATCTAAAAGAATGTGCTGTGTATGTATGTCTGCAGGTCCACTCCGATCTCAAAAAGTACTCCCTCAGTCTTCGCATTCTGATGTCATGATGCTTGACATCCTGGCTCAAACCAGTAAAGTCCTCTCGAATCCATCCCAACCGAATTCCAGTCGCAATCAAGCCCAGATAACCAAACCGAGCACGCCCCTTTCTAAGCAATCTCTGGATCTAAATTTCGCAAAAAAAAAAAAACGAACCTATTTGTAAGCGGCAGCTAGTAGGATGGATCTCTCTGATTTGGTATTGTGTATATGAAATCCACGACGAAAGGGTATCAAACACATTAGAAAGAAATATCTGTCTTCAGCTATCGATCAATAATTGATATGATAGTTATTATCCGCTTCATTCATATACAGTTACAGATATTCTAGCTTGTTAGAGGTTGAAATTGTCTGTTTTTCAATGTTGAGCTTGATGTTGAATCTTCTTTCCTAATTGCGGGGGTGAGGGCTACTTCGGTGTCCCGATCAGTTTTTTTTGTGGAATCCTACCGATTTCTGGAGGTCCCTCCTTCAGAAAAAAAATCAACAAAAACAAAAAGGACATCAAATGAATGGCAGTGCTGCCAGAAAAGATTGAAAAATTGGTTCTCATGTGTTTGAGTGTGTCGAAGAGTGTCGAAGAGTGTTTTTGATGTGTTTAACACAAGGTGGCAAAGTGGCTTACCCCCTGAATAGAACACACCATTTTCCACTCGGTATCTGCAAACTTCTAATAAACTAGACAGATGCGCCAGAGATGCTTAAAACATAGACGCCTAATATATAAAAAAAAATTAAAAAATGTCTTATCTTAATAAATAGTTATTTTGGCGTTCTTGTACCAAAAATTAACGATTTAGGTCCGTTGTGCACTTACCTTCTGAAAACTTTTAAAATAATAGGTTTAGATATTAATTCCATTGCTTTAGAAAATGCATCAGAAAAATAAAAAACACTTTTCTTTAATTTGTTTTCCGAAAATGTTACATTGCATTGAACTTTGTTTTAGATAGTCTATCTTATGTAAAAATGCTGTGGGATACGACGGTGCAATCAAACCAAATATTTAGATGCATCAACTTAAAAAATCACGTTTAAAGTTTTTAGTCGCTAAATAATATTTAAATTTGGCAACACTGTTTTTGGTAATGTAATAGATTTTTTTTCCTTTAAATATTATTTTACACAATAAGTCATGATAATGAATCCACTTATGAAAAGGAAATGGAAAAAAAAAAAATAAAAAAAAAGGTTTACCCTCATAATTTATGACTTTCATTCATTCAAAATGCAATATCTCAGGAACTACGCAAATCACTTTTTGTCGTTATGTGTTTCTTATGTAAAAAAGAATGAAGAACACGATGGTGTCCTTAAAATGAAAATTAAACAACACGTATTATGAGAAAACTGCATTTAAAGTTTTCAAACAAAAATAAAAAATATATGGCAACACTGTACAGAAACAAAAGTTACATATTTAGGTTTCTTGTCTGATTTCCTTATTAAAACAATACCTAATACAATTTGTAGCTTTATTTGTTCCGGAGATATGAACAAAAGAAAGTAGTGCTTTCCAAAGACTCACGAAAAATGGAAAATGCGCCCCTTGACCGAGGGGAGCTCCGATTAGCATAAAACTTTGAATTTTGAAAATTTAAACTTAAATGAACATTCCCTACAAATTTGGTCCAAATCGGAAGAGGTCAATTTCATGTGCTGTGTACACTTGGCGCGGAATGACCCATACACAATTTTCACACTGCCGTACTATAACGGAACTATCAACTCTATAGTTTAATCTCCTCATCTATTGTATAAAATCTCCACTTTAAGTCTGATAATTGACGTTAAGCATCCCTGAATCCATAAATCCAGAATTTCCATGCAATTGACCTCAGAAATTTCATGAATTTTTGCTTAGAATAATCTTGGACTGCTCCCCTGCATTCAATTGGAAATTCAATTCGTATTCTCCTTAAAATTCCCATAGTATTTCCTCAGCATTCTCATAACAAAAATCCATCACAGAATAACTTTGAAAATCTTTTCAGAATTCCTTTGAGATTGAACCCGCAAAATTCTTCTCGGAATTTATTTCGAACTCTTAAGAATTTTCTTGGAAGTATCTTCAGAAATCACCCCAAAATGCTTTTAGAACTATCCGTAGAGACCATCTTTGGAGTTCACGGGATTTTCATGAAATTTTCATCAAAGCTCCCTTAAGCAACATTTCAGAAATAACGTTGAATTCTTATTAGAATTGGACCTAGAATCCTCAGAACTCTCCTTAAAATTCACTCTCAATTATATTGGAATTATTTCCAAAATTGTTTCGGAGCTAAATTTTGCGTCTCTAATACTTTAAACAATAATCAAAAGCGACGCTCGTATGTGTTAAGCCAAGTTTAGCTATGTAGGTAAACCTGGCTCAAGATTTAAGCGGAGATAAAGAAATCGGTCCTCAGAGCACTTAATTTTACATGAGACTGTCGTAGTCTGTACTTTGGTATTCTTCTCTGATATATATCTTGGTGTCATCCCTAGAATCCTTTAAAATTCTCTTAAATTTACTTTTGATTTTTTAAAGTTCTCAATCACCCTGAAAAACTTTTGAAAATCTATCACAGACAAATACCTTTGGTAAGTTTCCTAGGTTTACAATTTATTTTCTTAGAAAGGAGATACATTTTTCCTGATTTATAATAGAAATTGTAGGCATTTCCCAATAGTTTTCCTGGTGTTCTAAAGTTTTGTGGTTCACTGGTCACCCTGGTTAAAATTTCCAATTTTTCAACAGATATGTATATTTTGTTAAAACTACTTTAGACTTTCTTAGTGCCAAGTACCCAATTTAAGCATTTCGTTGATATTTTTTAATTTCACTCTATTTTAGTAGTGAAAAAGTGACATTAGTGACTATTTTTAGGGAAATAGTGACTTTAGTGACTTTTTGGAGTAAAATGTGACTTTTTAGTGACTGGCTTCAAAATAGTGACCAAGTCACTAAAAAGTGACCTGCTACCAGCCCTGCTATTGTATATTACTGGACTGAGCGAAACAAAATTCTTAGGGATTATTTTTAGTGCAGAAGTCTACTTTGGTGGAAAATATGCAATAATATTTAAGTTAATCATTAAAACTTTGCATGAAACACGTGAAATCCAAACTTATGTTGGAGAGACTTAAACGCTTGTAAAGCACGAACCTAGCAAACGCAAAACATCGAAAGACGAGGCTTCTATAATTCTCTCAACTCAATTGCTGCTCCACGTAAATTTCGATCTTCGATGCAAAATCTAAAAACTGAATAGTTGCCATATAATACAATTACCCAAAAAATTAAGTTTGTCGATTTTCCTATTGAGAAAACCGCCACATTTCCAAAAAACAACACCGCAAAACCGCCTAACTAATGATTTCAATTACCCAAACAGTAATAACCCACATCCCTCATTTGGATCACACTTCTACCGAGCGACCAACATCAACAACAATTCTCCCGCAAACAAAAATCTTCATAACCTAGTTAAGTAACAACATCATGTTGCGGCTTAATCTTCCTGCCCGTCCCGACTCCCGTCATGCCCATCATCTCACTCTGTAGTGTAGGCACTGCTGTTTGATGATTGCCCGTGGTGAATATTAGGGCCTCACACACTGACGTCGTCGTCCGCCAGGCCACTGCCACTCCACCCCAGTACGCGAGTTGTGTCAGTTAATTACACCACACGTAATCACCACGGCAACGGCGGCGGTGCATCGCTTCGAGTACAAGCTATTGCTGCGCGGCGCACCTCATTTTTCTCGCAGCTCGCGCAACAGCAACAAAAAAAATGGAGAAATGTACACGGAAGCTGCACACAGCTCGCACAGTCTGATTGCGAATTTTCACAACTTTGCGACGGAGATTCCAGTTTCATAATCGTCATGAAAAAAGGTTATTGATCAGTTCATAATATTTACCTTCTTATCGTGATGAAGCTCGCTCAGCCCGTGTAGTTGGATTGGAAACGTCGGTGTCTGCAACCTGCGACCTGCTTTCTCACTTCAAAGTACAAGTTTTTTTTCTGGGCTCGAATCAACTGACCGCAGTAGCGCAACTTAATTGTTTTCCTCTTCACGGGCCACCGAAAAACAAAATCTTAATTTGATTGTAAATGCTGTGTTTCGCCGCTCTTCGCGCACTGTCTCTATCACTCCTCACTTAAACAAAAGCCAGCTGAAATGGAAAACTATGTTAATGATCACTTTTACAGCTGTTTTCTTCTGATGGTTCTCTGGCCGCTTGAACAAATCGAATCAGCAACTTTGCATGCACTGAAATTCCCCGAAGTGGGTAGATTTTGGACAATCAAGTAGGCACTGAAAATCACACAAACACCAAAAGCACTCTACGATAGGGAAAATGCGCAAAAAGCTGAACAATCACCAACGCTGAGCACGTCTCTTCTCGGCTCTCCAATCACTCTTGCTATATAGCCTACTCATCCAAGCAGTCATCGGCAGAAAAGAATGTGCGAGGAGTTTGAAGCTGAAACTGAATTTGATATCTCCGCTGGGACGCGGGACCACAGCGGCGACAACTTCCTCCACTAAGTGCGCGGTCGGTTTTCGCCTTTGCTTGGCTCCGCTATTAGAGAGTCCCTCACCTAGCTAAAACCCATAGCAAATCAGGCAAAAACCGATATTTTCACATTCGATTATGCCGATTTCACAATTTTTCGTCTCTTTTTTTCCCCCTTGATCCAAAGATCCAATGCCGCGCGCCGCGACTTGTGGGCTCTTCCAATGGGTCGGCGCGTAGTAGATATATAAGTACTTCACGTGGCTAGCAAAGGTAGCAGCAACAAAAAAGACGTATTTTCCTCCTTCGTTGTTGCAGCTGTAAAACCAGCGATTCAAACCGTGCACTTTAGACTTCAAATATACTAAATAACAGAAAATAGAAAAGCAACCGCTGGAAAACCACTAAAAGAGTCACTCAAAACAACAAGGGCACAACAGAGCGCCGCGGCCCTCTACGTTTAAAGTCGTGGTTTTCGATGCACCTAAAAAGCAGACCTGCTCACTCGCGTGTGGATAGCTCGTCTCTTCGACCTCTCAAAACCACTGTTTATCGAAAACTAATCCCGCGCACATTTCTCTGCGCTGGCTGAAGTCCCAAAGTCGTGATCGCGCGGAAAAACACGAACCACTCACGGCAGCTGGAACTCACTCTCGCTCACATTCGACTCGCTCAATTCACTCATTAGGAGATCTCTCCGCGAAAAAAAAAAAATGATCAACAAATTTAGACACTTGATTATTGCTGCATGTTTAAAAAATTTACTCAAGGTACCGCAAAGCAAAAGCAAAAGCCTACGCGCGCGACCTGTTGATGTCTTTTTGCAACCTGTTCTGGGGCACCTCGTCGCGGCGCGGCATCGGAGAGGCATGGTGCGGGGAGAAGCGTGCGCGCGCAGATCGTGGTTGCACTTTTGTGGGGTTTGAATTTCAAAACAGTTTGGGAGTCGCTGGCGTTTTGAGTAGGCTTTGGGAAAATTCGGGGTGACTATAATAGCGACACGAACGTGTGCTTAAAGGGCAAGTGCAATTGATCTGAAAATGGTGGGTGTTGTAATTGATTTTTAGTTCAAAGAAACGAGTCATTGTTTACCTACGGAATGCGACGGACGAGTGGGATTTTTTTTTCAGATGGTGAATGCTTTCTGAATACAGCAAACGGTCGCTAACTTTCAAACTTTCATAGTAAATCAAAACAAGCATAGTGTAGTACTAGAATTTCGACTAGAATGGGGTACGTTAATCGTTTGCTTGGGACCAATAGGCTAGTCAAGTAGTGAGCCAATTTAAAATCGTTAGGTTCCACCGGTTGCTTTAACTGAAATGTCTTTGAACTGGAAGTCCGCTAGTTGAAACAAGTTTCAGCTAAGGACACGATTGAATGGGATTCCATTTTCGAATTCGATGTTTTACCACTTTGCCGGATCCACATTTGGCGATTGTGCCGTGTGAATAAAAGTAGTAAGTTCTAGTTTACTACAGTTCGAGTAGTAAATTCTAGTGTTTGTAATTATTCGGAAAGCACTGACTCACTTCAGAAGTGTATTGAATCACTTCAGAAAGTACTGAATTGCTTGAGTATAGTTTGGAATCACTTCGCGAAGTTCTGAATACTTTCATTGCAGTTTGGAATTACTCCGAAAAGTTCTGGATCACTATTGAATAATTGCATAACTTTAAAAAGTAATTATCACTTTAGAAATGTTCGAAATTCCTTCGAAAAAGACTGAATAGGTTCATAAAAGTTCAGAATCACTTCGGAAAGGACTAAGTCATTTAAGAAGGTATTGAATTATTTATTAAATGTTCGAAATCACTTCAGAAAGTACTGAACCACTTCAGGAAATATTGGCCTAACTTTTTTTTTAAATATACTTATTAACGATTCTATATCCAATCATTTCGTAAAGTACTGAATCACTTTAGAAATGCTTCAGCTTTTGAAAGTACTGAATCGATTCAGAAAAGTTTGTAGTCACTTCAGAGAGTACTGAATCACTTTAAAAATGTTCGAAGTCACTTCGGAAAGTACTGAATCACCAGTTTGTACTGAAGTAACTGAAACACTTTATAAAATTTAGGAATCACTTCAGTTGGAAATCACTTTGGAAAGTACTGAATTATTGCGGAAAGTTTGTAATCATTTCCGAAAACACTGAATTACTTCGAAAATACTGAATAACTTCAGGAATTTTCGGAACCACTTCTTAAGTAATGAATAAAGTAAGACAAGTTCATAATCACTTCAGAAATCACTTCATTTTAGAAAGTACTGAATCACTTCCGAAAGTACTGAATCACTTTAGACAAGTGTTAACAATGCACTGAATCACTTCAGAAAAGTTTGGAATGCACTGAATCACTTCATAAAAATTCGGATTCACTTCTAGAAGAACTGAATCACTTCAGAAAGGTTCCTAAATACTGTCTTCGGAAGTACGAAATCACTTTAAAAATATTCTGAGTTACTGAGTAACGGAATGTACTGAACCACTTCGGAAATATTCTGACTCTCTTCGAAAAGTACTGCATCCACGAACTCGGGGAATCAACTCTGCACACTGTGCCGAAGCACAGTATGGCACTCTGTTCGGCACGTTAAGGCACACGCTGATACGTATGACACGAACAATATTATATAAAACGGCAACATTGTTGATCGCTGAAGTTTTTCTAATCGATTTACCCGTTGCTAAGGTTTGTTTACTCCAAATGAAAATATCCGTCAATACTGATGTAACAGTGATTAATACTAGAATTATAAAAGTTTATTGAGATGTACCAAGTTTGGTGCCATGTTTAAAGTGGAAGTGGAAGAGTAGCCCGTGGAGTTTCCGCAGGTTCTGATACTGAGGGCATAGGCATAGAATGTGCTCGATTGAGGCTTAGGGTTCTACAACCGACGCAAGTCCTGTGGAAGGGCGTACCACCGAAATTGTGCGAGATCTTGCTGTGACCGGTCCTCAAACGCGACGCTATCTTCTGATCCCACTGGTTCAACGGTTCTATTCACTTCCTCATCGTCCCTTTGATCCGTCTGATGTAGAGGGAGCGGTTTTGGGCCCACTTCACGTCCCAAACTTCCCATACTTTGCTCACGATCCAGCGCTTGACATCGTGTAATGGTACTTCGTTAGTATAGCGAGGGGCATATGGTCTTGCCCCAGCCCAGAAAGTCAGCTTCAGAATTGCCTGGTATTCCGCAGTGCCCCGGAACCCAGCAGAATACCGTGTTTGGTGGCGCGGACTTTATCGTCGATTTCAGGGCTTGTTTGACGCTGTGCGAATCCAAGAGGACCAGGATCGGTCAGTCCGAGGTCGTTGTAGCAGCGATAACGATGGCAGCAGCTTCAGCAGAGAAGACAACATGGCGGCGGTAAGCTGCAGATGGTTGGTGTGATGTTTCCGGCAAGACCGATATCGACTCCGGTCCGTTGCAAATGAAGTTTATAGGAGATATTAATATCATAAACTACATATATCAATTATCAACATGATCGATAATAACCTAACCATCTTTTGAAATTAGGGAGCAAATTTAGGAAAAAATAACATTCATTTCCGTTTGTCAATGAACCATCCATGAGAGCTTGAAGTTGTAAACAAACAACCTCAAAAGCCATAGCAGCAGGGTTGCCAAACTCATGGGGTACTGAGACCGACAGTTTGATTGCCACAATGCGGCACGTTCGGCGCAACACTGGGCACAACTGTTGGCACAGATAAAGTACTAGGCACAGATTTAGATGTGCAGAGTTGAGTACCCCTTGACCACAGACAAACAGACATAACAAGCATTTAACGGACAATTTAAAAATATCGTAGTTGGTAGTACCGCCACCTGTGGCGCACATAGTCAATTCCCTTGCGTTTGACGTTTACACACTACCGCCATCTGTTCAGTGTAGTGCCCACCACAGCAGTGATGGAAAAGTTCATCAAAGTTCCTTATGACTCGCGAACTTTTCCCTTGGTGAACTTCGTGGAATATCGCGAACTTTTCCAACACTGCACCACAGTGTACTCAACAGATGGCGGTAATGTTTTAGCGACGATGTTTTACAGTGAGAAATATTCAATGTGTTATGTCTGTTTGTCTGTGCCTTGACTGTATCACTTTATAAAAATGCTAGATCACTTCTAAAAGAACTGAATCATCCAAGAAATATTCAGAATAAATTATAAATAATACTAATTCACTTCAGAAAAGTTCTAAAGCACTTTGGAAAGTACTGACTTACGTTTGAAAAATTCGGAATCACTTCGGAAAATATTGAATCACTTTAGAACTGATAGGAGTCACAATCGTGAGGTAGTGAACCACTTCAGAAATTATCGAAATCACCTCGGAAGGTACTGAATTACTTGAGAAATGCTCGGAAACATTTCAGAAAGTACTGAATCACTTCTAAAAGAACTAAATCACTTCAGAAATGTTTGGAAAATATTGAATCACTTCATAAAAGTTCTAAATTACATCAGAACGTGCTGCACTACTTTTGAAAAATTTGGGATCCCTTCGGAAAGCACTGAAAAAAAAAAAAGTACTGATTCACTGCAGAAAAGTTGAAAATCACTACGGAATTAACTGAATCTATTCAGTAAAAGTTGAAAATCACTACGGAATTAACTGAATCTATTCAGTAAGGTTCACAAACACTTTGGATAGAACTGAATCATTTCTGAACTGTTCGGAATCACTTTGAAAAGTAATGATTCTCCTCTAGAAAAGGTTGGGATCATATTGGAATGAACTGAATCAATCCATAAATGATCATAATCATTTCCTCAAGAACTGAATCATTTTAGAAAAGTTTGGAATCACTACACACGAAAATAACTTCAGGAATATTCGGAACCACTTCGTAAGTAATGAATGACTTTAGACAAGTTCATAATCACTTCAGAATCATTTCAGAAAGTACTGAATCACTTCCTCACAATTCGGGATCACCGAAAGCACTGAATCACTTTTGAAAGATTAAAAAATGCACTGAATCACTTCATAAAAATTCAGAATCAATTCCTCAAAAACAAAAATGTTCGGAATCACTTCGGAAAATGTAATTCATCTGTTTCTGATTTAGATTTTCGAAGTGTTTCCGAACATTTATTAAGTGACGCAGTACTTCCCGAAGTGGTTCCGTACTTCCCGAAGTGATTCCGTACTTCCCGAAGTACTTCCAAATTTTTCAATTTTTTTTTGTTGTTGTTGTTGTTGTTGTTGTTGTTGTTGTTGTTGTTGTTGTTGTTGTTGTTGTTGTTGTTGTTGTTGTTGTTGTTGTTGTTGTTGTTGTTGTTGTTGTTGTTGTTGTTGTTGTTGTTGTTGTTGTTGTTGTTGTTGTTGTTGTTGTTGTTGTTGTTGTTGTTGTTGTTGTTGTTGTTGTTGTTGTTGTTGTTGTTGTTGTTGTTGTTGTTGTTGTTGTTGTTGTTGTTGTTGTTGTTGTTGTTGTTGTTGTTGTTGTTGTTGTTGTTGTTGTTGTTGTTGTTGTTGTTGTTGTTGTTGTTGTTGTTGTTGTTGTTGTTGTTGTTGTTGTTGTTGTTGTTGTTGTTGTTGTTGTTGTTGTTGTTGTTGTTGTTGTTGTTGTTGTTGTTGTTGTTGTTGTTGTTGTTGTTGTTGTTGTTGTTGTTGTTGTTGTTGTTGTTGTTGTTGTTGTTGTTGTTGTTGTTGTTGTTGTTGTTGTTGTTGTTGTTGTTGTTGTTGTTGTTGTTGTTGTTGTTGTTGTTGTTGTTGTTGTTGTTGTTGTTGTTGTTGTTGTTGTTGTTGTTGTTGTTGTTGTTGTTGTTGTTGTTGTTGTTGTTGTTGTTGTTGTTGTTGTTGTTGTTGTTGTTGTTGTTGTTGTTGTTGTTGTTGTTGTTGTTGTTGTTGTTGTTGTTGTTGTTGTTGTTGTTGTTGTTGTTGTTGTTGTTGTTGTTGTTGTTGTTGTTGTTGTTGTTGTTGTTGTTGTTGTTGTTGTTGTTGTTGTTGTTGTTGTTGTTGTTGTTGTTGTTGTTGTTGTTGTTGTTGTTGTTGTTGTTGTTGTTGTTGTTGTTGTTGTTGTTGTTGTTGTTGTTGTTGTTGTTGTTGTTGTTGTTGTTGTTGTTGTTGTTGTTGTTGTTGTTGTTGTTGTTGTTGTTGTTGTTGTTGTTGTTGTTGTTGTTGTTGTTGTTGTTGTTGTTGTTGTTGTTGTTGTTGTTGTTGTTGTTGTTGTTGTTGTTGTTGTTGTTGTTGTTGTTGTTGTTGTTGTTGTTGTTGTTGTTGTTGTTGTTGTTGTTGTTGTTGTTGTTGTTGTTGTTGTTGTTGTTGTTGTTGTTGTTGTTGTTGTTGTTGTTGTTGTTGTTGTTGTTGTTGTTGTTGTTGTTGTTGTTGTTGTTGTTGTTGTTGTTGTTGTTGTTGTTGTTGTTGTTGTTGTTGTTGTTGTTGTTGTTGTTGTTGTTGTTGTTGTTGTTGTTGTTGTTGTTGTTGTTGTTGTTGTTGTTGTTGTTGTTGTTGTTGTTGTTGTTGTTGTTGTTGTTGTTGTTGTTGTTGTTGTTGTTGTTGTTGTTGTTGTTGTTGTTGTTGTTGTTGTTGTTGTTGTTGTTGTTGTTGTTGTTGTTGTTGTTGTTGTTGTTGTTGTTGTTGTTGTTGTTGTTGTTGTTGTTGTTGTTGTTGTTGTTGTTGTTGTTGTTGTTGTTGTTGTTGTTGTTGTTGTTGTTGTTGTTGTTGTTGTTGTTGTTGTTGTTGTTGTTGTTGTTGTTGTTGTTGTTGTTGTTGTTGTTGTTGTTGTTGTTGTTGTTGTTGTTGTTGTTGTTGTTGTTGTTGTTGTTGTTGTTGTTGTTGTTGTTGTTGTTGTTGTTGTTGTTGTTGTTGTTGTTGTTGTTGTTGTTGTTGTTGTTGTTGTTGTTGTTGTTGTTGTTGTTGTTGTTGTTGTTGTTGTTGTTGTTGTTGTTGTTGTTGTTGTTGTTGTTGTTGTTGTTGTTGTTGTTGTTGTTGTTGTTGTTGTTGTTGTTGTTGTTGTTGTTGTTGTTGTTGTTGTTGTTGTTGTTGTTGTTGTTGTTGTTGTTGTTGTTGTTGTTGTTGTTGTTGTTGTTGTTGTTGTTGTTGTTGTTGTTGTTGTTGTTGTTGTTGTTGTTGTTGTTGTTGTTGTTGTTGTTGTTGTTGTTGTTGTTGTTGTTGTTGTTGTTGTTGTTGTTGTTGTTGTTGTTGTTGTTGTTGTTGTTGTTGTTGTTGTTGTTGTTGTTGTTGTTGTTGTTGTTGTTGTTGTTGTTGTTGTTGTTGTTGTTGTTGTTGTTGTTGTTGTTGTTGTTGTTGTTGTTGTTGTTGTTGTTGTCTTTATTTTTTCTTCATCCGTGTTCTTTCTGTCTTCTTTCATCCCTTTTCGTGAAGACGTGGAAGAGTAAATCAAAGCAATAGAAATAAAGAAGGATGAAGAAAGAAGATGATGAAGAAGCTAAGAAAATAATTTGAAGTATGGTGAGAAGAAAGATGAAGATAGATTAAAAGTGAACGAAGAAAAATACCAACAAGCAACACATGATCAGATATGGGAAGATGCCGCAGCCGATTCAACAAGATGAAGGAGACCCGTCAACAAAATATCATGATGGCGAATAACAAGAAACGGACGAAGGTTACGAACAAGATGATGAAGAAAGAAGATGAAGAAAAGATAGAAGAAGTAAAAGTGAAATTAAAAGTGAAATTAATTGAGAAGCAGAAGTGAAAGAGATGAAATGTAATGATCAACGAAGAACCAGAAGGAGACGAAACAAAGCTAAGTGCAATTAACCATAAACACTTACACTCACACCCACACATCATTACACTAAACTGAAACAGACATGAATGCATCTGCGGATGTAAAGTGTCTTAAATAAACAAAAAAAAAAAAAAAAAAAAAAAAATCCCTTTTCGTTTTCCTTCGCGCTCTACTTCATCCTCTGCATAATCATCTTCTTCTGCTTTCTTCGCATTATCTTCTGTCATCTTCGTCAGCTTCCATTTTTGCCCTTAGGTAGCGGCAACTCTTCTCCTTCGTCTTCTTGATTTTCCTTCGTTCTTCGCTTGATCTTCTGCCCAGCTTTCTTCATCTTGTTCTCCATTCATGTCTTCTTCTGCTCCCACTTTGTATGTTTCTTCTCCATCATCCTCTGCGTCCTCTGAATCCGCTTCTCTCTTTTCCTCGTTTCCACAATGTTTGATAGACATTAGAGCTTCATGCAGGAACTTCAGTAACCGCTTTTCACTGTCATCATCGTTGCATAGTGCCGTATAAAGACTAGTTGGATCGATCTCGTGTTTCGTCCTGACTGCTTCAAATTTCCTGCAGTGTAGAATTACGTGCCGTACATCCATAACCGTTCCACAGCATTCGCATGTCAGTGGCGATGATTTCTTTAATAAAAATTCGTGTGTCAGCCTGGTATGGCAGATGCGCAAACGAGTGAGTACTCGCTGGTCGGCAGAACTTTTCTGATCGATCCACTTTTTCGTGTCACGGTTTATCTCCTTCTGTGACTTCTGTAAGTTGCGCCCATCGTGCCTCCCACACTGTTGATGGACGGCTTGGTTCATTGCCTTAATGGCATCTTTTCCTGGAATACCGATATTGTGTGGCCGGGAACCCAACACAAGGGAATCGGACGGTTTCGAAGTAGACATTCAATTTCTTGGATCCTGGGATGCTTCGATTTGCCACTCTCTATTGCTGAAAGACAGCTAGCCGAATCGGAGCGAGTGATCGCGTCAATTATTGTACTCACCTCGTTCACAGCCGATTTGATCGCATAGGCCTCCGCCGAAAAAACGCTACATTGTGACGGAAGGCCTATTGTTCTCTGCACGCTGCCGCTGAATACTCCTGCTCCTATTCTGTCTTCACACTTAGAACCGTCGGTATAGATAGCCGTAGCACGGTGAAACCGGTTTGCCAGCAACTCCTGAATGATGGGGATCCACCGCTTTCACCTGTCGTTTCACGTTCCAAACAATGCGTGACTTGGGAGCATGCCACACTCGATAGACGAAACGTGTCCGTACAGCGATGGTCGGAAAATTTATATCAACCGCCCCCAGACGATCGGATACACGTTGGAAGACTGGAAGGTCGACATTTCTGTGATCCTTTTCCAGCAAGCGAATGGCCAGGAGATCGAACGATAATGTGCCCGCTTCAGCCATGATCGCTGGAATCGGGCTGGTGACATATCCTTCGCTCTGCTAACAAGTCCGATGTCGTCATAAATGCGAATGAATGAGTGACGATTCCGAAGCCGCATTCATCTGAGTCTGGTCTTGCAGCTTTCCAACCTATCTGTATCGCGAAGGTGTTCGATCGCATGGTGAATCGTAGATTGACGACGGAGTTGGAGTCAAAAGGATGATTAGACAAAAGGCAGCACGCTTTTAGAGCTGGACGCGGGGTTGAAACGTATTTGGCGGGGTTGGATAGGTCGCTGGCCAAACGGAGTTCCCCAAGGGTCAGTGCTGTCTGTCACGTTGTTCCTCGTCGCGATGCAGCCAATCTTCAGAGCGGTGCCACATACTGTCACCGTGCTCTTATATTCGGACGATATTTTGCTGGTGGTACGGAGAAATAAGGAACGACGACTCTATCGCGGTCTACAAGCCGCGGTGAAAGCTGTCGATAAGTGGGCGAAGAGCGTTGGGTTCAAAATATCAGCTACGAAATCGAACATCCTCTACGGCAGTCCCAACGCCCGTCGAGAACCTAGCAGTAGTAGTTGTACCGAAGACGAATCGTTTGAAAGTCATCGGTGTCACCCTCAACCGGTGTCACTGACTTTCAAACAGCATTGTAAGACTGTGAAAACTACACGCGACTCAAGGCTGCGAATTCTTAAAATGATTGGGGCTAAACTTCCACGAGGGCAACGCGAATCCCTTCTGTGCATAGGATCGGCAAATGTTTCTGAAGTGATTCAGTACTTTCTTAAGTGATTTCAGAAATTCAGCACTTTACGAAGTGATTTAGAACCATTCTGAAGTGATTCGATATTTTGCAAAGTGTTTAGTTTAGTTTTCTTTATTAACGAGACTTTCAGCCTTGGGCTGGTTTGTCTCGTACGTAGTTGGAGGCCTCGGAAGGAAGCCCCCTAATTACAAAGTTTGTAATGGGATGGTACTCCAGAATTGAGTTCCCCTAGTTGCAGAGTTCAGGATGGAGGCCCCATAATGGAGCCCCTTGATAACAGAGTTTAGAAGGTGGGAGCCACAGAAGTGAGCCCTTCCTAAAATCATGGTTATAGTTTTATCAAAGTTGTTTCTGTCGTAGTTGCTGTCGTGACTGTCGTCCGGTTGTTGTTGTCGTATAAATCATTCGTTGGCGTTATCCATAAGAGAAATAGAATGTAGGTCAGGTATTGCGTCCATGTTCGTTTTCAGGGGAGAAGCTAAGGTTGGTCTTATACAAGTGTTAGATGTTTTCCAGTAGTCCGGCTTCTCCGGTCCTCACTAACGGCATCTCTGATAGTTCCCGGTATGTCGTAAAATTTACGGGGCCCCTCATATTGTGGGCAGTGGCATATCATGTGCTCTACCGTGTGCGGAACATGGCAGATGTCGCACATCCTGCGGAAAGGGCCGTTCCCAGTAAAGTTATGGGAAATGTTGGTGTGCCCCGTTCTTAGGCGAGACATCACGATCTGGAAACGGTGGTCTCGTGGGTCCTCCCACTTATGTGTGTGGTGCTTGATCTTTCGGATGAAAGTATTCCTTGAGCGAAGCCAAATGGGCTGACCAGGAATCCCAGATCACCTTTGAAACCCAGTGTTTCAAATCCTTGGCTGGGACCTCTCGGATGTACATAGGAACTTCTCTTCCGGAAGCCGCCAGGTGGTCAGCCTCAATATTCCCACGGATACCGCAGTGTCCAGGGATCCAAATAAAAGCGATGTTGTTGGGTGCGTATTTCTGAATACCCTGGATCCAGGGATGCTTGGAAATGTCCGATCCGAGGCCCATACAAATTTAATTTTTTTGTATGGACAATTGTCTACGCAGGGGGAGGGGGGTCAATAATCCTAAAAAAACTACAACGGACAGCCTTATGGGGTTGTACGCAATGGTGACGAAGGACTACGTGGTGTAATATAATATATGTTATTTGTTAACTGCAGCAGGAGCTTGTGTTTTGTGTAGGAATAGGAATTTGAGCGGGGTTCTCTGTCTATACTCTTTAGTATGACGCGCTTGACATAGATGGCCGATCAATAGCGGTGCGGCTTCTTCCTCCTTCTATGGATGCCGATGTGGGCTGCAGCTCGATGCTTGCAAGCAGCCTTTCGTTGTGTACTGGAGAATAATGTTCAACGCCACGAGCCGAAAGCACTGCTGCTAATGATGCCGACGGTCGGACACCCAGTTGAGGCCAGCCTTGATAGCTAGTTGCTTGCGGGGAGCCTTTCGTTGTGTACTGGAGAACATCACTACTCAACACACGCGGTGATTGCATAAACCCCGTTTGGTGAGACCGGATGGTATTCAACTTTGAAATCTGTGTTAGGGAAATCGTTTTTCGCAGGCAACCGGTGATAATTTTAATTATCATAGCAACAGTTGCACATTCGTGCAATTTTCAATAGTGGCATTTTGAAAAAATGATGAAGTCTTAAATTTAACAGACATATTTCTGATAGAATGGCGATAAAAGTATTGAAATTGGTCCAAGGGCAGCTGAGTTATTAACGTTCAAAATCTTTCATTATTTTGTTACATGTTCCATTTTCGGTTTTCACAAAGCGTACCCCCATATAGAAATCACAGACGTAGTCCTACGTCAAAACTGTCTGCTTAGTTAATGAACAGCCCCTAAACGGTGTTCGGAAAATCATTCTCAAATCTCATTCATTGAGCCTCCCTGAGAGTTTGGCAAACAAATCTGACGCTTGTGATAGGTCAATAAACCCACGTTTGTGATTTGAATTTGTGAATTTTTCTTGCTTCTAAGAGATGATGGTTACCCAAAAAAAATTTTGAGCTGACGTAAAGATGAATAAGCCATTTTTTACCTGAAGAAGTAAATGTTTGCCTGGATAAGCTCTTATTCAGCATTCAATGTTTGTTGGATAATGTTAACTATTTAGTGATATTCGAGGCACTTTAGCCTTGTTCCGTGAAATTTTCTAAACAATGCATCCAGAAGTAGTATAAGTTTCTTTTATATTCCACTAGCTGAGTGTGCCCGGTCTTGCTCGGGATTCAATATTAGCTTGCGTTTATGCGCCGATTTAAAAAAAAAGCATGCTATATCGTACGTAGCCCCCCCCCCCTCCCCTATTATCTAAGGGGCGACCCCCTATATGATTATCTCCTTATACCCCCACACTCGCCCCCACATGCCTAATTTGGTTCCATTTGCTTGATTAGTTCTCGAGTTATGCAGAAATTTCTGTTTCTTTTGTATGGGAGCCCCCCCTTACAGAAGGGGGAGGGGTCTCGAACCATCATAAGAACCTTCCACGGCCCCAAAAACCCCTGTATACAAATTTTCACGCCAATCGGTTCAGTAGTTTCCGAGTCTATAAGGGTCAGACAGACAGACAGACAGACAGACAGACAGACAGACAGACAGACAGACAGACAGACAGACAGACAGACAGACAGACAGACAGACAGACAGACAGACAGACAGACAGACAGACAGACAGACAGACAGACAGACAGACAGACAGACAGACAGACAGACAGACAGACAGACAGACAGACAGACAGACAGACAGACAGACAGACAGACAGACAGACAGACAGACAGACAGACAGACAGACAGACAGACAGACAGACAGACAGACAGACAGACAGACAGACAGACAGACAGACAGACAGACAGACAGACAGACAGACAGACAGACAGACAGACAGACAGACAGACAGACAGACAGACAGACAGACAGACAGACAGACAGACAGACAGACAGACAGACAGACAGACAGACAGACAGACAGACAGACAGACAGACAGACAGACAGACAGACAGACAGACAGACAGACAGACAGACAGACAGACAGACAGACAGACAGACAGACAGACAGACAGACAGACAGACAGACAGACAGACAGACAGACAGACAGACAGACAGACAGACAGACAGACAGACAGACAGACAGACAGACAGACAGACAGACAGACAGACAGACAGACAGACAGACAGACAGACAGACAGACAGACAGACAGACAGACAGACAGACAGACAGACAGACAGACAGACAGACAGACAGACAGACAGACAGACAGACAGACAGACAGACAGACAGACAGACAGACAGACAGACAGACAGACAGACAGACAGACAGACAGACAGACAGACAGACAGACAGACAGACAGACAGACAGACAGACAGACAGACAGACAGACAGACAGACAGACAGACAGACAGACAGACAGACAGACAGACAGACAGACAGACAGACAGACAGACAGACAGACAGACAGACAGACAGACAGACAGACAGACAGACAGACAGACAGACAGACAGACAGACAGACAGACAGACAGACAGACAGACAGACAGACAGACAGACAGACAGACAGACAGACAGACAGACAGACAGACAGACAGACAGACAGACAGACAGACAGACAGACAGACAGACAGACAGACAGACAGACAGACAGACAGACAGACAGACAGACAGACAGACAGACAGACAGACAGACAGACAGACAGACAGACAGACAGACAGACAGACAGACAGACAGACAGACAGACAGACAGACAGACAGACAGACAGACAGACAGACAGACAGACAGACAGACAGACAGACAGACAGACAGACAGACAGACAGACAGACAGACAGACAGACAGACAGACAGACAGACAGACAGACAGACAGACAGACAGACAGACAGACAGACAGACAGACAGACAGACAGACAGACAGACAGACAGACAGACAGACAGACAGACAGACAGACAGACAGACAGACAGACAGACAGACAGACAGACAGACAGACAGACAGACAGACAGACAGACAGACAGACAGACAGACAGACAGACAGACAGACAGACAGACAGACAGACAGACAGACAGATTAGCTTTCCAAACCTCTTCTCGGAAGATCCGTTAACTTCTCGAGAGTTCCGTGAACTTCTCGAGAGTTCCGCGAACTTCTCGAAAGTAGCTTGTATTCAAGAGTTCAGAGAACTTCTCAGGAGTAACGTGAATTTCTAGGCAGCCAAGTTCCGATGGAACTTAAGGCAACGTCTGAGGAAACTTCAGGACATTTCAGAGGAAACTTCTGGAATGTTCCGAAACTAGCCTAAAGTTCCACTGGAACTTGTGTAAAGTTCACCTGGAACTTGTTTAAAGTACTAACATACTCCTCCACATCTTAACTGTCACCGTGGTATATGGACATCCCTTAGGAATAAAAAAATGTTTATACTGTAAATTGATAATTGTAGATGTGCTCGTAATGCGCTAGCACTAGGTTGAGGGCAGGCGTATTATTCCTCATGGAAAGAAAACATTAACAGGCATACATTAGGTAACAATTTTGGGCATATGTTTCTACGAATAACGAGTTCAAACTTAAATAACACCAAGGAGTTCACAGTCGCATTAAAATTGGAAACTGGTCCTGTTTTCGGTTCCCGTCCCCCGTCACGTGATACCATTTTTAGGCATCCCGGTAGGTACGCAATCTCCAACGCAATTTGGACGGTGGTGGTTGGACGCTCGTTTTGTAAAGTGGCAAAACCGGTTCCCACTTCACTTTCAACCGATGGGTAACTTGTTACTTCCAACTCAACCGCCGGGCTGCCATTGCGTCGGAATTCCGTCGCTTTATTCACAATATTTTCATCATCGCCATTTGGCCCGAACATGCATAAAAAAAGTCGTAATATGTTTATGTTTTATATTTTTGGCTTCTCGTTCCCAACAACGAGAGCGCGAGCGCCCGCTCGTTCAGTTCATTCCATTCCATTATGCAACAATCGGAACTTTCGAAAAGTATGTGCGTTCCAAAACCTGATTGCAGTCGAATGAAAAGGAGTTCAAACATTCGTTATCATCGGCGAGCGCACATGTGTGCCCGTCGTCAGCAGCACATGATGTGGTGCGAGAAAAGCCTCAGCACCACTCAGGAGAAGGGTGACAGCCATTGGCGTAGCCAATGGGGGTGCCTGCCCCCCTCCAGAATGACCCAAGCCCCTGATAATTTAAACTATATAATTTCCAAAATTCTGGAGGGAGCTTAGACCATTCTGGAGGGGGCCTGGCCCCCTAGGCACCCCATTTGCAACGCCAATCAGGGGCAGCATTTTGTTATGGCACATCTTGGCGAACAAGTTACGTCACCTAGGCAACGCATGTCGTACGTTGTGACCCGCGGGAATCTTGAATGACCTGGTAAGGCGACAAAAATAGCCACTCCCATCGCAATTGTTCTTTGTGGTGGAGATATTGAACCATTAACAAATTAGATGCTGGAAATGTTGTTATACCCTTGCGGACAACCGATTGATTTGGTCGGTAATGGAGGATTGGGCTACGGAAAATATACACGTGCGTAACAGAGCGGCCAGTTCGTCTTTCACTATTAACCCACTTTTTATCAAAACAATCAAATGGAAGACCACCTGCCTGCCGTAAGCAAGTGTAAATTAAGTCAGCTTTAGATAAATAATAATAGATGCTTTACGAATTGCGAACGTTTATGTCATGGAAGTCTGAACACATGTCGACTGTGTATAAGTCACTGCTGGGTGAAGATGACGCGTAATCTGAAGTTTGTCGAGGTTTATGAACTCAATGTTGATAGCAGTCAGTAGTGGAGGGAAAATTTATGGAATTTCGTGAGTTTTAAACTTTAAAGATCACCAACAAGTGATACGACTGACGAACTTGCCTCCAGTGACCTAGTAGTCAGCGGGCCGGGTGATAGTGACGGCATTTATTTAACTAGGTGCCTATATACCTTGAGTGCTTCATAGATTGATCAGTTCACTGTCTTTGTGATTAGGAAATATTACAAAAGGAAACTACCATTGTCAAACAGCATGGTGACCTTTTTTTTTGCAACACTGCAGAAAAAATCCATTTACTGTGTGTGTGTGTGTGTGTGTGTAATCCTCTATCCCTCACCCAGCCGGGGGTGTTGGACAAGTAGAACTGCGAATAATTTGATCAAATCTCATGTCCGTAATGGTGCCCTTTATGTTGTGAAGACTAGTACTTCAAAAAGGGTAACTTTTGAGGCAAGATAGGGTTTCCTCAACAAGCTAAGGGAACAGGATGCACTACATATCCACAACAGGTACTACTCATGGGGGTAGAAGGTCAAGAAGAGCCACCGCCGTCAACTAAAGCTTGAACCGGGTACCTGGGACTCCCATGATGTCAGCAGACGATGCCCTGTGAGTATTTAGTATGTAGAGTTAACTACCCCATTTCCGGCCTATTAAGCACAACCCGCACTTAGTCTTTCTTAATCTAGCGCAGTTTATCACCAAACGGAATGTTATTATTACAGATGGCTTCCAAATTTATTCACCTTTCCGTATGTACCGTAAGATTTGATAAAGATAAACCAATCGTTGACATATTGTCAAAAGTCTAACACTGCGATTTGAACTCGAAATGTCAACCATACTGATATTAACAATCTATCACTTTAAGTTCAACTAATTTATCATTGGATTTCAATTTTGTTTGAAATGGGTTTAAATAAATATATCCGGAGTGATTTGAGATTTGGGCGTAATTGTATTTGTAAACAAACAGGTCAATCGCCGATTTCTCGGTAATAAAAGCTCAATCTTATAAACAAACTATACTAAATGATAGAGGAATCATACCTCTACCTCATAGTGTTATTAGCTTTCAAAATTGAGCTTTTATTCGTGATAAATTGGTGATTGACGTGTTTGTTTACAAATACAAATACGCCCAAATCTCAAATCACTCCGGATATTGCCTTGGTCATACTGCAAGCCTTGTTATATGTTATTCAGAATATGGCCAAAAACATGTATTTTTGAACATTGAACTACATTGCAAGACTTGCAGTAGAAGCAAGACGAGACATTGAGCAATACATTTGATAAGTTTGACAATGTTTTGTGATAGAAGTTCTATTATACACTATTATTGAATACAGAATCAATTTCATAATACTCACGCTCTAGAATGCAAACTATTTCGGGTTGAAAGGAAGAATTATCGCTTCTCTTATTTGACTTCATTTGTTGTTGACTTGCCATCTTCGCGAGTAATGTTTGGCATGTGCGTTGTTGACATTTGCTTCCAAAAGCAAAACTAATCATATTCAATGGATGAAAACAGTGGTGCCAATTCAAGTGATAATCAGTTCATACTTTTCAACGACAAATCACTTTGTCTTTCAACGGAAATCAATTGAAAATAAATGATAAATCACTTCGATTCGTAGTGCCGCATGACAGAGTAAGTCAAGTGCAAGAACATTTGGATTAGATGTGACAACTTTTTATCGTGTAGTAACGCGTGTTGTTCGCGTTTGCTGAATTTCAATAAAGCGTCGAGTGATGCGTGCTATGACATACTCAACGCGTTGTTGAAACCGCAGCTCGCATTGTTGCCAGTCAAAATAACTGGTCTTCACGCTTATTCTAAACTATTAAATTTTCAGTAGGATCTACTAAAATTCCGTCGAAAGGGCTCAGCGTTGCCAGATATACCGATTTATCGGTATTTATACCGATTTCCGAACTAGATACCGATGTTCAGATAAAGTTCCTCAGAATACCGATTTTTGAGGTTTTATACCGATTTATACCGATTTTTTTTAAATAATCAAAATAAGTATTGCCTGCTCGCGGTCAGAATTTTTGCGAAAATTATCGTGAAAGACTTGTATCTTTTTAAATATCTCAAATTTTTTTAGCCTTTGAAATTCTAAAAAAAAATCAACCACAAATTTTTTTTATAGATATTCTGTCGATTAACGTTTCAATTTCCTCACCGTTTTTGACTACCCATGAATCGATAAACAGTCGATGGCTCTTTCAGGTAATTCCGGGGCAATCGAAAAATACTTTTTAAGCATTATTTAAGTTCCTGGATTTTCTTTCACCTTACATCGTTAATTATTTTACGATTCCTCTTGGAAACTTATTTCAACTTCCCTTGGAAGCTTCTTCATCCTTCGCTCGAATGGTTCTTCCATCTTCTCTTGCCAGTTTTTTCAACTTCCCCGGAACTTCAGGGATGCTTCCAGATTTTGATTGCGGAGCTACACTTGCTGCAGGAACTTTTAAGAAGTTCTGAAACTTCAGAAAAGTCCAAACTTTTAAGTAAGTTTCGATACATTAGAGAATGTTTCAATAACTTCTGTTAAAATTCAAACCCGGAAATTTTAGGAAAGTCCAGCGAACTCAAGTGAACTTAAGGAAACATCATAAATTTGTTGGATACTTCACAAGTGCAAAGAACTTCTGGAAAATTTAAAGGTTTTAAGGACAGATTAGTTTCAAGAGAATTGATAGATCTTAAGGAAGCTCCGAGAACATCAGGACAGATTATTAAATTTCAAGGAAATCATTAAAATTTCAAAGGACTTCCGAAAAACTCAGGCTATTTCCGAAAACTTCAGCAATGTTCTGAGGTGCTCATACAAATTAAAGAAACGTAAGGGAAGTTACATGAACATTAGCACATTGTGAAAAAATTATGGGAAGTTCCGTGCTTATTAGAAATTAGAAAAATCGGGAAGATCAGAGAACTTCAATGCTGGTTACAATAAATTCAAGAAAATTTGCGAGAGCGCCTAAGAAATTTCTAAATCTTCAAAAAAGTCTAGAGACCTACAAAGTTGATTAGAGATATTCCGGTAGTCTCATTATAATTATGGAAGTTCCAAGTATTTCAAAGATGATCAGAGTACTCCAAAACAGTCCTATTAACTTGAGGAAAATCACAAGAACTTTTAAGAAATTCCGAGGATATATGGAATATACCCAAGTACATTTCAGGAATGTTCCAAAAGATTCAGGGGCATTGCGGAGTCTCCAAGGATGTTTTATGACCATGTGGAAAAAAATAATGGGTCATTAGAACATCCCCCAAGAGCTCTTTTTCCGGAATTATCTCCTTGTTTCCTTCAACTGTTCTGTTAGCGCTCTGACTTCCTCTAGAATTTTTTTCCAATCTACCTTAAGAAGATTCTGGCAGCGTCTCCAGGAAGTTTCTTCCGTCTTCTCCAGGAAGTTCAATTAAACTTCTCGCAGAAATTATAGTTCTGGAATTTTGTCCATTTGGTTTTTTCTTACTTCTATTGGAAGGTTTTTCCGAGCTTCTTCTGGCTTCCCCTGGAAATGGCAACTGCTGGAATTTATTTCCAATCGTCGAAAATTTTCTGCTTTTCTTTGAATGTGAAATCCGATTTTATTCTAAATTTTTTTTTTTTCACCAGAATTTTCTCAATTTATGTCTTGGAAGTTCCGCGGGTGTTTTTCCGACTTCTCTCAAAACTTTCCTTTTATTTCCTCCAAGAGAGCTTCTTTCTTCTTTCTCTGTATGTTATGTTCAGCTTCCTCTAGAAGCTAATTCAAACAGTCCGGAGTTTTTTTCCGGAATGTTTCGATCATAGTCCAAAAGTTAAAATTTTCGCTCTCAAAAACAGCGAAAATATAAAATTTATAAAAATAGTGATTACCGATAAATACCGATTTTTTAAAACCTTTGATACAGATAAGCTTTAAAACATTCTGGCAACGCTGCTAGGGCTACTCAAAATTGAATGCTAAAAGTGGGTTCTAACAAGATAAAAAATGAACATGTAACATATAACAATTAACAATTTACATTTAACATGTAAAATTTAATATTCAATATTTAGAATTTGACAAACACATTCAGCATTTAACATCTAACATTAAACATTTAACATTAGCAATTAACATTTCACATGCACATTTAACATTTAACAGTTAACATCTAACATTTTTACAATTACCATCCTACATTTGGCATTTAACATTAAACATTCAGCATTTCACATTTAGCATTTAACATTTTGCAATTTAATATTTAACACTTAACATTTATCATTTAACTCTTTAAAAATTCAAATTTAACATTTCAAATTTTAAATTTAACGTTTAGCATTTAACATTTAACATTAAGCATATAAAGTGTTACATATAAAATTTAATAATTAACATTTAACATTGAGCATTTAACAATTAATAGATAATATTAAAAATTACATTTTACATTTTTTTTTTCCTTTGGTTTGTTTTTTCCGTCGATCTTGTTTTCTGTGCTGACATGTAACATTTAACAAAACAAAAGTGCCGGCTATATTTAGAATGTACTTAAACTTCTAGACTTCCGATCTACCGATGCTATTTATGCATTTTATAGAATACGATCGAAATCGCAGTAACCTAGTCGATCATCATTTAATTTCAATGGCACAATGGCACAACAGTCTTTTGCGTGCACGTGCGTGAACACGCCATAAACGCGTTACTATGTCATCGGCCTGAGATCGAAAGAGTGCAATATTTATCCTGCTTTTTACTCTATCTGTAAATTTGCTCTCGAGAGAATACGGGCGCGTACGTTTCAGTTTCGACCACTTTTGGCCGGTTTTTGTAGTGGTGTGCTGGTCAGTGCTGAAAAATCTTGACAACACACGCTGCAGCCCTAATCAGGCAAAAGCAGCCAAAAATTATGAAAGCGAACGCACGCATAACACAGAGAGCAAACTTAAAACACAACCGTATCCAAAAGGGTTCGAAACTCCTGCAGAAAATATCCATTTACTGCTGTACCAAAAGATAGCAGACGGATTGCATGCCAACTCGACCAGTGCACAGTGGGCAAAAATTGACAAAACCACGACAAAACCACTTTATATCTTACTTTAAATATATTACTGTAAATTGATAGTACTAGGTATATATGGTGTAACGATAAAGGAGCCACATTATTAAAGTTGTCCTAGATGCTTGTTATATCTATATCATTCAGAATCATGAAATCAAAGCGAATTTAATAGGGATTTTATATTTTGGGCTAAAGTGGCCATATACGGAGAACCTCTGTATAATCTGTATTGACCGTAAAAATTGTCATAAACAAACCTGCGAAATCACTTTTTTTTTTTAGTGATGCAAAATCACACAGTGGTGTTGAGTACTTCGCACTGATGAAGTCTGCAATACGCGTATCTGTCAAAAGATAAGCAATTATAACGGAATTTAAAGGAAATAAACCAGCACACTCTAAGCTCTTGACTTTATTTTTTTTTATTTTTCTAACAATCTGGTTCAAATTCAAATATTTGAAACGATTTTTTTTTAAATTCCTAGTATCTCACTTCTGGCAGGTACTTTAAAAAAAGTGGTAATTTAAATCGAAAAATAAAACACATTTGAAATTCTACACCAGGCTGCAACTTGAAGCAGAGAAGGTTGGATTAAAGGTGAATACGTCGAAGATAAAGTATCTGTTAGCTGGAGGAACCGAGCGCGATAGGGCTCACATAGGCAGAAGCGTGACAATGGATGGAGATGAGTTCGATGTGGTGGATGAATTTGTGTACCTCGGACCATTGATGACGTCGGATAACAACTGCATTGCAGCAGAGAAATTCGTAGACGCATAATTGCCGGAAGTCGTGCTTACTACGGACTTCACAAGACCTTGAGGTCGGGTACACTTCACCCCCGTACTAAATGTACCATGTACAAGACGCTGATAAGACCGGTAGTTCTCCACGGGCACAAGACGTGGACGATGCTCGAGGACGACCTGCAAGCACTGGGTGTTTTCGAACGACGAGTGCTTAGGACCATCTTTGGCGGGGATGGATTCAGAAAATCATGAAAGCTGGACGGGTACGATTAGCGGGACACATTGTTAGAATGCCGGACAACAATCCCGCAAAAATGGTGTTTGCCTCGAATCCGGCCGGTACAAGACGCAGAGGAGCACGGCGAGCAAGGTGGTTAGACCAAGTGAAGCAAGATCTAGGAAGTGTGGGACGGTCACGAAATTGGAGACAAGCAGCCACGAACCGAGTTAGTTGGAGTAACATTGTGACGCAGGTGCAATCCTGAGGGGCATATAATTGCAAATTACTTAAATCAAAAGGATCTTTGCCCAATCGACTAGCAAGCATCGTTAGTTTGGGTCCTCAGATTCCTAAATCGGATCACTTAAAAATATTCTGTCGGGGAAAGTTTGAATTATTCAATTTTATCTTAATTTTCCATACAATAAGAGCCTAAAATCTCCCCATAAAAAATGCACCAAAAATGTCCTCCGACAGAATATTTTAAAACCATCCGATTTAGGGAAGTTAGCACCCACACTAACATTTGGTGAAGAAAAGTCGGGTTTACATGAAAGTTGATTGATCCGTAACTTCAGACCCGGTATATGGTTCCTTTATAATTTTCAATTGATTCCCTTTAAATTTTCATAAAATTCCTATGAAATTTTCATACAATTATTCTTAAAAATAGTAACTGAATCTTACACAAAATGATAGAATTTCCAATTCATTGGATTTTTCCAAGGTCAAGAATCTCATTTGTTTCTGAAAGAAGGCGAACTATATTTTATCCCTATGAGTCAACGAAATTAACGGGGTTTTCAGATAATATTCTTTGGTATAAGTTCGATAATGTTTTATAAGGAATATATCGGACATAAGCTATCCACATACATTTGCGTTGTACACACGTATTTGTGATGGTTTTAATATGCAAATCACTGCATCCTGTGCGTTTGACTGCCATCTTTCGTTTGTTTACTTTTTTGTACGGTTTAAATTCTTCGTTTCCAAAAGGTCGCGCATTGAAAATGAAGTGAAAATTAAGGTTTTGGACACATGGCTAAGTGAAAAGGGTGTAACTATGCGAAAATTGGCGAAGTGCTTTGGAATTCATCACGCGAGTGTAAAATCCATCATAAACAAGTTTGGGGACCACTATTCTTTGGATGAACTGCCAGGAAGAGGTAGAATACCCGGATCTTCCAACCCGAAACTGGATCAGAAAGTGGTATCTCTAATTAGGAAGAACAAATCAATGTCGATACGTGATTTGGCCAATAAAGCGGAAACGAGCGTCGGAATGATCCAACGTATCAAGAAACGGAACAACCTGAAGACCTATAAGAAGCAGAAAATCGCCAAACAAAATGCAGGACAAAAGCAACGTGCTGCAACAAGACTAGTGGTGCCTTGGGGATTGTTTCTGGATATAATTAACTCCTTCTTTTGACAATAACAGATTAATAATCAATCCTCCTAGAAGTGAGATCCAAAATTTATTTTTTCAAAAATTCCATATTCAGGAACGGTATGTTGGGTAAAGTTTTAGAAAATATCAAAACAAGGAACTTTGCCCGAGATACTAAGTGGCTACTTCTTCATCTCATTGAAATATGGATCATTTTTGGTGGAAATCCCCTTAATAAAAGTTTTTACTCTATAATTAATTGTTCAAAGCATCAATACACATAAGTTTGATAAATCTCATAGCACACTAGATCGCCAAATAGGTGAGTTATTATTGATTTTGCTCTGAACATAAATTTGTGTGTCTCATAATTAAGATTCACTATCATTTCCCACCACATCCCACTACAAAACTAATAGGAATAGAAGTATTTAAATCTGTTTTCTTCAAAACATTATACATTTCTTGCAGAAACATGCAGACACATGAATTATATGTGAAATACTGCATGATATGGGATGTTTTTTTTTTTAATGGAAACCCCCTTAAAAGTGATTTTTCCTACATAAAATATTCTTTAAATCTCTACTGCTTCAAAGTAGTGTCCGAAATTGTTCAAAACATCAGTATACACACATTTTCTGAATACTACACCCCAATAGGTTCTTAAATAGGCAAGTAGTTCTTGGTTTTGTTAGAAAATACATATTTTTGCCATTTAATGGAAATTTCCTGCCATGGTCCACCACGTGCTTGACAAAATCAAAGTCAATTAAATTTTTTAAATAAATCTGCATTTCATGCAGAAACTTAAATTAGAAATTCTACTCCATGATTTCTCTGACGTTTGCCATATACCGTCATTGTGTCTAATCTGACCCCATTGTTGCAGATTCTTGCATTCAAATGACATGATGACGTCATTAGTTCTATGGATCTCACGCCATTATTTCACTCAAACATAGCTGGCGTTGATCTTTTGTGCATCTTCGTTCTTACACAATCAAATGTTTGTAATTCGCACGTGTTTTTCGAGAGTTCAAAATTCCAGCTTCCAAATCGTGCATCTAAAGCTGAACATTAGAAGGTATGTTTATCTTTTGTTATAGTTTGAATAGTAAAGTAATTACGCTTGTCATAGAATGAAGGCCATTTTCTTCATCGCGACACAAGCTGTTTTAAATTATCCATGAGAAATCAGCTTTTGGTCGAGATTACCATACATTGAATGCAACAAATCCGACGGATCTCATCATTCAACATGTTCAACGCAAAATGTCATCATTTATTGGTATGTTTTGATTATTAACACTAACTAACAATAGCTTAACACCTATTCAATTAACGTGAAATATATACACTATATGAGCGAAGGGACAAATGACACAGGAAACTTTCTGCTTTTGAAGCTAAGTATAGTAAGTGCATTGATGAAGAAGTTTGTTTTAATATTAAGGATACTTCTGTGGAAATGAAGGAAAAGGAAACGAAGAAAGGTTGGCCATCTGTAACTTTCGAGGATTCGTCAGCTCGCAGTAAGCGGCGGAAAATAGGGACACTCAGAAACCAGCATAGTGGTGAAGAGTTACTGCGTGCAGTTTCTATGTAGTTCAAAACTGTTGGCAATGAGTTTGCAGCAAAGCAAATCCTCAAAAAAAAAAAACCCGGTGATATAGTTGATGCATACAAGAAATCAGAAATGCATTCATTGCCTATCAAGCTGACTTCTGAGGAGGGTGTTTCATTAATAATTGAGGCAGATCTTAGTAAAAATCAAAACAATTTGCTGAGGTCTGTGGGAAAATCGCACCATGCTGACATTTTCCCTGCATATAATTTGATACTAGAGGCCAAGACAAAAGGTTAAATATCCTTTGAAAAAAAAAATAGCGACAGCTGACAATAGTAGCAAATTGCTATGAAATAGCAAAAATCTATATTTTACTAATAAAATCAAGAATTACTTGCCTATTTTAAAATCTAGTGCATGAAATATTCAGAAAATGTTTTGAACAATTTCAAACCAGAAGAGATTTATTCTTCTTCTTCTTCGCATTTCAAGCTTATTGCATATCGCATATTAGCTTATTGCGTGCTCTCAACTTAGTGTTCTAGATGCACTTCCACAGTTATTAATTGAGAGCTTTCGATGCCTGTACCATTTTTGCATTGGTATAATTGTGTGGCAAGTCCAATCATACTTCTATGCCCAGGGAAGTCGAGAAATTTTCCAACCCGAAAAATTCCTAGACCGGACCGGGAATCGAACCCAGCCACCTCCAGCATGGTCTTGCTTTGTAGCTGCGCCTTTACCGACTGAGCTAAGGAAGGCCCAGTAGAGATTTAAAGAATATTTATTTTAGGAAAAATCACTTTTAAGGCCTTGAACAAAAAAAATCATATCATGCAGTATTTCACACATAAGGGACTGTTCATAAACTACGTAGACATTTTAGGGGGGGGGGGTTGACAATTATCCACAGCCCATACAAATTTTTAAAAAATTGTATGGACAATTGTCTACGCAGGGGGAGGGGGGAGTCAAGAATCCCAAAAATCTGTCTACGTAGTTTATGGACAGCCCCTAATACATGTTTCTGCAAGAATTTTTTAATGTTTTAAGGAAAACACACTTAAATATTCCTATTCCTATTCGTTTTGTCGTGGGATGTGGTAGAAAAAGGGAAGTAAATCGTAATTATGAGGCAAAACATTATATTTTAGTGCAAAACCAATAATAACTCACATATCTTGTGATTTATTGTGTTATGACATTCATCAAACATATGTAAATTGATGCTTTGATCAATTTTGTAGAACTTTTCAAGCCACCAAAAACGATCCATATTTCAAGGAGGTGAAAAATAGCCACCTAGTGTGTCTAGCAAAGTTCCTTGTTTTGATATTTTCTAAAACTTTGCCCAAGGCACCGATCCTGAATATGGAATTTTTGGAAAAAATAAATTTTGGATCTCATTTGTAGGAGGATTAATCATTGATCTGTCAATGTCAAAAGAAGGGGATTTTCATATCCAGAAACTTTCCCCAGAACACCACTAGTCTTGCATTTTAGACTTCACGCGATTATGACTTTTGACCGTCTTTTTACAGTTCTAGACCACTGACTGTGCGTCGCTCTGGTTACTGTAAAATAAACATTATTCAGTTACCGAAAGATGTTTGGAACCTTATTTTGAATGGGATAGGAAAATAATTTTGAATTTTGAAAATTGAATCTTCAATTAAAGGTACTGAACGTCACCTAATTTCAATACATTCAATATTTATTTGGATGTTTATTCACTTAGGAATTTAATTAATAAATCAATAATTTTGGGTTTTCTTGGGAATTTACGCCGGCTCTCAACTAAGTGTATTTCAAGCACCTCAACAGAGCTTTCTAAGCCTATACCATTTTTGTATTTGTGTATATTGTGTGGCAATTACAATCATACTCTATACTCAGGGTAGTCGAGAAACTTTCCAACCCGAAAAATTCCAAGATCGAACCGGGAATCGAACTCAGCCGCCTCCAGCATGGTCTTGCTTTATAACTGTAACTTTAACGACTGAGGTAAGGGAGACCTCCCAATAATTTTGTTATTATTATTGAATGAGCAACAACAGAAAAAAAAACTAGTGTTCCTTCCTTTCAGCGCGTATTTTTCTCTTAAAAGGCAAACCAGTTTCCTACAAATTTGTCTCAGACGTCATTTCGATTAGATGAACCCGTTTCGTACTTTGATTTATTGAAAAATATGGAATACGCCGTTTAAAACAAAGGCAGGAGTCGAAATGGCACAAACTTGATTCATTGCTCCTAGCAAACAATTAGACGAAGTTTCATGGAATTCGGAGAGGGAAAAATAAAATCGATTCGTCAGTTGATGTGAAACTGCTCACTCCCAAACATCCATTATCATTCTTACGAACAATGCTTTAGAATGGTTTTTCGATTAACAAAATATGAGTGAGTAACATCTCGCTACGCTCAACCTTAATTTCGACTGTGTACGGAAAAGATACGAAATTTTCATGCCCACTGGCCGGCAGTGTTATTATGGAAGAACTCTCTCTAGAATGTCGCATTTATAGTCATTGTAGACAGCTTTAGTCCGGAAGTTAGAAAGTGATAGCTCTATTTCAGATCCAGCAACCCATTTCAGAATGTCTGGAGAGTCACGCCCATTCCGAGGTTACTTTCACTTACAATAAGCCCCGCATGTATGTATTACCTCTATCAATTGAATATTAGTATTACACACACACACACTTCCAGTTTCAAAATGTTCTTTTGAATCCTGGCACGTATTTAGTTTATTCTATTTTTTAATTGTAAAAAGTATTTGGACTGGTCTCACCATGTTAATTCGATCCTCCGATTCATGGGATCCGTAGTTTTGATTTTTTCAAAGCTTTGTATCTCATTTCGTGATGCACATTTGTCGTAATACTTCCTTCAACGAACACAAATTTTCTTGCATTGCCATAGTCATCTGGGAGGAGGTTTGCGTCTAGTGCTTTCCCCAGGGACAGTTCGTGGCCACCAACCACCACCCGTCCAATCTTGGGCGTATCCACCGAGGCATCTTTCATATTGCTCGCAATCTCCGACACCGGTGAGAGACCAGCAGCCGAGCACTTTTGCAACCGGAAAACTTGCTGATTCACGGCAACGTCGTCCACCAAACCTCGCGACGGATACATGATCAGTACGTTCCCGGACTAATTCACTAGCCGGACCGGTTTCAAACTTGCCCACGGTCACCAATCTCTCAATAGAACTACGCGTCGTGTGGCATCCCAACTAGGAAAATTGGGCTCCAGGGAGGCAATGAAAACCGACATTGAACAATGGAACTCAAGCTGCCTCGTAGATTTTGGAGTTTAGATTCAAGGTCAACCGAGTCACTCTAGGTAAACACAGGCAAAACACGATATGTCACTTAATGAAAACGTTCATAAAGTTTTTTTGAAAAAAAGTCACTTGAAACTAAATGTCATCACACAATTTAACAATTCTAAAGCAAAAAATGTCAGCTTGCAAGCGCGGCCTACTGCCACTTTTCATATTCAGGTCCGGTATCTGTCTGCATTTAAAATTGATTTTAAAATATTTGAAAATCGATACGGATGACCTTCATGATTAACAAATTAATATTTCACATACTAGAGTCGAGCCCGTATTTGACCCATAGAGCTTATATCAAATATTCAATTAAGATTCATCTCATCGTAGTCAGTGTTACGCGCAATAACTAATTTAAAGCAACAAAAGAACAGCTACACCGCCTCGACCCCATACGGATGGGTGTGTTTTTAATCAAAACAAACACATTGTTGCAGATATAGCTTACACGACCGATTTCACCGCCCATTCAAAATCCGGTAATTCACTTTAAAGCCATTTCAGGTGGTATGGAAGTTTCTCTCCTCCACGTCTGAGGGATGTGGGATCGAAATTCGGCATCCATCAACCTGCTGCCGGAACGCATTTTCGACTCAATCAAACAGCATATATGTTCGTACGTGATGAGGTGCATTAGCCTGCCAAAATCCTATTTTTTTTCGGTACCGCCACGGATCCACTCAAGGCAGCAAATAACAGTTGTGCGTTATACTTTGTTTTCCGGCTTGAAACATGAGCGCAGATAACTGTCAATACGGGAGCAAGTGCTGTTGCTGCTGCTGATGGTGAACAGTTCACCGAATTCCCCGGCATCTTGCAGACGCACATCCAGAAACAGCAGCAGAAGCATCTGGAGCGCTGCTACCAGTAAATAGGTATGCACAGATACCAATCTGTTTCGACACAGTTTTGCCTCCTCCAGCTACCCGACCTACCGACCGACCGATCGTATGTGCCTCCCGCACTTCCCCGCTCCAGCATAGCTTAACCTCAACGAAACTAATTAACATACTCTCACATATATTCTACTTCTAATTACCGCGCACCAGTGCACGCGGCGTGGAGTTACGGTTTTTGCTGAGATTGCACCAGGTACACGTGTAGACCTGACCAAAGCGCGCTGGCCCGAACACTCCTTCAGTTTCAATTTCCTTAATCTCGAATCTTAATCGCAATTCGGTTCGCGAACAGCACGGGAAGAATTAATTCGACTGAACAATAGCCGCCAGTGTGTGGCGGGCAGGGTGTGGCTGATGGCGACCAAGAAGAATGGGTACATGCATATCTCGGTTAGGAAAATCGACCACCCAACTTACCCCATGGAGGAGGAGGGGTCTCACGCTAATTCCAGCATGGCTTCCGTATGCTGTGCAGCACAACAGTTACTTTGACTTTTGTTGTTGCTGCTGCTGCTGCTACAAATGAACGCAAATTAAAACGTACTTACTTTTTTTGTTTTCTCCTTCTATCTCGACGCGGTTTTCACCTACATTTTATACCACCACCGACCGAGTGCCACTTGCGCAAATTTGAACTTTGCTTTGACAGGTGTGCAAGTGAGTGCCGCGCAATAGTTGGCGTTGAGTCCTACATAGTAGGCCTAGACCCTTCACCCCACACTGGCACTGACAAGCGAAGTAACACAAAAAGGGGTTCCCCTCCCACCACTCGCACCGAGGCGTTGAAGTCTCTTTTTCAATTCAAGTGCTTTATCGATGGCCGTCGTCGTCGTCGGCGTCGTGACCAAAAGAGCGCTGGGATTCTTCTCAATTCTTCTCCACGCGATTTGGTAGCAATACAGCATAATATGACCGATGAGATCATCTGCAGAATCTTTTAGGCTGAAGTAAACGCCAAGATTCGTATAAATACATCGTTAAAATTCCTTTCGAATGTCGTCTACCCGCGGGGAAAAACAACAACACGCTTAGAAAGAACTAACCATTTTTGACATAAAGAAAAAGACATAAACAAATATGTCATGTAAAATTAAGTACTCCGAGACTGAAAAGTACGTTTGATTGAGTTGAATTTCGCATCTGTTACGACTCACCTTTATGTCAAAATTGCCGCTCGTAGATGTCAGTCTCAGAGCACCAAAATTTACATGATTTTTTTTCCAAGCGTGAATCTCTGAGATTATCAGCAAATAGCTCTGTTCGAATCGTCGACCGATAACAACCTTACGTAACCCTGTGCAAACAATCATCTCGCATCGCGGTTTGTCTTCGAAGCCAGGTGGCTCGAATTGTGTGCGCCCGGTGAACCTTGGGGTCGAAGGAAACAACTTACCTACCCACCTACCTAATGATTAATGATGTTCAATGGACTGATGCAAATCACACTCATCACTCATTGTGTTAAGTTGTTTGGGTTACGTTAGGATTGACCACTTTTGGATAGTTGCGCCATCAAATTCCACGGATGGAAGTGCCTATAATTAATCAATTGTGCCGAGCAGCGTAAAATGACGTTTACTGCGACTTGAAACTTTGAAATAATTTAAAAAATATATCTTCTAGACATTGATGAAAGGAAAATCATTTGAAACACAATCGATTTGTGGTAATGTATGTTGCTAGAAAACAATTCACAAGAAGGTACCATTTGTTTTTTTTCCCAGTGGTTTTAAGGTGTGCAAGAGGCTAACGAGGTTTTTCTCGAGAAAGTTAACCAACAACCTATCCATAAGATGCTGTGATATGTAGTGTATCATGTATGCAGGGATGCTAGGAGGTCACTATTTTCCGGTCAGTCACTAAAAAGTCATTTTTTGACGTAGGACTACGTCTTTCATTTCTAAACTGGGGGTACACTTTGTGAAAACCGAAAATGGAACATGAAACAAAATGATGAAAGATTTTGAACATTAATAAATCTGCTGCTCCTGAACCAATTGCAATAATTTTATCACCAATCGATCAGAAATATTTCTACGCATCTATAGCAATGCTTTCGACTGATGATTTTTAACGAGAAGCTATTGAAAAAGTGGTAATGTTAAGCATTGTCCAATGTACAAATAAAAAGTGAAGTAATGAAATTGGGTTGTTAGCGGAATGCTAAATAAAACAGCAAAAATTGAATTCTACTTAATACCTATGATCTTGACTTTTTACCTAGGGGATGAGTAAAGGGTGATACGGTCAAAATTTGGTCAATATCAACTTGACGTATTTCTTTTAATTTTGCATTTAAAAAACCTGAACACCCCTCATTTTAAAGGTGTGTGTGTGTAGAATGTTGCTCCTATTTTGATTTTGGAATTCACTCTTCAGTTGTCAAAATGCCGTCCAAGCAAGAAGAGCAGCGTATCAAAATTTTGCTCGAGCATCGCGAAAATCCGAGCTACTCGCACGCAAAGTTGGCAAAATCGCTAAAAGTTGCCAAATCAACCGTTACAAATGTAATTAAAGTGTTTGGGGAACGTTTGTCGACAGCCAGGAAGTCTGGATCGGGGGGAAATCGAAAACCGGAAGCCGCTGAGACGACAAAGAGAGTTGCCGGTAGTTTCAAGCGAAACTCTAACCTCTCTCTCCGAGATGCCGCAAATAAGCTGGGTGTATCGTCTACAACCGTGCATCGAGCCAAAAAACGAGCTGGACTATCGACTTACAAGAAGGTAGTGACTCCAAATCGCGATGATAAACAAAATACGACGGCCAAAGCGCGATCCCGGAGGCTGTACACGACGATGCTGATGAAGTTTGACTGCGTGGTAATGGACGACGAAACCTACGTCAAAGCCGACTACAAGCAGCTTCCGGGACAGGAGTTTTATACGGCAAAAGGAAGGGGAAAGGTAGCAGATGTTTTCAAGCACATGAAACTGTCAAAGTTCGCAAAGAAATATCTGGTTTGGCAAGCCATCTGTACCTGTGGCTTGAAAAGCAGCATTTTCATAGCTTCCGGGACTGTCAACCAAGAAATTTACGTGAAAGAGTGTTTGAATAAACGTCTGCTGCCTTTCCTGAAGAAACACGGTTGTTCCGTACTGTTTTGGCCGGATTTGGCATCTTGCCATTACGGTAAAAAGGCCATGGAGTGGTACGCCGCCAACAACGTGCAGGTGGTTCCCAAGGACAAGAACCCTCCCAACACGCCAGAGCTCCGCCCAATTGAGAAATACTGGGCTATTGTCAAGCGGAACCTAAAGAAGACCAAAAAAACTGCTAAGGGCGAGCAGCAGTTCAAGGCAAACTGGCTTTCTGCGGCGAAGAAGGTGGACAAGGTGGCTGTACAAAATCTGATGGCAGGGGTCAAGCGTAAGGCCCGGCAATTCGGATTTGGAAAAGCGGAAGCCTAACTGAATATTTTTCCTGAATTTTATACTAATTGAACTTGAAAAAGAAATTTAATTTGATTTTTTAAATAAACGATTTCACCGATTTACACGCGTTTTCCCTTGACCAAATTTTGACCGTATCACCCTTTACTTAAGGGGGTTAGATTTTGATAAGTTCTTTAGTGGGAATGACACTAATGAAGACTGCACATTGTAGTCGAAATACGTATCTGTCATGGATACCAAAATTAATTAAGTGGAATTAAATGGAAGATAACCTTTTTTGCTGTTTTAAATAAAAAATGATAATTGTATCCAGCGTTGCCAGTATTCCAGATTTATCTGGATTTTCCAGATTTTTAGTCGTCTTGCCAGATACACAGACAGACCACGTATGTTTCCAGATTTTTTTAATATGTTTCAGATTTTCCCAGATTTTTTGAACATGTTGCTTTAAAAATATCACTGCAATTGATTTACCCTCTAATAAAAAAAATAAAATGCCAAACTTGCTACTTTAATTATTAACGGCCATCGACGTTGAACATTATTGGAATTTTAAGGTAATTCTGAAAATAGTTCACAGTTGAGTGTGAGGCAAATTCTAGATAGAGCTGGAATTAGGGCCCAACAGCTTTTGTTAACAATGACTTCAATCGATGATTTCTAGAAACTCGAGGCTCGCCCACGCAAACCAACCTCCTCATCGGGTAGGGAAAGACTTTCCTTATCCGATGGTTATGTTGGTCTGCGTGGGCGTGCCTTCAGTTCCTAGAAATCATCGATAGAAGTCATTGTTTTCAAAAGCTGTTACGCCCTAATTCCAGCTCTATCTAGAATTCTTTGTGAAATCAAAGGAGAATTTCAAGCTACTTCTGAGTAGTATTACATCCATCTTTGTGGGCTTCGTGTGGCGTCACCCATCATTTAGGCGTATTGTGAGTGCCACGAAGTGGCACGAAGTGGGGGTTCGATTCCCGCTCCAGCCGGGGCAAATTTTGGCAACCTAAAAATTTCCCTACTGGTCTAATGGGTGTGATGTGTTGTCCGTTGTATAGTGTTAAATATTCAGTCTGTGCAACGTCTGGTTGAAGACGGTGTCAATTGTCTTGTCAACTCTGATGACAATTGCATGGAGATTTTGTCAATAAAGGAAATACAATCCGTAAGAGAAATCATAGAAAATTCTTATGATGAAACTTAAGGAGTATGCTGATACGAATCGTGAGAATAATTTCAATGGGATTCTGTCTAATGTTTCTATGGTGATTAATTTTAATATAATTTTAAGCGCAATCTCCCAGAAGACTTCCAAACCCATTTTGGTAAAGTACTTGACTACTTAGGTAATACTGAAAAGGATTTCAAAACAAGTCTGACCTTACCTACGAAGCAGTTTAAAGGCAATTATCGGATAAGTCTGAGAAGAGTGTGACGGTCATTCTGAAGAGTGACCAACTAAATTGTTAAGAATATTTTAAGAATCATAGAGAAAAATGGACACAAAATTGAGCCAATTATTGGGAATTATCACCAATTTGTGAGAGTTGTGGGATTGGAGAGTGATTTATAAGAGATTACAAGAGGTAATGCTAAGAACTCTTAGAATGTTACTGGAAAAGTTTAGATATTTTCAAGATCATTTAAGGGCGATGGGAGAAATATGATGGAATTCTAGGATGATTCGAATTGAGCTAATAAAAAAGGCGAAGATATCCTGTAAAGAGTTCCAAGTAAATTCAGACTAACAAAAAATACATGATCTGGAACGCAGGAGAAATATAAATTCCGAAATTTAGAATCATTGCATGATCCAGAGACTTCAAAAATGAAGCTATCAGACTGTCATTTTTGTAATATAATAAAATTATTCTTTGGCATAATGGTCATGCGAATAGTGGAGTTACCCGTAGTTTAGGTAAACTGTGTGTGAGTTCCACGATGTTAGGTTTTGATTCCCACTTCAGCCCGGTGAATTTTGCTTAAAAATAAAATTGCCTACTGGTCTGCTGGGTGTTGTGTGCTGTATGATGTCAAGAATTAAACTGTAAATCTGATTAACCTCAGAGTAATATTAGAATTATTTAGAACTAATAAAATCTTTAAATTCTGGCACTGCATCAAATAGTAAGAACTACATCGACTATTAGTTTAAAAAATCTATCCCATCAAATTTCCTTGATTCTTTGCTTCTCATTCTTTTAAAAAAAAGTTACAGTTTAAAAAACAATTCTAACCATATTTTCTGCTGTTTTTTACCCACATTTAACTCAATTTTTGAAATGCTGCGTAATGGATATTTGAACTTTTTGGGTACACCGAGTCAATACTTTTCAACTTCTGTATGATTTTAGCAATGCTAACAAGTTATTTCCTTTATTTAATTTATTTAAACATGTAATTTATAACCATTCTAGTACTTTAAATAAATGCCAGATGATCATACTGAACTATTTTTACGGAAGATTGGCACATCACTTTGATTTCAATAGCATTATGTTAAAAAAGAGGATTTTTTGAGCATTGCAGATTTTTCCAGATTTTATATTTTACCTGGTCCAGATTTTTCTGAAAATGACCTGGCAACGCTGATTGTATCACTGTTAAACGTTCTTCCACTTGGTTGCACATCATTCTGCTTTAACGTGAAAAGATATATAATAGCGCTGCTGTATGACAACAGCTCATCAATTCCAGGATAAACATTCGCTGCCAGACTGTTGAGCAGTTCAGTCGATTTCCATTCTCTCTCGTTCGTTCGTTCGTTCGTTCGCAAATCGAATTAGCTCCGCGTTGTGTAGTGACGATCTCGCTGACCCAGCCATGGGTAAGAAATCGCGCGGTAACGCGAGTACCGGTTTACCGGGAAAACAGCCTCTCCAAGGAGACGGCGCGACCACCGGAACTGAACGACCCAGAACTGAAGACAGCAGTGCCACCGCATCGGCAGCAAAAAAGCTGCTGAGCAACAATCCGTTCTCCACCCTGCAGAACGGAGCCCAGCCGCAGTCGGACCCTGAGACGGTGCCGAAAAAACTAAAGTTGCCACCCTTCTATGTGAAGGGCTTCCCTCCCGGGCTATGGGAAAAGCTGGATTACTACATTAAGGAGGGCCTTCGTTGCACCATTCAACGGTGCACGGAAGGCTACAAACTGATGGTCTCGGCCGAAAATCACTACAACGCAGTCCAAGCCCTCTTGGACAGGATGAAGCTGGAGTACTTCTCCCACGACGTCGAGGCCGCCAAGCCGCTAAAAGTGGTGCTGCGCGGGCTCCATGACATGGACACCACCACCTTAATGGACGAGATTAAGGCGAACGGCCTCAAGCCGGTAGAAAACCACAAGATGACCCGCAGCAAGGCCATCAAGTATCGTGACCAGCTCTATCTGGTCCATCTGCAGAAGAACTCCACAACCGTGAAGGATCTCCAGACGACACGCACTCTGTTCCACATCGTAGTGAAGTGGGAGCGGTATAAGCCGACCAACCGTGGCGTCACTCAGTGCTCGAACTGCCTATTGTTCGGGCACGGCACCAGGAACTGCCGCATGGCCAGCCGCTGCATCAAATGCGGCAAAAACCACAAGATCGACGACTGCGACAGCATCGAGGAAGCCGCTCCCACATGTGCCAACTGCGGTGCCGCCCACAAGGCCACGAGTAAGGCCTGTCCGAAGCGGGCCGAATACGCCGAGATCCGGAAGAAGGCCTCGTCCAACAACCAGCCCAGTCGCAAGAAGGTTCCGGAAAACAACGCGCAGAACTTTCCTCCGTTATCACCGGTCCAACCACGGCCAATTCCAGTGTTGGCGCCGCTCCCGCTCAACCAACAGTTGGCTGCTGCTTAGTCGACTGCCGCTGCAGTACCCGGTCAAGCCTCCGGCCCATCGACGGATCCCCCTGCTCCGGGATTGGCTGGTACAACCGGCGAAGCATCCGACGATTCTCCGCTGTCAACGGATGAGATCGTCATACTGCTGGACCGTGAAGCCATAAAGATCGCCAACTGGAACGCTCGCTCCGTAGGGGCGAAAAACATTGAGCTTGCAGACTTCCTCCCCTAATAAAAATGTTATGGTTAATTTGCTTAACGACGTGTTCGGGGTATCATCCAAACCATTTGTGGAATAGTTCAATCATTTGGATAATCGTTTGTTTATGGTAATTTTTTATTAGGGTCCGCAAGCAAGACATCGACGTGGGCCTTCTCACCGAGACCCACCTCAAGACCGGTGACAGCCTCTGGCTGCCCGACCACAGCATTGTCCGGCTTGATCGCACCAGCTCCAGGGGGGCGGTGTCGCGGTCATTATCAAGAAAGGCATCAAGTACTGCACCCTACCCCACTACCGCACTTCCATCATCGAGGCCGCCGGCGTAGAGGTGGAAACATCGACCGGAAACGTCCGGTTCATCGCCGCATACTGCCCCCGGCAATGTACCGTTAGCAATGGTACAGCACATCAGTTCAAGAACGACCTTGCCATCATAACCCGCACCAATGCCCGCTTCGTAATCGGAGGGGACCTGAACGCCCGGCACGAGGCCTGGCGAAACTACCAGCAGAACCAGAACGGCCGCCTATTATTCGACCATTCCCAGCATGGTCTCTATTCCGTCTGGTTTCCGGACGAACCAACCTTCACATCACCGGCGGGCAACCCATCGACGCTGGACCTGTTCTTGGCAAACACTGGATTAGCCAAGCCGGTTGCCGTCAACGACCTGAGTTCGGACCACCAACTGGTGCTGACCGAGCTGGGCTGCAACGTGGCCCCTGCACCGTGCCTGCGGAAGGACTACCATCGAGTCAACTGGGTCCAGTTTCGGCGCGTGGTCGACCGTCACATCGTCGACAACCCACTGCTCGACACAGTGGAGGACATCGACCGGGCCCTGGAGGGTCTCCATCAAGCCATATCCGTGGCTGACGAAGAGTGCGTTCGACGAGTTCCTGTGAGGGGTAAGTTTCAAGCAATTGATTCCCACACCAAACTCTTGATTCGGCTCAGAAATGTTCGTAGACGCCAGTTCCAGCGGACTGGGGATCTGCAGCGTAAATACGAAATGGTCGATCTGAATCGGCAGATCGCTTCGAGAATGGTCTCAATACGGAACGAGAGTTTCGGGCGGCTCGTTCAGAACCTGGACGACCGTTCCAGACCATTCTGGAAGGTTGCCAAGGTGCTGAAGTCTCACCCCATGCCCATTCCACCACTTAGAGTCAATGACGAACGGCTTATCACCAACGAAGAGAAAGCCAATGCGATTGGGGAGCACATTGCCCAGTTACATTTGCTTGGCTCCAAAATCTCAAGTCCACTCGAGAACCAGGTTGCGCAGTGCGTCCAGACGTTAGATGCCTCCCCTTGTGCCGTCCCTCCAGAAGAACGGATTACAGAGGAACAAATTTGCTCAGCGCTGAAATATAGTAAAAACATGAAGGCTCCCGAGTTTGACGGAATATTCAACCTAGAGTTGAAAAATCTCAGCGCGAGGGTGCACTCGCTGCTGGCTGCCATCCTTAACAGGTGCCTGGAGCTGCACTACTTTCCAAGCATCTGGAAGGTGGCAAAAATCATCCCGATCCGCAAACCTGGGAAAGACCCTTCACTACCGTCAAGCTACAGACCGATTAGCCTGCTCTCAGCGCTGAGCAAGCTGTTCGAAAAATTGATCCTCAGCCGACTAAACAAGTTTGTGGAGGAACATGACATTCTTCTTCCGGAACAGTTCGGGTTCCGCAAGGGGCATTCCACCAATCATCAGCTAGTGCGGGTGATGAATAACATCCGAAGTAACAAAGCTGTATCCAAGTCCACAGCCATGGCTTTGTTAGACGTCGAAAAGGCGTTTGACAATGTCTGGCACGACGGACTTATATACAAGCTTTGTAGCTCTAACTTTCCACCATACCTTGTGAAAATCACCCGTAACTACCTCCAGCAAAGGTCGTTCAGGGTGTCGTTGAATAGTTCCCTTTCGGGACAATTTCCGATCCCAGCAGGTGTTCCGCAAGGGAGTCTGCTGGGACCACTGCTTTACAGCATCTACACGTCGGACATCCCTCCTCTAGGAGACGGTTGCGTGTTCTTCCTGTTCGCAGATGACACCGCGATAGCCGTCAAGGGTAGGATGCCTCGTGAAATTACGAACAAGCTCCAACGATGCCTTGACACCTTTACTGATTATGCCACCACGTGGAAAATCAAAATCAACGCCTCGAAAACCCAAGCGATTCACAGACAATCGCCAAAACTTAAACCGTCTCCCTCCTGTACCGTAATAATGGATGGTACAAGGGTCGAGTGGTCCACTGATGTTACTTATCTCGGGATGTTGTTCGATGAGAAGCTCCTGTTCCGCTCGCACATAGAGAAAACCCTAGTTAAGTGCTCCGCCTTGGTTAGGTGTTTGTATCCGCTCATTTGCCGCAGATCCCGCCTCTCAAGGCAAAACAAACTGGCTGTTTACAAACAGATCATAGCCCCCGCGATCTTCTATGCCGCCCCGGTGTGGGAATCGTGCGCTCAGACCCACAGGAACAAAATCCAGGTTGCACAGAATAGAGTGTTGAGGATGATCCTAGATCGTCCATTCGACACAAGAATAGCAGACCTCCATCAAGAGGCAGAAATTCCCAAAGTAGATTCCAAAATTGATGATATGACAACCAAATTTATCCAAAAATGCAATCTTTCTGAACATGCTTTAATAAGCAATTTGTACATAGTAGGTTAAGTGTATATAGTAGAGTAAGTTAGTTTTAAGCTGTAAATAGTAGTATTAAGTAGTTTCTCTTCAAATTCTAAAAACAAAACAAAACCAATCCCACCAAGGTGGTCGACCGTGTACTAAGTCTAGGACTAATTCTGTAAAACAAATTTTGAATTTTGCCCATACCTAAAGATGAAGAAAGCAATTAAATCACTTAGTAAAATGTATATGGTAATCATCCAAGTTAAACTGAAATAAAGATCATAAAACAAAAAAAGACAACAGCTCATTTTCGCTTCGGACGGCGTGGTGGTCAGCAATAGCAGCAGTAGGAAGATGGTGGCTAGTCAACTCTTCTTGATCCAACAAGTAACAATTGGCTGGCTGGTCGTGGCAAAGGAGGAAAAAGTCTTGGTTAAAGAGGCACCAAGCGTCATCGCAAAGTTCTTCGAGACCACCATCCGTCGTCTGGCTCGCCATGGGCTGATCTACGAAAAAAACACAAGGTGTTCTGAAGGTGTTCCTGGAAAATGTGATCCGTGATGCTGTCACCTACTCTGAACACGCCAAGCGTAAGCGGCCACGGATGTCGTCTACAATAAAATGGCCCTTTTCAGGGCCAACAAGCTTATAACAGTAAAGAGTTTTAATAGAACTTATATGTGCATGTTTGTCCATGTTCAGAACCACAGGCCCCCAACGACCACACCAAATGCTCTCCAGAGTTGTAATCTTGTAATCAAACTTGGAAGCAGGGGTGCAAGTGATTTTGATTGATTCTCTTCATCAACTTTTTCTTTGAAAAAATACTACAAATTTGATACGCTTACAAATAAAAAACGGAAAAAGTTAAGATCATTGGTGATTGATCAATTAAAAGAACTAAATGTTATTCGCATTTGTTCCGTCCACTAGCGGTCCTACGTCAAGCTTCCGTTCGTGCCCCTATGAACAGACCCTTCTACTTTTTCATCAAAAAGCCACTAAAATCACTATTAGTAAAGCAATTTAGTCAGAATTTGAATATGGTAGCCAATTTGTGTTAGAAAGATTAATTAAAAATTAAGCGTATCAAGTCAGACAAGTGTTGTTAACAGACGGAAACGCTTACGAAAACATTAATTGTCCAATTGGCTCTGACGGAATCACTAATAGGATATAAGGCCAAAAGTAAATTGGTGCGCACGAAAAGACCTGTAATTCGTGATTCAATAAGTTTAAAAAGTCCATTAATAGTTGCTTTGCAGTACTTTTATTAAAACGTCAAAGCTACAGCAATAGATGCATTGGCGTAGCTAGAAAATTTATCTGGAGAGGGTCTAGGGGGGGCCTGTTGCATTTCTTTATTTTGCTAAACTACGATTAAATAAAAACTCGCGAAGATGCTATTCAATCAAATGGCGTCAAGGCAACTTATTGTTGGGTATTTTTTTGCTGTGACCAATAATATGACATTGAGTGAGGCTGACTATTATTTGAATGGTTAAACAAATATGATTATGTTTATTTCAAAACAATGATTGGGACCTCGCTTTTGGGATCTTACTGATTTTGAACAAGCAATGATCGTTTGTTCATGCTTTTTGTAAAGAAATCACATAGCGTCCGGATCTCGTAAATTTAGGCATCTCAAACTTAAGAAAATTCTCAGAGTTATGTAATTCCATGAATTTTGATACTAGCTCTTTTTTAGATTTTGAATATTCCACCATCAGTTAAATCTCAGACATAGGAACCAAAATTAAGTTCTAGAAGATTGAATTTTATAATTTTCTAAATGCTGGCTTTGAAACATGGTACAGTGTACAAGACATATGTCCATGCACAATTTTTAACATTCTGAATGTTAAAATAAAAATAGTTTTGAGATCCCAAACCATACAGAGTAAGCATAAATTCGTCGAATACAAATTTAAATAAAAGTCAACGAAATTAGATCAATTGTCATAGTTCTATAACTTATGCAACGTTTCCTGAACGTCAATAAACTCCCTAAAGATGTACAAATTTGTCCCAATTTCTACGAAGTTCTCTGAATTTATTCCATTTTCCATATTTATAACATCTCTCGTAATCCTACGAAGATCTCAGAACATCTTTGCACTTCTGGAAAGACACCTATCACCCCTATCAGGAAAGTTCCTTGTAATTTAACGAAGTTCTCAAAACCTCTAATAAGTTCATGGAGCTTTTTTGAAGTAAGATCTGTGACAAACTGCAAAGAAGCTCCCTAAACTGAAGCAAGGATCTTGAAGTTCTTAGAAGATTATTGAACTGTTTTTAGATCTTTTACAAAATTCCCTGAACTTTTTCAAAATTCCTTACACAGTTCCACAAAATGCTACGAAATTCTCAAAACATCTCCAATGATTGCTGTACTTCTACGTTTTTTGTTGATTTTCCACGAAGTTTCACGAACGAAATTTTTATAATTTGTACGTAATTTCCACAATTAATCCTAAATCCTAAACTATTGGATACCCTAGTGGCCCGAGGTAGACAACCCTTCCGTGAAGTAAGGGGTGTATTGGCAACACGTAATCTTCCCTACATGCAAGCGATCTACGAATTCCTTTGTTTGTCTGATGTTAGAGTCTGATGTGACCATCCCCTCCTTTCCAAACAACTTCCAGACATTGTGTCCCAGTCTTAATATCCCCCTGTTTCTGTGCTACTTGCCCCTGCCCAGCCAGGATTTGGTCAACCGTCCAAGAGTAGTATCTGAATGAGGCTTCAGAAACCAGTTTCCTACCTAGCTCCTTCCAATCGAAATTGTTACCCATTAACCACGAGTAATTGGTACCCAATACTAACCTAGAACTACTTCTATTTAAAATGTAAAAATCAAACATTACTGATTTTGGCTCCGCAAAGTGTCACACACGACTGAGCCTAGTAAATAAACGAACTAGTAAAAAAAAGTTTCTTGCTTCTATGATTTTTTCTAAAGGTCTAAGAAGTTCCCAGAATTTCTTCTAAGTTTCTTCAATTTCTACGATGTTTAATGAACTTCTTAGAAGTACTTGAAATTTAACAAAGGTCCCAGAAGTTGAAGAAAATACCCTGGGTTCATGGCTAATTTGTAGAACCAACAGACGTCTTATTATGTCAGCGATTAAATATCGATATAATATAATTTATCAAAACTGATTCTACTAGTCCAGAACATAAGAAAAGTAGTTAACTGAAAGGACTTTTAAAAAATCGTTGTTTTTTTTTTTTTTTTTTTTTTATTAATTTATTTGATAAGGCTCAACCGAATTAACTTTACAGAGCCGAGGATTCTTGGTCACTATACAATACATCTTAAAACTATAGTCAAAAGGTACAACACAATAAACACTTTATCTTCCGCTATCCAAAAAGCCTCCTCCATCAGAACTGGAGCCGCTTCCAGTAGTTTCATTGTATGGCAAATTGTTGTATGCCAACGAGGGTCAGAGCGCGTCCATTGCAGCAATGGACACAAAACGTGGTCAGCACTCACACACTCATCACGAAACGGTTGCTTTCCAAAGTCGACGACGCATCGACCGAAAGAACTGCTGATGAAGAACAATGAGGAGGACCACACAATGGTTGCTGTCGAGAAAACAGACGATCGCGTAACACACATCGAGAGTGGCCTGCTTTTGTCGACAGCCGAGTGAACACTGAAAAAAAAAAAATCGTTGTTTGTGGTCCAATTTTATTAGTCGCTGTTAAATAGTAACATTGAACATGACAAGCTTGACGAAATACCGGTGAATCAAAAACACCAAAAAGTCTGGGAGGGGGGGCTAGATAATTCTGGAGGGGGTCTGGCCCCCTTGGCACCCCCATTAGCTACGCCAATGATTAGATGATTACATTTCTCCAGTTCGAACGAAATATCCAACCTTCCTCTTGATGGAGCCGAATACGGACACGGAATCAGCGCATTTCTTCCATTTTGCCCGCATTTACTGGATGTCCTTGACTGCCCCGCCGCTTCATCGAAGTCGCTGCTTTCAAATTGCCCAGTATTTTTCGAATGGTCGAAATTCCAGGCAATTCGGAGGATTGATTAGCTTGGGGACAAAATCGATCTTTGTTGGCAGCATACCACTCCAGAACCACCTTGGAGACTGGAGATGACTTTGCCCCTATGCTTGCGGATGAACTGCAAAACACGTTTTTCAGGCATTCTTCGATGTAAACTTATACCCTGTTCACATTACAGCCTATATCACGTAATATAGGCTGTCTTGCAATGAGCACTCATACATAGGATTTCCAGTGAAAACTAGATGTATGAGTGCTCATTGTAAGACAGCGTATATCACGTGATATACTCTGTAATGTGAACGGGGTATTAGGATGTCATCGTCGCGGATGTGACGAATGGTTCCGTTTTCAGGCCACAACTGCAAATCGCTTGGCCTTCTTCGCGAACTTGTCGGCAAACACGAACTTGAATCTTCCCGGCACATCCCCACGTCCAGTCGCGATGTAAAACGTTTGACCGGGAAGCTGCTTGCTTAAAATCGAGTTTGACGTATGTTTCGTCATCGATCAAAGTGTGTTTCGTCAAAACATGGTGGTACAAGAGCCTTGCACGCTTTTTGGCCACGAAATTCTGCTTCATATGCCGGTTCGGAACTGGCTGGATGTTAACTGGCTTTGTATGACTGGTTTCCTTCCCTGGCAAGGATGTTCCACACCGTTTGAAAGTTGGCGTTGGATCGAAAGACCGGGTTTGGCTTTAACGCACCTCAACACCTTGCTGCGCAGCTGACGATCCGTGGTTCCAGCTTTTCGTAGGTCCGCTGATTCCTTTCCACACTCAGGGTTTCCTTGTAGGTTTTGAGCACTCGACAAACTGTTGTTTTTGGCATCTTCAGCACTTTAGCCAGCTTGGAACCGGACCACTCCGGATTTTCTTCTGTTTCTTCTTTAGAGTTCCATTTGACGTTATTTCTGAACGCGATCGACTACTTTGATCAAAATTGCACCAGTTGTTCTCTATAGAAGTGTAAACAAACCACTGTCAAAGATTTTCGATTCCCAACACTAGAGGCGTGCTAGCGCCACGATTATCTAGATAGATCTCCATACATTTCGAAAACTCGCAAAAGTAGCCCTAGCATTCTTGATTCGTGCACCTATGTCGCTCTTGGTACCGCCGTCTGACGCTATCTGGCTGCCAAGATATTGGGAACTTTCGACTTTCTCCACTGCTTGCCCCGGTACCGGTACCGGTACATCCAACGTTTTGGTCTTGTTGACGTTGATGGTGAGACCCGCCGCATAGGAGCGTTCGGCTAGGTCATTGAGCTTATTCTGCGTATCAGAGCACCTATCCCAAGTAGCATTTCTTGTTTTATTGCACTCTATTAGTGGTTATTGAGATCAATTTCATAAAACCGCCAATAAAATTAATAGCTCCAGCACAACCTTTTGATAACCGCTATAAGATCGTCATACAGCTTAGTGGACCACTCTTGATAAGGTTTATAAAGCATGTTTGAGAATCACAATAAAGCTGTCTTAAAACCTTTTGTCAGGAAGCCTCATACTCTACAAAAGGTTCTCATAGCCTCTATAAGAGTAATATTGTATCCAAGCAGTTTTATGACGCTTTGGTGAAAATCAGTTATAAAGCCAATTTAATTTGTATTGGCTTCAAAGCAACCGCCATAAATTAGCTTGTTGTTGTTCTGTTCTGCTGAAACCAAATGGAAATCTTTAGCGGTTAAAATAGGTTTGAGTGTTGGTGTCAAGATCACCATGCAATCAATTTTGTTTCATGGCGACATTAGTGAAAATCTTAAAGAAAATATATTACTTTTTAGAAGTTCCAAAACATATGCGCTTGAAATGTTATCGTGTATATTGAGATAATATGAGCGTTAAATAAATGCGCCTCCAAAATAATTCAAGTTAACAAAAAAGATTGTTTCAAAAATTAAATGAATTTGATGGAATCACCTTAATTTTACAGAAAATAGATCTCAATACATAAATTCATACCAATGCACACTGGAAATCATTTCGGATCTCTTCTTTAGCCATTATTTTATTGAAATTTATTGGATTTTATTCCAAGGCTAATGGCATTTTCATAATGACAATATGGCGACAGAAGACAGCAGGCAAGAAAAACACCAAGCGCAATTTCTTAAAATGTCTAATGCTTACATTGCACACTGGGTCAGGAATGCAACCTAGCGGAGCAAAATTAATAACTCCGAAACGAAGCATTTCCGCGACTTGGTGTCTTCGGCAAAATTTCTCATCATAATAAGGACCATCTATTGACATAAACAAATAGTTCAAAACTCTTCCGCAAAGATGGTGTCACAATCTAACTTCTTTCTCTGACGTTTTGGAAACTTGATGTCTTGGGCAAAGTTGTTTATCTTGACAAAATGAACAGGTCTTTCAAACACGTAAAATTTCCACAGTCTACTGGTTCCAAGTTATATGGAGTTAAAGAAAAAAATCTTGAAAATATGGTTTTTTTCTGTTTCGGTTTTTTTGCTTACAGCTTTATAATGTTATATTTTTCTCTTATGAAAATACATTAAATAAATAGCTTTTGTGAAGAAACATACTGGATTAAGCTTCAAATTTCAAAGACATTGTTGAAAAAACGAGAAAAAAAAACACAATTTTGACATTTTCAGCAAAAATTAAGCAATACTCGATAAACAAAATATCAAAATTTGAGAGAGGTATATTTTGGTGTTTTGTAGATTTCTTCATTTTAGTGGAACATGTTTTTTTTTTCTATAACTTTTTTTAATGCATTGAATTTGTGTTTCGAAGACTTCACGACTTTGTCAAAGTTGGTTATCTTGATAAAATAAACAACTTTTCTTAATACGTTAAAACTTCACAGCCTACTGTTTTCGAGTTATGTGAAATAACAGAAAAAAAATTGCTTCGTTTCGGAGTTATTAATTTTGCTCCGCTAGGTTGCATTCCTGGCCCAGTGTGCATGGGATGAAAGCAGAACAGAAAAGGATAATGCATGATTTTATTACGAGAACTATTTTTTTTACAAGAGCAATTCAAGCTGAACTTTGCATTAGGTCCTAAGTAACATTGATCGATTCTCTTCGTCGACTTTCTTTTTCGTTAATAACTTATTCACAGAACCGTTTCTTGATGTGTTTGTCGTATTGGATGCTAGATAAAAGCTTCTTTTATCGATTTATGTGCTGAAAATACCTGGGAATGTCTTTACATGACCGTGGGGATGCAAAGAGAAAGTTGACGAAGCGAATCTGTCAATATTACTTAGGACCTTATGCAATTTTCAGCTTGAATTAATTTTTTTATTTGAGGGCAAATGTATATTCCTATTCTACGGGTGCAACCGATGAATTTTAAAAACATTTAGAAAAGTTTTGAATGGTACATTAACCTTTATGAAAAGTTATGCGTGATTTCAACCTAGGACTGTCACCATTCCATGTATTTCGACCAAGATTCGACCGTGTCACCCCATGTATATGCGAGCGAGAACGGAAGAATCATGGAGATTGCTGACGTTTTTCTTACGCACACTACGTCGCTTATACGTATACACGAAATGTTTTCATGCTCATGCTAACAATTTTGTTGATTTTCTTTGCGCTCCGCTTGGAAGTAGGTACCGGAAAGTTTTTATTCTTTTCTATGTTGTAAAAATAAACCACCTATTTACATTTCTGACAAGTTGCAACTGAATGCTTATAATTGGTTTAAAATAACTGTTTCATGGCCAACTAGTTTTATTGCGCTTACTTATAAAGCAACGATAGGATTTATTTTTTGGTTTTATAAGGGCAATTTATATTACTTTTTTGTATACTTCAAAGCAATCATAAAACCTTTCATAAGTGAAAATAGCATAAGCATCAGTTGGTTTTTTAATTAGCTTTATAAGGGTTTTGTAGATAGCTATAAGAATGTTTCATGACTTGCATTGTATATGACCGTCATAAAGCTGTAGGTAATGGTTGCAGCTGCAATAAAACCTTTATAAATTTTGAATATAGCCAAGCAGCTCTAGATTTGTTACTTGGGATGTGCTAATAGCGCTATATCACTCCCCATGATCTCGTCGATTACGATGAGGAACAGTAGCGGTGATAGTATACATCCTTGTCTCACATTTGCGACTACCCGGCCAGGATCGGACAAGGCTCCGCTATGTAGGACTCTACATGTGAAAGCCTCGTCCTGCGCTTTGATGAGATTCGATGATTGCGTCTCAGGATGTCCAACAGATTTCCGTGATTGAGTCGGTCGAAAGCTTTTTCGTAGTCAATGAATACCAAATAGAGGAACTCTTGACATTCGTTGACCTGCTCCAGTGTGATGCGGAGCGTGACAATATGGTCCACACAAGATCTTCTGATCCACTTGATTTGCTCACCCATCTGGTTCTCTGCATACGACTTGAAATCTTCGAACGCTTCTAACACATATACTTTTGATTTCAGGAAATAGACGAACGCCTTCCTGCTAGCATCGTCGATGAACGTTAGGAAATATCGACGTCCTCCTATCGACGTTGTCTCCATCGGCCCAAAGAGATCAGAATGGATCAGCTCAAGCAAACGTTCAGTCCTGTGACCCTTCGCCTTAAACGGCTGTCGTTGCTGCTTGCCTTGGATACACGGCACACATTGAAAGGAATTTGTATCCTCAAACTCCATTCCAGTTACCATGGTTCTGAGTCTCCTTATGCAGCCAGCCGATAGGTGCCCCATCCGCTGATGCCATAGTTGGAAGCTGTTATGCCCTCGAGCCAAGTGAACTGAAGAACTTTTAGCTAACGCCAACTTGTAGAGTCCATCCGAATGCTGTCCGATCGCCACAACTTCGTTCGTAGTGCTGACAACTTTACAAGAGTCTTTGTCCAAGATGACCTGATACCCGTTCTGGCACATCCTGCTCACGGATAACAAATTTAACGCCAAATCTGGAACGCACAGAACATTACTAATGGTAATTTCACAAGACGCACCTCCAATGTCTGCTTCCAAATTAAAGGCGCCCTTGGCAACAACAGCAGCTGCACTGCCATTCGCAACGTTGATGCTTGCTGACACATCCTCTGCAGCCTTCAGATGGTCCTTGTTCCGGCACAGATGTGTTGTAGCTCCGGAATCAAAATCCAGTCAACAGCAGCATGGCCACTATGTTTCCCACTGGTTTCCTTCCTTTCACTGGCTTTATTCTGGCACTGCGATGCATAGTGTCCCAACTTCTTGCACCGAAAGCACTTCACGCTCGATGGATCAGTAGGTTTCTTCTGCTCCGTTTTTGTGTGGACCGCTCCATCTTCGCTTGGCTTCTTGCTGATCTTCACATCTTGCAAAATTTTTGCCTTGACAACGTCCGCCGCAAGCTTCTTACCCGACGACTCCAATCCCAGGATCATCGGTTCGTACTGCTGCGGTTGACCCTTCATCAGCAGACTCGCCAGCCAAGTATCGTCGACTTCGAAACCGACCTCCGGTAGCTGGTGACTTTTTGTAAAAAGTTCGTTCACGTACTCCTGCGTCGTTTGGCATATGATGTCCTCATCGCGTTCAGCGCCAACCAGCCGGATCCCCATAAGCCTTCTCAGCAGTCCAACTTTCCTGGTGGAACCACTGTGCTCGTACGTATTCCGCAGACTGTCCCAAGCCTCTTTCGCGGATTTTTCGGCGCGCTCCAGCCCCCCATAAAGCTTTGGATTGATTGCTTGAGCATATCGTGGACAAAGCTTGCTCGGAAACATCTTCACTAACCTCAGGATCGCCCTCATGCTCGTTCCTTGATCAGGATCATCTTCGTCACGAAGGACCAGGAGCTGAAGTTCTCCGCGCCGCGCAACTTTTTCTCGTCCACGCGAGCCTTCCTCCGAGCCTCCACCATCCATTTTCTTCAAAAATTTCTTGCTTCGAAAAAATTGGTAAAATTTTCTTCTTCACCAAACAGAGCTGTTTCTATAAAGGGTGATACGGTCAAAATTTGGTCAAGGGAAAACGAGTGTAAATCGGTGAAATCGTTTATTTAAAAAATCAAATTAAATTTCTTTTTCAAGTTCAATTAGTATAAAATTCAGGAAAAATATCCAGTTAGGCTTCCGCTTTTCCAAATCCGAATTGCCCGGCCTTACGCTTGACCCCTGCCATCAGATTTTGTACAGCCACCTTGTCCACCTTCTTCGCCGCAGAAAGCCAGTTTGCCTTGAACTGCTGCTCGCCCTTAGCAGTTTTTTTGGTCTTCTTTAGGTTCCGCTTGACAATAGCCCAGTATTTCTCAATTGGGCGGAGCTCTGGCGTGTTGGGAGGGTTCTTGTCCTTGGGAACCACCTGCACGTTGTTGGCGGCGTACCACTCCATGGCCTTTTTACCGTAATGGCAAGATGCCAAATCCGGCCAAAACAGTACGGAACAACCGTGTTTCTTCAGGAAAGGCAGCAGACGTTTATTCAAACACTCTTTCACGTAAATTTCTTGGTTGACAGTCCCGGAAGCTATGAAAATGCTGCTTTTCAAGCCACAGGTACAGATGGCTTGCCAAACCAGATATTTCTTTGCGAACTTTGACAGTTTCATGAGCTTGAAAACATCTGCTACCTTTCCCCTTCCTTTTGCCGTATAAAACTCCTGTCCCGGAAGCTGCTTGTAGTCGGCTTTGACGTAGGTTTCGTCGTCCATTACCACGCAGTCAAACTTCGTCAGCATCGTCGTGTACAGCCTCCGGGATCGCGCTTTGGCCGTCGTATTTTGTTTATCATCGCGATTTGGAGTCACTACCTTCTTGTAAGTCGATAGTCCGGCTCGTTTTTTGGCTCGATGCACGGTTGTAGACGATACACCCAGCTTATTTGCGGCATCTCGGAGAGAGAGGTTAGGGTTTCGCTTGAAACTACCGACAACTCTCTTTGTCGTCTCAGCGGCTTCCGGTTTTCGATTTCCCCCCGATCCAGACTTCCTGGCTGTCGACAAACGTTCCCCAAATACTTTAATTACATTTGTAACGGTTGATTTGGCAACTTTTAGCGATTTTGCCAACTTTGCGTGCGAGTAGCTCGGATTTTCGCGATGAGCGAGCAAAATTTTGATACGCTGCTCTTCTTGCTTGGACGGCATTTTGACAACTGAAGAGTGAATTCCAAAATCAAAATAGGAGCAACATTCTACACACACACACCTTCAAAATGAGGGGTGTTCAGGTTTTTTAAATGCAAAATTGAAAGAAATACGTCAAGTTGATATTGACCAAATTTTGACCGTATCACCCTTTAGCAAATGTCTGGGCCCATAACCTAATAACCTATCATGGCATGCTACAGCTTGTAGCTAATTCATCGGTTACCTCTCCATCAATATTGATGCCCAAACAGCTCTTTGAATTTTCATGGATAGTCAAACAAATCACGGTGTATTGTTTTTTTGTCAGTACTGGTCTGCTAAATCAAATGTTCCATTTGGTAAGTCTCCTCCGAAATAACGAGATTAATCCCAAACTATATTTGCGAATAATTTTCGTCTAACAAAGGTTGTTTATTAATTTATTTGATAAGGCTCAATCGACTTAGCTTAACAGAGCCGAGGATTCTTGGTTACTAAACAATACATCTTAAAACTATAGTCAATACGTACAACACAATAAACACTTTATCTTCCGCTTTCAAAAAAGCCTCCTCCATCAGAACGGGAGCCACTTCCAGTGGTTTCATTGTATGGCAGTAACGCCAACGGGGGTCAGAGCGCTTCCATTGCAGCAATGGACGCAATACGTGGTCAGCACTCACACACTCATCACGAAACGGTTGCTTTCCAAAGTCGACGACGGATCGTCCGAAAGAACTGCTGATGAATAACAATGAAGAGGACCACACAATGGTTGCTGCCGAGAAAACAGACGATCGCGTGGCACACATCGAGAGTGGCCTGCTTTTGTCGACAGCCGAGTGAACACTCAACCTCGAACAAAGGTGAAACATATCAATATGGCAATATAGTTTATATACTAGCATAGAACCTAGTCCAACATAAATAGTCCACTACATGATGGATCTTGTCCAGCTAAACAACTTTGCCCAAGGTAGGATCCTTAAGCTCGATAAAGGGCATCAGATAAATCAAAATCAATATTTTACCCAAATGTTATTAAGCTGACATTACACTGTGTGACAAAACGCCAAATATTTGCTTCGTTAACTTTTGCCAAATAATGCAATTTGGCAAAGTTGTTTGTCAATGCTTTTACACTATGGTAACATTTCGCAAATATTTGAGCAAACATTATTTGGCCATACATGAAATAAGGTGTTTTGACCAACGGTCAACAAATATATTTGACATGTCATCACATTGTTTGCAACTGTTTGTATTGATATATTAAGTTGTCTCTTTGTCATTAGTTCGCAGCTAAAGTCTGATTGTTGTTGTTTTGCTGTGAATTTGAAATCGAAGAAAAAATAACCAGGATGAATTATTCTGAGTTTGCTACAGTTATGGCAGCATATCTGTTGCTGGAGGGGAACGAATCGAAAAAAAAGTGCGTAGTGTTTGGGTCCAGGAGTGGGTGAAGAAACGGCAAACTGAAGGATGTTATGCAACCCTTTTGAATGAGTTGAGGAGCGATCATCCAAATTTGTTCCAAAACTTCGTGAGAATGACGGCTGCTGATTTTGACTATTTGTTAGATTTCGTAGCTCCGCATATTCAAAAACATGACACGTATATGCGGAAAGCGATTACAGCCGGAAAAAGGCTGGCTATGACTTTGCGGTACATGGCTACCGGCGAAAGCTTCATGTTGCTCCAGTCCTTTTTTCGCATCCCACAGCCATCTATTTCAAAAATCATACCCGAAGTCCTGGATGCCATCTGTCTGGTTTTGAATTAAAATTTCTTAAAGGTAGGTAGCATCAGAAGGATTTTCCAAAAAGTAGTGAAAATTTGAAATAAAGAATCCCACCCTGGGTGAAATTGGACCATATTTTGATAGCTTGAATACCATCCGGAAATCATTCTGTTTACTGTAGTTACTGTATTGTCAGTACACATATAAAAATCTAAATTAAAATACCTTCAATATTACGTACCAAGATGAAAAATAACTTGCTTGGTTGAGGAGTAATATCTTCTTAAAGATAATATATCTAAAAATCTCAAAAATCCAGGGTTGTAGCCCAGATGGATCCAGGCACTTAAGAGCAAAACCAAAACAGTCGTTTGTTCAGAATGTCAAAATAAGCGTTTTGGCAAAGTTTGGTTCAAATCGGTGACATTGACCACAGGTGGTGTATACACTTGAGCTGGAATGACCAACATGTATACTAGCGCCACGTAGTGAAAAAAAATCTGAACTACTGTACACCAACGAAAAGATCTTAACTTCCTGAACAACTTTGTCTTAGACAGTAACTTTCTATGTGGTCATTCGTTGCTTGTGTGTCGAGCGAGACGGTTGCTTTCTTTAGTGCTCTGCGCAGTGAATATCACGCTAGATTTGGTCACGGATGATCTATGGAATAGGACGGTTTTGGTAGAGTTCTGAGTGCGGATCGGTATTAAAGAAGTGGTGGACACAGTTAATTTCGGTTGCCGGAGGATTCTGGGAGGTTGGAGCAGGAGTGGCGGTTGTTGCGTTTTCGGTTTTGTGTAGTGTTTTCGACTTCGGTTATTGGTTTAGTTGAGGGAATTTGGACAAAATTGGCGTGATTCTGGAGTGGCGGCGGGGGAGGTGGCCCCGGTGTGAGGGTCTTGTTTCGGTGGTGGTGGTTTGGGGAGGGTATCGTGTTGCTGGGGATGTGGGAAACGGGTCAAAAAAGGTTTTTTTTTTTCACGCATATCGGTTGTGGTATAAAACGTGTTCGGTCAAGTTTTGGGTTGTGGGTGAGTGAGAAAACGAATAAAACCTCGAGTTTGAAGAGTGAGCGGGAAAAAATAGTAGTACAATTATAACAGAGTGGTTGGAGATCCCAGTTGTGCTCTCCTAGGAGAAGTGTGAAATCGGATTATGAATTGGTAGTGAGAGAAAAGTGGCCAAGTATGAGTACTGAATTGGGGGTAGACGGAGGGTCAAAGACAGTTTTTGAGAAAATCGGTGTTGGTCAGGATCTGTTGGAAGCGGCTGAAGAGTGACTGAGTCACAAATAAAGGGATATCAGGAAGAGTTATCGTAGCCATCATCAGTGTAGCAGGAACTCTGTACACCGAAGTGTTTTGTTTTCAGTTGCTTATTGAGGGGAAAGCAGAGCTTGGTGGTAGTGGTGGGAGTGAGCATCGTGGAAAGGGAAAGTAAGGTGGCTTTGAAGAAGGATCGTTTCACACAGGACGGTGGTAGTTTGATTAGCGCTTGGTCGTGGCGTAGCATAAGGATAACAGCAATTTTCAGTAAAACAGTGTATTTTGGTCCGGAGTAGTGCAGTATTTTGGTTTGCAGAGGTTTGATGAATGGGTGAATGTGAATGAAATGTTTTGAGACGAAGAAGTTGAAGAATGGAACAGATGTAAATTGAAGTGAAATTGAAACTATCAACATAATCATCATCATTTGGAGTGGTGTGAATTTGCCAAGGAGGAAAATAAATCGGAACTGACGGTGAAGATCCATAAGATTTGACATAGCTGATGAAATCTGCGTTTATATAAGCGGTATAAATGAAAGTCAAGTTTTAACGATTGATTTGCAAATTACTGGTGAATAACAACAACAGATTGGCTTAAATAAGGTTGGGAGCGAGGTCGACTAAGATAGTAAGTTTCAACGACTAACGGGTAAGTGAGAAAAAAAAATTTAATTAAAAATGGCATTACAAAATAGTAAAGTTGCAAATAACACGATTTCATATTCAGTACTGTCCTTTTACAATTATCCATTGATACGTTCGATAATGGATCAGATTAGACCATCAGGGTCAGCTGTGGAGGTGGACGAGTTTATTATGAACATGGTTGGATACATTGAGGACAATAGAGTAATTTTTAATGAATTGTGGGGGTTTAATACTCAGAAGAACATTGAGCTATTAAAGAAGGGAGAAAGAGATATCGAAATGGAGATTTGTCAAGTCGTGGCAATCATGTTTGGGAAATGTGTTAAGGTTTTCAATGGATATGGAGATATTGTCATTATTAATGAGGGTCGGAGGGATCTTCATCAAGGGTCAGATATAAATATTAGAGTAGACACTGCAGAAGAGGGGACACTTACTTTTGGTAGTGTTATACACATGGGTACGTTAGAAGTGAGCAGCAATAAAGAAAAGGAAGAAGTCAGCGGAAACGCAATTGGTGGGAAAGTTAAGGAACCCATTGAGCGATTTGAGGAAAAACGAGATGATAGGCTTAAAATAATATCATTAATTCGGAAGAGATTCAAACAGGATTCACTAGAAGAGGCGGTTATGCACCAGCTGTATTGGATTGAGGAAAACGAAAACTATATCAAGATAAAGATAGACGAATTGAAGAAGTATAAAGAGAAGAAGAGCAATGCAATAGAAGGAAGTTCAGTTGACTGGCAGGAGATTGCAGATATTATTGGGATTAATATTAAAATTTTGAAGAATGAAGTGAGAGATGAATATGTTGAGGTGAACAGTACGGGGCCAGTAAAATCTATAATTTTGTGGATGGAACATGGCACCTTAGAATCATTTGGTAGCGTTTTAGCAAGTGTAGATATTTCTATCGGTCAAGAAATGAGATTCAATGCAGAAAGAACAAAGGAAGGTGATAATTCTTTGGAGGTAAAGAGGACTAAAAGCAGGAAGGAAATAAGTCAGGTGAAGGACAATAAAAGAGTGAACTCGGATAAATTTTACTACGTGAGGGAATTCAATTCTAGCAATTTGTTGAAGGTTAAAAGGATTCAAGGGGATGGAAATTGTTTGATAAGAGCGGTAATTGATCAACTAACTAAGAGTGATAACATATCAATGTCAGACATTACAGGTCTACGAGATAGGGTTGCTGATTATATGGAGGAACATAGAGAGAGATTTGAGCCGTACTTGTTAGAGAGTCTGGAAGTTGATGGATTTGTTAATTTTTTGAAGAAAGTCAGAAAAGTAGGGGTATGGCTTGGACATGAAGCATTGGTTGCAATTTCGGAAATATTTGATAAGGGTATTGAGATATACCAAGAAGATGCATCAACTATCAGATTGGGAAGGAGTAATCCGAATGAGGATGATATGTTAAGAGTATTGTATACAGGAGAGCAAGCTAAAAATCATTATGAAAGTATAATTGAGATTATTAAGCCTGCTATAGAGTCAAATGAACTAAGTGCAACGGAAAAGGAAGTGAAATTCAAGGATGACATAGTTGAGAACTCAGAGATCGAAGATAGTAGCAAAGTATTATACGGTAAAATTGGTGAGAAGGAAGTGGAAGGTATTGAGACAAGGAAAAAGCAACATAAAAAAAGAAGATTGTTATGCAAAGTCAAGTAAAAGTTGTAAACGAGGATTTAGAGAATGGTGATATTAATAACAGCAACAGTATGTCAGTTGAAAAAGAGGCAACTAAAGAAAGGTTTGTGAGAATTGGAACGTTGAATGTAAGGGGATGTATGAAACAAGAAAAACGAAACAAAATTAATGATGTTTTGAAATTTCATAACATTGAGATAGCAGCCCTTCAGGAGGTAAATGCAGTAGGGAGCACAATAGAAACGAAGGACTATAGATGGCAAGTAATAGGGTGTGCAAATAATAAGCAAAGAGGATTGGCATTTTTAATACGTAAAGGAGTAAAGGTAACATTGGGGGAAATAAGGAAACTAGGGAAGTCAGCCATTTCTACTACAGTCAAAGTTGGTTCAAAAATCCAACTTATTTTAGTAAACGTCCATAGACCGAATAAGAAAGCGTATAATTTTTTCTCTAATTTGAGTGCTAAAATAGATAAAGATCACATGAAATGTAAAATGATTTTGTTAGGGAATTGCAATGCGCAGGTAGGGAAAGATTCTCTTGAAGTTGGTGATGAGAAGTTTGTAGGAAAGAAATTAGGTTTCGAGGAATGTAATCAGAATGGAGAAGAATTTAAAATATTTTTGCAGATTCATCAGTTACAAAATATATCATCTAGGATTGGAGTGAACACAGAAGTAACGTGGAGGAGCGGTAATAGAAAAAGTCAGATTGATCATGTGGTAAAGCCGATTTCAAACAGCAATAAAATCAGGTTTATAAAAGGTTTCTGGACAACGGTGAATACTGATCATAAGCTCATTCTTATGGATGTTGTGCTTAAGGATGTACAAGTCGTGAAAACTAAGCAAAGAGGTTGTAAATGGTTGGATGCGAGTGCACTTAAATACGACGTGGTTAAGAAAAAGTACCAGAAAGAGCTTGAATCGGGTCGAATTAAAGAGATATTAGAGAATAGAAATCTGGATGACTTTTACACTCTTGTTGCAAAAAATATGAAGAAAGCAGCTTCAGAGGCGCTGAAAATTTCAAAAGTACCATTAACTCCTAAAAGAAAAAACGCGTTGAATAGATTAAATAAAGCGTTGTCTTTGTATAATAAGAGGCCATACATGAAACCGTACAAATGGAGAGTGAATTATAGAAAAGAAGAGTTTCAAGCAGCGGTCAGACAACATGAGGAAAAGGCTATCAAAAATTTCTATCAAAATCTGAACGATTTTGATGTTGCGGTGAGGATCAGGAAATCATATACTTTCTTGAAAAGTTATTTAAAGAAGAAAGCTTTCAAGAGAATCCACATACCAACCAAGTTATGGAACGAGGTGTTGAAGCAAAGTGCGGGACCGGAGATTTCGTTCGTGGATAAGCAGGACATGTGCCCGATTACGGAACCACCGACGGAAGATGAAATGTGGAGAATTGTACATTTTTCTTGCAATGGAAAGTCACCAGGTGCTGACGGAGTTAGAATGGAATTTCTTAAATATGCTGATGAAGAGACGTTTGGACTTGGTGCAATTTTGGAGAAGAATATGGTTGGAAAACAAAATGCCTAAGGATATGACCACATCAATACAGGTGCCAATACCTAAAATAAGGAACCCCAAAACAGTTGATGATTTTCGCAGAATAAGTTTATGTAATGTTGTCTATAAACCATATGCTAAATGGTTAAGGAATAGGCTTAGGAATTTTACTGGTGATCCAGATCTGCATCAAGCTGCATTTACGGAAGGACGTTCGACAGATGATCAAATTTTTTTTGACAAGAAGGTTGATGGAAGAATTTTGGAATGCAGGAGAAACGTTGTTTGTGGCGTCACTGGACATTAAGAAAGCATTAATTAATTAATTTAGCTTTATTTAGGAGGCTTTCAGCCTTAGGCTGGTTCGCCTCCGATACTTTAAGAAAGCATTCGACAATGTTAAACTGGATAAGTTGAAGGAAATTCTATTGGAGCTGGAAGTGCCAGCGCATATTATTGACAGAGTTATACTGTGTGTTAAAGAGGATAGTACTAAGGTTAAATGGCAGAATCAGTTCTCAGATGAAATCAAACTAGGAAAGGATGTAAAGCAAGGATGCCCTTTGTCACCATTCCTTTTTAATTTAGTGATTCAAAGTGTATTGAAGAAAGTAGATATGAAAGTGCCACATATGAGATTGATTGAGATTGGATCTCTCATATTACTACTGTACTACTATATACTGGCATTTGCTTACGACCTTCTTATAATAGCCGACGATGAACAAGATCTGGAAAAGATTATAACGGCTTTGGAGGAATGCTTGGCAGAGGTGGGTTTAGAAATCAACACCAAAAAAAGTCAGATATTAATCAGGATACCGAATGCCACGAGAAGTGCACCGAAGACGATAAAATTGAATGGAAAGGATTATGATACATGCGAGTCAATGAAATATCTCGGAGTGAATCTTACAAACACACTAAATCGTCCAGCAACAATTAGACAGAGATGTGTCAACGCAATGAAGTCAGCCAAATCGATTGTTCAATTTTGTAAAACCTTTAATCCGTCATGGGAAATCGGGAGACTAATTAACAATACAGTCATTTCTCCGGCAATTCAATATGGAACAAAAGTATCCACACTCACTAAGAGAAGCAGATTGCAATTAGCGAATTACGAAAAACTCATTGTGAAGGATATTTGGAATAATTGTAGAAAGGAAAATAGAAAGTTGAATGTTAGGAAAGAGTTAGCAGGAAAAACAATTAATAGAAGAATCAGGGTGGGCAGAATTTCTTATTATGGTCATATCATCAGGAGAAAGCAATTACATCCTCTTAAACTGGCATATAAATTTAAATTTGAATGGAAAAAAGAGGGCAGACCTAGTTTTACGTGGAAAGATTCACTGAAGCAAGACTTTTCAAGATATGAAGGGATGAATGAAAGAGATTGGAAGTTACTAGCCAGTGATAGGGAAAAACTGAAGAAAAAAGCAGAGGAAATATATAAAGAAAGTGGAAGTGAAATTTCCGATGGAGAAAGTGATGAGGAGTGAAAAGAATTGCTGTAGAAGAAAGAAAATGTGTAACAACAACAAGGAAAATGAGTAGGACTAGGTAAAAATGATTAAGAAGCGTTTGAGAATGAAAAAAAAAATTAATATTAAAAAGGAAGCTCCAGAAAACTGTAAAATAAGTAAAGCAACAATTCATCGTCATCAAAGGTAATTACACTGGTACCGGTAAATTAACCGAACTCTAAATAACCCTTTTTTGAATACATTTCATCAATCAAACATTATTATATGGCGGGGTTGGGGGGGGGGGGTCAGCCTAAGGGTTTCAAAGGATTTGTAGACTGGACAAGGGTTCGTGGATTTGCCAGTCCCTTGTCACGTGTTGATAGACGTACATCTAGTCGTTTGTCTTCCAAAGGTCTTCAATGAAGTTGATTCACCCTGCTGCAACAAACCATCAGGCAGAACTTTACAACCAGTGAAGTATCTGCAGTCATAGGTAATCCTTGCACTGATGGTGGGTTCTATTCACATCACATCACAGTAACTTTCTATCTGGTCAGGATCTAGAGATATTTAATAAGCGAGATATTCACATGTATACTAGCGCCAAGAAGTGAGAAAATTCTGGACTACTGTACACCAACGAAAAGATCTTAACTTCCTGAACAACTTTGTCTTAGACAGTAACTTTCTATCTGGTGAGGATCTAGAGATATTTGATAAGCGAGATATTAACATGTATACTAGCGCCAAGAAGTGAGAAAATTCTGAACTACTGTACATCAACGAAAAGATCTTAACTTCCTGAATAACTTTGTCTTGGGCAGTAACTTTCTATCTGATCAGGATCTAGAGATATTTGATAAGCGAGATATTAACATGTATACTAGCGCCAAGAAGTGAGAAAATTCTGAACTACTGTACATCAACGAAAAGATCTTAACTTCCTGAATAACTTTGTCTGGGGCAGTAACTTTCTATCTGATCAGGATCTAGAGATATTTTAGAAGCGAGATATTCACATGTATACTAGCGCCACGAAGGGAGAAAACTCTGAATTACTGTCCACCAGCGTGGATCTGGGTCTGGGTTCAATCCCAAAAGAGGTCGGTGGGATTTTTCTGAGGCACAAAAATCTCTAGTCACATTCGGAAGGAAGCAAAGTCGTTGGTCCCGGCCCATGTGTGTTGAATTGGTGCGATATCCAACGAAGGTGTAGAAGCTGCCTCCCTGCACATTCGATGTCCTTTGGTTTTTTTTTTTTTTTTTTTAACTCTTTATTTGTTTCAAATTCAAAATAAATTACATTTCATTTTTAACCTAGGTGCTCCAGTTACTACAGTAACTTACCAGCCTTAATTGTTATGATATATATCTAAGTGTTTTTACATTGTTCCTGTCTTGGCAATTCAGTATTTTAAACAGGTTTTTTAAAACCTGCATGTCAGTATAACAATTGATAGCTTAAAACTAAATAACTAAAACTAAATCTTATCTAAGTATAAAGGGAATTAATCGTTGCAATTGAGGATTGTAACGATTTTTGCCGGAAATTATTAATTATTTTGTTGGACATTTGTGCTAAAGTCTCAACATTCGAAATTCTATGTACTTCGGTTGTACTGTACCAGGGAGGCAACTTCAAAATCATTTTCAGAATTTTGTTCTGAATCCTTTGAAGTGCTTTTTTCCTGGTAGTGCAGCAACTAGACCATATTGGCACAGCGTAAAGCATGGCCGGTCTAAAAACTTGTTTAAATATTAGAAGTTTATTCGTCAGGCAAAGTTTGGATTTCCTGTTTATAAGAGGATACAAACATTTTATATATTTGTTACATTTGGCTTGAATGCCCTCAATGTGATCTTTAAAAGTTAATTTTTGGTCAAGAACTAATCCAAGATATTTCACTTGGTTTGACCAGGAAATTGGAACTCCGTTCATAGTGACTATGTGACTACTACTAGGTTTCAAAAAGGAAGCCCTAGGCTTATGTGGAAATATTATAAGTTGAGTTTTGGAAGCGTTGGGAGAAATCTTCCATTTTTGTAAATAAGAAGAGAAAATATCTAAACTTTTCTGAAGTCTGCTGCAAATAACACGAAGACTTCTTCCTTTAGCGGAAATGCCTGTGTCATCAGCGAACAAAGATTTGTGGCAACCCTGAGGCAAATCAGGGAGGTCCGAAGTGAAAATGTTATACAATATAGGCCCAAGAATGCTACCCTGAGGAACTCCTGCTTTAACAGGTAGTCGATTAGATTTCGAATTTTGATAATTTACCTGCAGAGTTCTGTCAGTTAAATAATTTTGAACTAATTTCATAATGTAAAGTGGAAAATTAAACTTTTTCAATTTAGCAATCAAACCTTCATGCCAAACACTGTCGAATGCTTTTTCTATGTCTAGAAGAGCAACTCCAGTTGAGTGGCCTTCAGATTTGTTTGAACGAATTAAATTGGTAACTCTCAAGAGTTGATGAGTAGTTGAATGCCCATGGCGAAATCCAAACTGCTCATCTGCAAAAATTGAGTTCGTATTGATGTGAAGCATCATTCTATTCAAAATTATCTTTTCAAAAAGTTTACTTATTGAAGAAAGCAAACTTATTGGACGGTAGCTAGAAGCTTCAGCTGGATTTTTATCCAACTTCAAAATTGGAACAACTTTTGCATTTTTCCATTTATCAGGAAAGTATGCCAAATGGAAACATCTGTTAAATAATTTTACCAAGAAAGACAAGGTACTCTCTGGGAGTTTTTTGATGAGGATATAGAAAATTCCATCATCACCTGGAGCTTTCATATTTTGAAAATTTTTAGTTATAGACCTTACTTCGTCCAAATCAGTCCCCCAGGAATCATCAAAAATATTTTCCCGAGAGAAAATATTCAGAAAATCCCGAGCAACCTGATTCTCAATAGGACTAGTAAGACCCAAACTGAAATTATGGGAACTCTCGAATTGCTTAGCAAGTTTCTGAGCTTTTTCCAAATTTGTGATCAAAATTTTACCACCTTCTTTAAGCGCTGGAATTGGCTTTTGAGGTTTTTTCAAAATTTTTGTGAGTTTCCAAAAGGGTTTGGAACTCGGGTCTAATTTAGAAACATTATTTTCAAAAGTTTTGTTCCTCAGGGCAGAGAATCGCTTTTTAATTTGTTTTTGCAAATCCCGCCAGATAACTTTCATGGCAGGATCGCGTGTTCTTTGAAATTGTCTCCTACGGACATTTTTAAGACGGATCAAGAGCTGAAGATCATCGTCTATTATAATTGAATCGAATTTAACCTCGCATTTTGGTACTGAGGCAGCTCTTGCTTCAACTATAGAAGTAGTCAGAGATTCAAGAGCATAATTAATTTCATCTTTGGTTTGCAAAGGAATGTTTGGATCGAAGTTATATTCCATAAATGTTCGATATTGCTCCCAATCAGCCCTATGGTAATTGAAAGTAAAGCTGTTGGGATTAGAAATTATTTCTTGGGATATTTCAAAAGTTACTGGAAGGTGATCAGAACCGAAGTCAGCATGGGTAACCAATTGGCTACAAAGATGACATGAATCAGTTAAGGCCAAATCAATAGTGGAGGGATTTCTTGCAGAAGAAAAGCATGTTGGGCTGTTTGGATATTGAATAGTGTAATAACCTGCAGAACAATCATCAAACAGAATATTACCATTGGAATTGCTTTGAGCATTATTCCATGAGCGGTGTTTTGCATTAAAATCACCAATAATGAAGAATTTAGACCTATGACGGGTAAGTTTCTGGAGGTCACCCTTGAGAAAATTCTTTTGCTGGCCTACGCATTGGAATGGCAAATAGGCAGCTATAAACGTAAGTTGTCCAAATTTTGTTTCAACAGAAACTCCCAAAGTTTCAAAAACTTTGGTTTCAAATGAAGAAAGTATTTTGTGTTTGATTCGTCTATGAATAATGATGGCAACGCCACCACAGGGTCCATCAAGACGATCATTTCTATAAATCAAGTAATTTGCGTCCTTCTTAACCTTATGGTCAGGTTTAAGGAACGTTTCAGTTATAACGGCAATATGCACGTTATGAACTCTCAAAAAATTAAATAGCTCGTCTTCATTATCTTTAAGAGATCGAGCATTCCAATTTAAAATGTTTAATGCTTTAAAATCCATTACTGAATTTTAAAGTCATGACAATATTATTAGCAAATTTTACTCCAGTTTGAATAGCATCAAACATGGAGTTAGATTTAAGCATATCAGAAATCATGTCAATTAATGAATTCTGTAAAAATTCCATTTTAGGAGCAGTAATGCTTCCTAAGTCAAAATTGTCAAAATTTCCGTTAGAACGTTGGTTAGTATTTTGATTTCTACCCGCTGCAATAGCAGCATAGGTAGCTCCATTAACTCGCTGAACATTGTTAGCAGCGAGGGGAGTAGGTACAGATGAAACATTTGAAGCAGGGGTGATATTTGTACCTACGGGTACGAATGTAGAATTTGTTCCTCTCTGACCGTTGTTAACAGCAGAGGAATTTGTACCTGCTCGGAAACGTAGAGCGTTTCCTACCTGTCGGTTAGAACGAGATTGTAGGATCGCTTTGCGAGTCTTACATTCCCAAAAATTGGATTTGTGGTTTTCACCACAATTTGAACATTTAAATTTCTTAGGATCTTCCTTCACAGGACAGTCGTCCTTTGCGTGAGAGGAATCACCACAATTCATGCATTTAGCTGGCATGTAGCAATTTTTAGTTCCGTGACCCCATCCCTGGCACTTACGGCACTGAGTGAGGTTTTGGAAGTTTCCTCCAGTCTTCTTGAAGTGTTCCCACTTCACTCGGACATGGAGCATAAGGCTAGCTTTTTCTAAGGCCTTAAGGTTGTTTAGTTCACTAGACTTGAAGTGAACTAAATAAAAATCATTAGAAATCCCGTTGCGCGAATCGCCAGGACGGGATTTCATTTTCATTTTGATTACTTGGAGTGGCACAACTCCAAGTAATTTTGCCAGTTCATCTTTGATCTGATCCAGGGATTCACCACTGGGCAGTCCTTTCATGACAACCTTGAACACACGTTCAGTTTTGGTGTCGTAAGTAAAAAATTTGTGCTTCTTCTCAGTAAGATACTTGAGAAGACATTTAAATCCGTCCAAGGTTTCAGCCAATACACGGCATTCACCCCGACGTCCAATTTGTAGTGAAAACTTAACTTTCACGAAATTCAAAAGTTCCATGCGAAGAGCATGGAAATCGGTAGTGGTTATCACAATAGGGGGAATCTTTTCCTTCTTGGCATTAAGCCGGGAAAGTTTACTAGAATTTTTCTTGGATGATGGATCATTCTCATCATCCGTGAGCAAATCAAATTGATTACTCAAATTAATTTCATCAGAAGGGGGGTCAAGAGTTTGCCCCTTTCTTTTGCGTTTAGGCGCCATGGCGGCAGTAAATTTTTATCCAAATCGACTTCCAAGCAGATTACTATAAGAATCTGAAGGATCGAAGAGGAATTTTCCAAATCGATATCCAAGAAGGATTACCTCGGGTAGGGTCCAAACAAGGATCGAAGAGGAATAAGAGGAGTTGAACAAGGTAGAAAATTTTTACAGGTTGAGCACTGAAAAGTGCGATTATGCGATTATCCAAATCGACTTCCAATCAGATTACTATAAGAATCTGAAGGATCGAAGAGGAATTTTCCAAATCGATATCCAAGAAGGATTACCTCGGGTAGGGTCCAAACAAGGATCGAAGAGGAATAAGAGAAGTTGAACAAGGTAGAAAATTTTTACAGGTTGAGCACTGAAAAGTGCTGTTTAAATTTGTTGTAGCTTTAGGTAGTAGTAACACTTCCTTAAGCAAAAAGCAAATAGATCCGCACGGCAAGAGAGCACGATGCGGACTGATCGATGTCCTTTGGTGATTGTCACTAGATAAGCGCTACATCCAAAAATTATCCGTTGGTCTTTCAAAAAGTATTCCCCCTTATTCTGCGAGTCACGTGACTCTTTGTCACCGGTGAGGTGACAATTGTCACCTCGTGTGAGGTGACTCTCCATGTAAATCAAATGGAGAGTCACCTCACACGAGGTGACTATTGTCACCTCACCGGTGAGAGAGAGTCACGTGACTCGCAGAATAGGGGGGATTGACACTCAAATCGCCAACCGCACTCTCAATCTTGAATTTATGACTTATTAATACGCTTGATTACCATGTGCCGCAGTCCGAGTAGTTCCCACCGAAACCTCTCGTTCTCCACCGTACCGTGCCGTACCGGTGGTGGTGAGCAGCCCAAACCTCCTGCGGCGACCTCCAAATTTCCACTATTTTGGTATTAATTTCAAGTTTCAAGACGACTGACGCTGCGCTAATTAAATTCCCAATCGTCCAAAAGGCCTGAGTATTTTTTTTTTCTCTCTGTATGTATTTATATTTCACATTCATCTGCCACCTCTCCAAAAGTACTCTAGACATTTCAGCAGCAAATCAAACCGTCGGACTTGAAAAAAAAAGTAAAGCGCATAAAGCGACTGTTTATTGCTTGCTAAACATTTTTACCCTGATCTCCTGCCTCCGACCGCGGTTTTCTTCGTTTGCCTCTGAGGCATGGGGAACGGCCACCAATGGGAAAGAGAAGAACACGATCTTCAAGTCCGTGATCTGGCCGGGCAGCGGTCAAAATTGGCTTTTATGCTGTCCGTCACAAGCGAACAGTGCACTTTGGTTCTCGTCCCTTCCGTTTCTCCTCCTTCCATCATCTAGGTAGGCCGTACCTTCATAAAATGAAAACGAAATGCGACGTAGCTGGCCTTGACTCATAATGATATTTGAACGAAAACAAAAGTGACTTGCTGCGAGAACGCGTCGCCGTCCATCCATTGCCATGGGGGTGCAGGTGGAGTCACTACTGCCTAGATTGATTCGAAATATTAAATATTCGATTGCATGTTCTATGGAGGCTCTCGAGAGGGGTGGTATAATTATGACCTTCACTAGGTTGGTGGTGCGTGTTTGGACAGGTTGATGCAGTAGCCCGAAGGAAATCTCCACTCATTAAGGATAACTGCTTTTAATGAAAGGGAATGTAGAAGGGACTGTTGGTTTTAGTTGAAGCAACTTCTTGTAATTTACCGCCAGTAGATTCCAATTCTTCTTCGACCAGGAACAGGAAGCCTGTCTCACTTTATTCATTCTCAGTTGATGGCAAAGGTCACATGGTTTCATCCACGCCCTGAAGAACCACTCAATGGATTGTAGTCCAGCTTCTTTGTGCTGGTCAACTCCGACCTATCCCACCATCTTTTCATAACTTCCTGCAAAAAGTGGCACATTTCCGCATCGCCTGGCTGGCGATTACTTCATTACTTCACACGTTCGCAGCGCAGCCGCGACTTCCTTCATTCAATCGTCGTCGCATCGTCGTTCTTTTTTTTTGTACCCCGATCATAATCATCATCATCACCATCACCATCAGCATCCCCCATCATCATCGTTGGCAAATTTAAACACTTCTTCATTACGTCGTTAAGACTCGTATACATATCGGGAGGTATATGAGACACTCGTTGGATGGTGGTTCCTCCTTCAAACACACTCACTCGCTCACTTTACTTCAGCTTGCACACTACCGAAAGCCGAAAGAGAAAGTGAAATGGCAGCTCTCAACGCGGGCTCAGTGGCAGGCTGGTGAACTCCCCCCCTCCCCCTCCTTCCTTCCTTCTTCCAACTATACTAACATGAGCCTCATCGCCGCAGCCATCGGACATTATCATAATGTGCCTTCATTAAGAAATGCCATACGCGCACGCTACACACATATGGGGCTCCTAAGCTCTCCGGGCTGCGGCAATTCGATCCCCACATCACACACTCGCATTACGGAATCCGGCCGGCTGGGTTGAGCGAAGCATCGCACCGGTAGCACCGCACAAGTTTGCCATTTATCTCGGTTCGCTGCCAAGACGACGACGCGACCGGAATAGGTAAATTTCAGCTATCTCAAAGTGAGCTAGCAACGGGGACGGGGTCCGGTAGATCCGGATTTTTGTCTGCATTCGCTAGACTTTTGCAGGGAATTTATATCGCTCTAACAATAGTAAGTGATGGCTGCTTTCATGAGCATCTAGCTGGTCATTCATCTGGCGCGTTACAATGTTATCTAAGTGTCTCCGATGAATGATGAAACGAATTAAAGCAACAGTCTGCGGTTATGCATGAACAGTTTAAAAGTTTATTCGTATGGGGCACTTCTTACGGTAACCTATGTTTATTGGAAGCTTATCCGCAGACCATTTGGTAGTGGATAATTTAGCTTTCTCAATGACTTACTCGCGAAGTGCACTAGCCTTTTCTTCAGGTCGCTGGCTCTAGAGGATCGCCGAACTTGCCCAGGAAATGCTTAGCATTGTATAAAGGGCTTAAGGAACACCTGAAGCAATTTGAGAACATTCTCAAAACTCGGTATTCCTAAAACCTTCGAAACATGCCCGAGTGTGGCCAATGTGATCCTGGGATTATTTGTAAGGAGGGTTAAGCACCAACAAATCGTTTAAACGTGCCAAAATAGACCAGATGAAAGCACAACAATCAAGATTAAGGTAAATCCCTTTTCTTTTCTTTTTTCCTTGATTTGTCTTTCATCGATCTTGTTTTCCGTACTGAGTACCAATGCTACCGACACCAGGGAGGCAGCTCCCACAGCTGGACCCTACCTATCGATCCATCAACTCATGGTCCGACGACCAACGGCTTTACTTCCCTTCCGAAGGAAGGCGTCACCAGAGATTTTATGCCTCAGAAAACCCCAACGGCGCCCACTGGGGGAATCCTTTATCTTGTTACAAATTACAATTTCACTAGTCACAATTTTAAGCTGAATCCAAAACTAGTTGTTTGCTAAGGAAAGGCAAGAATTGTCTTAAATATACAATGAATATAGTTAATCTTGAGACCAGGCCTGGTACTCATGAGTACCCAGCTGCGATAGCCGATTTGTTTTGACGTAGGACTACGTCTTTGTTGACTATACTGGGGGTGTAAATCGAAAAATTGTGTGACAAAATGGTGTCAGGGTTTAAACGCTTATAACTTGGCCATTTATTAATGGATTTCAATTATTTTCACACCACTTGATTCAAGTTTGATGTAAAATTTGTTTAATTAATTAAAAGTAAATTGGTATGCCCAGCTGGCTAAAGTGCTGAAGATGCCGAAAACAACAGATTGTCGAGTGCTCAAAACCTACAAGGAAACCCTGAGTGCGGAAAGAAATCAGCGGGCCTGAGCGAGATGTGGCCAGAAGGTACAACGCCAACTTTCAAACGGTGGCGAACATCCTTGCCAGAGAAGGATACAAGTCATACAAAGCCAGTAAACATCCGAAACGGCACATGAAGCAGAATTCTGTGGCCAAAAAGTGTGCAAGGCTCTTGTACGACCGTGTTTTGACGAAACACAAGGGCTGCACTTTGATCGATGAAGAAACATACGTCAAACTCGATTTTAAGCAGCTTCCTGGTCAAAAGTTCAAGCTCGTGTTTGCCGACAAGTTCGCAAAGAAGGCCACGATTTGGCCTACTCCAAGGTGGTTCTGGAGTGGTATGCTGCCAACAAGATCGATTTTGTCCCCAAGCTAATGAATCCTCCGAATTGCCCGGAATTTCGACCAATCGAAAAGTGCTGGGCAATTTCAAAGCAGCGACTTCGACGAAGCGGCGGGGCAGTTAAGGACATCCAGCAAATGCGGGCAAAATGGAAGAAATGCGCTGATTCCGTTTCCACTGTGCGGGCGCTTATGGGCTTCACCAAGAGGAAGGTTCAAGAATTCGTTCAAACTAGAGAAAAGTAACCATTTAATGCTTTAACTTTGATGTTTTAATAAAAGTACTGTAAAGCAACCATTAATGGATTTTCAAACGTATATTAATCATTAATTACAGGTCTTTTTGAGCGTACCAATTTACTTTTAGTCAGCCTTTAGTAATTCATTATTGGTAAACTATTGAACATTTATCAATTTTTATGGCCACGATCAACCAAACACGTGCTTGCTTGCTATGACCATCGAGAGAACAGAGAAAGACGAGTCAATTGCCAGGTTATAAAAGAGCTTACCTGTACGTTTTGTTTCACTCAACACAGTTCAAATTCTCTGTTTGACCGTTAAGGTGAAAGTTAATGCTTTTCCGTTGATACTGACTCCGCACCCGTTCGAACCACACCCAAATTCAAAATGCATCAATACCAACAAGCATTGCAAATTCGCAAAATGGGAAGTATTGAAATTTTGACAAATACAAAATTATTGTAAAGTTATAATAATTCTACTACTGAAATGACAATTTCAATTCCAAGATTCCAAGGACAGGAAAGTCCTACTGAAGTTCAGTGAAGTCTTGGCGTAGTTCAGGGAAATTCTGCCATTTCAATTCTTGGAAATCAGGGTTGTCCTGATGAAGTTCAGAGAAGTCCTGCCGAAGTTCAGGGACGGCCTGTCGAAGGTCCGGGAAGTCTTGCTGAACTTCAGGGAAGTCCTGCCGAACTTCAGAGAAGTCCTGCTGAAGTTCAGAGAAAACCTGCCGAAGTTCATGCAACTATTGCCGAAGTTCAGGGAAGTCCTGTCGAAGTTCATGCAACTATTGCCGAAGTTCAGGGAAGTCCTGTTGAAGTTCAGAGAAGTTCTGCCATTTAAATTCTTGGAAATAAGGGAAGTCCTGCCAAAGTTCAGAGAAGTCCAGCCGACGTTCAGAGAAAGCCTGCCAAAGCTCAGGGATGTTGTGCCGAAGTTCAGGGAAGTTTTGCTGATGTTCAGGAAAATTCTGCCGAGGTTCAGGGAAGTATTGCTGAAGGTCAGGGAAGTCCTACTGCAGTTCATGGAAGTCCTGTTGAAGTTCAGAGAAATTTTGCTGAAGTTCAGGGAAATTCTGCCGAAGTTCAGGGAAGCTTTGCTGAAATTTAGGGAAGTCCTGCCAATGTTTCTGGAAGGCCTGCTGAACTTCAGGAAAGTCCTGCCAAAGTTCAGGGAAGTCCTACCAATGTTCAGGGAAGCTTTGCTGAAATTTAGGGAAGTCCTGCCAATGTTTCTGGAAGGCCTGCTGAACTTCAGGAAAGTCCTGCCAAAGTTCAGGGAAGTCCTACCAATGTTCAGGAAAGTCCTGCCAAAGATCAGGGAAGTCCTGCCGAAGTTCAGGGAAGTCTTGGCGTAGTTCAGGGAAGGCCTGCCGAACTTCAGGAAAGTCCTGCCAATGTTCAGGGAAGTCCTGCCGTAGTTCAGGAAAATTCTGCCATTTCAATTCTTGGAAATCAGGGTTGTCCTGATGAAGTTCAGAGAAGTCCTGCCGAAGTTCAGGGACGGCCTGTCGAAGGTCCGGGAAGTCTTGCTGAACTTCAAGGAAGTCCTGCCGAACTTCAGAGAAGTCCTGCTGAAGTTCAGAGAAAACCAGTTCAGTTCGGTTTTAGCTCGCTCTCTCGAGTTGTTCGAAAAGTTCGTTGCCATAGTGTTCGCGTCTCTTTCGCGGTGTTTGATGACGCATCGCCCCGAAATAGGGAAGCATTGCTCGCGAATGGAAATACCCAGCCAGCTGTGACGGTAAAGCACAGCAATAAGAGGAAGAAGAATCGAGGCCAGTCCCATGGCACGATTGGTCGCAACGATGTCACAGCAACGAACGTAAGTGATATCGGAGATTCCGAAAACGAAAATGCTGCCGACATAAGCACGGCAAAAGTGAAAAATGCCCACCTTATCGAGCTAATCGCAGATCTGGCATCGCTGGGCGTTAAAGCCGTATACAAGTTGGGCAAAGTCGGCAGCAAGGGGATGCTCCGTACGAAAGCGGAGTATAGCTTGGTCGTCGCCCACCTCAGGACTTCCAAGGTGGAATTCTTCACCCACGAAGTTCCCGGTGAGAAACCATTCAAGGTCGTCATCAGGGGCCCGAAGTTTATCGAAGCTGACATTAGGGACCGGTACAAGATGGCCCCAAGTGAAGTCTATCGGATAACAAGGAGGAACGAGAATGTGACGCTCAACGCGCTGAAAGTTATCCGCTTCATCAATTCCATCTTCGCTCGCTTGGAGGCATATCGTGGTGGCCATCGCGATGTGACTCAGTGCCAACGGTGTTTGAACTTTGTACACGGCACCCGCAACTGCAACATCAAGCCACGCTGCGGCAATTGCACTCAAGACTATCGATGAAGCTGTGGCGTCCAAATGCGCCAATTGTGGTGGTGCTCACCAACCATCCGACAAGCAGTGCCCTAAACACTAAGATTTCTAGTGCATCCGAAAGCAGGCGTTCACAAACAATCAACCAGGACGAAGGCAAGGTAAGACCCCGACTTTCCGCCTCTTACAAGCGAATTCACGGATGCGATCCGCTCCCCCACAAGAAACGTATGGATCTTCTGCTGGACAAAGATCTCTACCTCTCGATTCATCGTTGGGAACGACCTGAAAATGTACATTAGACTGATGCAAAATTTGACTTTTTCGCTCCACAGTGCTTAAATGATTTCAAATCGGGTCCTGATTAGCCTCCCAAAGTTACAACTCATTTGGTTAGAAACAGACTTCGCACAAGCCATTTGAAGTTTACATGTAAATTACTATAAGAAATCTCAACTTTTTGTTCATTGCCTTCTAGTCTTTTTCCATATTGAGCTGCGAAACAGTTCGATAGCTATTCTTATAGAAAATTTTCTCAACTACAACTTTGCTCAAGATCGTTTCTATGTAAACGAGACAGGAAAAAGTTGTTAATTATTTAAGAGATTGGTAAACTTGAGCAAAGTTGTAGCTGGGAAAATTTCCTACAAGTACAGTTGAAAGTTTTTGAAGCAGACCGATATGGTGAATTTAAGATAGACATGAACAAAAATCTTGGTTTTACCATGGTAAATTCCCATACAAACTTCAAATGGTTTGCGCAATCTCAGTTTCTCACCAAATGGGTTCAAATTTTGAGAGGTTAGGATCCGATTTGGAATCGTTTAAGTATTATGGAGCGAAAATTTCAAATTTTGCATCACTCTAATGTACATGGACATGGACTTTACACTGAGCAGTTTCCGGACGAACCAACTTTCATCTCTCCGGCGCGTAATCCCTCCAGCCTGGATTTTTAACCGGAGGCGCACAACGATCTCAGCTCCGATCAACAACCGGTGGTGGCTGAAGTCAGTGTCAACGGTTCCTGTTAGAAGCTGCCTGCGAAAAGACTACCACCATGTCAACTGGGTGCAGTTCGGACGAATGGTGGACAGCCACGTCGAAGAAAATCCACCACTCGACACCGTAGATTACATTGACCGGGCGTTGCAAGGACTCAACCAGGCCATATCCGTGGCTGACGAGGCATGTGTTCGACAAGTTCCTGTGAGGGATAAGTTTGTTGCTATTGATTCCCATACCCAATTACTGATTCACTTGAGAAATGTTCGTAGACGCCAGTTTCAGAGGACTGGAGATCTGGACGAAACACGTGAAATGGCCGATCTGAACAGGCAGATTGCTTCCAGAATGGACTCACTCCGAAACTACAGTTGGCGTGTTGGTCGGTTAATGCTGGGTAATGCGCAATACAGATCCTATTGAGATCACTTGTCTCTTCCCAGCAACTCCTATCCCTACCACCCCGTGGTACCGGCCGGGAACTGTGAGCAACCTTAGGGAAGATCGGGTAACCAACCCCGGTGGGAACTTTGGTCATAGGCTGACAGGTAAGGGGGGGGTTGCTTCGGCAAACCTGAGCGTCTGTTCTCCAGGAGGAGCGACTCACAACAGTGTCTGTTCCCCATGTTAGGGGCGGCTGATCTACGTCCGAGTGCCAGTGAAGGGCTCTAAGCACAACTGTTATCCCTGGTCCTCCGGAAAGTTAGGGGGTTGGTGTCAGGCCCTGCGAGCCAGCCGTAAAAAAAGCATTGCAATGGAAAATCAGCAACAGAGGAATACGAACCGAGGACTTGCGATTGGAAACTCGGCACGTGGAACTGTCGATCTCTCAATTTCATCGGGAGCACCCGAATACTCGCCAATCTACTGAAGGACCGCGGATTCGGCATCGTAGCGCTGCAGGAGGTGTGTTGGACAGGATCCATAGTGCGAACGTTTAGAGGTAATCATACCATCTACCAGAGTTGCGGTAACACACGCGAGCTGGGCACAGCTTTCATCGTGATGGGCGAAATGCAGAAGCGCGTGATCGGTTGATGGCCGATCGACGAAAGAATGTACAGGTTGAGGATCAAGGGCCGATACTTCAACTTTAGCATAATCAACGTGCACTCCGGAAGCACTGATGAGGACGCATTTTACGCGCAGCTCGACCGCGAGTACGATTGCTGCCCAAGCCACGACGTCAAGATCATCATAGGAGACCTAAACGCTCAGGTAGGCCAGGAGGAGGAATTCAGACCGACGATTGGAAAGTTCAGCGCCCACCAGCTCACGAACGGGAACGGCCTACGACTCATCGATTTCGCCACCTCCAAGAACATGGCCATACGTAGCACCTTTTTCCAACACAGCCTCCCTTATCGTTACACCTGGAGATCACCACAGCAGACGGAATCGCAAATCGACCACGTTCTGATTGATGGACGGCACTTCTCCGACATTATCGACGTCAGGACCTATAGTGGCGCTAACATCGACTCTGACCACTACCTGGTGATGGTCAAACTGCGCCCAAAACTTTCCGTCATCAACAATGTACGGTACCGACGCCCGCCACGGTACAACCTAGAGCGACTGAAGCAACCGGATGTCGCCTTAGCATACGCGCAGAATCTCGAGGCAGCGTCGCAAGAGGAGGACTGCTGGAGTACAGTAAAAGCAGCCATCACCGACGCAGCCTAGAGCACCATCTGGTACGTGGAAAGAACTCGACGGAATGAATGGTTCGACGAGGAGTGCAGAGCGATTTTGGAGGAGAAGAACGCAGCGCGGACGGTAATGCTGCAGCATGGAACTCGAGAGAACGTGGAACGATATAAACAGAAGCGGAAACAGCAGACCCACATCTTTCGGGAGAAAAAACGCCACCTGGAAGAAGCGAAGTGCGAGGAAATGGAACTGCTGTGCCGTTCCCAAGAAACACGGAGGTTCTACCAGAAGCTCAACGCATCCCGCAACGGCTTCGTGCCGCGAGCCGAAATGTGCAAGGATAAGGACGGGCGCCTCTTAACGGACGGACGTGAGGTGATTGAAAGGTGGAAGCAGCACTTCGATGCGCACCTGAATGGCGAAGAGAACGTAGTCACGGGAGACCAGCGCAATGGAGGAAACGACTACGTCAGTGCAGCAGAGGACAGAACTGACCCAACTCCCATGCTGAGGGAAGTTAAGGACTCCATTCAGCAGCTCAAAAACAACAAAGCAGCTGGTAAGGATGGTATCGCAGCCGAACTCATCAAGATGGACCCAGAAAAGTTGGCCACCTGCCTGCACCGGATGATAGTCAGGATCTGGGAAACAGAACAGCTACCGGAGGAGTCGAAGGAGGGGGTAATCTGCCCCATTCACAAGAAAGGCGACCATTCGGAATGTGAGAACTTCAGAGCGATCACCATTTTGAATGCCACCTACAAAGTGCTATCCCAGATCATCTTCCGTCGTCTATCACCTAAAATGACCGAGTTCGTGGGAAGTTATCAAGCCGGCTTCATCGACGGCCGATCGACAACGGATCAGATCTTCACCGTACTTCAAATCCTCCAGAAATGCCGTGAATACCAGGTCCCAACGCATCATTTGTTCATCGACTTTAAGGCGGCATACGACAGTATCGACCGCACAGAGCAATGGAAAATCATGGACGAGAACGGCTTTCCTGGGAAGCTGATCAGACTGATCAAAGCAACGATGAACGGTGTGCAAAACTGCGTAAGGGTTTCGGGTGAACTATCCAGTTCATTCGAATCTCGCAGGGGACTGCGACAAGGTGACGGACTCTCATACCTACTCTTCAACATTGGTCTAGAAGGTGTAATGCGACGAGCCGGGCTCAACAGCCGGGGTACGATTTTCACGAAATCTGGTCAATTTGTGTGCTTTGCGGACGACATGGACATTATCGCAAGAACATTTGGAACGGTGGCAGAACTATACTCCCGCCTAAAACACGAAGCAGCAAAGGTCGGTCTGAGGGTGAGTGCGTCAAAAACAAAGTACTTGCTAGTAGGGGGAACCGAACATGACAGGATTCGTCTAGGAAGTAATGTCACGATAGACGGGGATACTTTCGACGTAGTGGAGGAATTCGTTTACTTTGGATCCTTACTGACGGCTGACAACAATGGTAGTCGTGAAATACGAAGGTGCATCATCAGTGTAAATCGTGCCTACTACGGGCTCCAGAAGAAACTACGGTCAAAAAAGATTCACCCCCGCACCAAATGTACCATGTACAGAACACTAATAAGACCGGTGGTCCTCTATGGACACGAGACATGGACTATGCTCGAGGAGGACCTGCAAGCACTCGGAGTTTTCGAGCGACGTGTGCTAAGGACGATCTTCGGCGGTGTGCAGGAGAACAGTGAGTGGCGGCGAAGAATGAACCACGAGCTCGCTGCACTCTACGGCGAACCCAGCATCCAGAAGGTGACCAAAGCCGGAAGGATGCGGTGGGCAGGGCAACAACCCTGCAAAGTTGGTGTTCACTACTGATCCGGTTGGCACAAGAAGGCGTGCAGCGCAGAGAGCGCGATAGGCGGACCAGGAAGAGCGTGATCTAGCGAGCATTGGGCATGACCGAGGATGGAGAGCGGCAGCCGCAAACCGAGTATTGTGGCGTACTATTGTTGATTATGTCTTATCTTAAATGTGATGTTGTACAAATAAATGTATGTATGTATGTATGTATGTATGCGTGTTGTAGACCACTTCAGACCGTTCTGTAGCCAAGATCCTGAAAATTCATTCTAGACCCGTTCCACCTCTCAGAGACGAATATGATGATGATCGGCTCTTAATCACCCCTCAGGAGAAAGCAAATGCGGCTCGGCTATCCAAAATCCACTGGAAGATCAGGTTGCGCAATGCGTTCAAAACCTAGATGGCACCCCTTGTGTCGGGCTTCCGGCGGATAAGGTTACAGTACAACAGATTTCCTCAGTTTGACGGCATATTCAACTTAATCTTGAAGAGGCTCAGTGCAGTCTCTTTTGACCGCTATCTTCAACAGATGCTTGGAGCTGTACTACTTTCCAAGCATCTGGAAGGTAGCAAAAATTATACCAATCCGCAAACCCAGTAAGGACCCAAAATTGTCATCAAGCTACAGACGAAGTAAGAAAGCTGTATCCAAGTCCACAGCCATGGCCTTGCTAGACGTTGAAAAGGCGTTTGACAATGTTTGGCATGGCGGACTTGTGCATCAGCTTTGTAACTTCAACTTCCCATTACATCTGGTTAAAATCATCCGTAGCTACCTCCAGCAAACGTCGTTTAAGGTATCGTTGAATGGTTGTCTTTCAGACACGTTTCCTATTCCAGCAGGTGTTCCGCAAAGAAGTCTTTTGGGCCCTTTGCCTTAAGGGCAAAGATCCGTTTGCGTTTCGTTGACGTAAATTTTACAGTTAGACAATAGATTTAGCTGTCACTTTTCCGCAACGCGGCCGATCCGGATCTAATGTGCGTAGGCCTTTACAGCATCTAGACTTGCCATTGGAATTATTCTCGGAATTCTCATAAAAAAACTTCTCAGAATTGCTTTGGAATTCGATCCCCTTCGAAGGGGCGACTCAATCTACGATCAGGGTTGCTGATCTTCACAACGAATCGTGTTTCGCCTTTTCTATTGCTCACCAATGGTATTATTCTGCTGCAGTAAAAGCTTTTTTCTTCGTGCACTACTTGTGAGCATAGAATGGCCCGTTACTTTTCTGTTTTCCGCTTCAGCGACAGTGAATATCATGTATTGCACAAATTTCCTTAAGCATTATTTAGTTGTTTATATTCGAAACATACATGACAACTTTGAAAACACATTAAAAAGTGATTTTAGGACATGATAAAATAATCTGAAAATGCCACTAATCGGGGAAAAATGCATCCATACTGGGGTAAAATGCGCTACAACAAAGAAGCAAGACGCCCCATAATAATGAGGCAAAATGCACCCCAACAATGGGACAAAATGAATTACAATAATGGGGCAATATGACTCTCCTTATCATGACCAATTGATGCAGAAGAACGTCTTCGTTTTTGAATGCCCCTAGTTCCGATCGTGATTGTTCTAAGGTCCATGACCGCTTAGTAGACTTAGGAACGTTGCGCACAATTTCTGAAGAAAGAATTGAACATAAACCAGCTTGTTTACTAAAGGATAATTTTACCCCGAACTTAGGAGTGCATTTTGCACCGAATGATCATAAAATAGAAATACATATTAAAACTTATCAAATAGAAATACATATTAAAACTTAGAAAATTGTTTTCAGAAAAATTAAACAATAAATCAATCTTGTAAAAATTGCTAGAGATAGCAATTTTAGTTCTTTAATTTTGCACGGAAGATTTTTTTCGATTGAGCGCTGCATTATTTTGCAAGAAATCGATGAAGTGAGTCATTCTAATCCGATCCACTTTCACCTTAATAACTGTGGAAGTGCATCTAGAACACTACGTTGAGAGCCGGTAAAACGCCCGCTACAGAAGCGTGAAAAGCCTAGAAGAAGATGAAATCATCTACAAATCCCTTCCCCAATTGTAAAACACTGTAAGATTTTACGTTAAGAAAAAACTTAGTTAAGGAACTATTGCCTTACACAATTTTTGCATGACCACTTTGATTATAACCCGGGATTTTGAGTATTGAACAAATATGAAAACAAGTCATGCTAACCACCTAAATTGCAACAAAATATTGAAGAATTTAGCTCAATCTGATTAAAAGGCGTGCATTAGGTAGGTTTATTTACTCAAAATAGACTTACCAAGGTGGATTATGTGTACAACGCCGTTGTTGTCCACAAACGACGCGTTTATTCCGAAAACCGACCGTCCGTGTCGGGTGGCCGAGTCCACTCTCTACTAGAGTTTGCCTGAATTTATTGGTAATACTTTGTCGCATAATGTCTGCAGCACGGTGGATGAGTAATGGAATGGTGTTCCGGGATATTGTAAGGCCGCAAGCTTTCCACAAAGGGCCAAGAAGTAGTGTTGTACCTTGTCATTCCGGAAACCTTAGCGGCAGGTTATGTTCCGTTACCATTTTCAGAGTTCTAAGGAGCACATTTTGTCTGGCCGTTTCCACAAGCACTTTTGACCCAGATCTTGGTCGCCTTGTGGTGGCTTCTTCGCGGCTACTGCTCTCATTTACAAGCTCCATCCGGTGGGCTACATTCGGGTGGCAGCCGATGAAATGCCGCTTGAAGTTAGCTCGTCGTGTACCTTCGTTCTGCATCGATGTTCGCCAAACAACGATATTTTGTGCTAGAGGAATCGCGGATCACTTCCACCTCGTCAGAAATCTTTCTTTTCAAAGTTCCAGATCGACGCTTCACACTTTCATTCATCGCTAACACTATTCAAGAATATTAAAACAATTCACGGTGAAGAATATTCACTGTCGTAAATTATCGCGTCCGAATACAACGGATTGAAGAAAGACAATAATAAAACAAGACGGAATGAAATACAGCACGAACAGCACGAAATGTCATCACCCACCGGTCACTCACAGAGGCTCTCATCAATGACAGTATTCGGTTCGTTCGTGAACGCAAGCTTTAAGTCCGTTACATTGAAAGCGTTTGGAGATGACAAACGCTTTCGAATAGTACGAGGCGAATATCAGTAACCATGTACTACCATAGAGGTAACTCTAAGACTAGAAGGTCCCGAAGAAACGTGCTCAACTTTTTGGCTCAGCTCTGGTACTCTCTTTGGTCCCAAGCGAATCGATTCACCCCTCGCAACATAGGAAAAACCACTAACCCCTCATTTTATGTGTCAAACTTGCATAGCGAATCAAAACAAACATAGTGTAGTACTTGAATTTATACTAGAATGGGGCACGTTAGTCGATTTGCTTGGGACCAATAGGCTAGTCAAGTAGTGAGCCAATTTAAAATCGTTAGTTTCGTATTAATTGTTGGTACTACGATGCAGGAAAATTTGTGTTTTGCTGCGCGCACGCCGAGTAGGGGGCCTCCCTTAGCTCAGTCGGTTAAGGCGCAGCTACAAAGCAAGACCATGCTGAAGGTGGTTGGGTTCGATTCCCGGTTGGGTCTAGGAATTTTTCGGTTTGGAAAATTTCGCGATTTCCCTGGGCATAGAGTATGATTAACTTGCCACACAATTATACTAATGCAAAAATGGTACAGGCATCGAAAGCTCTCAATTAATAACTATGGAAGTGCATCTAGAACACTAAGTTGAGAGCACCCAATGAGCTAAAATGTGATAAGCATTAAGCTTGAAATGCGACGAAGAGAAAGGGAGAGAGAGAGAGAGTGAAATTTGTTGAGCATCTAGAATTGATGTGTCGCCCCCCTTTTCAAAGAATTCAATACTCTCGGAATTTCCTTAGAGTGGTCATCCCAACTCTTTCAAAATTCTTCTCATAACTTATTTGGAATATTCATTAGACATTGACCTCTTCACAATCGCAATTTTGCAATTTTCCACAGAACTATCTAAAGATTCTACTCTGAAGTCACACCATTGACTTGGAGTTCTAGCGAAATTTCTCTTATGGTGGTAAACTCCAACCGGTATTATCCTCGGTTTAAATCCCGATTAAGAATGTCCGGCTGCTCTGATGTCGACATCAGATTTATTCAACACGATGCTAAGCAAACATTTTGCAGATCATCCATACAGGGACGGGATTAAAAGTTAATACGAATTGGAGCGTACCGCCATTAGAGGTCTTCAAAAATGTCTTGGTTTTTTTCTATGAAATACATTGTTTTTATTTCCGGATTTCTGCAGGTTCATCAAAATGATTGTAAGTGCATCTCAATTTTGTTTTTTTATTTTCTTTCAAGAAACCCAAAAAACTGTCTACGTAGCTAATTAACAGTCCCTAAGATAAGCAAGGCCTCCTTGTACAGATCCAGATAGAACGTCCGGCCTGTTCTAATCAAACTAGTGTCATCTTCCTGTCAAACTCAAAACTCCACAATGGCTTTGAAATGCCCAAATATAAATTTTAAAATTACGCACAAATCTTGCTTCCTCTTCAAACCATTTGAATTTTCACTACACTTCAATCAAATTAACAAATTGTCCTCCTCCTCCTCATCTCGAGCATAATTATCCACCTCAACAAATCACTTAAGATAATAAACAAATTTGTAGCATATAGATAACAACCCCACTGCATAACCTATTCCGCCTCCCTCATTCATCATCAAATTATGATCACCTCCGACAAGCTCGCTCACCTTCCAACCCCACCCTGAACCACCCATCTACTAAGGCTCATAAGTGCCACAAAACCTCAACGAAAACTCATCCGCCCGCACCCTCCTGTGATCGTCACCCGTGATCATCATCATCACCGACCGTCGTCTCTCCGTCGCACACAGGTTACTTTCACTTTCCAGCAGCGCCTTCTACGCCGCACTCTGATACCTGATCTCATCTTTACTCACTCGAACTCGGGGTCCCTCTCTCACGTTTCATCCCAGCTTTGGCTTTGGTCATCTCTTGAGTGCTTCATCTGTCTCTCTCTTCTTGTTGAGTGAGTGACTACCGCATCAGTCAGCCAGCGGGAGCGGCGCACTTTCTCATTCATTAGACTTTGCCGCCCAGCAAAGAGGATGATCATGATCATCATCATCGTCATCACGTGCTCGGTACTGCTGCTACCGACCGACAACTTCTTTTTTCGGTAGTTATGGTAGGTAATCTACTACCGGGAGCCGTAAAGCTCGAAGCCAATCCGTAGAAAGGGAAGTTGGAAATTGTTGTGCGTGCATGCACGACGCCGCCGCCGGCGGTGTCGACGACAATGATGCTTTTCGGAAAATGCAACCTCTTCCTTCTGTTTACATTCCTCCCGACCCCGGGGTTGGTTGGCGGTTTTCCGCTCCATTCAATGCACGTGAAACGCGCACGGATCTACTATGTGCAAATTGGATGGGAAATGTTTGCCTTTCTATAGGAAAATTATTGCCTATTTAACACATGCTGCTGCGCAGCTTAACAGAGTGTTTAACCTTTTTGACGTTCCGCGTGTCAGTTCGATGACTTTCCCCCCCAGCTGGCAGGTTTGAATGCGGTTGATGAGCGCAGTAGTCACCGAGATATTATGGATAACGATCCGCGCACACTTTGATTACGACATCTGGCAGACGACGACGGGATTCATTCGTATGCAAAGCCGAAGCCGGTTTCCATTGGTTACATCATGACCAAATTTCAATTCGCTGCTCTGTTGTTTGTTGTTTGAACTCGAATGAGGTTTAATTACCAAATAAGGACGTCATCCAATGACCGGTGAATTAAGTTTACAAAAAAAAAAAACGATATAATGCACGCTAGAGCAGCTGTAATCATATATGGCAATCAAGTACAGGTTTATAGAATTGTGGCTTCTTCGAAGACCGTAAATTAGACCGCATTAGCGCGGCAGCATCATGGCATCGATCGTCAACTTTTATAAGAGCAAGCAGTATGTAAGTAAACAAAACACTAACCTGTCCGGAATGGCCGGAGCCGCAGCGATGCGGTGCAGTTGACCTTCCTGAAGCATCTCGTCGTCCTCAGTACAGAATAGTGACGTGCCGTGCACGATTGCGGCTAATAAGCAATGAAGAACCGGTCCATGCTGCTTCTGCTGCTGCTGCTGCTGCACCTTAATTCCAATTCTCTGCTCGTATTTGTGTATGCATACATATGAATAGATAGGTAGTTGGTAATTGACGATCACACGTTGAACGTTACGAGCGAGCGCTTCCTGATGCGATCGCGGCTCGCTGGGAAACCGGCCTGCAGCGAAATGGCCCCCAGCAGGACGTGGTCCTTGGGGTCAGCTTTCGTGATCTCCACGCCAATATCCACGATCGACACCGGTTGGATGATGGATTCGAACGAGAGGTAGTAGTATCTGCAAATTAATGAGGTCGATAGACATGTGTAGATAAAGATAGCAGACCGATGGGGACACAGATGAAATGATTTTATAATGTTGCCATTTTGCATTTATCGCGATTTCCGGGTACAACGTAATCGATGAATATTCATTAGCATATATTACTAGGAGGTTCGCTTCGCTCTGGAATGCGATTTCTTTGGTAAATTAATTCGAGTTCAAAAGTCGCTGCTCGTGGACCGGAGCAGGTGGATAAGGAGAAAGATATCCTCCGGTGAACTTAAGAACAAGTGCTTCCTATGCAATTTCGATAATTTACTATCGGCGGGCTTGAAGAGATGGATGATCCCGCAGCTATTGCGTCGAGCAGTGGAGTGATTAGTACTGGCAATAACAAAGTATATAAGGGAATCTCGATTAGCAATTTCCCGCATTTTTTCCCGATTTATTTCCGGAATTTTGGAAATTTTCCCGGTTGTGCGATATACATATAAATGAAGTATACACAACAGGGTGACCACTGGTTTAAAGCATTTAAATTCTGGATTTTGGCCTGATTTTACCGGTTGTCTGAAACATAGTTTGCCCGGTTTAATAAAAACAGTTAAATAGGTGAAATACACCAAGAAACATTACAAGTTTTATCGATATTCTACAGGAACGAAAGTTAATGATAAAACCAAAACTGTTACCCTTGTGACATAGATTATTATTTCGGAAAACTAATGGTTCTAATGATGGTTTCGACTGGGTGATTGGAATAACGTTTTACGATAGTTCTTCAGTCTCATTTGTAGAAACGGTTGTTTGTTTACGTTCCCAACGTTTCGGCCGTAAGGCTGCGGCCTTTTTCAAGAGTTGTAATTTTTAACGTTTCCCTATGCATTGTTTTTGGATTACGCATAGAGGATAGCGTGCGTGGAGCTTTTCCATTGTCTGCTGATTTAGTTAAGAGAATAATAATAACTGTCTTCTGGTACACAGCTCTACAACCTTTGCGGTTCGGTTGATCCTTATGAATGCGGTCTACAGTTGTGAGATCAAGGCTTATAGTTGTCAGTTTACAAGGGAATTCAGAAGAAAATTGCAAGGAAATTCCCAGGAGAATCTTTGTCATCCTTTAAGAAGCATCGCAACGTAATTTTTAGAAGAAATCGAAATCAATTTTAAGGAGCATTAAAACTGAATTTTTGGAGGGAGTCAGAGAAATGCTGAGCTGAATTTCAAAAAAATTTCCAAAGATTGAACGGACTAACGAAAAGTACAGCGCCTGCATGCGCAATATTAAACCGAGCTGCCTGTTAGCTTTGGTCAGGATGTCAATGTTGTGCGATTTGAAGGTCAATCCTATCCAAGTTTGCCCAGAAATAGAATAATCAAATATAATCGGTTTTTTTTTTGCTGTGAAAAGAGATCACTTGTTGATGTTGAGCGTCAGCAAGTTACGGGAGCACCAACTCTGGATACGATCCACAATCAACTGCAACTCCTCACAAACAGCAATGCAATTGATGACCATGTACATGTTGACGTCATCAGCGTAGAATATCCGGCATCCCGGTGGGATTCTCATATTACTACCTTGAGGAACGCCGGAAATGTTAGGGAAGTCTTCAAAATGAGAAGCTTCAATCTTAACGCAAAGTGAGCGGTTCGTAAGGTAAGATTTGAACCAAGAAATAAAGGATACAGACATTTCCGAGTTTTCGGGCACCGTACCCAGATGGGAAAATGTGGTTAAGAATCCCACCGGTGCCCGTAGATTGTTTCGCAAATTAATTAATGGAACTGCCCTGAAATTCTCTGGTCTTCCTTGAAGTTCTTGGAACACCCCTAAAAATAATGAAACTGCCTGAAAAATTAAAAACTTCTCTGCAGCTCTCTGGAGTTTCTTGATAATCTCGAAACTTTGCTGAATTTTCATAAGATTCTCGGTCCCTCTGCATAGTTCCTGCAATTTTCTTAGAAACTAATTGAACAACCTTGATGTTCTTGAAGTAACCCTACAGTTCTCATAGTTCGCCTAAAAATGTCTGAACTTTTGTAAAGTTCTCATAATATGCCTGAAGTTTGCTAATCTTCACAGGAGTTAAATTTTCGGAACTTCATCTTCAAATTTTCTGAAAGACTGGACTTTTCTGAAGTTATTTAGACTGCCCTTAGTCTCTCTGAGTTTCCCTGAAGACCTTTAGACCTAGCTTCCCTGAGGTCTTTGGAATTTATTTTCCTCAATTTTTCGTCAAATTCTCTAGACTTTTCTGAAGTTTTCTTAACTTTCCCGATGTTCTCTGAGTATCCTTGAAGTCATTAGATATTCTTAAAAGATCCTGAAGTTTCCCTGATGCTGAAGGAACCACCTTGAAGTTCTCAAAGCTTCCCTAAAGTGCCCGTAATTTTATCTTGGCACTTCCCTTATTACCCCGCAATTTATTCATGAAACACCACCAAAAATCTCGATATTTCCTTTCATTCATTAGAAATTCAATATAGTTCCTAAAAATGTTCGGACCATACCGAATGTCTCTAGTAATTCTCTGAAGCTCTTGTTACTCTTCAGATGATGTTCCTGGAATTGAAATTCTTTGATCTAACCTGAAGCTTCCGCAATTTTACTGAAGTTTCCGATACTTCCTTGAAGCTCATGGAACTTCCCTTAAAATCTCGTAAGAGCTTCTCTAAGGTTGCCTGAAGTTTCCATTTCTTCATGAATTTCCTTAAATGTTCAAGAAACTCTCGGAACGTTTCTTGCATTCCAACAGTTTCCCTGATATTCATAAAACTCCTGAACTTCTCGAAATATTTATAATTCCTCAACACTTCTTGAAAGTTCTTGCAACAATTTAACAAAATTACTCTGAAGTTCTCGGATCTTCCTCAGAGCATCCCTGTAAATAATGAAACTGCCTAAAAAGCTATAAACTTCTCTTTACGCTTCCCTGACGATCTTGGAACTTAGCTAAAGTTCTCGGAAATGAAGTTTCTCAAAAAGATTTCAATATATGAAAAACTTCATGAAGTTCCGGCAATTTTAGGGAAGTCCAAATAGTTTCTGAAAAGTTTAGAAAACATATTTTGAAAACTTTCTGACAAACTCCATTTCCGATAACTTTAGCAGAGTTCCAAGATCATCAGGGAAGTGAAAAGAGAAGTTTATAGTTTTTTAGGCAGTTTCAATGTTGTCCAATGGATGTTCCGAGGAAGATCAGAGAACTTCACAAAAACTAAGCTTTCGATATTGGGGCCTTATCTAGCCTAGTCAGTAAAGGTACGGTATTAGCAAGCATAATATTCGATCCCCGGTCCGGTCAAGGGAGTCTTGAAGGTTGGACACTTTCTCGACTTCCCGGAGCGTGGAAGTATCCTTGTGCTTGCCACTCAATATACAAATCGATGCAATGGTGTTGGCATAGAAAGCTCTCAATTATTAACTGTGGAAGTGCACCTAAAACACTCAGTAGAGATCCGGCAAAACGCTCGATACAGAAGCGTAAAAATCCTAGAAGCTTCCGTTACATATCTTTAATTTTCCCTGAAAGTCTGGACATGCCTAAAGTAATTAAGGGCACTCTGAGCATCTTTGAAGATCTCTAGACCTAGCTTCCCTGAATTCTCTGGAATTCTTGAAAGATTCCTTGACTTTTCAAAAGTTTTCTGTATATCCCTGAAGTTCCCCAAAGCTGATGGAACCACCTTGAAGTTCTCGAAGCTTCCCTGAATGCTCGAAATTTTACAGAAGTTTCCTCATTATCCCGCAATCTATTAATGAAACTCCCAAAAATTTCTCGGTACCTATTTCCTTTCATTCCTCGGCACAACTACCTGTAATTTTTGTGAACCATATCTAAAATCTTTCTCGAAATTCTCGGTACTCTTCTGATGATAATTCTGGAATTTCCTTAAAATTAATGAAACTGCCCTAAAGATCTCTAAACTTCGTAAGGTGAATTTATCGCAACTACTGTGAAGCTTCCGAGATTTTTAATAAGTCCTCTTAACTTCCCAGATGTTCTCTGGACTTATTTTTATTTTCTTGGAACTTCTAGAAGGTTTGATTTCACTGAATTTAATTGATCTGTCCAAGGGGCGGGACACCTTGCCTAAATATGTCAACATATTTTATGATATTCTCTTTTTCTTGGCTTGCACTTAAAACCTCTATCTGTTACCGAAGACTGGCAACTTTGTCTTAATCAGAAACAGTAGCGCTGCGCTCGAGCAAAGGTTGTAGCAACGCATAGAAAAATTAGCAAATACACAAACCTTTATTCTGAGCATGGAACCTTTGCTATCCAATTCGTTCGAAGCATTTAGCTTTGAGCGGCACATGACGTGATTCTGCCTGTCTCATACCGGACGTATGAGAAAGTGGAAGAGTTGCCAGTCTTCTTGATATGTTGTCTTCGCTTGTACGTTAATTAGGTTTTGAAAATACTGAAATATTATCGTTGATATTAAGATATATTTGACGATATTTCTAAGCTGTCTTACCCCATGGAACTGCCCAAATATTCTTGAAATTTGCCTGAAGTTCTCATAATTTTAATGATGAAGAAGGAACTGCCTGAAGTTACATAACTTTCCTTAAGATCTTTGAACTCAACTGAATTTTTGGACAAACAAACTGAAGTTAATAGAACTGCCCTGAAGCTATTTGATCTTTTCTTTCCTTCCTTTATTTTTATTTGTCGGCGCCGTCTTTCTTTGATCTTCATTGAATCATCCTAAAATCTGTGGAACTGGCTTAAATCTAACAGAACTCACCTAAAAGATCTTAAACTTTCTCGCTCTTGAAGTTCTTGGAACCAACCTGAAGATTTCGGAGAATCTTTAAAATTTTTAGATTTTCCAAGAAATTTGCTGAACTTCTTGAAGGTTCCCGCCTTTTTCTGATGCTAATGGAACTTACATAAAGTTTTCAAAATTTTCCAGAAGTTCTCCGATATTCAATAACGTTTCCGCAATTATCCTGAATTTCACGGAACTCCCAACTGTTTGGATGTTTTTTGGACTTTGTTTGTTGAAACGTCTATAAAGTTCCAGCACCTTTTTCTGAAGTTAAGTTCCCACAATTGGGATTGTGATAGACGCAAAATTCAACTTAAAATACAGTCAGGAACCCTTATTGCCGGATTCCTTATTGCCGGTATCCCTTATTGCCGGATCCTTATTGCCGGGCTATCCGCGAATAAGGATACCCACAGCTTATGGGATTTTCACTAATGGGGGCTGTAGTGGATTATCTCATTTGTTTCAATACATAAAGCTATACTGTCTTGGACAAAGTTGCTGTACTGGGTTAGAACAACAAGCCTGTGCCATTGGATTCAGGTTAAATTGGGAACTACGCCGCTAGAGGCGCTTCACTTTTATTTTACTTATGACGGGCGCTATAATATATGGATCATATTTCCAACATAGAATATTTCGTGATCCTGACCATAAAGAAAGTTACTGTCTTCAGCAAAGTTGTTCAGGTGACCAAGTCCTTTCGGATGATGGTCATATTAGTTCAGAACACGCTCACTACGCAGCGCTAGTGTGCATGTGCAATTCCTATATAGACTGTATCTCGAGAGTCTGGCCATATAGAAAGTTGCTGTTTTCAGCAAAGTTGTGCAGGTGATCAAATCCTTTCGGATGATGGTCATATTAGTTCAGAACACGCACACTACGCGGCGCTAGTGTGCAAGTGAATTTCCTGTATAGGCTGTATCTCGAGAACCTGGCCATATAGAAGGTTACTGTCTTCAGCAAAGTTGTTCAGGTGACTAAGTCCTTTCGGATGATGGTCATATTATTTCAGAACTCTCACACTACGCGGCGCTAGTGTGCACACGAACTTCCTTAATATGTTATGTCTCCAAAGCTTGTCCATATAAGATGTTGCTGTGCAATGTGAGAACAGGAACCGGAAAAAGGATGACGTGTAGAGGCCGGAAATCGATGTCAGATGCCATTTTGGAATTCAAGATGGCGGCCATCGGTTCAAGAAAAACTGTCAAATACCCTACAATATGGGTATTTCCGGATAGGGAACGACGTGTAGAGGCCGGAAATCGATGTCAGACGCCATTTTGGAATCCAAGATGGTTGCCATCGGTTCAAGAAAAATTGTCAAATACCCTACAACATGGGTATTTTCGGATAAGAGATGACGTGTAGAGACCGGAAATCGATGTCAGATGCCATTTTGTAATCCAAGATGACGACCATAGGTTCAAGAAAAACTGTCAAATACCCTACAATATGGATATTTTTGCAAGGAGACACGTGTAGAGGCCGGAAATCGATGCCAGACGACACTTTGCGATCCAAGATGGTGGCCATCGGGTCAAGAAAAACTGTCAAATACCCTATTATATGAGTATTTCCGGAAATAAAACGACGTGTAGAGGCCGGAAATCGATGCCAGATGCCATTTTTAAATCCAAGATGGCGACCATCGGTTCAAGAAAAACTGTCAAATACCCTAAAATGTGGGAATTTCGGAAAAGGGACGACTTGTAGAGGCCAGATATAGATTCCAGACGCTATTTTGGAATCCAATATGGCGGCAACATGTTTTCCATCGTCACCATATCCGGTCGAACTCCAAACGAAACTAGAACCGCACTACCGTTCATACTGGTGACAACACTCTGATGAGACAACGAAACCTTACCCCCAAGCTCCTCCCCTTTTCCTATCCTTCGACAATGTACCCCTCTAACCTCGAGTAAGCCGCGAGTATTCGGCCCAACTCCTACTAGACATAGAATTAAGTGAATGTTGTTACAAACAAAGCACAATGAACTATCGGCTCCGTAAAGCTAACGCGAACTAGTTAAAAAAAACATGTTTTCCGTAAATAAGGCTTACCAAGAATATTGCGTATAATTTATTGTGTATAGCGTATCACTGAGCAAGATCGCAACGTAACGTGGAAAATTCCTCAAAACAAAAAAAAAAACAAAATATATTATATTAACAATATGATCCACTCTTTCGCTTAGCTGGCGAACCGAATTTTTAGCGATGAAAGCACCTCTGTGGCCAAAAAGGCTACCAATGTATTTGTTTATCGTCACGAGGCGTAAATTTGTTTAATATTTCAAATGAATGTATTTCAGCATTTTATTTTATTTGATGACAACAGTGACATGTCAGACAAATTTTAAAGTAATATACACAATGTAGTTAATGAAAATAATTTGACTCTTACTTGTGTAATAAGTGCTATACTCGCACCCCTCGATTGTAACTGAATGATTGTTGCTGACCTTTTTCAACGCTAGATGGTGCGTGAAGCAGTATTTTGCGGGTCGCCATTGCATGAAAAGGCATGAATGGATCATATTGTTAATATAATATATTTGATAAAACGCTTTTAATTGTTTTGTTTTTTTTTTCTATCGTAAACTGCTGATTAATTCCTGGACCCCTCTACAGTGAATATGGATGATATTTTCATCCACCACCTGGTGCGGCAGAAATCGAGTTAAAACTAAATCAACTCTCCGAGGTCGAAAGTTTCTGCACATTGGACAGCAATGTTGAACGGAGAGCAAAAATGCAAGATTTGCTAAGGGAAGTCGAGACCCTTCTCACGGAGTGGAAGAACGAGAGTGACTAGAATGCATAAAACATGACAGCGCTGGTTGGTTCTTTGTTATCGAAAGAGGAAATAAAATGTGGAATAAATCTGTAGTTTACGATAGAAAAAAACAAAACAATTCAAAGCGTTTTATTGTTTTGAGGAATTTTCCACGTTACGTTACGATGTTGCTCAATGATACGCTATACACAATAAATTATACGCAATATGCTTGGTAAGCCTTATATATGGAAAACATGTTGCCGCCATATTGGATTCCAAAATAGCGTCTGGAATGTATATCTGGCCTCTAAAAGTCGTCCCTTTTCGGAAATACTCATATTGTAGAGTATTTGACAGTTTTTCTTGACCCGATGACCGCCATCTTGGATTACAAAATGGCATCTGACATCGATTTCCGGTCTCTACATGTTATCTCCTATCCGAAAATACCCATGTTGTAGGGTATTTGACAGTTTTTCGTGAACCGATGGCAACCATCTTGGATACCAAAATGGCGTCTGACATCGATTTCCGGCCTCTACACGTCACTCCCTTTCCAAAAATATCCATATTGTAGGGTATTTGACAGTTTTTCTTGAACCGATGGCCGCCATCTTGGATTCCAAAATGCCATCTGACATCGATTTCCGGCCTCTACACGTCATCCTTTTTCCGGTTCCTGTTCTCACATTGCACAGCAACATCTTATATGGACAAGCTTTGGAGACATAACATATTAAGGAAGTTCATGTGCACACTAGCGTCGCGTAGTGTGAGAGTTCAAAAATAATATGACCATCATCCGAAAGGACAACTTTGCTGAAGACAGTAACCTTCTATATGGCCAGGTTCTCGAGATACAGCTTATACAGGAAATTCACTTGCACACTAGCGCCGCGTAGTGAGCGTGTTCTGAATTAATATGAACATCATCCGAAAGGACGTGATCACCTGCACAACTTTGCTCAAAATAGCAACTTACTATATGGCCAGGCTCTCGAGATACAGTTTATATAGGAATTGCATATGCACACTAGCGCTGCGTAGTGAGAGAGTTCTGAACTAATATGGCCACCATCCGAAAGGACTTGGTCACCTGAACAACATTGCTCAAGACAGTAACTTTCTATATGGTCAGGATCACGAAATATTCTATGTTGGAAATATGATCCATATATTATAGCGCCCGTCATAAGTAACTTAAAAGTGAAGCGCCTCTAGCGGCGTAGTTCCCAATTAAACCTGAATCCAATGGCACAGACTTGTTGGTCTAACCCAGTACAGCAACTTTGTCGAAGACAGTATAGCTTTATGTATAGAAACAAATGAGATAATCCACTACAGCCCCCATTAGTGAAAATCCCATAAGCTGTGGGTATCCTTATTCGCGGTTCCTTTTTCACGCCCCCGTTACCCCGGCAATAAGGATTTCTGACTGTATGACCATCAATCAAAGAAAAAGCTATTGAAAAAAAATGGACACGAGCACCATTGTCCTAGCTCGCAACAAAACCAGCTCCTTTTCCCATAAACCTTTTCAAAATTTACCTCCGTAACTCGATACGCTCCCTTACTCACTGGTCTCTTCATTATCGATTTAGGGAGTGTTGACTGTAGTAAGTTACAGGAACAGGTTGTTCAGTATGGTTGGACACATACATTTTCGCTTTCAGAGAGTCACAATCAGCGGTTTTATGATTTTGAAGTACAACATGGCGATTTCGATAATGACGCCGCCAGAGAGCGACTTTTGAATACCCTCGAGGCCCAAGGAAGACAACCCTATGTTCCTATCAGAGACGTGTTGGCAACCCGTGATCTCTGCTATATGCAGTCCGTTTATGTTTTTCTTCAAATGTCTAGTATAAGAATTTAATTCCTTTTGTCTTTTGTCTCTCTTTATTAGTTTTTGTTTGTCTTGTCCCCCCGTCTCGATTAGTCTCATCGTCGCCCACTGGTCACCCACCATAGCCGGTCGAACTCCGGACGAAGCTAGAACAGCACTACCGTTCATACTGGCGACAACGCTCTGATGAGACAACGAAACCCTACCCCAAGCTCCTCCCCTGATCCTATCCTTCGAAAATGTACCCTTCTAACCTCGAGTAAGCCGCGAGTAATCGGCCCAACTCCTACTAGACATAGAATTAAGTGAATTTTGTTACACACAGTGAACAATGAATTATCGGCTCCGTAAAGCTAACGCGATTGAGCCTTCCAAATAAACGAACTAGATAAAAAAAAACATGGCGATTTTATTCATGAATGAGTCAATGAAAATTTTAAATTTGAACTCCAGAAATTATGCATCAATGGACATTTTTCAATGTAACATTGCGTATTACAAATACTTATGAGTGACAAAATTCAATATTAGAACCCAACTATCTGAGAATTCATGGAATTTTGAAATCAAACAGCATGGCGACATGGTGACTAGTGAATTCCGATTAGCGATTTCCCGATGTTTTCCCGGAATTTTGGAATTTTCCCGGTTGTGCAACATACACTAAAATTAAGCATACAATCTAAAGCCGAAGGGATTACTAGGTTAAATGGGCCATTACTAAGACAACAGCATTATTCCTGGCTCAAATTGTGTACTGCGATTGAATTCTTTAAAATGTGTCCATCTTGAAAATTTACTCAAAACTCTTATTAGATTTTATTAGAATACCCTCAACCATATTCCGTTGAAATCATTGCCCTCCACAGAGTTTATTTCAGAATTCTTCTAAAATAAGTTTGAAATTCTCTCTGGGAGTTCCTAAACAATTTAAAATTTTAAAACTTTTTTCTAGGAATTCACTGAAGCTTCCCTCCATAATTTTATTTAAAATTCGCTTTAATTCCCTTTAGAATTCCCAAGCAATTTACATCAGAATTGTCTTGAAATGTTGCTCAGAATTGTCTCGGAGTTCTCCGCTAAATTCTTCTGAAATTGCCTTAAAATTTTCCTTCCTTAAAATGCCGAAATTCCCTCAAAATTGTTCTAAAAATTCCTTTTGGAATTGTACTGTCAATCACCATATACATTCTAAATTGTATTTTACAGTGTAGATCAGTTCCACGCCAAATGACGAATCGATCTGATGCGACCTTCTCCTATTTTGATGAAACTTTGCATAATTGTTGCAATGTTCAATCATTCACATTTTTACTGAAATTCAGCCATTTTAAATCTTGCAAAACTATTCAAAATAACATATTCGAGATTTTTCAACAAATCATTGCTCTCAGGCAAATTTACTCATCGCTGAGATCCTGCACTTTATGTGATTTATGAGTAAAATAAACTCAATGTTGGGTCATTCTCATTGGCTGTGTACAACTTCGTCTCACGCGTCATTTCGATTGAAAGTAGCATTTGCGAGATACGCCATTTTGAAATTTTTTGCGTGATTCAAAATGGCAGAATTTTATTAAACAAATAGAATTATTGACCACAACAAACAATTAGGCAAAGTTTCATGTAAATCGGAGAAGTTCAACAGCGATTTATGTTTTGCTATTTGGCCTGGAGCTGCTCTGTAAAGAGAGTTATGACAAAGGAGAGTGTCCTTTAGAAACAGATGGAATTATTAAATATTTTTCCTCAGAATTCCATACGAGTCTGATAGGAGATACTTTGCCAAATCTACTCACCTTATCTCCCACCCATTGATACCGGCCACCAGCGGCAGCTTCAGCTGCCCACCCAACTCCAGCAGCGTTGGAAAATCTTCCGGACCCAACAGCAGCGCCTTCATCTCGTTGCTTCGCTCACTAAGATGGCAATCTTCACCGCCACACACGACCTTCACCGAATCGTGATATCTCGTATTGTACACCTTCAGCAACAGACTCACGTCGGACGCACTGACTTCATTATTTCTCTGAAATGCATAGGCCACCACCAAATCTCCACTACAAGCGAAATCGCACGCAAACAAGCGACAGTTTGGATGCGCATCTTCCACCCGCAAGCACGATCCGCCATCCAAAGCCGTCTCGAAACTGTGCGTCCAATAGACAGGACTCGCGCTATCCAGCATTGCATACGGAATGGTCGGTTGGAATCCCTGCCGCGATAGATTGAACCACGAGTGGTTCTGCAGTTTTCCCAACCGATGCCGTATCTTCCCTGAGCCCAGGCAGAAAGATGTATAGAAGGGCAGTTCCCGGGGTCCACGGACGAACAGATACTTCCACAGCAGATTCCAGAAGCGATCGTTCAGCTTCAAAAATCGAACATTGCAATTATCTGGATCGAGTTGGTCCTGCCGCATGGATTCCTCGAGCGATTCGAACGTCCATCCGGGAGCAAAGATCGCCGTGGAGAACTTGAACTCCATGATCATGGCCAGCGTCGAGTGGGTATCGAGCTTGGCGGTTTGACCTCGCCCAAATACGTCGATCCCGACAAAAACGTCCAACTTCCGTCGTGGATAGTAATTACGGATGAAGTTCTCCGATCGCTCCAGATGCTGCCGGTTCCAGGTGTAGTTCAGGAAGATCCCATCGCACGCGGCGAAGAAACCGTGGTTCAGACTGTTCAGCTCGTTCTGCCAGCTGAGGAGACCCTTCTCGGTGATGGAGTCGTACCAGATGATCATACTGCCCGGGATCCTTTCGTGCGATTTCCGGGTGAGGTACGCTACAAATTCCTTCAGAAGCGGAATATTGTCTTCGTCCAGAGCGCACTCGATATTCAGTAGCCAGCCCTGTGGGAAGCGATTAGAATTAGAATCTAGGTTACGACACAAGCTGAAACACGTTTTACCTGAAACTGACAAATCTTCGCCACGGTGACCAACGCATCCGCCACCTTCCGCATGAATTCTTCCGACTGTAGAATGTCCTTGAGTAACGTCACATTGCCGCCTTCCACAATGAACGTCCCGATTACCTTGACGCCATTTTTGTGCGCACAATTCAACCACTGCAGCGTCGGAATGGTAACGAAGTTGTGGCTGAAGTAGCAGAATATGTCCACCGCAGACCAGTTGTAGAACCGATAGTCCACCCATTCCTGTCCGATCGTCCCGTTAATGAACCGATCGATCAGGTAGTTTCCCTTGAAGTCATGGCACAGCAATACCTGCGGTCGGCTTTGGTCTTCCACAAAGTCCGTCACTCCGGCGTCGAAGTTGATCTCCTGGTACTGCTCTCCGAGGTACCTCGATCGGGATCGGGGTGTGATCGGGAGCACTAAATTGCGCCAGCTAACGGGATTGTGCTCAAACTCCAACAGGTCCTTGATCGTGTGGATCGGTTGACACTCGTGGCCGTCTTGATGGCGTGACCGAGCATTATGCCGATTGCGATGTTGGGACATCGAAGTTAGGAAGATGGCACCGCCCCCGAAAATATGAAATAAACAACGAAACAAAGGCAGAGAGAGAGAGAGAGAAAGTTATGAACTACGATCCGCACAACGAAACGGGACTGGGTCAACTGGAAGCAGATTGCACTGGCAATGCGATATCGCATTTCATGATTGTGCCAAACGGTGATTCATCTCAGAGCGACCGCAAATTATGTTACGCCAGACAGAGGCATTCAGATTGGACCCTTTTGAATGGAAGTGCGTCTGCCCTGTAGGAGATATCGAGTACGGACAAGGAAAAGCGCTTTCACGCTCAATGTGACATATGCGCATTCCTACGAGAAGCACATGCACGTTGCTACTATATGTCATTCAAATACGCACAAGTAAAAGAGAAAACAGAGAACTATGGGACACATTTTCAATGCTCGTGGGACGGCTCTTATCAATGCAGTGTAATGCAGTCCCATATCTATTTATTGCATTTCTGTTTTCGTTTGTTGCGTTCTTTGTCCTTGTCAACGTTTTTACTTTAATGGAGTGCATAATGACTAGTCATTTTCCATTCATTCATCGATGGAGTGACTTTGATAGTCATGTCCATTTCGGTAAAGAAAAAAATATGCACTGCGGTATTTGAGGAATTTGGAACAATAATGTATGACCCACTCAGTGCTTCTTCAATGAAAAGGAAGACATCTTATATGTCATCTTGTAAGAGGGGTAGGCTGTGCGTGTGATCGAACCTGACGTTTGTTTTTTTTCGGGGCGCTTTTTAATCTATAAATGGTTGCTGATCTGGCCAAAACCAGGCCCAGGACACAATTTCTAGTTCCTCAGTCCCTATTATTTGCCGCTGAGAAGCTGTTCCGAAGCCAAGTAGAACCTCCACGAGGCGTCCCATCATTCGTTAAATCGCAGCGTTGAACCTGACTATTGGCCACGAAAAGACTTGCCAATGCACATCAAAGATCGACTACATACATCCGAACATTTGTTTATCTCAAATCGACGGAAGACATTTACAATTTGAACTTCTACATCAACACATGTCAGGCAGCCTTCAGGTTCAATTGGCTGAACTTGGTGAGTTTGTTCCATTTTGTAAATTTTTATCTTTTCAAACTAGTAACGTTGGAAGATGATCTTTTTGTGGTGTGTTACTGGTATAAGATCTACCACCGAACCCTAGTCGTGACAACTTCAAACTAGGGAATCAGGATTTTCCAGTAATCAAAGGATTACATTTTAGTGCTGGTTACTTTTTATGACTTGATAATAGTGGCCAGACTCGGGTAGTGACCACCACCGTTATGCATTTCTATATTGTATATTTCAAATCAAAAATATTGTTTATGTTCATAGAGTTTACTTCACTTCTCTTTTCAGAAAGCGAGCGCATAGCCATAAGCCATAAAAGGCTAGGACAAGAGTTAGTGCTCATGTCCCAACCGTCAGAAGAAAATGGAACATCACTTAACCTTTCTAGCTTTGATGCTTCCAACAACCAACCAATAATTACCAAAATCGGAACGTACGGTACGAGATGTCCACGTTTCATCCATTTATTGGATTGTGAAGCATCGTGTTTAAATCTTCGATTTGTCTGACTGGCATCCAGCGGCTGAATAAGAAATGCTCTTCCCCGGAAGCTACACGGTAAAAAGTTGTCACATCTAATCCAAATGCTCTTGCACTTGACTCAGTCTATCATGCGGCACTACGAATCGAAGTGATTTATCATTGATTTTCAAGTGATTTGCTTTTTGAAACAAAGTGGTTTGTCGTTGAAAAATATGTATTGTATAACACCTTTAGATCAAAATGATTATCATTTGAATTGGAACCACTGTTTTCATCAGTTGAATTTGATTAGTTTTACTTTTGGAAGCAAATGTCAAAAACGCACGTGCCAAACATTACTCGCAAAGATTCTCTATTTCCAAATTCAGCACCAAATTACTTTAAATGAACATGATGTTTTTACCCTTTTTACAAAGAAGGGTATAGATATCACTTGAAAAACCGACTATCGATCCGAGGCCCGGAGGGCCGAGTGTCGACTCAGCTCGACGAGATCGGAACATGTCTGTGTGTGTGTGTGTGTGTATGTTTGTATGTGTGTATGTATGTGTGTGTGTGTGTATGTAACGAAATGAATGCGCTCACGTTTCTCAGCAACCGCTCAACCGATTTGGACAAACTCGGCGCCAAATGATAGGTCTTGGGGTCCCATTGAACGCTATTGAACGGTTTTGGAATCGGTGAACTGGTTCCGGAGATATGGCCGATATAAGATCCGGTGAATATGGGCCTTCACGCTGGATTTAACGGAAAACGTATCAAAACCATCATGCGACACATCAAATTACTACAGAATTCAAAAATAAGATCAATGCAAGTCGTGTTAAGTGTTCCAGACCACATTGGACACACTTGGACATGTTCCGGGTACCCCGGGGAAGTTGCTTGAATATGAATTGAATTAAAACCCATTAAATCACATTAAAATACGATGATAAGGTGATTGGTAGCCTTACCAAATAGACTACACCCGGATATATTCCGGGTACCCCCAGGCAGTGGCGTAGCGTCACTGGATGACACGGGGGTGGGGGGCTTGGTCACTGATAATTACAATAAAATAAATAAACTTGAATAAGTAAGAAGGGTCTGATCACACCATAGGTGGATAAATTCGGGTTTTTTTTACCGTGTACACTTAAGATGGCAGTCCCATCAGAGGATAGGAGACCTTAAGCCAAATATTTACAAGAAGGCCAACAAAAGACAACAAGGAAGATGGTTATCAGTTAGGTAAGTTATTTCATCATTAAAGGTAAGTCACCGTTTATACTTTTTTTTTTTTTTTTTTTGGCTAGAAGGAAACCTTCAAAAAGGCCATCGTGCCACCGCTTGACGACTGGGCGCACAGTCGCGGTGACACGGTGTGTGGGATTCTTACCGCACTAAAACCTCCTTGGACGCCTTGCCCTTTTCCCCCGGAACCACTTCTCGTATTACTTCGGAGGGGGCCGTGCATTACGCACCTCACTTTACCTCAGCTAATTGGCGCTTCCAGTCTCTCCAATTTGTGAGCCATTTAGCTCCCAGCGTCACGTTCTACTCGGTCATCCCTGGTGGTGGATACAGCCTACTCTGACGGAGAGTTCTCCCGGCTTCGGCTTTCAGTTCGCACTTGTGTGAGCACATTACTACTTTCTAGTTGGTCTTCCCGCCATTTTCGCTGCAGCGCTGATATGATCTGCGTTACTGCTCTGCTGACGGCGTTAAAGGTGCCCTCCTCTCGACACATTTATTTGACGACATTCTCCGTGCTAAGGGCGAGCATATCCTCTCGCACATCATCAAATCTAGGACATTCGAAGACCACGTGCTCTGGTGATTCTTCCACATTCCCACACTCCGGACAGAAGGGTGACGTTGTGTGTCCGAACCGATGCAGGTACTTCCTGAAGCAGCCATGACCAGACAGGAACTGCGTCAAGTGGAAGTTGACTTCTCCATGCTTCCTGTTCACCCAGGTCGAAAGAGTCGGTATTAGCCTGTGTGTCCATCTACCGTTCTCTGCTGCATCCCACTCCTGTTGCCACTTAGCCATCGACTCCGTTCTCACCATTTTTCGTACTCCTCTGGTTTCTCTCGTCATATAGCACTCGTAGTCCTCCGCCAAGGTGATGCCGATTGGGATCATACCGGCGATAACGCATACTGCCTCCATCGAAATGGTTCTGTACGCACTCACGACTCGCATGGCCATGAGCCTCAACGTACTGCTCAATTTCCTTTGGTTCTGCTTCGTTTTCAGCGCTTCAATCTAGGCTGGACCTCCGTACCTTAGTATTGATGAGGACACACTAGCCAGAAGACGTCTCTTGCTGCTGCTTGGACCAGAATTGTTCGGCATGATTCTGGCTATTGCGTTGATGACCTTCGTTGCCTTCTCGCAAGCATATTCGATGTGGCTATTAAAGTTTAGCCGGTCGTCGATCATCACTCCCAGATACTTAAGCATGCGCTTCGAAGCAATGGTGTGCTCTCCAACGGTAATTTCTGCCCGCTGCACTGCTTTGCAGTTACTGACCAACATCACTTCTGTTTTGTGGTGGGCTATCTGCAGCTTCGCTCCTTGCATCCAGTTACCAATCGTATCTATCGCCTCGGCCGCCAACATTTCCACTTCTTCCAGCGTCTCACCGGTTACCGTCAAGACGACATCGTCCGCAAAGCCAACGATCTCAACTCCTTTGGGCAGCTTGAGCGTCAGCACGCCATTGTACATTCCGTTCCACAGCGTGGGACCTAGAATGGAGCCTTGGGGAACCCCCGCCGTGATTCTAAGCGATTTCTGCCCCGTGTCTGTCACGTAGACCAGGACCCGGTTCTGCAAGTAACTACTTAGAATCCTGCAGAGGTAGCCTGGAACCCTCATTCTATGGAGCGCCTTGGCGATGGCCTCCCAGCTGGCGCTATTAAATGCATTCTTCACATCAATCGTAATCACGGCGCAGTATCGATTTCCTCTCCGCTTCTGTTTGGAAGCTTTCTCGGCTCTGTCAATCACTGTCCGAATTGCATCCACCGTCGATCTCCCTTTCCGGAATCCAAACTGTCTCTCCGACAATCCGTGTTCACTCTCCGTGCATTTCGTCAGCCTGTTGAGGATGATCCTCTCTAAGAGTTTTCCTACAGTATCCAGCAAGCATATTGGCCTATACGATGCAGGATCCCCCGGCGGTTTTCCGGGCTTCGGCAACAGCACAAGCTTTTGTACCTTCCACCTATCAGGGAACTGACCATCGTCCAGACATTTCTGCAGCACCATCCTGAACATGTCCGGGAACGTCTGGATCGCCGCCTTCAACGCCACGTTGGGAATTCCATCCGGACCGGGAGCTTTATTCGCTTTCAACCCTTTCGCTGCTGCTTTGAGTTCCTCGTTGGAGACTTGTTCAACGTTGTCTTCATCTACCTCGCCATATGGTGTAGATGGCCAGTTCGTTGGGTCATGCTGTGGGAAAAGTCCCTCCACGATGACTTTCAGCTTGTTGTGACACATTTCAACCGGCATCGTTGGGCCTCTGATCTTCGCCATCGCAACTCGGTATGCGTTGCCCCAGGGGTTGGCATCGGCATCGCGGCACAACTCCTTGAAACTATTTGACTTGCTCAGCTTTATCTTTCGTTTCAGTGCAGCCCTGACCTCTCGGAACACCACCCTGCGCTTCTCTCTGTCTGCTTCTGTTCTTGCTCTCTGAGCACGCCTTCTGGATAGAAGACAAGTAGCACGAAGGGTGCTAATTTCCTCGTTCCACCAGTAGGCTGGACGCCGCCTGTTCGTTGGCTCCAGTTTTCTCGGCATAGTTGTGTCGACATGTCGTCTCTTCATAAATTCAGGCTCTTTAGTTGAGGACAATCAGAGGTTATAAGCGAGGGGGGCGGCACATCTAAATCTCAATTCTAGATGCTCAAAAAATCTCACACTAGCGAACAAATCTTCGAAAAATCTTCTTTCATTTCTCGCATCTACTTGCATCGCGCATCATCTTATTGCAGGAAATCTTCAAAATCGTGATAAATCTTCTTTCTATCTACTCAGCGTACGCGCAGCTAGCCACAGCAAAACACAATATTTCCTGCATCGTAGATAGAGTCATCCCCCTCGGTTATAAGCTTGATTAAATCAAACAGTGAGGAGCGCCCACTGCTATCAGACTAAAGGGTGATACGGTCAAAATTTGGTCAATATCAACTTGACGTATTTCTTTCAATTTTGCATTTAAAAAACCTGAACACCCCTCATTTTGAAGGTGTGTGTGTGTAGAATGTTGCTTCTATTTTGATTTTGGAATTCACTCTTCAGTTGTCAAAATGCCGTCCAAGCAAGAAGAGCAGCGTATCAAAATTTTGCTCGCGCATCGCGAAAATCCGAGCTACTCGCACGCAAAGTTGGCAAAATCGCTAAAAGTTGCCAAATCAACCGTTACAAATGTAATTAAAGTGTTTGGGGAACGTTTGTCGACAGCCAGGAAGTCTGGATCGGGGGGAAATCGAAAACCGGAAGCCGCTGAGACGACAAAGAGAGTTGCCGGTAGTTTCAAGCGAAACCCTAACCTCTCTCTCCGAGATGCCGCAAATAAGCTGGGTGTATCGTCTACAACCGTGCATCGAGCCAAAAAACGAGCCGGACTATCGACTTACAAGAAGGTAGTGACTCCAAATCATAATGATAAACAAAATACGACGGCCAAAGCGCGATCCCGGAGGCTGTACACGACGATGCTGACGAAGTTTGACTGCGTGGTAATGGACGACGAAACCTACGTCAAAGCCGACTACAAGCAGCTTCCGGGACAGGAGTTTTATACGGCAAAAGGAAGGGGAAAGGTAGCAGATGTTTTCAAGCACATGAAACTGTCAAAGTTCGCAAAGAAATATCTGGTTTGGCAAGCCATCTGTACCTGTGGCTTGAAAAGCAGCATTTTCATAGCTTCCGGGACTGTCAACCAAGAAATTTACGTGAAAGAGTGTTTGAATAAACGTCTGCTGCCTTTCCTGAAGAAACACGGTTGTTCCGTACTGTTTTGGCCGGATTTGGCATCTTGCCATTACGGTAAAAAGGCCATGGAGTGGTACGCCGCCAACAACGTGCAGGTGGTTCCCAAGGACAAGAACCCTCCCAACACGCCAGAGCTCCGCCCAATTGAGAAATACTGGGCTATTGTCAAGCGGAACCTAAAGAAGACCAAAAAAAACTGCTAAGGGCGAGCAGCAGTTCAAGGCAAACTGGCTTTCTGCGGCGAAGAAGGTGGACAAGGTGGCTGTACAAAATCTGATGGCAGGGGTCAAGCGTAAGGCCCGGCAATTCGGATTTGGAAAAGCGGAAGCCTAACTGAATATTTTTCCTGAATTTTATACTAATTGAACTTGAAAAAGAAATTTAATATGATTTTTTAAATAAACGATTTCACCGATTTACACGCGTTTTCCCTTGACCAAATTTTGACCGTATCACCCTTTAATAGCGAATTTGTTTTTGATTCAGTTCCAACCTGGATCGAGTATCAAGATTGGTTCTGCTTGTTGCCTTTAAAACGTCAGTGTTAACGTTTGTTTTTGTAACCTGGCTCGGGTTGAGGTTCGCACTGACAATAAGCTCGGTTTCGCACGGGTTGGAACTGGTTCCAACCTGGATAATAAACAAATTCGCTATAAGTTTCCGTGCTACAATGAGTGGTTGACAATTCGACAGTGAGCATGCATAAGGGCCTATACGCGATGATCGATTCTCTTCGTCGATTTTCTCTTTTGTTAATAACTCGGTAGATTTAACGTTTCTCGGTGCGTTTGCTCTTGCTTTTGATAGCCAATACAACCTGTTACTACTCTGCATTGAACAAATCGACAGTGAGCATGCATAAGGGCCTATACGCGATCATCGATTCTCTTCGTCGATTTTCTCTTTTGTTAATAACTCGCTAGATTTAACGTTTCTCGGTGCGTTTGCTGTTGCTTTTGGTAGCCAATACAACTTGTTACTACTCTGCATTGAACAAATTCTAGAAAATTGTTTCGCTTAGCTGTAGCAATGCAAAGAGAATATCTATGAAGAGAATCGATCATCGCGTATTCGCCCTTATGCAAGCTCACTGTCGAAATTCTAGAAAATTCTTTCGCTTAGCTGTAGCAATGCAAAGAGAAAATCGATCAAGAGAATCGATCATCGCGTATACGCCTTTATGCATGCTCACTGTCGAATTATCATCATACACAGTTAAAAAAAATTGTTGAATATTACATCCAAACAGCTGCACAGAGGTCATTCCGCTGGTGGTGTAATATTACGTTGTACGATGTACATCGATTTTGCGAACAAAATTACATCTATTGATGTAATATTGTATCTGCTTTTTGCTATTACATCATTATTTGATACATCAGCTTGAATTACGTTGATCGATATAAGATTTTTTTGCTGTGTACATACCGAGGTTCCGGCAGAGAAGACCTACGAGCAGTTATGTCAATTAGGGCCCATGCATTAATTATGTCACGCTAAATCGAGCAAAAAATTACAGCCTCCCCCCCCCCCCCCTATCGTGACGTTTTTCCTATACCTAATGCATTGCTTATCACAAAATCTTAGACCCTCCCTACCCCCTTAGAGCGTGACATAATATATGCATCAACCCTTACTGGTGTCACATTTTACGCCTAGAACGGTAGTGCATCGGGAAAGGAGGATGTTTTTGCGGCGAAGCGGGGCAAACAAGGACCGGAAAATGTTTACATGTGTATCGCCAGAAAGTTTGAGCACAACAGACTGGAGAGTTATAACATGTAGGTACCTACTCATGTTATGTCTGGAATAGGGATGACGTGTAGAGAGGCTGTAAATCGATTTCGGACGCCATTTTAAAATCGTAGATGGCGGTCATCGATTCAAGAAAAACTGTCAAATACCCTACAATATGGGTATTTTCGGAAAGGGAACGGCGTGCAGAGGCTGGAAATTGATGCCAGAGGCCATTTTGAAATCCAAGATGGCGGCCATCGGTTTAAGAAAAACTGTCAAATACCCTACAATATGGGTATTTCCAGAAAAGGTACGACAGAAATCGATGCCAGACGTCATTTTGGTATCCAAGATGGTGGCCATCGATTCAAGAAAAACTGACAAATACCCTACAATATGCGTATTTTCGGCGACTGGATGACGTGTAGAGGCTGGATATCGATTCAAGACGTCATTTTGGAATCAAAGCTGGGTATGGATAGGGAACGACGTGTAGAGATCAGATATCGATGCCACGCGCCATTTTGAAATTGAAGATGACGGCCTTTGCTTTAACGTAAACTATTGATGGGGATGACGTGTATAGGCCCAAAATCGATGTCTGCCACCATTTTAGAATCCAAAATGGTGGCTATTGGCTTTCGACGGGACATTTAGTGGCTATGGACAGCCTCTTATCAGTTCAGCACAGTTAACGTGGACCGTTTACGGGGTAGTTTTGGCGATAATCCATTAGGAAGATGAATTTGATCTTATTAATGTTTTAGGTTATTTTGGAGCTCAAAATCTTGCCTCGCATTATTTTTTTCTGAATAATGCTTACCAAGCATATTGCTTATAATTTGTATAATGTGTATAACGTATCATTGAGCAAGATGGCAACGTTTCGACATCCTTTAGCAAATCTTGCATTTTTGCACTCTGTTCGACATTACTGTCCAATGAGCAGAAGCTTTCAAACTCGGAGAGTTGATTTATTTTGAACTCGATTTCTGCCGTGGGGGGATGAAAATATAATCCATATTCATTGTAGATGGGTCCAGTTCGCTAACAATTTCATCTGCTGTAGCCGGTGCATCTCTTATGATTTCGTTGATTTCACCGTATTTCTTATCCCCGGCGCACCAAAGTTTTCGTAAATTTGTTGAATTTCGGACATGATGTGCAAATCCTTGTTGTCGTCTTCATTGCATTGTGGAAATACGACAGAAGAATTTTCTTCAAGCAGTTTACCAACGTGCTTTGTTTTATGTCCTTTAGAACCAAATCCAAGCAGTCGAAACAATTCTTGATGCTGAACTACTTTCGTGTATCCGCTAGTGAAAGGCCTTCATTCTCGGCTGTTTCCAGAATAAAACTGTAGCTTCTCTTGACATACTTCAGCTTGAAATTTTTGATGATGCCTTGATCAAGGGGTTGAATCAAATACGTGATCTTTGGTCCATGTATAGAAGCATTATGGTGGGATTGCTTATGGTGGGCGGATGCAACGGAGCGTCATCAAGGAACAGCAAAGCGTTGAAGCTAATGTTCTTGGCTGCGCAAAACTCCTCCGTCGTACCCTACACGTCATTCCCTTTCCGAAAATACCCAAATTTTAGAGTATTTGACAGTTTTTCTCGAACCGATTGTTGCCATCTTGGATTACAAAATGGCGTCTGGCATCGACTTATAGTCTCTACACGTCATCCCCTATCCAGAAGTACCCATATTGTAGGGTATTTGACAGTTTTTCTTGAACTGGTGGTCGACATCTTGGATTCCAAAATGCCGTCTGGCATTTATTTCTGGTCTCTACACGTCATCCTCTTTCCGAAAATACCCATATTGTAGGGTATTTGACAGTTTTTCTTGAATTGATGACCGCCATCTTGCATTTCAAAATGGCATCCGGCATCGATTTCCGGCCTCTACACGTCGTTCCCTTTCCGGAAATGCCTATATTGTATGGTATTTGACAGTTTTTCTTGAACCGATGGTCCCCATCTTGGATTCTAAAATGACGTCTGGCATCGATTTCCAGCCTCTACACGTCATCCCCTTTCCGAAAATGCCCATATTGTAGCGTTTGTGACAGTTTTTCTTGAACTGATGGCCGCCATCTTTGATTTCAAAATGGCGTCTGGCATCGATTTTCAACCTCTACACGGCGTTCCCTTTCCGAAAATACCCATATTGTAGGGTATTTTACAGTTTGTCTTGAATCGATAACCGCCATCTTGGATTTTAAAATGGCGTCCGAAATCGATTTACAGCCTCTCTACACGTCATCCCTATTCCGTTTCGTGTCCTCGCATTGCACAGCAACATCTTATATGGACAAGCTTTCCAGAAATAACATATTAAAGAAGTTCATGTGCACACTAGCGCCGCGTAGTGAGAGAAATCTTAAATAATATGGCCACCATCCGAAAGGACTTGGTCACCTGAACAACTTTGCTGAAGACAGCAACGTTCTATATGGTCAGAGATACAGTTCATATAGGAAGTTCACATGCACACTAGCGCTGCGTAGTGAGAGAGTTCTGAACTATTATGCACACCATCCGAAAGGACTTGGTCACTGGAACAGCTTTGCTGAAGACAGTAACTTTTTTATATGGCCAGGATCACGAAATATTCTATGTTGGACCTACACACCAAATTTTGAAATTAAGTTCCAGCAAAACGAATTGCTGGATGATGTCCAGCAAAATCATGTTTTACTGGAAAATCAGTAGTCTGAAATATTTTGCTGGATGTTCCAGTTAATTGTATCAAATGTCAAATTCAGACCTGTCCTCGCAGTTACTGGTTCGCGGTTTTGAATATTTTGCAGTCTAAGACTATGGCTTATATCATGTAATATTCGTTGTCTTGCAATGAGCACTCATGCATAGGATTTCCAGTGAAAACTAGATGTATGAGTGTTCATTGCAAGACAGCCTATATTACATGATATAAGCCATAGTCTGTACGGGGTATAAGAAGCGTTCGGCTGGCACATTATCATTAGGATGATGTAAATTTTGCTGGAATCGTAGAGTAAGTATTCTATACTTTGTCGACGTACTTGAAAAGTTCATTTCTTTTCATCTTTACAGTCCTTTCACCTAAAAACTCACCCAGGTAGGCCCAGCAAAAGTTCCTCAACAAGAGTTTATTTACTCCTTTGACTCAAGTCCATTTGATGTAATCGGTGTATGGTATTACGAAAACATGAAACAGTGCATATTTAATAAAAATGTGTTTTGTTAACTATTAAAACATAAATGTAAACAATCTAAAATTCCTATCCTTCCTCGATCCTTCCAACAAAATGATTTACTTTCCGTTTTTCTGGAAAAACAGTAAACATTGTTGATTTAACAATTAAGTGCTGTCAAATAGGCACTGGATCAATTTGCTGGTTGTTCAGCAAATACACTTTGCTGGATGGATTGCTGGACTTTCAGCTCGGCAAAATCCAGCAAGATATTGCTGGTTTTCAGCGATAAAAAATGGGTGTGATAAGATCCATATATTATAACGCCCGTCATAAGTAACATAAAAGTGAAGCGCCTCTAGCGGCGTAGTTTCCAATTAAACCTGAATCCAATGACACAGGCTTGTTGGTCTATCCCAGTACAACATGACACGAACTGGATCAGCAAGTGCTAGATAGCATGAAACCGCTTTCTCAAATATTCATGGGCCAAAAGATAGACGCGCTGAAGAGCGTAACTCAATTCCTGAAAGACATCAACATGAACATCTGAACCAAACGCATCGATCAGCGAGGCAGCCTACAATCAAAGCATCAACATAAAACACTGAAGACAACCAAAGGCAAGATGGACACAGCAGAAAAAAAAACTTTTGTATCAGTTTTCGATCGGTTACTTCATTTTGATAAGCATCATATCTAAGCATGCTACGTCAACAAATAATAATACAAACAAAACAACACCGGCAGTCGTTATCAACAAGCAACGAAACACAATTCAATCTAAAAATGCACTCGAAGAAACTGATGAACCTAAAGTAGGCGACTGGAAAGCCAATTACCTGCACAAAATTTGATATCACTAGCCATCACTGATATGTAATCACAGAATAACAATCTCTTCACACAGCCACACAGGAAGCACAAATCACCAGAATACCAGAGACGTTGAATAGAGACACGCATAGACTGAAGCAAGACGAACCAAACGAACCGTCAAACGCTGAACCAAACGAGCAAAGTAAATAAACATTACTGTTCGCTCAATTCACCGGAAAGAAGTATTGTTCTCAATGATGAAAAAAGTGTTTAATTATTTTCACGAAATATTTTACCTATCTGTTATTTATTGTTGATTCAATTAAATACAACATTTATTAGTGATAAAAACCATTTCGAATCGGAACGTTTTATGGTAATAAAAATGATTGCCTAAATAGTAAAATATAACAAAAGACTGTCATGGAGCGACTGTCATCTCGCTTTATTTTTGCAGAATGTTGTCGCGTAGGTACTTCATTTTTATTCAGTTCCGGTCGAACGTTCCAATTTTCTCAACAGCAATGCGACACTGTATGAAAGTCATTTGAAGCCACTCGAAGAAACATGGTTGCCAGTGACATTGCCAAAAGATCTCTCAAAAACCGTGCTGCTGTTTTAACAGAAATATTCTTTGCGTGTCTCTATCAACGTATCTGCACAAACCTTTTGAACAGCAGTAGTTCAGGGACGTGATATCCTTCTAGGAATTCGTAAAACCATACCTTCATCGGTTACGAAACACTATAATCGGTCAATGATAATTACAGCATTAGTGTGTAGTTATAGCCTAGTATAATAGGAGCAATGTGGTTTTTCGGCAATTTTCAAACGAATAATTAGCATTAAAGGAAACAAAGATAGGTCTAATAAGCTACTCAATCCAGATGTGTGTCTTTTACTTGACCGGAACGAACTGGATTAGCCGCTTGATTCGCCTGAGCAGCGCCTCGATGAAGCCCTTGTCCGATGCGCGGGTGTGGTCCTGTCCCGTGGCCAGCAGCTGCTTGCAGAACGTTTCGTTGAATATCGCAATGAGCGTCTTCTTCAGGGCGGCCACATCCTCGGCCGTAATCTTCCAACCGACTTCCGTCTGGGACGAGAGGTAGTCTATAACGATTGGAAAGTGTGATTTTAGAAAGGTGCACAGAGGGGCAGTCACCAGATGAAACTTACTGTCCGCTCCGTAGGCAACGAGATTGAAGTGCAACGTATTGACGGGAATAGCACGCAGCATGAAGAAGTCCAGGTGGGCCCACAGAAGGTACAGGCAGTGTTCGGTTATGAAGACGCACCGCTTCAGTTCCTCCTGCTTGCCGCCTATCCGTTCCGTGAGGCTACTGTGTATGATTTGCGCTGAAATCGGAGATTGATCGTTTAGAACTTGAATCGATTGCACAGTGGTCCAGGAATGCAATCTAGCGGAACAAAATCAATACCTGTAAGTCTTTTGTTCAAAAAATAATTGTACTAAACTTGTAATAAACTGCCATTCAAAATGTATCTTTTTAATTATTCATTCTGGAGGTTTTGTGTCTTGGACAAAGTTGTTTATTGGTCAAAATCAGTTCTAAAATGAACTTGAATTACACGAAATTTTCCATAGATCAAAAGCTCCAAGGAGTAGCGACCTTAAATTTTGTCTATAAATGTCCAGTATAGAATGCTACTAGTCCTGAAAATTCTAGGGTGCGATAACAAAAGATAAATTTTCAATAGCAGTTTGGTACACATTTAGTACAATTATTTTTTTATCAAAAGATAGCACTTTTACGTATCAATTACCATTGCCAAATTTACAAATTCACTAAAATGACACGTTTTGGAGTTACTGATTTTGTTCCACTGGATTGCATTCCCTGGCCCACTGTGGAGATTGGCTGGGAAATGAGATTTCTTACCGTTGGCATCCAAGCTGAGACTGGGAAGGGAATTCCTCTGCCGAACCATACTCTCGTAGGCCAGCTTCTCTCGGTTGTAGTACTCGACCGAGTTCTTAAGTTGAACGACAACAATGTTCAAACTGTGGCTCGTTTCCAGCGCTGCTCCGGTGACCTGGCGATGGTGAACGCTCTCGCTGATTTGGGGCGAGAAGAGCACATTGATCGTCCGATGGTCCACCGAATGGTTGGAGATGCTGTTCCGGGCGTACAGTGCCAGATTGGCTGCGATCTGCAGGAAGTACTTCAGATGGGCGGTCTTTTCCCGTTCGCTGCAGTTGGTGAGGACGTTCTGGTTCAGTTCTTTCATGGTTTGCTCGGAGAGTGTGAACCGTGGGAAGAGCGTCAGCATGAGCTTCTGCAGACGGTACAGGTGAGCTCCGAGGTCCTGGTTCGCATTCGGAGTGATCAGGCTGGATATTTCCTGATTGGCAGCTCGAGCGATAAGTCCGGTGATGCCAGCCAGTTCCCGAAGAAGTCCAATGTTCAAGAATGGAGTTCCGGCGCGGAGCACTATTTCGATCATGTCCCCGTGGGAGAGCAAAAAATTGATTACCTGGGTGACGGCAGAGTGGTTTTCCTGGCCCAGGGTCGACAGGATCACATCGCAGAGGTTCAGGGCCGGGAACAAGATCTGCTGATACCGAGCCTCGATCGGAGGGATAAAGTTGGACGATGTGGGATACAGCGGGGAATAGTTCTGTACTTGGAAATCCGGATGAAGGTCAAAGACCTTCATTCCCGCTAGGACACTGAGGGCTTTCTCTTCCAGGAGCAGTTCGGCTCCAATGTGGGAGCCGCCGATGCGACTCAACATGGCCATTTTCGATTCGTACACGTACAATGCCTTCATGTTTTCCGGTTGATTGTCCAGGATTCGGCACAGCTTGCCGTCGTTTTTCAAAAGGCTATCGATCAAATGAGATAGGTAGCCTCGTTTCGATATGAACTGAATCACGTTGGCCATCGAGTCCATATCCAGGAGCATGTCGACACAGGACAGAGCCAACATTTTGCAGATATCCAGCCCTCCGGTACAATCGTGACAGAGAATATCGATCAACTTGTCCCCGAAAGACTGGACGATTTCCACCACCATCTCGATCTGGGCATGCGATTCGTCTCCACCGGCTTCGTGCGTCCTTCCGGCCATTAAACTCTTATCCAGCCGGGAAACGAAGAACTCGTCCCGAACTGTTTCCAAATTCTGCTCGCTCTTGTCGCGATTTCCCTTCACGATGTGCATATAGTTCAACAACGCCGCGTACAAATTAATCCTCAACTTCTGCGATCCCACTCCGCTGATCAGAATCCACTCCAAAATGTTGTGCAGGATATACCTCAAGCTCAGAGTATTCGCCTTCGGTGAAAACCGTCCCACCCCTTGTCCGACTCCATTCTGGGAAAAACTCCCCCCAAACGACGTCACCAGCGAAGTATCGTTCATGGTCGCAGACATCCCACCATCTCCATTTTTCAACGAATAGCAATGCCTCAAGTTGACCATCAGCAGCAAGATCGTCGACGAGGCCAAATTCGCCAGTTCGGGCATGACCTGATTGGGAACCACCTTGCTCAGCATCGCCTGCACGATTTCCACCAACAGTCCCTGCTTGACGTCCAACGACACGAACATGGTGGGCGTCACGCTGAACAGCACCTCCGTAGCCTGTCCCCAGGCTTCCAGGAACTTCACCGTCGATGCACACAGATTCCGCTGGCTGTTCAGCTGAAGTGCGTACATCAAAATCGTCTCGATCTCCGCCTGAATGTGCGACCTCTGGCCGGCTGCGATCGTCGTCTGAACCGAGTTCAGTTCGTCCTTCAACACATCGTGCAGCTTCTTAATGTCGATCAACTTCAGCGCCGAACCGGTCACGGAAATCTCACACTCCTGCAACAATCCCTGCAGCAACGAATTGTCGAAGTAGTCCCACTTGGGCTTATCCAGCGACTTGATCTCAAAGTTCAAGCAATCCAGCAGTTGGCAGAGCAACAATTTGGCCGATTCAGGTGCCTTCCGGGAAACCATGGAACCCGGTTCCATTCCAGTGACGGAGCTCATAAGCATGCTGGAATTGACGGTGCTGTAGTGATGGGACAGTTCCAGCGGCAGCGTTTCGCTCGGTTGATTCTGGACCACACCGAGCAGGATCTTGCAGATGTTGCCGAACTGAGACACCTGACTCTTGTCCGACGTCAGCTTCAGTTCGATGGCAACGCACTTGAGCAGACCGGTCATCTGATTCAGGACGTGAGGACTTTTGACGTTGCCAAAGGGCAGACCGTTGATGTGGCGGCAGAGGAAGTCGTTGCACGAACGCAGGAAGCGTAGGATGACCTCCGAGGTGCGGCTGTTGTAGCACAAGGAGTACAGAAGGGCGTAAGCATTTTCGTTCAGACGGTCCAAGGCTGTGGACGCCGGCTTGCCGAATTTGGATGCCTGTGGAAAGAATTAGTGGGGGGATATGTGATTTAATAGCCGTCTTAAGTTTGAGAGTTTCAAGTGCCAATAACTCACCTCCAGTGCATTGTCCAGTAGCGTAATCAGCGACTTGGCGCAGTTGCTCGGGAAGTTCATCACTCCCGGCTGCTGCAAGTTCGTCAACCGGAGCTCCTTGCTCAGTTCAAAGCCCAGAAGATAATGCGCCAGATTGGGCGTACTTTGCTGAGGCAGGCACTCCTGCAGCAGCCCGATGATCGCTTCCTTGATTTGCAGTTCCACGCTGACACCGGCCGCCGGGTCAGTGGGTGAGAAAACCTCTCCGTCCATGTCCTGATCGGGATCGTCGCCGCTGGTAGATGGATCGACGGAGGATGCCCCAGCGCCACCTGTGCCGGTGGCAAATGTAACCGCTTCACTTTCCAGGCATTCGACAAATCCCTGGCGAATTTCGTTCTTGATGCGATCGTTCTGCGTCAGCAGGCCCAGAATCTGCAGGTTGACGTTTGGCTGGCGCATGATGGCCGTTAGGATGCGGATCGACACCAAGGCGTTCTCCGGCAGCCAGGAACTGTACGTTACGAAGCGCACGACGTTTAGCATGTGGTCGGCCTTGCCACTGCGGGCGTTCATTCCGAGGAGCAGCTTGTTGATCCCCGCCAGCAGGATCGAGCAGTTGGCGGAGAAATGGGCGTTGAAAAAGTCCTCCTGGGTTTCCAGGGCGCGTTCGATGATCTGGAGGGCATACAGGCATGTGACCTCGAGGTTTTTACGTCCCGGGAAGGTATTGTACCCGTCGAAGAGGGTGCACGATTCGTCGATGATGTGCAGGAGAAGACGCAGGAAATCGGATTTGGTGTTGACCTGGAGCAGGATGTGGAAACCTGGTGGGGAATTTTCCTCCCTGATTTGAGTCGGCGAAGGGAAGTCGCTCGGAGTAGGAGTGTAGTGTTGAACGAAGGAGTACAGCAAACGGAGACACTTTTCAGCGATTTGCCACTTTTCGGCAGGGTTCTTGTAGTTGCGGTTGTAGAACCGGAGAAACACGGAATCAACGATGAAGGTTACGTAAGGATCCAAACCGGGCTTACGGGGTCCTGCGCCGAGGCCTCGCGGAATAGCCGTATCGCATAGAGTATGGAGTAGGTCCAGCATTCCGAGGGTCAGAGGATAGGTTTCGTTGCGCGATTCGATTTCTTCCAGCTCGGATTCGATGCCACGGTTGGCGAAGGTACTGGTCGTTGGGATAGTTGAAATTACCTGGGAAGCTTCCAGGTTGTTCCACAGTTGAAGAGCGGTTTCTGTGCTCTTGCCCAAGGCGGCAAGGGTTTGGACGAGGTCGGCTTTCAACGATATTGTGACCGAACAGCTGATGAGACCTAGAAGAACGTGCAGCGGGGCCCAGTTGGGATGTTCGCACAGGGCGACCCGGGCGACGTCGTCGTGAGTGGCCACGGCTCGGATCACCTGCAGAACCGCTTGCAACCCGGCGATTTCCTGAGGGCTGATGTTCCTGCTGAGGGCTCGGTTCCGGTAGACAGTTTCACTGCCGGGATTCTGCTCCTGCCGAAGGTTCTGGTAGTAACGAAACAGAGAATTGAAAAAGTGATCCCAAGAAATGGTGGCCATAGATCCGGACGCACCACCGCCTTGCTTCAACAAATTGAAAGCATTCCTGGCGGATTGCGGGCAACTGGACAAGCCAGCTAGCATTTTCAGATACGGAATGAACAGAATCGGTGGCAGCAGTTCTCCTGCCAATCGGATGAACTTGAATAGGCAAACTGAGCGCGAAGAAGCCCGTTGATAGTTGGCAGCCACCTCCATCGGGCCCCAATATTCCAACGATAGATTCAGTCGCATATGATCGTTCTGATACAGCTTGCCCACGGACAGAAGCAATGCTTCGAAATTCCGGCACAGATTCGCCGGTGGATCCAAGCCCTGCTGCTGGAATGCTTGCACGGTTCGAGCCGTCTCGTCCGCTCGGGCCCGCAATTCCGTCACTTTGCTGTGCATCAACTCAATAAAGTCCGTAAACAGGACATGCATCCTCCGGTAGTAGAACTCCGTCCGGAAAATCACCTCATTCTCCAGCAACGTATAGTGAATAAAATCAAACACTTTTCCCTGGATCGCGGCATCCACTAGCAGTTCGTCCTGATCGATAATCTTCGCCGTGTTCGAATATAAATTCTGCGGAGCCAACCGAAGCGTCGCAATCGCCAGTCCAAACGTAAACAGCGATACGGACCGCAATCCTTCGCACTCCCAATTCGAAGACAACGCCTCCATGACCGTCTCGATAAACTCTCCATCCTTGACCATCGGCAGCCGCTTGACCACCTCCTCTCCATCCTCCCGGCGCTGAATCACACTCATGTCCAGCCCGTACATCAACGCCATCTGCAGTGCCAGTGTCACATTATCTATCCCTCCGGTCGGAACCGTTGACTTGTACTTGGCCAAATACCGTATCAACTTCACCGTAGTCCCTCTGGGTAATCCGCACTGGGCCGCCCAATTAAACAAACACGTCGCCAGCAGCAGTCGAATCTCCTCAAAAAGATCTAACACTTGCCGATGGTGCTTCGGTGGCCCAAGCGCTCTATTCGTCGTCAGCACATCCACCTCCTTCGTCACGTCCAGCTCACCCAACAAGTCCAAAATCTTATCCAGCACTCCATCCGCCACCAACCCGTCCGTGTACGCCGTAATGAGCTGCGTTATTTCGTGCGGTGCATCCGTACACCAGCTGACACCAGCTCGCGCTTGCATCAGCTCCTTCAGACTAGCGACAAGTGACTTCCTCCCGTCATAATACAACAACACCGCCACCAACCCGCGCGGCAGTCCCGGATGATTCGGCATCTGCTGCTGCGCCGTACAAAGCAATTCCAGCGCAATGTACTCATTCAAATCGTACATATCCGAAATGATCACGCTCTCGTCGACCAGATCTTTCGACAGGATCGTATGTCCAAACTCCGGCAGCGTAATGCCCTCCGTTATTCCCTGGCGGATTGCTTCCCGGCTTTTAACATTCTTCGGCGGATTTCTCAACAGGGTGGTGAAATTTTGCTTGTGCTTTCGAAGCAGCGCATCGAGACTGGCTACGTTTTGCTCCTGCTGCTGGCCGCCGCCGGAAACCGCCAGGAACGATTCGATGCTGTTGAAAAGGTGCTTGAACGGAGTCCACATATCATCCGGGGTTGCTGAAAGAAGCAAATCGAGAGTGTAAACATAACCCTACTAGCGGCGGAAAACGATTGCATTTCCGTGCGAAGAACTCCGTAAATGCACGAACCTTCACTCATTTTCACTAGATTCGATGTTCCTGATCGTTCGGATGATCAATGTGGTCACTTTTGGGGTTGATTATCACGGAAAACACGGCACAAATTGAGTGCGGGTATTTTTCCGCGTAAGACAAGCCACAAGCTTTACGAGTAAAATGATAGTTTGAAGTGGTCCGAGACCGAGACGGCTAATACATAGGTGTAACAGTCGGAAGAAGTGTTAGTTTGTTTACTTAAATGAACCATGCCCATTTTTTTATGGCATGTTTGCTATACGAAATGCGCCTCGTGTTTATTGGCGAATTTCACATCAAAGATTGATTAATTGAGTAGGAAATCAGTTTGGCACGGCATTTGTGACCAGCATACACCTTCCGGTAGTATGAAACAGGTCAAAAACTGTTCAAATCCGCAGATAAAATTTTTGTTTTGAATTTCTGTATAGCAAAATAGTGAACTTTTCGTGAACATTAACGGCAAAGAACTCACCAACACTGGGAGACTGTGAGTTCCTGCCCACCTGTTCATTTTCCATCGTGGACCGAGACGGCTAATACCGAGACGGCTAATACATAGGTGTAACAGTCGGAAGAAGTGTTAGTTTGTTTACTTAAATGAACCATGCCCATTTTTTTATGGCATGTTTGCTATACGAAATGCGCCTCGTGTTTATTGGCGAATTTCACATCAAAGATTGATTAATTGAGTAGGAAATCAGTTTGGCACGGCATTTGTGACCAGCATACACCTTCCGGTAGTATGAAACAGGTCAAAAACTGTTCAAATCCGCAGATAAAATTTTTGTTTTGAATTTCTGTATAGCAAAATAGTGAACTTTTCGTGAACATTAACGGCAAAGAACTCACCAACACTGGGAGACTGTGAGTTCCTGCCCACCTGTTCATTTTCCATCGTGGGCTAATACATAGGTGTAACAGTCGGAAGAAGTGTTAGTTTGTTTACTTAAATGAACCATGCACAGAAAAACAAAACTACCCACCGCTTGGGTTTTTTAAACTCAAATTTGAGTTATTTGACCTCTGTCCGTTTCATTTCCTCTCGCTATTGTTGTCAAAAATAGAACGAAAGATTCGACTCAACCGTCTAGTTCCGTACAAGAAGCCAAAATTGAGTAATATGCGATATACCCAAATTTGAGTTAATTGAACTTAATTTTGGGTAGAAAAAATTAAAAATAACTTAGCGATGGGTAATTTTTTTTGCCGTGCTTAAATGCAAACTACTTTGAGCCGGTTTACCCAAATTTGGCTTATCGTACGGAACATGGGAGATGAGTGAAAAGAACTTAATTTTGGGTTGTTTTGAATTTCTGTGTGCCCATTTTGTTATGGCATGTTTGCTATACGAAATGCGCCTCGTGTTTATTAGCGAATTTCACATCAAACATTGATTAATTGAGTAGGAAATCAGTTTGGCACGGCATTTGTGACCAGCATACACCTTCCGGTAGTATGAAACAGGTCAAAAACTGTTCAAATCCGCAGATAAAATTTTTGTTTTGAATTTCTGTATAGCAAAATAGTGAACTTTTCGTGAACATTAACGGCAAAGAACTCACCAACACTGGGAGACTGTGAGTTCCTGCCCACCTGTTCATTTTCCATCGTGGTCTCTGGCTAACGGTCCTGTTTGGGTTCATCCTTGAATTCATTTTCGATGTCAGTGTTACTGAATTCATTTTCAATGTCGGTTAGCATCTTTTTGGAGCACATTCTCGAAAAACTACCCACCTTGCACTCAAAAATATTACCACCAGAGAACAGACGTTGAGGCTCGAACTTAATTTATCTAAAAACTAGTGTAAAGATTCCTGTTCGACTTAAGCGCTACTAACGGCGACTTCCCCACTTGGTAGCACCAAGTGGAAATTTTCAACAGAAAATTAATCGATACTAGCGCAAAATTGGTCGGAAGTGGAACATTTATAGAGGAAATCAGTATAGATGCTAGTGCCACGTAGCAGCGACGTTCCCACCTATCTTTACACAAGTTTCTGACCGAAGTTGGACGTTTGTTCTCTGTGATATTACCAGGGGGTAAGTCACTCTGCCATCTTGTGCACGTGCTTATTCACTAATAAACTTTCAAAGATTGTTATTATGTGTCCCACACATGAATTTTTGCAATGTGATCAACAAATGATATCTATGTGTCGGACACATACATAATATGTGTACACATAAAAGCCATGTGTAACCACACATACCATTCATTTGACTCATCAATTTCATGTGTGCTTCTGGGTGGATTCTGTTTTTGTGTGGTCACATGAAAATCATGTGGAATTTGACATGGAAATTCGTCAATAAAAATGTGTGGAATTCAATTAGTGTTGTGTTTCTTCGATGTTTTTAGGTGTCGGAAGGTGTTTCAGCTTGTCAACGTAGTTGTCAGAACGTTAAGTGAAAAATAAAGTTTTCTGGCAACCACTACATCTATAACAGCTGATTCCAATGCGATGCGTTCGCTGTTGATTGGAAAAAGGAAAACAATAAACAATAAATTGTCAGACTACTCCTGCCGAACGTGCTGCGATACGGATGAACGTGGATCATCGCCTGGCTAATATGGACCAACAGGTCTGTGTCATAAAAAAGGAGAAACGTGGATCATGGTGGACTGGAACAACTGACTGTGTTTGGACGGGACAAAAACTTATACTTCAAAATATTGGAAGAAGGTAGGAGCGTCTCGAGAAGGGTAGTGAATGTCACTGAGATTTTCTTTGTTTGCAGTCAGAATCAGGTGACATACGTGACACCTCAGCAATTGATCATACTGCTAGAACACATAGACACCGCTTTAGTATCGCGTGTAAAAGGCAGCATTCGGGGGCTTGAATCGGGTCACGTTTAGTGGTTTGTTAAATGAACGGAGTGGCATCGACGGAGACGAGAATTGTCTTCATGACTACCCGACTACCTGGAGACGTTAGATCCTGCTTTGATATGACCACGCCGTCAAGGAAAACATTGGATATTCCAACCGACAACCCATTACCGGCGGAATGGGTCGGAACGATTGGTGATCTCCTCGTGAGAATACATGGAGCAAGGATAGCTGCGAATATGACCAGTAGGATGGAGATCGGGAAGATTTCAACTATGCCACCCACGAAGCACGCATTTGGTCGTTTGATGTCTTAATCTCGGTCTTAATATACTTAGTGAACGGGAACCGGTACGTTCACGAATACGGGAATGGATTATTTTCCAAGTAGCGCTAGTTCTTGCATACACACAAAAATATGTTCAATCCAGTGGCATACTTTTATACATAACCAGCTTTTTCTTCGTAACTGTCTTCATAGCCATGTATGAAATTGTTGAGTGGCATAACGGGAAGAACAAAGCATATTCTGAATAATCCGATTTCTGTGGAATCCTACCGATTGCTGGAAGGTGATCTCTACACCGAGGTGAATTTCCATATACCTTTTATGTGTGAAACAACATAGTATTTGGCAATTAGACTTCACAAATAAAAATATGTTTGAAGAACATAAAAATTATTTGGTTTCCCACCAATGAATTCAATGGCATATAAGAAATGAATTTAATTTGCATTGGTAAATAGAATTTATGTGTGAGGTTTATAACATTTCTTTCTCGGTAGAACATAAAGATTATGTGTCTAATTCAAATGAAAGTCATGGTACAAATAATAACGTTTACATGTCAATTCCATATATTTTATGTGCTAAAAATATAAATAAAATAATAACAATACAGGCTCTGGTAAATTATTTATTTTCCTGAAGATTTTACACCGTCACTGACGTCAGTGGATTGTATATTCCCGCGTGAAGGCGTTTTTGGTTTGAGTCCTCCGATGTCTGTCGAAGGCGAGGTCGAAGGTGCCTCGGAGGGTCTAGCGCTCGGTCTAGCGTATACATCGCCGCCTTTAGCCTCTACGTCCTCTTCCTGCGCGTCCTCCTCCTGCACGTCATCCTCCTGCAAGTCTTCCTCCTACACGTCCTCCTCCTGCACGTCCAGCAGGAACAGTGTAGAATTCACAAAAAAAAAATTTCAAACAAATAATATTTATTGTACTTACTTACGTTTGCCTTACGCCATTTAGTTATCCGACGGAATATCACGGTTTCCTCTGATTTTAAAGCTTCTCCGAGCTCATCACGGCTGTTGGCTAATGTTTCTGTGAATGTTTTTTCGCTGAAAACAATCGAAAATAATAGTTTTATGGTAAATAGTTAAAGATAAATGAGATAAATAATTATTTATCTTTGAGAATGCTCAAGTTTTGTTGGAAGATGGAGACGATTTAGCACAATTTGTGCAAACTTATTGTCTGACGCCATATTAATAGTGTGCACTGAATTGAATCACTTAAACATTATGTGTGATAACACATAACCTCAGGAGGTAAGTCACTCTGCCACCTTGTGCTAACACCCACAAAAACACACTTCGACACACTTCAAACACCCACTAACACGCATCCGTCGCATGAAAAACTAATGTTTTCATGAATTCTGGCACCACTGCCATTAATTTTTACGTTTGTTGATCAATTGGCGATCACGGCGACTCTGTAGCTCTTTACTCCTATGAGAAAATCCATAAGCAAACGTCAGACTGTGCGTGAAACATGGCGGACTTTGTACTATCCTTTCACTTCACCGAAAATTCCCATAAGAAACTGTCTAAATTTGCTGGAAGAGCCTTGAAAGAGCAAATTTTTCGACGGTGCCGTCAACGCCAATAGAACAGTGAATTATTCTCCGCCATCAGTGGTTGCTGCTGTTGCGGTGGCATTCCAAATTGTTGAATTTTCTACCGGGGGACAGGTATCAAAATTTCATTTCATCTTCAGCGCGTTTGGCTTCGCTTTCCCTGAGCTGTCTTTACGGACGTACGGCTGTTTATTTGAACTGTATAGAGATAGGAGCATTATCAGGACATATTTTGAGAATCTAGCAGGTAAGTGTTTGACCTCATAAGTTAGGATTATAGCTAATAGAATATATTATTTTCTAGATGATTTGCAACATTGTGCAGATGAACTCGTTCCTAGAACCTAATCAAATTGGAACGAATTCTCATCTCCACTAAAAATGTAAAATAAATCGACATAGTGAAACAAGCTGGACGAGAAAGCAGCGGAACACCTACGTGAAGATGCCAAGGATGGTGACCATCTGGAACAATTTCGGAGGAAGTTAAACGAGAGAGGTCCTAAAGTCGGGTAAAAACGATTAATACCAGTAAAGAATAAAATGTTTTATAATTTAGTTGTGATGAGAACAGTTAATGAAAAAAATCTTCCAGTTACTCCCAGCTTTATTAGGCTTCCATATTAAATTTAAATTGGTTAGAAAAGTCAACAATGTTTTGTCGGTAGGTACGGTAGCATCAGGAGGAACAGTTGCTAAAAAATATGAAGATGTCCTGCAAAAAACCAAGACATACCAGGAGACATACGGAACAGAACAGTTTCTAACTGTCAATTCTATTTAGGTTCTAACCAGCAGCAGCCCAAGCACGGCCCCACAAATTGATTGCAAATTTTGCCCTTAGAGTTAAAACTATTGCCACCGACTGGATTCTACCAACAATCAATACGAAACTAACGATTTTAAATTGGCTCACCACTTTAGTAGCCTATTGGTCCCAACCAAACGATTAACGTACCCTATTCTAGTTGAAATTCTATTACTACACTATGTTTGTTTTGATTCGCTATGAAAGTTTGACAGATAACATCAGGGGTGTGTGGATTCATGCAGAACATGCAGGGGTGAGTGAAATAGCTTGGGACTGCTTGGGACAGTTGTTCTGGTACTGAGTTAGCCAAAAATAATAATGATTTTCTTCGGGACCCAGTGGTCTTAGAGTTACCTCTATGATTCTACCGAGGGGGGCGACACATCTAAATCTCAATTCTAGATGCTCAAAAAATCTCACACTAGCGAATAAATCTTCGAAAAATCTTCTTTCATTTCTCGCATCTACTTGCATCGTGCATCATCTTTTTGCAGGAAATCTTCAAAATCGTGATAAATCTTCTTTCTATCTACTCAGCGTACGCGCAGGTAGCCACAGCAAAACACAATATTTCCTGCATCGTAGATAGAGTCGCCCCCCTCGGATTCTACTGCGGGTAGGATTGCACCCATTGTTTGATCTTTCTTCCCGGGTGGCACGTGCCCATTCGTCTTCTTCCTGCAGTGAGAGGGCCAATGCCCGTGATATAGCTGGCAATCCTTTTTCAGAGAACACTCCAAAAGCCCATCGGCTGCGGTCGAATTAGCTTCAAAAAATCCTCTGCCGCTTAGCACAGCGCGATAGTTTCGCTGAGGAGCTGTCAGATCTCTCAAACGGCGACCGTGTCGCCAAGTCATCAGCACTGAAATGGTTAACACCGTTCGTAGATGAAGCTGGTACCCTCCGCGTTGGTGGTCGTCTACGTAATGTCCGCCAAACATCCGCTAGCTGCTCTGCTGGCTAGCAGTTACCACGTAAGACTACTGCACGCAGGTCCACAACTCCTGTTAGCCACTCTTCGCCAGAAGTTCTGGATCCTCGGCGGTAGAAATCTTGTCAAGTCCGTTTACCACCAATGCCACACTTGTTTCCGATCCAAGCCCACTCTAGTCCAGCAGAGCTCAGCCGATCTGCCGGTATCGCGAGTTTCGCCGACGCGTCCGTTTTCCGTGTGCGGTGTCGATTATTGTGGACCATTCTACGTAAAGTCTGCAATTCGAAAGCGTGGCCCCACCAAAGTGTACGTGGCAATTTTCGTCTGCTTCTCAACCAGGGCTGTCCATATTGAGCTGGTTAGCGACTTAACAACCACTGCTTTTCTAGCTGCACTCCGTCGCCTAGTCGCCCGTTGAGGAAAGGTCGTCGAACTCCATTCCGACAATGCAACTACCTTCAAAGGTGCTTCGCATGCTCTTAACAGGATCTACCGCATGCTGAAGGTCGAAACTTCCGACCGTGAACAAATTTTCGACTGGTGTTCATCCAACGAAATCTCGTGGAAGTTCATTCCGCTCCGAGCACCACACTTCGGAGGTCTCTGGGAGGCCGCAGTCAAATCGGCGAAGACACACCTTCTGAAGGCGATCGGTAATGTCAATATAGCTTATGAAGATCTTCTGACCTTATTGGCGCAAGTCGAGATGTGTCTTAACTCTCGACCCCTCACACCAATTCCGGAGGACCCCACCGACCTTGACGTCTTGACTCCAGGACACTTCCTAGTTGGAAGTAATCTTCAAGCGGTTCCTGATTTGAATTGGAAGGAGACATCGGATAATCGCTTGAATCACTGGGAATTGACCCAGAAGCGTGTGCAGCAAATCTGGTCCCGTTGGTATCCGGAATACTTACAACAGTTACAATCCCGTGCATCCAAGGGTTGCAATCCACCTGTCACCATTGATGTCGGTGTCATCGTCATCATCAAGGAAGACAACGTTCCACCAGCAAACTGGCCGCTGGGGAAAATCGTGAAGCTTCATCCTGGAAAAGATGGCGTCGTCCGAGTGGTGACTCTCCGCACAGCCTCATCTAAAGAAGTCGTGCGTTCCGTAGCACGAATCGCCTTACTTCCTTCGTCACAACCTAAATCAATCAACTACCCAAGTAACAATTTCCAGTTGAAGAAACGCTTTCGTTTTGATTTTGTTCAGCTGCATGTTGAATAATAATTGCACAATGTGTTAACCACAACTTTTATAAAACCCTTGTTTACACTGGTTTGGAGAACCTATACAACTGCAACACAAAGGTGTTGTCTAACGTATTCAGTAAAACGTTTATCCAAAATCAATTTCTTGTTGAAGAAACGCTTCCATTGTGATTTTATTCAACTGCATGCTGAATAATAACTGTACAATTTGTTTATTACAACTTCTGTAAAACTCTTGTTTACACTGGTTTGGAGAACCTGTTCAACTACAGCATTATATGTATACGCGGTATAGGAGTAGAAGCAACTTTTATACAACGGTTATAGATACATATTAAACTCAAGCTTTATTATTTTGGTGAAAGCTCTTATACAACGTTTGTAGACACTTCTTGACAGCTGCTTTGAAATTTAATAGAGAGTAAACCTGAGAGGCGTTTGTTGCACTCTTTTATGACTCCTAAATAATCATTGTACAGCAAGCGGTGAAAAGCGTTTATAGCACTTTTCAATGACTCCTTAACAACCGGATAGAAGCAACTTTTATACAACGTTTATAGATACATATTTAAACTCAAGCTTTATTATTTTGGTGAAAGCTCTTATACAACGTTTGTAGACACTTCCTGACAGCTGCTTTGAAATTTAGTAGAGAGGAAACCTGAGAGGCGTTTGTTACACTCTTTTATGACTCCTAAATATTAATTGAACAGCAAGCGGTGAAAAGCGTTTATAACACTTTTCAATGACTCCTTAACAACCGGATAGAAGCAACTTTTATACAACGTTTATAGATACATATTTAAACTCAAGCTTTATTATTTTGGTGAAAGCTCTTATACAACGTTTGTAGACACTTCCTGACAGCTGCTTTGAAATTTAGTAGAGAGTAAACCTGAGAGGCGTTTGTTGCACTCTTTTATGACTCCTAAATAATCATTGTACAGCAAGCGGTGAAAAGCGTTTATAGCACTTTTCAATGACTCCTTAACAACCGGATAGAAGCAACTTTTATACAACGTTTATAGATACATATTTAAACTCAAGCTTTATTGTTTTGGTGAAAGCTCTAATACAACGTTTGTAGACACCTCCTAACAGCTGCTTCGAAATGTATTAGAGATTGAACCTGAGAGGCGTTTGTTACACTCTTTTATGACTCCTAAATAATCACTATACAGCAAGCGGTGAAAAGCGTTTATAGCACTTTTTAATGACTCCTTAATAACCGTTGTGTAAGTACTCACAATATTCACAGATTAAAATTAGTTTAACAATTGTCGTGGTACGCCAAAATAATTGCTTGTACAGTTTTTATTAATTTAATTTATTTGTGCACATTGAAAAAATATGTAATTATGCCATAATTCACATTCTGTGATCATGGAGGAAGTAGTAACAAGCATCTGTTTAATCTTTGATTGATATTCTTTCAATTAATCTCTCTAATCATTAATTGAGAGAATTTATCTAGAAATGTTATCGTTGATTATATGATATATGTTTTAAATTAATGTTTGCATTTATTAATAACACCTATATATAAATTACCTCTACTCCACCAAAGGTTTCTCGAAGCAAGACTCGAACTCATGATCCCGGATTGCCAGCCGCTTCTGTTTCCATCTGCTCTATTCTTGAATACATATTTTGATCATATGAGAGAAGTATATCAAGCTCATCTTGAGTAACTTCTCTTGCAGTCGAATAATCATTGCCTTATGATTATATAAACATGCCTATCACTTGTGCTATTTTTAGCAACAAAATTGTAGTTGGTCGAACGTAAACAATCATTTAAGAGTGCTCCAAGCAGTTTTTGAAGCTTTTAACCAAATGGTAATACAACTACATTCTTGTACAACTCTGGAAGCTATTATTCAACGTTTGATCAACTCAGGTGTTGTATAAGAGCTCCCAATGGTTTGTTTTGATGCGTTTATTCCACATCCTATACGGCTCCTTTCAAAAAGTTTAACCAAACGTAAACAATCATTTAAGAGTGCTCCAAGCAGTTTTTGAAGCTTTTAACCAAATGGTAATACAACTACATTCTTGTACAACTCTGGAAGCTATTATTCAACGTTTGATCAACTCAGGTGATGTATAAGAGCTCCCAATGGTTTGTTTTGATGCGTAAATTTCACGTTCTATATAGCTCTTGTCAATCAGTTTAACTAAGGTGCTATAAAAGTTATCGTAGGTCTTATAAAGCATATAGGTAAACCGAACGTAAACAATCATTTAAGAGTGCTCCAAGCAGTTTTTGAAGCTTTTAACCAAATGGCAATACAACTACATTCTTGTACAACTCTGGAAGCTATTATTCAACGTTTGATCAACTCAGGTGTTGTATAAGAGCTCCCAATGGTTTGTTTTGATGCGTTTATTCCACATCCTATATGGCTCCTGTCAAACAGTTTAACCGAACGTAAACAATCATTTAAGAGTGCTCCAAGCAGTTTTTGAAGCTTTTAACCAAATGGTAATACAACTACATTCTTGTACAACTCTGGAAGCTATTATTCAACGTTTGATCAACTCAGGTGTTGTATAAGAGCTCCCAATGGTTTGTTTTGATGCGTTTATTTCACGTTCTATATAGCTCTTGTCAATCGGTTTAACTAAGGTGCTATAAAAGTTTTCGTAGGTCTTATAAAGCATATAGGTAAACCGAACGTAAACAATCATTTAAGAGTGCTCCAAGCAGTTTTTGAAGCTTTTAACCAAATGGTAATACAACTACATTCTTGTACAACTCTGGAAGCTATTATTCAACGTTTGATCAACTCAGGTGTTGTATAAGAGCTCCCAATGGTTTGTTTTGATGCGTTTATTCCACATCCTATATGGCTCCTGTCAAACAGTTTAACCGAACGTAAACAATCATTTAAGAGTGCTCCAAGCAGTTTTTGAAGCTTTTAACCAAATGGTAATACAACTACATTCTTGTACAACTCTGGAAGCTATTATTCAACGTTTGATCAACTCAGGTGTTGTATAAGAGCTCCCAATGGTTTGTTTTGATGCGTTTATTCCACATCCTATATGGCTCCTGTCAAACAGTTTAACCGAACGTAAACAATCATTTAAGAGTGCTCCAAGCAGTTTTTGAAGCTTTTAACCAAATGGTAATACAACTACATTCTTGTACAACTCTGGAAGCTATTATTCAACGTTTGATCAACTCAGGTGTTGTATAAGAGCTCCCAATGGTTTGTTTTGATGCGTTTATTTCACGTTCTATATAGCTCTTGTCAATCGGTTTAACTAAGGTGCTATAAAAGTTTTCGTAGGTCTTATAAAGCATATAGGTAAACCGAACGTAAACAATCATTTAAGAGTGCTCCAAGCAGTTTTTGAAGCTTTTAACCAAATGGTAATACAACTACATTTTTGTACAACTCTGGAAGCTATTATTCAACGTTTGATCAACTCAGGTGTTGTATAAGAGCTCCCAATGGTTTGTTTTGATGCGTTTATTCCACATCCTATATGGCTCCTGTCAAACAGTTTAACCGAACGTAAACAATCATTTAAGAGTGCTCCAAGCAGTTTTTGAAGCTTTTAACCAAATGGTAATACAACTACATTCTTGTACAACTCTGGAAGCTATTATTCAACGTTTGATCAACTCAGGTGTTGTATAAGAGCTCCCAATGGTTTGTTTTGATGCGTTTATTTCACGTTCTATATAGCTCTTGTCAATCGGTTTAACTAAGGTGCTATAAAAGTTTTCGTAGGTCTTATAAAGCATATAGGTAAACCGAACGTAAACAATCATTTAAGAGTGCTCCAAGCAGTTTTTGAAGCTTTTAACCAAATGGTAATACAACTACATTCTTGTACAACTCTGGAAGCTATTATTCAACGTTTGATCAACTCAGGTGTTGTATAAGAGCTCCCAATGGTTTGTTTTGATGCGTTTATTCCACATCCTATATGGCTCCTGTCAAACAGTTTAACCGAACGTAAACAATCATTTAAGAGTGCTCCAAGCAGTTTTTGAAGCTTTTAACCAAATGGTAATACAACTACATTCTTGTACAACTCTGGAAGCTATTATTCAACGTTTGATCAACTCAGGTGTTGTATAAGAGCTCCCAATGGTTTGTTTTGATGCGTTTATTCCACATCCTATATGGCTCCTGTCAAACAGTTTAACCGAACGTAAACAATCATTTAAGAGTGCTCCAAGCAGTTTTTGAAGCTTTTAACCAAATGGTAATACAACTACATTCTTGTACAACTCTGGAAGCTATTATTCAACGTTTGATCAACTCAGGTGTTGTATAAGAGCTCCCAATGGTTTGTTTTGATGCGTTTATTTCACGTTCTATATAGCTCTTGTCAATCGGTTTAACTAAGGTGCTATAAAAGTTTTCGTAGGTCTTATAAAGCATATAGGTAAACCGAACGTAAACAATCATTTAAGAGTGCTCCAAGCAGTTTTTGAAGCTTTTAACCAAATGGTAATACAACTACATTCTTGTACAACTCTGGAAGCTATTATTCAACGTTTGATCAACTCAGGTGTTGTATAAGAGCTCCCAATGGTTTGTTTTGATGCGTTTATTCCACATCCTATATGGCTCCTGTCAAACAGTTTAACCGAACGTAAACAATCATTTAAGAGTGCTCCAAGCAGTTTTTGAAGCTTTTAACCAAATGGTAATACAACTACATTCTTGTACAACTCTGGAAGCTATTATTCAACGTTTGATCAACTCAGGTGTTGTATAAGAGCTCCCAATGGTTTGTTTTGATGCGTTTATTTCACGTTCTATATAGCTCTTGTCAATCGGTTTAACTAAGGTGCTATAAAAGTTTTCGTAGGTCTTATAAAGCATATAGGTAAACCGAACGTAAACAATCATTTAAGAGTGCTCCAAGCAGTTTTTGAAGCTTTTAACCAAATGGTAATACAACTACATTCTTGTACAACTCTGGAAGCTATTATTCAACGTTTGATCAACTCAGGTGTTGTATAAGAGCTCCCAATGGTTTGTTTTGATGCGTTTATTCCACATCCTATATGGCTCCTGTCAAACAGTTTAACCGAACGTAAACAATCATTTAAGAGTGCTCCAAGCAGTTTTTGAAGCTTTTAACCAAATGGTAATACAACTACATTCTTGTACAACTCTGGAAGCTATTATTCAACGTTTGATCAACTCAGGTGTTGTATAAGAGCTCCCAATGGTTTGTTTTGATGCGTTTATTTCACGTTCTATATAGCTCTTGTCAATCGGTTTAACTAAGGTGCTATAAAAGTTTTCGTAGGTCTTATAAAGCATATAGGTAAACCGAACGTAAACAATCATTTAAGAGTGCTCCAAGCAGTTTTTGAAGCTTTTAACCAAATGGTAATACAACTACATTCTTGTACAACTCTGGAAGCTATTATTCAACGTTTGATCAACTCAGGTGTTGTATAAGAGCTCCCAATGGTTTGTTTTGATGCGTTTATTCCACATCCTATATGGCTCCTGTCAAACAGTTTAACCGAACGTAAACAATCATTTAAGAGTGCTCCAAGCAGTTTTTGAAGCTTTTAACCAAATGGTAATACAACTACATTCTTGTACAACTCTGGAAGCTATTATTCAACGTTTGATCAACTCAGGTGTTGTATAAGAGCTCCCAATGGTTTGTTTTGATGCGTTTATTTCACGTTCTATATAGCTCTTGTCAATCGGTTTAACTAAGGTGCTATAAAAGTTTTCGTAGGTCTTATAAAGCATATAGGTAAACCGAACGTAAACAATCATTTAAGAGTGCTCCAAGCAGTTTTTGAAGCTTTTAACCAAATGGTAATACAACTACATTCTTGTACAACTCTGGAAGCTATTATTCAACGTTTGATCAACTCAGGTGTTGTATAAGAGCTCCCAATGGTTTGTTTTGATGCGTTTATTCCACATCCTATATGGCTCCTGTCAAACAGTTTAACCGAACGTAAACAATCATTTAAGAGTGCTCCAAGCAGTTTTTGAAGCTTTTAACCAAATGGTAATACAACTACATTCTTGTACAACTCTGGAAGCTATTATTCAACGTTTGATCAACTCAGGTGTTGTATAAGAGCTCCCAATGGTTTGTTTTGATGCGTTTATTTCACGTTCTATATAGCTCTTGTCAATCGGTTTAACTAAGGTGCTATAAAAGTTTTCGTAGGTCTTATAAAGCATATAGGTAAACCGAACGTAAACAATCATTTAAGAGTGCTCCAAGCAGTTTTTGAAGCTTTTAACCAAATGGTAATACAACTACATTCTTGTACAACTCTGGAAGCTATTATTCAACGTTTGATCAACTCAGGTGTTGTATAAGAGCTCCCAATGGTTTGTTTTGATGCGTTTATTCCACATCCTATATGGCTCCTGTCAAACAGTTTAACCGAACGTAAACAATCATTTAAGAGTGCTCCAAGCAGTTTTTGAAGCTTTTAACCAAATGGTAATACAACTACATTCTTGTACAACTCTGGAAGCTATTATTCAACGTTTGATCAACTCAGGTGTTTTATAAGAGCTCCCAATTGTTTGTTTTGATGCGTTTATTCCACGTTCTGTATAGCTCTTGTGAATCAGTTTAACTAAGGTGCTATAAAAGTTATCGTAGGTCTTATAAAGCATATAGTTAAGCCGAACGTAAACAATCATTTAAGAGTGCTCCAACAGCTTTTAAAACTTTTAATCAAATGGCAATACAACTACTTTCTTGTTCAACTCTGGAAGCTATTATTCAACGTTTGATCAACTCAGGTGTTTTATAAGAGCTCTCAATTGTTTGTTGGGTAGCCAGGTAGAGCAACCCATTATGGGAGAACTTGCTCGATGCGCACCTGCGCATTGCACAGGTAATTGCAGGTCCAAGTATATATATTTGCCTTGAATGATCTACCTGGTGTTTTTTCTTGTTCCCGGTCTACTTCGAGGAATCCACCGTCATCCCATACGTCCGTTGAATCAATCTGGGAAAAATGATCATACGGTCACCATTAAGCCAGCGAATGCGGTATAATGCGGAATCGGAGCCTCGACAGTGAATAGTTAAATGGAACGAATTTGTAAATAGTAGTATTAAGAAACATTGAAACATTCCATATTTCAAGGTGGCCGGAATGTTGGAGATAGGAATAAGATTTTGTAAATATCAATCCAAATAGTTAAGTGTTGAATTACCATTCCAAATGATATAGACTGTTATTGAATTGCGAGCAGAGAGAGAGAGAGAGAGAATTTTATATTACGATATCGACCGATAGATAGCCGATGGTCACTACCACAGTAGGAGATAAGGGACGAGCAAATTTATGTAAATAGTTCACTTACAAAATACACGTTGAAGGAAACAGTACCTACGTCGTCTGTTTCTCTGGTCGGTCGATGACAAATTTTTCTTGTGATCAGTGATTCGGTTTGGGCAGAATTCGTCTCGGTGCTAGTGATCTACTAGCGAAGAAAGTCCTTCTAGTGCGGCAAGACGTCTATCGTCAACAAGCAATTACGCCTCTTTGAAATGTTGGCACTGAATTCAAAGTAAAATATAAGTCGTCAAATGTACATCTTTACACTGATAAATTGAACTATTCCCATTTTGCTTGAAATTTAATCAATTTGACATTAAATTCAGTTTAATCATATCGAATGATAAAAAATTAATCCTCTCTTTCTAAAAAATAAGCATCTGATATTAATCCCAGTTTAATCATGGTTGATTAGATTGTAGATTATCTCTTTTTGAATAAATTTTAATAATTTTTGATTCTATTTTAATAATTTTTGATTGAATTTTAATCTTTTTTGATTAGATCTCAGTATTGAAAAAGATAAACATTTAATACTGAAAAGATTATTTCGATTTCAATCATGTCTGATTACTGCTGAAGTAATCATTGCTCGGACCTCGGTTCGGACTCAATAAGGTGAAGCGGCCCATAAAAAAAATCCAATAAAAATACAATGATTTTCATTGTCATTGTAACCATGATATTTACTGTCAAAACATTGGACATTTTTGTCCACTACCATAAAATCACGAAATTAATGGTTCACAACAATGAAAATCATGGTATTTGAGAAATTTACAGTAAAAAAGGGGGGTTGTTACACATCTTAACAATATAGTGATTTTTCCCGAACAAATTTGATCTCATCACACTAATTTTCGTTGTTTGAGCATTATATCGTTAAAAATCGAAATCTATTTTTTCTCCCGTACAATAATTTAACAATAAATTTTAATGTACTCAAAATTCAACAGTAAAAATCACTGTAATTTCGTTGTTTTATTATAATTATTTTTTTTTTTCTGGGAATCTGCATGCTTTTTAAGCTTTTTGATTTAATTTATCTTTGAGTGTAAGCGATTCATCAAAACCATTCGCATCTCTAAAAAGTGCAAGATTCATTTTCTGAAGTTACGTCACGTCACAAAACTTCCACTCTTCGCTGTAGCTGTGTCGGAATTAAAGTCAAAACAAAAATACCTAGTTAGAATTTTTCAGTTGTAGATTAATTTCGTTCAAAAAAGTGTGTGTTTAGGTGTCTTAAAATTAAGCCTCCATGCTTGAAATGTAAAGGTAAGTTTTCTGATCCCATTGACCTTTCATGTTACTGACTTCGATCGCAATCTTCGCAGTGAATCCACAAGGGTAATCATCCATCGCCGCTTGCTCAAAACAAAAGGAAGAAGACTCCCACCCACATTTTTTCGATCGACCCTTGCCATCACAGACAAGAGCGAACAGACGTTCCAACTCGATCAGCCGGTGCCTTCGGTGATAAACAAGAGAATCATATCGACCTCGTGGTGGTTTCTGCGTGTGCGTGAGAGGCAGAGGAAGCAGAGCGATCGCTGCCTGGAACACTACGAACGAGCTTTGAAGATCGTCAACCGAGTTTCTCTTCTTCAGTTCGCTCAGGATGACGGTAGAGTAAACTTTCACTGTTGGTTTTTTTTTTCTCTTCGTGTGTTCGGTCGATTGCTTTGCATGACCAAATTCCTGTTATTTTACGTTTTCAGTTCGTCGTTTGTTGAGATTTGTGTTTAGTTTAGTTATTAGAATAGGTGTTTTTCCCATGGAAGTTCCCTGTTGAAACTAACTGAGCTGTGTGTTTCACGTGTTTGCTTTTATTGTATAATTTGTCGAAAATCCACGATCGTCGTGCGGTTAACAGGAACAGCAACAACAGCAGCCCCTTCAAGTTCAGCGTTCAGATCGACACAACACCAAGCAGGTACGTCATCGATATGTCCCCTCCATCCTCGCACCTTTACCTGATCGTTGATGTTGATAGAATTGGTGGTGGAATTGACTTTGAGCGTTCTACGTGTGCCAAAACTGGTTTTCCAAAATATGTTTCCATGCATAATTAATCATTTCAAATTCATAATTCTACCCTCATTGTTTGATTCGTGTTTCAGGCCATGTTTGCACGGGTTTCCTTCTATCCCACGTTGTTCTACAACGTGTTCATGGAGAAAGTGACCAAACGGAATTGGTACGATCGGATAGATGAGAACATGATCCTGGGAGCGCTTCCTTTCCGTTGGATCGCACCGGAAATGGTCAAACAGGAGAACATCAAGGCGGTCGTCTCGATGAACGAGGACTACGAACTGTGGGCGTTTTCCAACGACAAGAAAAAGTGGAGTAAGCTAGGTGTGGACTTCCTGCAGCTGGCCACTACCGACATCTTCGAGGCACCTTGCCAGGAGAAGTTGTGGAGTGGGGTAAAGTTTATCAATCAGTTTTTACCGAAGGAAGAGCAGGTGAGTTCACTGTTGAATGCGGCGGAGGAATTCAAGGAGGACCGAGTGGGAACGGTGTACGTCCATTGTAAGGCCGGAAGGACGAGAAGTGCTACGCTGGTCGGGTGCTATTTGATGATGGTGAGTGGATTGCTGTGTGTGTGTTTGCTTGCTGGTTTTCAGGGAATTTGCGGAACTTGGAAAGTTTTGGAAATTGAGGACCATGCCCCGGTGTTGGTCATAAGGCATAGGGACAATCGTTAATGCCTGTTTAGCCCGGATTGGAAGATTCAATTCGACGTTCAACTCACCGGGAAAGCAAATTGACCGTCCAGAATAATTGTTCTGCTTTGAATATTAGGTTTCAGCTGGAACATTACGTCTGCTTTCGAGTACAATGATACTCTATGCCAAAGGAAGTAGAGAACTTTTCCAACCCGGAACATGACTAGATCGGACCGGGAATCGAACCCAGCAGCCTCCAACATGGTTTTGCTTTATGGATTTTGACTTTTTTTCTGTTCGCTTCAAGCCAATTGACCGCTGTATGGCCTGAAAATTGGGAGAGAATTGAAACTCACTTGAGCAGTCGACGAAAATTACTTTGCTGGAATCGATCGTAGGCTGATCAACAATCCGTCCCAATTAAATGTGCTATCCAAGAGCCTATCCACTAAGAGTACAAGCGAGTTAGCCATCGATGCTACTTGTGATAACAACGAAGGATTCGGAGCAAACTCAAGTCGCACCGGAAGTCTTTCTGGAAGTACGTAAATGGGAATTACTATGAAAGACCGAACCACAAAAGCGATTGAGCGATATTACTGTTCCAGAGGTTTATTTCCGTTTTACGGATTAATTCGAAGGAGAATAAGTTCCACCACAGCTTTCAGATAAACAAGGCTTAAATGAATCGCCTGCAAAAGTACTTCAAGTTTGCCAAGGCACGCTTGTCAGTATTTAGCTAATTTTCATACTGGCTTTAGAACTTTGACAGCTGCGATAGAACGCTACGGTAGCTGCCGGACGGAAATTTTTCTCAAGATTAGCAATAATTTCAAATGAATTCGGAGGAGGGTTCCAAGGGAGTTCTGAGAAGAATTTTAAGGAAAATATCTATGGATATCTAAGGATTGCTCTCAAGGTAGTTCTGATGAACTTCAAATTCCAGGCAAATAAAGTAGAATTTGAAGGTAGTTCTGAGTATAATTTCAATTGAATCCTGAACATTATTCAAAGGAAATGTTTCAGAATAATTTGAAGGAAATTTCTAAGAAATTTCTGACGAGAATTTCAAGAAATTTCCGGGAGCATATAAAGGGAATTCAAAGCATTATTCCGTTCAATACTTAGGGTATGATAAGAAGGATTGCAATTAAATGTCAGAAGAATTCCAAGAGATCTGCAGTGATACTCGGAGAAGAATTCCAAAAAGAGTTCTGACTAGAATTCCAAACTAATTTTGAGGAGAATTTCTGGGATTTGCGAGGAGCATATTTCCAGTTCATTTTAATGAAGTGTTGTTGTAGAACAGGTAGGCGCTGCATAGATACCGATTGATGAATGAATAGAAGTAGGCATTGGAATATTAGGAGTAAGGAATCATTTACAAGTTAAACGTCCAAGAGACAAGAAGTGATTTGTTGCTCTAGATAGAAGAGAAAAACTATAAATCTTGAAGCAATAAAAACTGTATTCGCTTTCAAGAGTTTGTCTTCTTCGTCACAACAAAATCTTCAAGATTTATAAACCTTTCCATGGCGATGATTCCGTCTTGCCGATGTGGTCGGCCGGATGATGCAGAGGAAAAAATGGTCGAATGCGAAATGTGTTTGCGCTACTACCATTTCTCTTGCGCCGGCGTTAACGGCAGTATCGAAGCAGAAGATCGGCATTTCATTTGCTCGGTGTGCCTAGGAAGACCGCAACGTCAGATGATGCCTTCTCGTTCTAAGTCTGGAAAATCTACAACTTCAAGCGCTCGAGCAGCAAGAATCGAGCTGGATTTGCAGCGACTGGAGGAGGAACGAAGAATCCAGGAAAACGCGGCCCAGGAGAAACTACGCGCTGAGCAGGAGTATCTTAAGCGGAAATATGCCTTGTTGCAGGCTCGCCTTGAGGAGCAAAATGATAACGCTAGCTATCAAACTTCGGAAACAATTTGGATAGGACGCTACAGAGAATACAGCCATCCAGCGAACTGTATGAGCAACTCGACGATCCAGCGAGAGGTGCGGATAGTTTTTTACAAGCGGAGCAGAATCAACCGGTAGCAGTATCGTCACAAGCGGGACTACGGGTAGCAGAACAACCGTTCCATGCTTCAGCGGCCAGGTGGCCACCTGCTAACCAGAATCCATTGCCAACAGCCCCGGTAAGTCAAGCGTGCTTCAATCATTCAAACTATTCACCAGTCGGGTATTCAATAAGCCAACCCAATGTGACCTATAATGCCCAACGACAAATTGCTTCAAATACGCCTCATGTCAATACCGAACCATGCATACCCCCCCCCCCATTTCCCTATCACTCGCGAAGCTCCACCGATGCAACAGAACATGTCGCGTGTACCAATCAATCTGTTACCCACCGTGCATGCAGTGTCCAGCAATATCTCGCCAATTGTATCGCCGTTCGTATCAACATTCAACAATAGAATCCCGGTGCAACGGCAGGAGCAGGAGCGACAGCAGCACCATGACCGGCGGCAGCAGCACCAGGAGGAGATGCGGCAGAAGGAGCGGAGGCAGCAGCAGGATCAGCGGCAGCAGAAGCAGCAACAAGAGCAGCAACAGATGTTCAGCGCACCCACCCCCCAACAACTTGCAGCAAGACATGTTGTTCCCAAAGAATTACCATTTTTTCGGGTGATCCTATGGAGTGGCCTTTGTTCCGGAGTTGCTACCAAAATTCTGCTGATATGTGCGGGTTCTAAGACGGAGAAAATCTCATGCGACTCCAACGATGTCTTCGTGGTGCTGCATTGGAAGCGATAAGGAGTCACCTTATGAATCCTGCGTCGGTACCTTTGGTTTTGGAAACACTGAAGATCTTGTACGGGCGTCCAGAGATGGTGATCAATTCGCTTCTACAGAAGGTTCGTTCCACACCAGCGCCAAAACCTGAGAAGCTGCAGACGCTCATCAGTTTCGGTATCACTTGTCGGAACTTATGCGAGCATTTACGGGTAGCAGGTCAAATGGCTCATTTGTCAAATCCATCGTTACTCCAGGAGCTCGTTGATAAATTACCAGCAAACATAAAGCTAGACTGGGCCATATATAAGAGACAGTTTGCTGTAGTAGATCTCAACGTGTTTGGAGACTATATGGGAAACATCGTGGCGGCCGTTAGTGATGTGACTGTACCAAATTCAGCGGACGGTGTGTTCAGTAAACCCAAAGAAAAGGAGAAATTGTTCGTGAATGCTCACTCTTCCGATGGAACAGATTCAAAGAATGAAGGTCATCAATTTAGGAACACACTACGTAAGGAAAATCATCAACCAAAGCCGTGCTTTATTTGCCAAAAAGCTGGTCATAAATCAAAAGACTGCCATGTTTTTTTGGATTTGGATTTGAGCGAACGCTGGAGAAAAGTACAAGAAAATAATCTCTGTCGACGTTGTCTTATGGCTCACGGAAGATTTCCCTGCAAAGCGCCGAACTGTGGAATAGCAAAGTGCAACGAACGCCATCATATACTACTACATCCAGGAAATCCGGAATCTATCACCAATCCCTCAAAAGCACCATCAACTTCAGGAACTGTGTCAATGCATCGCCAACTTCATCATTCTATCATGTTCAGAATCTTACCAGTGACACTCCATGGGAAGAGCCGAAGTCTTGACACTTTCGCATTTCTTGATGAAGGATCATCGACGACACTGATGGAAGAAAAAATCGCAGAAACGTTGGAATTGCAAGGAGAGACGCATCCTCTATGCCTACAGTGGACCGGAGACGCTGAACGAACGGAAGAAAATTCGAAGATGGTTGAATTGGAGATTTCGGGTTTGGAACTCGGAAGCGACATATTCTGAACGACGTCCATACTGTATCATCTCTTCAGCTACCTATTCAGTCGTTGAAATTCGATGAACTCAGCAAACAATATCCATATCTACGTGGAATACCAGCACATAACTACCAGGACGCTGTACCAACAATATTAATCGGCTTGGACAATACGCGCTTGAAGCTTGCGCTAAAGGTTAGAGAAGGTAAAAAAGGAGAACCGGTTGCTACCAAAACAAGATTGGGATGGGCAGTATATGGACAAGTACCTGCAGGATCAACAACGGACTATAATCATCATCTGCACATTTGCACGCGGTCATCGGGCAGTGAACTTCATGAGATGGTGAAACAATTCTTTTCTGTTGAAAATTTGGGAGTGTCCACCTTGTCACCAGTAGAAGGCACTGAAGAGAAGCGAGCTAAAGAAATTTTGAAGAAAACTACTGTACGACTATCATCCGGGCAGTTCCAGACAGGACTATTATGGAAATACGACAATATCGAACTACCGAATAGCAGACCAATGGCAGAACGTCGATTGCAGTGCCTCGAACGGCGTCTGAAAAAACAACCAGATATGTATGAGAAAGTGAGAAAGCTGATTGCGGAATACGAAACAAAAGGATATGCCCACAAGCTAACTGTTGAAGAAATGAAGTCGCTTGATCCAAATCGTATTTGGTACTTGCCATTAGGAGTTGTCATCAATCCAAAAAAAAACCAAATAAAGTGCGACTGATATGGGACGCCGCCGCGAAGGTTGGAGGACACAGCTTCAATTCAGCCATGTTATCTGGACCAGATCTCCTTACTTCGCTCCTATCGGTTCTCTGCAGATACAGACAACGATAAATTGCTATCAGTGGGGATATAAAGGAGATGTTTCATCAGATCCTAATAAGAGTGGGAGATAAGTACATGCAGCTGTTTCTGTGGCGTGATGATCCTTCCCAATTACCGGAGGTTTATGTAATGGATGTCACTACATTTGGTTCAACTTGTTCTCCATGCGTAGCACAATACGTCAAAAATCTCAATGCTCTAGACTTCGCAGAACAGTATCCCACTGCTGCTACAGCTATCGTTGAGAATCACTATGTAGACGATTACCTGGATAGTCTTGATACAGTTGAGGAAGCGGTGAAACTAGCATTGGAGGTAAAACTTATCCACGCCAAAGGAGGTTTTGAGATGCGAAACTGGTTGTCGAGCTCTAAAGAAGTGCTGGAACAGGTCGGGGATTCGAGCCTAGAATCTGTCAAGAATTTCAATACACAACCTACTTTAAGTTTTGAGAGAGTGCTAGGAATGATCTGGGTGCCGGAATCAGACGTCTTCACTTTTTCTAGAATTTTCAATCAAGATAATCAATCAATCGTAACAGGTGACATAATTCCAACGAAGAGACAGATGTTGCGATTAGTAATGAGCGTGTTCGATCCATTGGGGCTCATATCAGTGTTCGTTATCCATGGAAAAATATTGCTGCAAGAAGTGTGGAGAGCTGGCATCGATTGGGATGATGTTCTGTCGGAAAACCTGTTGCCGCTATGGAATCGATGGATAAAGCTCTTAAGGAACCTGGATGAAGTACGAGTGCCTAGGTGTTATTTCCCTGGCTACGATCCTAAAAGTTATGGAAACCTGGAATTGCATGTGTTCGTGGATGCAAGCAAGGACGCGTTTGCTGCCGTCGCATATTTTCGCATCATCGACAGAGGTCCACAAACCACACTTTGCGAATTACGAAACGAACATTTTGGTCGGATTCGAGAACTGTAATATCCTGGTTGCGATCGGATCAACGAAAATACCGGCAGTTTGTAGCTTTTCGAGTTGATGAAATCCTAGATGCGTCACGAATTGATGAATGGCGGTGGGTTCCCACACACCTAAACGTTGCAGATGAAGCTACCAAGTGGGGAAAAGGCCCCACCCTTAGCGAGGATAGTCGTTGGTTTAATGCCCCAGGATTCCTGTATGAAGACGAGGCTACATGGCCAGAGCAATCGGAAATCTTAACACAACCTCAAGAAGATGAAGAAGAACTCCGTACCGCTCGCGTGAATGTGCACAACTTAACTCCACAATTATTCAACTTCAAGAGATTTTCAAAATGGGAGCGACTTGTGCGCACAGTTGCTTATTTCCACAGATATATAGACAATCTTCGTCGTAAGGTTCGCAATCAATCGGTTGCAAAACCACAATGGTTAAACCAAAATGAACGTATGGAGAAGAAATATCAATTATGGAGCAAAACCTGAAGGTGCCCCGTGAAGAGTATCAACGTATATCGAAAAGAAGTCAACTCTACAAGTTATCCCCGATGATGGATGATCTAAGTGTAATTCGCATGGATAGTAGGATTCCAAATGCTGTGCACGTTCCAGATAGTATGAGGTATCCTATCATTCTGCCTAAGGAACATCATGGAACACAACTGTTGGTGGAAAGGTATCATCGTCAATACAAGCATGGTAGCAACGAGACTGCGGTCAACGAAATGCGGCAAAAATATCACGTAGCCAAATTGAGAGCTCTGTTCCGGAAAATCAAGAAAAACTGCATGTGGTGTAAGGTTTATCAAGCAACACCACATATTCCCATGATGGCCCCACTTCCTGAAGCAAGAGTGACACCGTTTAATCGAGCATTCAGTTACGTTGGCATCGACTATTTTGGACCTATACTTGTTAAACAAGGTCGCAGTGAAGTCAAGAGGTGGGTGGCGCTGTTTGTTTGTCTGACGGTTAGAGCAGTTCATCTGGAGGTGTTGTCACAAGCTTGTCAACAGAATGCTGCAAAATGGCGATAAGGCGATTCATCGCACGGAGAGGTGCTCCGCTGGAAATCTACAGTGATCAGGAAACAAACTTCATCGGCGCTAACCGGGAACTGGACAGAGAAATCCGTCAGTTAAATCAAAACCTGGCACCAACGTTCACAAATACTGCAACACAACGGCGATTAAATCCTCCGGCTGCAGCGCACATGGGGGGGTCATGGGAACGCATGGTTCGATCGGTAAAGAGTGCGTTGGCGTCACTTTCAACAGCACGAAAGCCCAATGATGAAACGTTTGTCACATTTTTAAATGAGGCTGAGGCAATGGTGAATTCGAGGCCGCTTACTTACATTCCTTTGGGGTCAGCTGAACAGGAAGCACTCACGCCGAACTGCTTCCTCATGCTAAGCACCAGCGGGGTAAATCAACCAGCTAGATTACCAGTGGGTGAAATAGCAACACTTCGGTCAAGCTGGAATATTTGTCAACACTTGCTGGATCAATTTTGGACTCGGTGGATTAAGGAGTATCTTCCCACAATTACGAAACGAACTAAATGGTTTGAAGACACAGGCTCAATCAAGGTTGGTGATCTGGTAATCATTGTGGACGAGCGAACACGAAACAGTTGGACGAGAGGAAAGGTGGTAAAGGTGTTTCCGGGACGAGATCAACGAGTTCGTAGTGCAGAAGTGAAAACGGCTACTGGAATCTTGCACCGCCCTGTTGTAAAGCTGGCTGTTCTAGATGTAGATCGTATAGCTGAAGCAGGCTCCGAGCAATACAGGTCGGGGAATGTTGTTGTAGAACAGGTAGGCGCTGCATAGATACCGATTGATGAATGAATAGAAGTAGGCATTGGAATATTAGGAGTAAGGAATCATTTACAAGTTAAACGTCCAAGGGACAAGAAGTGATTTGTTGCTCTAGATAGAAGAGAAAAACTATAAATCTTGAAGCAATAAAAACTGTATTCGCTTTCAAGAGTTTGTCTTCTTCGTCGCAACAGGAAGATTCCAATGTTGTGAGTAGAACTGCAACGCAAGAAGGAGAATTGAAAGGGGATTATGCAAAGATTTCGAATGACAATTCTGAAGAACATTCCAATGGAATTCTTCGCAGCATTAAAAAAAATGAGAGGAGAGTATAAAAAGAATTGCGAGGCAATTAGATTCCGAGGAAAATACTGATTTATGCAGTTGTAGGTATGTGAATCACAGGAAGGCGACAACATCGAGGACCATCTGGTGAAATTCGAAAGCTTATTCGAAAAACTGACCAACGCAGGTACGAAGCTCGACGACGACTTACAGGTAATTCTCGCATATTACCAAATGCAGAACCAAAGGCCGTGCCAAACGAAAGAAAACTCTATCATAAGCTATCCATTGAGTCTTGCAAGATGGCCGTTCGCCGATTCGTAGCGCGCCGGGGGTCACCGGTCGAAGTATACTCAGCCGTGAATGGAACAGCCGTGAATTACGAGAGGAGATTGTAGCCATAGGAAAACAACTCCAAGAATCGTTTACGAACTCGGCAACCAAGTGGATTTTCAATCCGCCATCTGCTCCGCACTTTGGTGGTGCGTGGGAGCGTCTCGTAAGAGATCTGTCAATGTTGCAATGGGATCGCTGTGCAATGACCGGAATCCGAACGACGAAACATTGCTATCAGAAGCGGAACTCTAGACCTCTCACATTTATCCCTCTGGAGAACTGTAATCAAGAAGCGCCAACACCAAATCACTTCATCTTACTGAGTTCAAACGGTGGGTTATGGAATACCTTCCATCGATCGCCAAACGAACCAAGTGGATGGTATCCCAAGCTACGTAACGTTTGCTGACGGGAAGAAGGCTACCCGCATAAACGCGAACCATAAATTGACCTTACCTAAAATGGTTAAAAATTGTTTATAATCCCTGCTAAACTTTAACTGAAATGGTTATGAAACTTTACATGAACGTTTAATGATAAAGTTTCAACCTTATGTATTATGGTTTTTTGGAACTGGACCTTACAAATAATGGGTTGTTAAGAACCATTACCATTCCAAATACTTGTTTTCTCCATACATTTTCGGAAAGAGAACTATATTAGAACCTTTTAACTTATGGTTTGAGAACTTTAATGGTAATGGTTATGGTAGTCAGTAAGGTCCACGAATGGTTTTGTAACATCGATCAACTTTATGTGGAATATATCGCGAATTGGTTGCCTGTAATTTACTGATTACCAATTCACGATATATTCCACGTAAAGTTGAGCGATAATACAAAACCATTAATGGACCTTACTGACTACCATAACCATTACCATTAAAGTTCTCAAACCATAAGTTAAAAGGTTCTAATATAGTTCTCTTTCCGAAAATGTATGGAGAAAACAAGTATTTGGAATGGTAATGGTTCTTAACAACCCATTATTTGTAAGGTCCAGTTCCAAAAAACCATAATACATAAGGTTGAAACTTTATCATTAAACGTTCATGTAAAGTTCCATAACCATTTCAGTTAAAGTTTAGCAGGGATTATAAACAATTTTTAACCATTTTAGGTAAGGTCAATTTATGGTTCGCGTTTATGCGGGTATCGTCAAAGGTGTGGGGGACTGCCAGAACCATTGCTACGGGGAAGACAACGAAGCTCACCAGAGTGCTGTACGTACCAGATCTGAATCTCGTTTCCGTTGGAAAAATCTGCCAGAAAGGTGGAGTTTAACGAGAATGGCTGTACGATTGTCAATGCGACAATGCGGAATCTTCTACAGAGGACGAAGGTACGTTATTCTTTCCGTTATCGCTATTTAACCACCATCGCAGCGAGACGGGTACACTTCGGGTACTACGTTCCCGTCGATCGTGAGATTGAGGAAGAGGAAGATTTCCACGGTTTTGAAGATCATTCGGATGACAGTCTGTACGAAGAAGAATCGCTCGATAGAGGTGAGTCACAGGAGGAGCTGGTACCAATCCACGAAGACCAAGCAGTATGTACACCACGTACACCATTAACCAGGGTGACGAAGGGTATTCCACCTCAACGCTACTGTACCAATTGTAGGCTTGCACATCAGGACAATGACGAGCCGTGCATCTATAAAGAAGCTGTGGCAGAAGGATTTGTGAAAGCAGGCCAAGCAGGGAGATTTACAATCGATGTACGAGAACAGCGTGTGGGAGTTGACGACCTTGCCGGCTGGTGAGAAAACCATTGGATGGACGAAAATTGAAGGGTCATCCGACACAAGGCGCAGCTAGTCGCGCATGGCTTCACGCAGAAATATGGAGTCGACTACGACGAAGTTTTTGCTCCAGTTGTGAAGCAAGTTACGTTCCGAGCACTATTCTCCGTTGCCTGCCAGAAGACGCTTCTCATCAAGCATGCTGATGTCAAGACAGCGTACCTGAATGGAGACCCTCAAAAAGCAGTTTACATCCGGATGCACAGTGGATGGAGAAAACGTCATCTGTTGTCTTCGCAAAGGATTATACGAGCTGAAGCGAGCCGCCCGTGTTTGGAATCCCAAGTTGGACAAAACGCTCTAAGCAAATGGGATTCAAGCCGTCCAAGAACGATTGTTGCCTCTACGTCAGGCAGAACAGAGCTAAGATCGCCTACATAGCTGTGTACGTTCACGATTTCGACGAGACTGAAAATGACTACAAGGTCATCTCGATCTGATTGAAAAACACATCGCCACCGTTCGTGAACTCTGCGACAACGTTTCTCTGGATGACATTGTACTCGTGTGCGGCGATTACAATCAACCTCGTACTGCCTGGTCTGAGGATGAAAATGGCATTCGTTCTTGCTTTTGACTCAGGCGCCTGTGTATATTCTGCTGATGATCAATTGCTGCCAGTAGATCAGCACCACCCCCCACTTGATATTCGCGTTGATGTTGCAGCTGAATTTCCTAGGCAACTTCCGGTGGCAAATGAATTCGAAAGAGCACTCAATTACCGCAAATTATTGTGCCATCATCCGCCAATGGTTCAACTTAAACGTTCCTACGATGAGAAAACCTGTCTCTCCTCCTTGGAGTATGCCCCTTCTTCGGAAATCTAAGAAAGAAAGGAATCGGTGGCAACGTTATTTCCGGGCGCATGAATCCGTATTTGCAAAAACTAACTTCAAACGAGCGAGCGACGGCTACAGAAAGTTGAATGCGTCACTCTACAAATCACACGGTTTGAGGGTGCAGTTTGGTTTACGCCGGGATCCGAAATCGTTTTGAGGTTTCGTAAACAGCAAGAGGAAAAGCTCATCAGTTCCGCCTAATGTGATCTATGATGGCAAATAGTCCAATAGTGAAGAAGAAGCATGCAATTTCTTCGTGATGCATTTCGCATCCGTCTTCGAATCAGTGTCGAGACCGATCTGACTGCGACAAATGTCGCGATGGATGCAGTTGATTTAGACACGTTCGAAATTTCATCTGCAGTGATCATCGGGGCTTCAAAAAAGTTGAAGAATTCATTTGCTCCTGGCCCGGATGGTATCCCTCCTGCTGTTTTCCGTCGCTGCGCATGCGCAGTAGCTGAGACGCTAGCCTTCATTTTCAGCCGTTGGTTTGAGCTAGGTGAATTTTTCCCATGAGATGGAAACTATCGCACATGTTTCCTGTGCACAAAAGTGGTGACCGATGAGATGTTTAAAAACTACCGTGGGATAACAAGCATTTCTGCCGACAGTGATCAAATTCTACGCGCTACAAAAAACCACATTTCGTCAGATCAACATGGATTTATCCCCGGTAGGTCTGTTGCTACTAACTTGCTGGATCTAACTACTACCTTTTTTTCGGCTATGGAAGATAAAGCGCAGGTTGACGTAATCTATACGGTGGCTTTTGACAAATTTGAACATTAAGTGTTGCTCTGCAAGCTACCGAGATTGGGAGCCTCAAATCGATTGGTGTCGTGATTGTCATCGTACTTGACCGGCAGAACGCTGTACGTTAAACACGGATCTTATGTTTCATCGCCATTTGTTAGCACGTCCGGTGTCCCGTAAGGAAGTTATTTGGGACCGTTATTGTTTGTGTTATTCTTCAATGACGCTGCATCTACCCTTGGCCACAAGTGCAAGCTCGTATATGCTGATGATCTGAAAATCTATGTAGTGGTACGCTGCATCGAGGACTGTTTTCACCTGCAAATGTTGCTCAACATGTTCGTTCAGTGGTGCCGCTCGAACAAGCTTGTCATCAGCGTCGCGAAATGCCATGTGATGACCTTCTATCGGTCCAAAGACCCGTTAATTTATAAATACCACACCGATGACACTGTTCTTAGCAGAGGGGATCAAGTGACGGATCTTGGTGTCGTATTGGTCTCGAAGCTTTCCTTTCATTCCCATTATGCATCGATTATTTTCAAGGCTAATCGTCAACTTGGCTTCATCTCTAAGATTGCCAAGGATTTCACGGATCCACACTGTCTAAAAGCATTGTATTGTTCACTCGTAAGGCCGATCCTAGAAGATGCTTCAGTTGTATGGGCTCCAAACGACGTATCATGGAATCTAATGTCGTTTTCGTTTTTGCGGTGTAGCTACACCGGTGCTACACTGCCGTACACCGAAATATTTTAGGGTGTAGATATAGGATGCACCTTTGTTTACAAACAAATGATGTTGAGCTGTCAAAGACTCGCGCTTATTCCTGCTTACACTACACCAGTGCTACACCGCAAAAACGAAAACGACATAAGAAACCTACCGTGGCGTGATCCTTTGAACCTTCCAGCATATCCCGATAGATGCCGTCTGCTTGACCTCGAAATGCTTGATCGAAGACGTAAGCTTTCATCGTACGCTCTATGGCTACAATCAGCCTATTTGTGCAATGGTTCCTATGTTTGTATCCGTGGAGTCCGCGTTTGATTTTGGTATGTCCACACCTCAATTTGTGAATAGAGTAAAAAGACTGAACCTTATTTAAGACGAATAGTTTATTCATTAAGACAACTTTGTCAGATGACTTATTAAATAAAAAATAAATAAATTAGTTAGTTGAACCAGAATTTTACGGTGACATCACTTGGATGTTGCACTGATTCAGAGAGCCTACATCCTAAAGCTTCTGATCAGATTCGGTTTGGAAAACGTGAAGCCCTCCGCAATTCCATTGGACCCTGGCCACCTACATTCAAAGGAGGAGATCCCACTGCTCAATAACCAGCAGTACGCCAGCTTGATTGGTGGGTTGTTGTACGTGGCCATGAGTACTCATCCTGATGTTGCAGCAGCTGTTTCGATCCTGCTGAGAAAAACAACTTGCCCGTCGCAGCCTTAGGTACCTGAAAGGAACCAAGTCAACTACCGGCTACTTGATCCGGTACGCAGGTTGTATGATCGGATGGTGTTCCGGAAATAAGATTTCGTAACTTTGAGCAGTTCGGAAGCCGAGTACGTTGCTGTATCGGAGATTTTAAGGTTATTTGAGAAAACGAAGCTCTTTCAGACAATGTATAAAAATCGGTATGTTTCCCTAATTTAAACAACCCAATTGGTAATTGGGTTCTTTAATTTTGAAAAATATATCGGTTTTTATGTATCATCTGAAAAAGCTCGTTTTCTGAGCACAGCGATATTTTTTTCGAACCCACACATTTTCATCTCGAAATTCAAATCAAGATTTAAAGCAAAATAATAACTTCACTGTTTGACACTAAACTGACAAACTGACAGCTCGCTTCCATACAAAGTGACACCGAGGGGCGCTAATAAGCTGATTTTTACAAATGTAATCGTACTTATTTAAAATAGTTCCAGTGTACCGATATTGATGAAATTTTGGGTTTGGGTTCCATTTTTAATGCAGATTACGAATATGCATTTACCTCAATACCCTTAAAGAATCCAATTGCACATTCGTGCATGTCAAATGGAACTGAAATCCAAATTTTCATCAATTGGGCTGTTTAACTTCGAAAAATATACCGATTTTTATACATCATCTGATAGAGCTTCGTTTTGTGAGCACAACGATATTTTTATCGATCCCGTAGATATTCATCTTGATTTTTAAATCAAGATTTAAATGTTTGATCGTCGACACTAAATCTATTCGTTGACAGCTCGCTCCCATACAAAGTCCCGCCGAGGGGCACTAAGGTTGTGTTCCATTTGGTGAATTTTCACTTAAATTTGACAGATGGAAAATTTTCAAATTAACCTGCTGTTGTACCAGACTTATCTCTGACAGACCAGGAATAAATTTTGACAAAGACCTTCTCGAAAATCAGAAGATCAACAGCAGAGGGATTTTCGAACATTACAATTTATTTTCGAAGCGTCAAATTTAAGTGAAAATTCACCAAATGGAACACAGCCTAAGATCTCGCCTAAGATGGTGATTTTTGATAATGTAATCGTACTTATTTAAAATAGTTCCAGTGTACCGATATTGATGAAATTTTGGATTTCGGTTCCATTTTTAATGCAGATAACGAATATGCGTTTAGCTCAATACCACAGAACAGAAGGGGAAGTGCAAACAAATCGGTGAATCAAAAATGGTTCGTTTTTCTGCTCAACAAGCGATGTGTTGTGGTAGCGTTCCACACGGGCTTTCTATGTGCACTCACACTATCATAGCATGCTGCATATCTTAACTGCAGGCAGAAGATGCCTTCTACCGCTAGGTGCGCTAGTGTTCGCAAATGACAAGTGGAGCCACTTTCTGATCTGAAGTTCCACTCCTGTTCAAAACCCCTAAACAACCCAATTCGGTTCTTTAATTTTGAAAACAAATTATCGGAAAGGGCTTCGTTCTTTGAGCACAACGTTATTTTTTCAATCACATTTACTTCCATCTAAATTTTTATATAATATAATAACCACTTTATTACTGTTAGATACAAAGCTAACAAATTGACAGCTTGCTCCCATACAAAGTTCCACTGAGGGGCGCTAAGATTGTGATTTTTGGTAATGTAATCACACTTATTTGAAACAGTGCTCCAAACGAGGCTCCAAAATTAATGAAATTTTGGATTTCGTTTCGACTACGAATATGCAATTACCTCAATACCACTAAAGAATTCAATTTTGGAGCACCGGAACTAGTTGAAATAAGTGTGATTACATTAGCAAAAATAATAAACCCTATTACGCTCTTTTTTCCAAAAATGTTGCAGTATATAGAGTTATAGAACTCTATTGTGATTTTTCCTAAATTCACAACATAATTAACATATTAATAAGTTACCCGTCAGCATATCATATGACTAATTGAACCATAAGAAGGGAGAACCAATATGTTTTCGTTTCCATAAAAACGTGAAAAACCCTTTCCAAATGAGAAGCGAATTCGTTTATTATTCAGTTCCAACCTGGATCGGGTATCAAAATTAGGTTTGTTTGTTTTCTGACAATCTCTGATTTTAAAACCTAGCTCTAGATAGAGCTGGAATTAGGGCGTAACAGCTTTTGTAAACAATGACTTCTCTCGATGATTTCTCGAAATTCGTGGCTCTCCCTGACATTACCATCGAGTAGGAGAAGACTCAGTTACTCAGGTTGAGGTTCACACTGACAAAAAGTTCGGTTTCGCACTGGGTTGGAACTGGTTCCAACCCCGATAATAAACTAATTCGCTATAAGTAAGAAAGCTCAACGCCAACAGCACCAAAACTGATCCCATCATTCCAACCGTCCAATTACAGCGCAACGGCTGGAGCCCGGAGCGGGCGGTGCAACATATGCGCGAATGCCGATCGCACGTGCTGCTCGGCAGCAAACAGTGGGAAGCGCTGCGATTATTCCACGACACCCGGATGACCGCAGATCAGAAGCCACCGGAAGCAACGACCGCGCAGCAATAAGACCAACAACACTACGCAACGAAACCAGTCAACGACGTATATAATAGAAGCAAATTATAGGACTCTATTCTAATGTAAATAAGAGAAGGAAAACGCCTTTAACTCGATTTTCTTTACACTTTATGTCTCACGAATAATTTAAATAAGAGATAACTTTGTTATTCAAATGTGACACGCTCGTACAATTTCGCTTTCGATTTGGATCACTTCTGTTTTCTGGTGTTGTTCCGGGAGAGAGGTTACCTTTCATTATCCGAAAATTCCCTGAAAAGTGCGGGTGCAAGACGCGATTGCTTCACTATTAATATTGATAACTTCCTCCAGGCGGCGCAATCATCTGTTTAAGCCTTCGACTTGGTAGACCAGATCTTCCGGATGGTGTTGGCAATACCGATATCATTGTGAATGAAGTAGAACAGTCCTCCGAGGGTGGCAGCGGAAACGACCAGCAACAGGCCGTGGGCAATCTTGGGAACAGCCGCCCCGAACATGATCGGTCGTACGTAATCGGTCACGATGGCTTCCAGTCCCCTGGAACGAGTTAAAAGAAATCGTTATCATCTTTTTGTGCGTACAAACAACAATGCTAATGCCTACCAATACTGATGCATAACAATGCTGATGGCCATCAGAGCGTCACCGGCTTGCGAGGGGAACATCAGACCAACGGGAAGAATACCGATAAGGGCCACGGAGAGGGCTCGCTCGGCATTCCATAGCGTGACGTGGTTTCCGGTGGCGGCAGCCCGGCGAATGGGACTAGCAGAGAACTGTCTCAGGCTGGCGATTCCAATCGAGGGCACCGGCTTTGGCAGCAGCAGCGATTTGGAGACAGTTGTCAGCGAACGGCTCACGGCCGGTACTCTGCCGGCATTGAGAAGCGAAACGAAGATTGGAGCTGCCGAAAAAATATTTCCAAAAGCATTCTTTCATTTGTTATTATGTAATACAAACTTTCTGAGGAGGAAAATCTGCCCCTGGAAACGCAAGCTTCGCCACACTCGGGAATGCTGCTACTCACCAGAATTTCTGCACGAAGATCGGAGGACAAAGTGGAGAGCCATGACGATTCACACCGAAAGGGTTGTTTAGTGCGAGAAAAATTCCTAAAATTAATTCGCGATCACCAACAATTTCGTTCGCGTGCTATTCAAAACACTCTGCAGAGTTCGACTTTCGCGATTCGTGAAATTTTGGGAAGCGCAGAGCTGTCAACAGAAATGTCAGGCATATGCTGTCAGTTTTACACACTAAATTTAGAAATTGGAAGCATGTTTTGATTTTGATGCGATAATAAACTTTTATACCCCTTTCACACTACAGTCGCGAACATAAAGCTGGGCTTAGACTAGAAATACTCAGAGGAAGAGATGGGCGGAGAAAACAAAATGCAATTCGGCAGCAGGGATTTGTACGCCCCTCGCTAAGATCAATTCAGTGCCAACATTTCAAAGGGGCGTAATTGCATTTGTAAACAATGGCTTTAGCCGTCGATTTCTAACGAATAAAAGCTCACTCATGAAAAAAATTACATCAGCAAGTACACAGCAAAAAAAGTTGTTGAATATTACATCGAAACTGATGCAACCAGGTCAATCCATCGGTTGTGTAATATCACATTGTACAATGTACATCGATTTTGCGAACAAAATTACATCCATTGATGTAATATTGTATCTGATTTTTGCTATTACATCATTATTTCATACATCAGCTGGAATTACGTTGATCGATATTACATTTTTTTTTTGCTGTGTAGAGGATTGTTTCCTCTACCAGCTGGCATTGTAATTTTGGAAAGGTAAGATTTCATTCGCGAGAAATTGACGGCTGAAGTCATTGTTTACAAAAGCAATAACGCCCCTTTGAAATGTTGGCACTGAATTAATCAATAGAGTTAGAATATTGTTTTTGATTCCAAAAACGAGTTGAATTTGAAAAGCACACCATGGTGGTTTGCAAACATAAAGGTGATTGAATCTCTGTTCGATTGCAATACTCTCAAATTAAATCTAGTAAGAATAAGAAATCCTCGGAAAAATTCGATTGGCTCCCCTAATAACTTTGAAATGGTTATTTTGCTTAACGACGTGTTCGGGGTATCATCCAAACCATTTGTGGAATAGTTCAATCATTTGGGTTATTGTTCGTTTCTGGTATTTTTTATTAGGGTCAAATTTTGACAGTTCATTTGGCTCAAAACATTCTCTCCGCCCATCTCTCCCTCTGAGTATTAATTTCTAGTTTAGACTAGGCAAGTCAAATGATCAACTCTGTTGGATTCAATAGGCTTGAATAGTTGAGCCTGGTTCAATTTTTTTTCCATTCAAGTGAGTTGATCAAGTCAGTTGAATGGCATGGTTTACACGTTCAAGTCAGTTGAATTTTAATGACTTGCCCTGTCTAAACCCAGCTTAAGAACTATCGACATGATGATATGGTTTCATAATTCCTTTACGGTGAGGTACCTACGGGAGCGAATTTTTACCTAAACATTGTAATTAAATTTGGTTTTCACTACGGTGTTAAAAAAAGTTGACGCTATCAATACAAACATCTATGTATTGATAGCATACTGATGATACTATAGTATGCGTCTATCGGGTAGCCCTTGAAGTTTTTGGCCTGAAAATCCTGTAAATGTTTCCTAATGCATTAGGAATGTTAAAAATGCTTTGTTCGTACCGTGTACCGTGAAGGAATTTTGAAACTATTATCATTTCGATAGTAGTTCTTACTTTCACCGCGAGGGCTAACTTTTGATCACCAATAAAATTTAGAAAAAAAAAGTCTCTCAAGATCGTGTTTTATTCACCATAGAAAATTAAATAAATTCCACCTAAACCTACCGGAACCCCCTTCCGTTTCCTAATACTATTCATCCCCCCGAATCGCCTTGTACTTGGCTATCTCGGTCGGGAAGGTATCGTCCAGCTCTTTCAGCAAGTTGCTCTTAAACTTCCGATAGGAATCGATCTTGCCCTTGACCTCTTCGTTCTTGGTCAGTGCCTTGTCGATGCAGTCCTTGGTGTAGAGCTGAGGATTTCGGCCCTGATCGATGTAGTCGAACACTTCCAGCGGTACATTCACGTCCACTTGGTTCTTGAGTTTGTCAATTTCCTGCAATCCTGTTACCAGCGATTGGCTGTGGAAAAAAACAGAGACAGTTACTCATTATGTTGCTATCTATTATGTTGTACTCACATCTTTTGGTTCAGCACGTTCTGGCCCTGCGGTTGAAAGTCGCTAACGATGATCCGGATCTGGCGCACGTTTTCGATGAACATTTCCAGGTGATTTTCTAGATTCTCCAATGGGGATGCCATTTCACTGCTGATGGTTCCGACGATGGAAAATGAAACTGCGTCCAGAAGCGAAGCGGATGATGCTTTTGTTATGATCCGTCTCCCGTGTGAAGAAAAACTGCGATGCTGGCAGTTTTGACAGTTTGTACGTACACGCTAAACAGGAAATTTTAATTTCAGATTGCAAGATGTGAGCCGATATCGATGTGAAAATTGACGGCACAGTAGCTCCCCGCTAAGCCGATGTTTCGAAAAGAAAAATATTTATTAGTATCAGGGTGTTTGGTTCCGGGTTTTACATATTTTCAGGGTAGGTACTCGAAAAAAAAAATTACAGTGAAATTTTCAGTGGAAACAATGCTCTAACATTAACATTTATTGTCGACAATAAAATGATTGTTATAATGTTGTACCCTTCCTAAAACAGCAAAACTGCTACCTAGCTGTACAATGAATGTACATAATAAAATGTTGTTACAATGATTTTTATCGTTTTTCTCATTTATTTTATTGTTAACATGATTCGATCATGAACAATAATGAACAACTCTATTACAATAAAAATTGTTGTTACATTAAATATTGGTGTGTTTTCACTGTGGGTTACTTCACGAACAATAAAAATAAATCTGATTGAAGCATGAAGACTATGAGAGGGTCAGCCACACTGCCAATGTAATCAAGATAGGCGCTGACCGATATCGGACTTGCTCTATTCGTTGCCAAGTCAGTTGAACGCCTACGACCAGATCGGTTTGAGTTGAATTCAACTCACCTGCCTCATCTAAATCCCGCTTAATGCAGACCTTTTCCGTGCAGTCTATAATCAAACAATAATAATAAACAAAAATTGCACCACTTGAAGATGTCAGGAAGGAACTCTCAGGTGGAAGCATATTTCATGGGCGATTCTCTCCAGTCGAATGCATTAACTTATCAACGACGCTCAATCACCAAGGAGACGTGACCTAGGGAGATCGAGTGCAGGGGAGTTGGCCTCCATTTCTTACAAGTTCCGGATCGAATCTCAATCCAATACCTGTAAAAAAAGGACTCACCCGTAACAGACATACCACCACCCCTTCTCTTCCCGGGAGATGTTTTATTTTTTCAATTTATTTTTAAAGTCGATAAGGTAGATCTGTCAAGCCAACACATACACTCTAAAGTACACTGTTATTTTTTTAATCAATAAATTCACCAACCAACAGTAAAATAACAATAATATATGATGTTATTGAAAAAAATTATATGGGGAAATCACGAAAATTTCATTGTTAAGATACTTAACAACCCCCCTTTTTTATTGTAAATTTTCCATTTACCATGAAATTTACTGTTTTGTACAACATAAATCAAGGTAAATTTATTGTAGACGCAACAATATAAATCATTGTTAAGACAATAATTTTCGTCTTATTATTACATTGTTTTTTAATGTATTTTTGCTGTTATTTTTTTCGGGTAGTTATGTTATGAAAAAATCCCTATGAAAAAAAAGGATCTGAAATAACTGCTATAAGTGATTCATGATAAAGCCTCTACACGGATAGAAATCTCCTTATACCTTTTGGCAAATTTCTATTGTTGATTATTCATAAAATGTATAAGTCAACTAATAAGCAGACGCCTTGCAAAAAGTTAATGAAGATAATGTGTCAAATGAAATGTATAAGCGGTCACACATACCTTTTATGCATTCTTATAGGACCTATGTGGTTTGTCTTATGGAATGTATAAGGTTGATGTTGCTCTAAGAGCAACCGTAACGGTCGTTGTCATTTGCGCGACTATTTTAACAGCGCACAGCGCTCTCATTTTAGTTTAGTCACTCTTCTCCACACCGGTCGCTGTTATCGCGTTTATCAATTTACTCGCCGTAGTCCGCACCGGTAGTGAGCATTTTGACATTTCTACGAATAGCAACCTTTCTCCCGCGCTGCTAAATTTGGTAACGCGCTTCTCACCGAGAAGCCGACTGCTATTTTAGATACTCGTATGGCAACCCCCCATACGGTAGCTGCGCTATGATGAGGGCTGCTAAAATGAGTTTAGCAGCGTACCGTTACGGTTGCTCTTACGGTTGCTCTATAGATTGAAATTCATGGGATCTTATTTTACTGACAATAATTACTTTTACCAGTAGCGATCAATTTGTCAGCCGGTGTGAAGAAGTTGGTCAGTTCTATATGAAATAGAACTTTATTTTTGGCTTCATTAGATAGATTTTCAGCCCTTTGGCTGGATCATCTTTAAAACAGAAAACTGATCAGGAATGGTAAGTAAATCCTATTTAATAACTGAGTATAACATCAAAAACTGAAAAACTTTATATCTCCATAACTGTCTTTTACAGTATCCTTGGGTTCCTAGGTCCTGGTGGAGTGACGTGATTGAAGAGAGCTGCAGTGTTTTTTCTTCTTCTTATCTTTTATGAATTAATAATGATTTATAATGAATTAATAATTAAATGAAATGCAATATTGTTTTGATCGATTATCAAAAATAAGATACACGAGCCAGATATGTTCGAGAATATGCTTTTGAATGAAGGAAATTTGATGATTATGTGTCAGACTGCTGATAACAAAATGTGAGAAACTTCAAATCCAAGTGTATCACAATTGAACGTGTAGTGTTCGAGAATAATTTATATTATAAGATTCACACATGAAATGGATGTGTTTAGCAATTTGCGCAAATCGAAGTGTGGAACACATAAGGGTAACGTGTGAATTTTTTTAAGTGTAAGTTCGCCAGATTTGCTTCCATACACGGCGAATGAGAACGACCCAAATTTGAGTTTAGTCAACTCATAAATCACATAAAGTGCAGGAACTCAGCTATGAGTAAATTTGCCTCATGTTTCCATGTTTTTAAATTTCCCAGGTTTTTCCAGGATTTTCCAAGGAAAAATTCCCGAATTTGAGAAAAGTAAAGATTGGATTCACTCAGTCTATTGGTACTACTCTAAGACTGATTTTTTTTTCGTCAATTTCCTCATTTTCCGGCAGATTTTTTAGGTTTTCCACAGGAAACCATGAGACAAATTTACTCAACGCTGAGTTTCTGCACTTTTAGCGATTATGAGTGAACTAAACTCAAATTTGGGTCGTTCTCATTCGCCGTGTAGAGGTTGAGTAAAAGTTTCCTCACATCGTATAACATTTTTTAAACTCTTTATTTGTTCCAAATTCAAAATAAATTACATTTCATTTTAACCTAGGTGCTCCAGTTACTAAAGTAACTTACCAGCCTTTATTGTTATGATATATATCTAAGTGTTTTTACATTGTTCCTGCCTTGGCAGTTCAGTATTTTAAACAGGTTTTTTAAACCTGCATGTCAGTATAACAATTGAAATCTTAAAAATAAAAACTAAAACTAAATCTTATCCAAGTATAAAGGGAATTATTCGTTGCAAATGAGGATTTCGACGATTTTTGCCGGAAATTATTAATTATTTGGTTGGAAATTTGTTCTAAAGTCTCAACATTCGAAATTCTATGTACCTCGGTAGTACTGTACCAGGGAGGCAACTTCAAAATCATCTTCAGAACTTTGTTCTGAATCCTTTGAAGTGCTGTTTTCCTGGTAGTGCAACAACTAGACCATATTGGCACAGCGTAAAGCATGGCCGGTTTAAAAATTTGTTTAAATATTAGAAGTTTATTCGACAGGCAAAGTTTGGATTTCCTGTTTATAAGAGGATACAAACATTTTATATATTTGTTACATTTGGCTTGAATGCCCTCAATGTGATCTTTAAAAGTTAATTTTTGGTCAAGTATTAATCCAAGATATTTCACTTGGTTTGACCAGGAAATTGGAACTTCGTTCATAGTGACTATGTGACTACTACTAGCAAAGATGAATACTAAGATGAAACTGTCCGAAGAAAAACTTTCTATTTTAGTGTCCTCTTTCACGGTCCCTTTCATCCAATGAATACCCCCCGTATTCAAGGTAATTTTTAGGTTTTACTGCCCCCTCGGTAGAGATGAAATTTTGCGCTCATTTTTATCAAAACAATCACACCAAAATCAGAGATGTCCCATTTTTTAATTACCCGATTATTGCGAAATTTTTCTTCATTTAGACTCGACCGATATCAATTTCGTCGTTACGATATTTCGCTATCGATTTCGCTCTCAATTATTTCACCTTTCTACGTACATCTTGAATATTGTTGACAGAATGGAAATCGAGTGAAAAAAAAAATGAAAAAAAGTTTATTGTTGTTTGTTTTTCGTGAAACTTTGAAGCCGCTCGAAAAGTTAGCTTTTAAGTGATTTATTTTAAACTGTTTTAACTGTTTTACAACAAAATTGGTAAGATTGGTGATTTGCAAACTAAAATTCAACCGATGTAATAATATCATCTTTGTAGGAACCTTCTGCAAAAGGAACGAATGGCTTCCAGAAGGGCATCCCGTAACGATGATGGTGAGGATGTAGACAAGGAGGATGGCAATGAGAACGAAGACCCAATGGCGGATCAACTCGATGACCCGTTATTCGAAGACGTTCAGGTTCTCGACTATGACTGGAGCGACCCCGACAGTGATCCAAGCCATGAGCAGCCTGATGCACCTGAGCACGTAACTCAGCCGAAAGGAAACAAATCTCCAGCGTTGTTCAACTGTCGACTGCTGGTGTTTCTGCGTGAATTTAAAGGTCAGTCCTCCGGAGCTCATATTGCGCACTGGAATGTAGATGGAAAGTCGCTCAATGACTTTAAGACGAAATTATGGGAGCTATGCAGACCACATCTACTTCGAGAAGTAATTTTTAATCAGCAAGACGATGGAAGCACGGTGCCAGCATGGATGGATACGGATTCTCCGGAAGAAGAAGATTTGGTGAGGTTTGCCATTTTTTACGAGAAGCAAAATCGTAAGTACACTTCGCTGGACAAACTGACCACCACGTTGCTTCAGAACTGGAAAGGAAAAGAAATTCAGGTAGCCAGGGTAGCCAAGAATATGCAGCTACAACTTTCATTAGTGAAGCATCGCATCGAAGCATTGGAGCAGCGTGGACGCATGAGTGATTCATTCATAAGTGCGATGGAAACTTCAATGGAAGTTTCCGAAGGAGAGTTCAGTCGACATATTGCTGGACAGATAGTTGACATGGAGGATGTAGACCACGAATAAGCCAACTTGCAAATGAGTTGAGATAACTTGTTTTAATGAATAAAGACAAATACATTGTTTTACTATATTTTCTATTTTATTGGTTTTCAAATACGAAAGATCAAAGAAATTAGAACTTTTCTGCATTGATTATGTTTCATTCGTCTGTTTCAATATTCTTGAAATCAGACACATCTGCAACCGAAGGATCAAATTTTCCTCCTCTCAGGTAACCACACTTCCTGAATAAGTTAGACATGTTATAATTTCTAAAGGTAGCCATCACTTCAGCTACTACTGGTTTAATTCCTTTCTTTACACATTCCTGATAGATAGCTTGAGTTTGTCGCTTGCATAATCCGAAAACGACTTCAATAGGGTTATAGAAGGGGCAATACGCAGGTAGAAAGATAGGGAATATTCCAAGTGATCGAAGATATTCTATGATTTTCGCACTGCAGTGAATTTTCGCTCCATTCAATATCCATATGGAATGTCTACCCGGATAGCACTGAACATGGCCCGTTTCCAGAGCAAATCGTTGGCAGCATTCAAAAAAGTTTAGTCGGTTGAATGTTCCGTTGGTAGAGAAGGCTTCAAGCATTCCGTTTTGCCCAATGAAACAAAGCAAGGATTCCCTAGGCTTCCGCACAAATTCTCGTCGAAACACTAAGCGGTGGCCTCGAACTCCGTAGCCCCTGGAGCGTAACATGGATCTGTTATCGAAACTAACCTCGTCTAAAAAGACGAGGTTGTGGTAGTCCCACTGAATGCACGAAATTTCGTTGAAAAAACGGATTACATCACTTTCCTTGATTTGAATTGCACGACGTTCCAAACATTTCCAGGTCAAACCAGCGTTATGTATGATGCGCCAAATGGATGAAATAGATATTGTCGTCTTGAACTCCTGCTGGAACCGCTTTCTAGATTCATGTAGATAAAGCGTAGGATTTTGTAGATACAGGTTTATCAACCATTGTCGTTTTTCGGGAGAAAATTTCACAGCATCCCTTTCGTAACTTCGGCGAGAATAGAATCCGTCCTCCTCGTATCGCATGATCCAATTTGTGATTGTGGACTTGTGTTTGTGATAAATTGTTGCTAGCCTGGATTTGGACAATCCAAGGAAATAATATCCATATAAAACATGATATATGGTATTCACTGACGCTCTCTGATCTTTCACAACGGAAATAATAGATGCCATTTTACGCAATAGTATTTATGAAATAGTTACGCTTTTAGTTGAACATCGATGTTCACTGACGTTTCTTTTATTTACAAAATTTTAATGATCAAGACACATGACGTAAATAGGGAAAGGTGGTAGCTTTTGACATTTGAACCATCTACGAGCTCCCTCAATTTCGTCTCTATAGTCTAAATATTCGTGAAAGACACAATAACAACTAATCGATTATTTTTTGTTCGCTGTGCTGCCATTTTTCGACCAATGAGAGTGCAGCACATGTTTGAAACGATCGGTGATGATCCTCTGGAGATATTAATGCTTATATCGGCATGATATAACCGATTACAAATATTTTACTTTTCGGTTCGTTAATCGATTAATCGATTATTCGCATGAAAATCGGCCATCACTAGATCATTTCAAATATATGGACCGTACATAAATAATGATACAATTTGAAAGGGACCAGGGCTAATCACAAATTAAGTCCCTACGGTAACTGAAATAAACACGAGTGTTCACCGGTTGCTACTAGGTTTCAAAGAGGAAGCTCTAGGCTTATGTGTAAATATTATAAGTTGAGTTTTGGAAGCGTTGGGAGAAATCTTCCATTTTTGTAAATAAGAAGAGAAAATATCTAAATTTTTCTGCAGTCTGCTGCAAATAACACGAAGACTTCTTTCTTTAGTGGAAATACCTGTGTCATCAGCGAACAAAGATTTAATTACTTACTTACTTAAATTTTTTCGCTGAGATTCCAACAGCCGAGTAATTCTGCAATTTATTTGGCTGAGATTCAGTAAAACAATTGCCGAGACTCAGCTAACAAACAGATATTTTGCAGAGATATCAGCAAAAGTAAATGCCGAGGTAATCGGCTGTTGGAGATTTTACCGAGCTTGATTAAGTGTGTAAGGCAAATCAAGGAGGTCCGAAGTGAAAATGTTATACAATATAGGCCCAAGAGTGCTACCAACAATCAATACGAAACTAACGATTTTAAATTGGCTCACTACTTGACTAGCCTATTGGTCCCAAGCAAACGATTAACGTACCCCATTCCAGTCGAAATTCTACTACTACACAATGTTTGTTTTGATTCGCTTTGAAAGTTTGACAGATAAAATGAGGGGTTAGTGGATTTTCCTATGTTTCGAGGGGTGGATCGATTAGCTTGGGACCGAAGATAGTAACAGAGGTGAGCCAAAAAGTTGAGCACGTTTCTTCGGGACCTGCTTGTCTTAGAGTTACCTCTATGGTGCTACCCTGAGGAACTCCTGATCTAACAGGTAGTCGATCAGATTTGGAATTTTGATAATTTACCTGCAGAGTTCTGTCAGTTAAATAATTTTGAACTAATTTCATAATATAAAGTGGAAAATTGAACTTTTTCTATTCAGCAATCAAACCTTCATGCCAAACACTGTCGAATGCTTTTTCTATGTCTAGAAGAGCAACTCCAGTTGAGTAGCCTTCAGATTTGTTTGAACGAATTAAATTGGTAACTCTTAAGAGTTGATGAGTACTTGAATGCCCATGGCGAAATCCAAACTGCTCATCTGCAAAATTGAGTTCGAATTGATGTGAAGCATCATTCTATTTAAAAGTATCTTTTCAAAAAGTTTACTTATTGAAGCAAGCAAACGTATTGGACGGTAGCTAGAAGCTTCTGCTGGATTTTTATCCGGCTTCAAAATAGGAACACCCTAATAAATTTGTTATGGTTATTTTGCTTAACGACGTGTTTGGGGTACCATCCAAACCATATGTGGAAAAGTTCGACTGTTTGGGTTATTGTTCGTTTAAAGTATTTGTTTATTAGGGCAACTTTAGAATTTTTCTCCTAACCGAATATCCTACCCAACCCTCCAACTCCGTAGCACTTATGAGGGTGTCGCTAAGTCGGTGGCCTCTCGTTAAGTAAGTACTACATCAACATTTCCTTCCCTATCCCTAGTTATGGTAAAGATGGGCGTGGCCGGGAATAGCGACAGTCATGCTTCTGTTACTCTTGTTTAGATTGGAATCAATGTTTACTCCCAAGCATTATTCCTGAAAGTAGTCTAGCTGAGAATTTCAGAAGAGACGTGAGTGTCGCTAGTATCCAATCTACGAAGTATATCATAACAACGTAACGTAACGTAACGTAATTAGGGCAACTTTAGAATTTTTCCATTTATCAGGAAAGTATGCCAAATGGAAACATCTGTTAAATAATTTTACCACGCAAGACAAGGTACTCTCTGGGAGTTGATGAGGATATAGAAAATTCCATCATCACCGGGAGCTTTCGTATTATGAAACTTTAACCAAATAAGTTCCCCAGGAAACATCAAAAGTATTTTCCCAAGAGAAAATATTCAGATAATCCCGAGCAACCTTATTCTCAATAGGACTAGTAAAACCCAAACTGAAATAATGGGAACTCTCGAATTGCTTAGCAAGTTTCTGAGCTTTTTCCAAATTTGTGATCAAAATTTAACCACCTTCTTTATGCGCTGGAATAGGCTTTTGAGGTTTTTTTTTCAAAATTTTTGTTAGTTTCAAAACTAAACAAACTAGACGTCCTGTTCTTTCCTTGATAATTAATGATGTCTCTTGATTAGCAAATATCGCGTTCGCAACAACTTGAAATATCTTCATAATGTCCGCGGGAAAAAATCTCTAAGTGATCGTTAAAATTAAAATTCGAATATTCCTGTATTATCAATACATCGATCAAACGATTTTAGAACAGAAATTGATCATGGTCAAGGCTTCAAAAATTATTTTCGATCATTATGTTAGATAAAATTTTTTTTATTTAGTTTTTGCAGGATTTTTTAAGTGGTAAATGCCACCTTCGCCACCTGTTGAATGCGTGCCATTTTCATTATCATCACCATCGGAAAACCCTGGAAAAACCATCGTCATCCAACTCGCTCATTATTCTGAAATCAAAATTAAATAATAAATACGTTCATGAAACGCCGGCTCTTAGCTCAGTCGGTAAAGGCGCAGCTACAAAGCAAGACCATGCTGGAGGTGGCTGGGTTCGATTCCCGGTCCGGTCTAGAAATTTTTCGGGTTGGAAAATTTCTCGACTTCCCTGGGCATAAAAGTATGATTGGACTTGCCACACAATTATACCAATGCAAAAATGGTACAGGCATCGAAAGCTCTCAATTAATAACTGTGGAAGTGCATCTAAAACACTAAGTTGAGAGCACGCAATAAGCTAATATGCGATATGCAATAAGCTTGAAATGCGAAGAAGAAGATAAAACGCATTAGTTGATACAACTCTACATTCGATTGGGGGAGTAGGGGAGAACAGTCCATAATGCACCCCTTGGTGTAAAATGGCCCCGCGTTGTTTTTCGTTGCTTTTCCATTACTGGTTCTGGGATTTTATGTGCCAGAAGTATTGAACTAGCAATGCAGCTCGTTAAATACATGAATTGACAACCGCAAAGCTTTGAAAAATAGCGCGGTCCATTTTACCCCAGGGGTGCGACAAACCGTAATTTTATTTCAACACTTGAATTTCTTCAATTATCTTTAATTGAAACTAGTGAACAGGCTAAGAATTAAGATATCGTGAAAATATATTTTCCTTCAGGAATTCATTCATTGTTTTACTATAGACACTGGACAACGTTTGTCTTATGCAGCCAAACTAACTGTCAAAAAGTGTAACCAAACGGACTGTCATCCTTTTGTTTGCTTCAAAGAAGCAAGTATTATGATCTAGTGTTGTTTTGACAAAAAGCAAAATATAAACTCCTCTCGGAACTCCTAGTAAAATTTTGTTTCTCTCAATGTAAGTTTTTCCAACATATTATTTGTACGCGGCTGGATTTGCGATAGTGAAAAGGTTTCTCTCTCTCAACAGGATTACAATTTCAACATCCACTACGGTTTGCGTTTACTCTACCCAGCTATATGTTTTAAAACAACATCCGACCACTGGCATTTGAATCTCTACTCTCGATTCATCAATAAGTTTCTTGAATTGTTTTTTTTTTCAATTTCCATGGGAAACGTTCCCAACCACCTGGCTAAATGAGGTCCATCTGCCAGAAGCAAATATTTTATGGGAGTGTCAACAGTACGGTAGGTATAATTCAAATTAGTATGAGCCTCTATTTCATACAGTAGAGCACGGTAGAGACGACGACTGAAAAACGAGTGGGGGAGACATTACTTGAGTACCGGAAACCCACTGGGTTGTCCCGTAGTGTTGGACGATTCTTGGATACAAATTACATTAGCATCGACGCAAGAAGCTGCTGTTGGCACGGTGCTTCGGTAACGGCGATTGACTCGAGAACTTTAGCATTGCCGGGAAGAATGATACGCATCAGCACTTCAATGAACTGTTTATGGAAGATTTTCCAACTCTCAGAGGCGAAAATTGCACTTTTATTTAACAGCTTCTATGCACGAATGGAATCAAAACAAAAACAAAGGAAAAACAAAAACAAAAATCTTTTTCTTGGCTTATTGAGCTGCTCCCTGAAAGTTTGAATAAATTCAAGTGATGCCAGATTTATTTTTCAAATTAATGACATTTATCAGGGCTACCAGCTTGCATGATTTTACATTGTCCGGTCTATATACAGTGTCTATATGTTTTACCACCCTATTATGTTTACGACCTCGTTTCCAATGCAATTCCTCAGCTGTCAACTCTGTCAAGCACCATGAAAGCTTCCTCTCCACCAATCTTGTTATCCACTGAAAGCTTCACCACCCATTTTCTCCCGTACACCAAACCAGTAAACGAGAGCATGGGATGGGAGAGAACAACTTTTACCACCCAAACACCCAAGCCAATCGTCCAACACAGACGAGCGGATCGCTTGTCGGGAGAAACTCATCTAACCACTTCGTGTGTGGTTTGATTTCACGAGAGAGAGAGAGAGTCCCCGAATCTGCCCGCGGGTTAAATGACCACCGCGAAACCGAACCGCTGAGCGATCAAGTTGGGAATGGAACTGCTCCAACCCTACTGCAAGCTTCAACCTCCAACTCATGCTCGCTTTTATGCTGCTGCCACTTAATTTTCGGACTTCGGTTGTTCAGTAGAGTTCGAACAGTGCAACGAGGTGCACCTGTTTTCTGAGCTCCCTCTTTTTCGTGCTCTCTCCGCGGCTCCGGCCATTCGCAGCTTCCCACAGCTGATAGTTTCTGTGTGACGAGGCTCGTTAACCGTTATAATCTGGTTGTGTGCGACTGCGGACGCGTGTTTTTGTGTGAGTGTGTCATCCGGATTCAGGGGATTTTAGAGGATAATGTCGCGAGGGCTTCCCGCTGACTTTCCCACCGCGCGGTAGTGCTCCTCTGGAAGAAGCAACGAAGAAAGCGAGTGTATGTGACCTCCTGCTCCGAGGGAAGAAATTTTTTCCGCGTGTCGTGTGAAGAGAAAGATAAAAAAAAAACAAAAACAAAAGCAAGTGCGCGTTTTTGGTGAAACTTTGCTGCACACACACGGGAATGACAGGAAGAAGACGAGCGTGGTGAATTTGGGATTTGGGTGACATCCGTCAGTGAGGGAAAAAGGGTTCGTCGGCTGCTGTGTCGTTGAAGGTGCCGAGGATTTTGTTAGTGCGATTAGGTCACAGCGCTGCGATCGAAGGGCAGCAACGAGAAACCTCATTTCTTTTTTTGGATCGCGGATTGCTTTCTTTAATGTGAAAGGTGATTGCCGTAACAGGAGAGAGAGAGAGAGAGAAAACAGAACGTGTCTCTTTTGGGGAGTGTTTATTGTGGGAAGAAGAGCCGTGTTTTGAAAACATTCCGTGGACAGCTAGAACAATCTGTTGCCCGGGGAGTTTGAGGAATTTGGTCTACTACGACGACGTGGAGCAGAGAGCAGAAGGCGGAACAGATTCTACATGGTGTAACCGTTTTTTCAGCCTTCTGGTTGAAGTGCAGCTGCTGCCAGCAGCTTGGAGAGGATGCAGAGCCGATAGAGGAACGAAAATCATCCAAGAAAAAGTTACCTTCCTCTGCGGCTGGAGTGTAGCAACACTTCTCGTGCGCTTCGCGTTAGTTTTTTTTTCGTTGCTTTCAAGACCAAGCGGTAAGTTTTATTGAGAGATCGTTTTAATAGTATATAGTTAATGGGGCTCTTCTAGAGCTGCTTCCTTTCCGTTCCGTACACATACGTACGGAAACATCTATGGGGCTCGCATATCGGATGGGCTGCTCTTTGGAATGTACAACGGCAAGAAGGCACATATGGACCAGTGTCGGTACGGATGCGGTGATTGCTTTTGTGCAGGCCAAAGCATCCGATCTAGTTCAGAAGAGAGTGAGTGTGTGTATGTGTGATTGTGCATTGAGGAAGTATATGTACGAAGGGGGAGTACGAGGACCGCTAGAGAGCTAGTTCTTGCCTGCCGCCTGGGGATGCAATGGATTAGAATCGGTATCTGTTTTCTGTTTCTGTTTTTGCTGTTGTTGTTGTTGCTGGTGCTGTTAGAGGCGTACTACTATCTATGTTTGTAGGTCAAGTAGAGGGTGCGGATTTTGTTTGGATTTATGCGGCGAAATGTAATGAAATAGAAATAACTGATTTAATTCTATGGTGGGGGTCTGAGGAAGCTTAAAATTGATTAGTTTTAAGGCATAGATGTATTGGACTTCTTGCCTGTAAATCACCTTAAATCGGTTGTTGATTTTTGAATTTACATTAGCTTCATTCGAGCCGCAAATAAGAAAATCTGTAGGAGATAACTTTACGGTAATAGGGTTAATGTCCCTAGTGTCCGCTTTAGTGTCCCTAATATTGGGCCCATAGCCAATTTTTCACTATCAACCAAAAATGTCCATTGGTATTGTCCCGATGACGCATTGTTATAAGACAAGGTTATTAACAGGAAATTGTTATATATAGACCCTATCTTTAGATCTATATGCCAACATTAAAATCATTTCCCCTATATCCCTTTAAAGAATACTCAAAACGGATGATCCGGACAATTTTAAAAATACCGTACACCAATTCGGAAAATGTAGGATTCTTTTACAGATTTGCCTAAAATATATACGCGGTATGTAATGTTTCACTGCATGAATGGATTCTGTAATGTCGTGGATTGAAGAATTTTTTAATAATTTTGTAATTTTCGAACAAAGTATACTTCCGCAAATACGCTACGGCTTGAAAATCATCTCGTGAAGGTGATCCTTTTAGCACCTCTTTACATTGCAACCTTAAAAGCCATCAGTGCTCTACAGAAATTACATAATTACATAGGGGAAATGGATGTAATTTGGGCCCATACTTAAATTCAGCAATCGACTAAATTTTCAATAGCGACCAAAATATCCATTAGTACCGTCCCAAATGACGCGTTCATCTTGATAAAATTGATAAATAGCATATTTTCAGCGATGGGCTCAATCTTAAATCCATAGGCCAACATTAGAGCCATTTCCCCTACATAAATTGCACTTTGCAGAAGATTTTTTGAATAATAAATGATAAAAATTACCCCACCTTACCCTGTTGCATAATCGTAAAATGCGTCAGATATAATTGATATACATAATAAATATAAGAAGCCTAAATACGCTTCTCTCAGTTATACCACGGTAATTCCCCACTGGACTAGGAACAGACTTATTAAAAGCAGTTCTGAGTTGAATTCTGTCACACTATTTCTATGTAGAACTCAAAATTTCAAGGCGTTTTAAATAACATTTAACCCTCTTAAACGATGTTTTACCATAGAGGTAACTCTAAGGCAAGAAGGTCCCGAGATAACGTGCTCAACTTTTTGGCTCAGCTCTGGTACTATATTCGGTCTCAAGGTAATCGATGCACCCCTCGAAACATAGGAAAATCCACGAACCCCTCATTTTATCTGTCAAACTTTCATAGCGAATCAAAACAAACATTGTGTAGTACTAGAATTTCGACTAGAATGGGTACGTTAATCGTTTGCTTGGGACTAATTGGCTAGTCAAGTAGTGAGTCAATTTAGAATCGTTAGATTTCACCGGTTTTACCATACAGTAGTAATATGTATATTTTTTGATTTATTTCTATTTTTTTCACATTTAATTTATTTATCAAGGCTCAAATATGGAAGCTTTGCTGAGCCAAAAACTTAGTTGTTTGGTTCAAAAAATCAATAATACATATAAGTTTTCAAGTTATTTTTTTTTTCAATTATGCAAAACGTAATATATGCGATACCTATTTCGTGATATAACCGCGAGTGATATAATTCGAATGTGGTAAAACCAAAATTTCACTGTATTGAATTAGGAAAATTAACAAGATGAACTAGCCAACGAGCTAAAAATCTCGCTAATAAAACTTTAAAAACAAACAAAAAGTTTGGTATTTTTTTTACATAAATTGTTCACATTTCCATTTGCTCGTTTAATGTATGTTCAGTTTTTTTTGGCATGAAAAAAGGTTAAGATAAAAATTATTTTCATTTAACTATTAAACCTTATGTAAGACCCCTCTCTATTCCCTTACATAATATGTGGATGACTCCTCGCTAAACATCTATACATTCTAGTCTGAAAAATACTATTTGATTGATGATTTCGCCAACACTGACCATCAAACCCAGCTACATCCAGCATGGTCTAGTTTTAAAGCTGTGCCTTTACCGACTGATTTAAAGTAGACCTTTCTTCAGGACGCTTAGTAAGAAAAATGAGGTGCACAATTCTGCACCTATTTTTATCGAGATTTCGTAATTGATCGCGAATATCTCGCAATCAGAACTTTTTAGCGATAAATCTCTCCATTCGATTCTTAGCACATCTTTTAGCTACCGATTGACATAAAAAAAGTGCTATAGGGGAAATGGATGTAATGTCGGCCTAAATGTCCCTAATTTGGGCCCATACATAAATTCAGCAATCGACTGAATTTTCAATAGCGACCAAAAATATCCATTAGTACCGTCCCAATGACACGTTCATCCAGATAAAATTGATAAATAGCTGATTTTTAGCGATGGGCCCAAACTTAGACGTACGCCAACATTAGAGCCATTTCCCCTATATTGCTTTTTTGAAGACTTCGTGCGTTTTGTGGACGCACATCCAGCTTGCATAAGAAAAAGGGGCGTTTTTGTGGTGGTTAGAAAGTGATTTCCTATCATAGATTTCAGATTTCTCGCTTAACATTTGAAAAGGGCATATCCTCGTTGATCGATTCTCTTCATCGACTTTCTCTTTGGTTTACCACGGCAACATAAACGATTTTATCGCTAATCTCGCAGCACAGTTCGACAGAAGATGATGCTCAATTGGAAATTCATTTGTAGTCGGGTTATTCACGAAAGATAAAATCGATGAAGAGAATCGATCAACAGTGATAGGCCCTTTTCTCATACTTTGACTTTGGACTCTGGATGGGAGCATACTATCAATTATTGTCATTGGTCGAAAGGTACAGTAGCAGCACCTACCCTACCCGTGTCCCTCGAGATCGAAAAGTCGACGATGACAGGAGCACTTACCTTGGTAGAGGTAATAATAGCTTCAATTTCCAAACCTACGACTGGATGCCTTCCTTCTTGAGTGAGGTAAAAATCGATAGGACTGTTTCAAACACATCGTCGGTACATGAGCGAGTCGGTGATCATCTCTTTTTGCCAGTGGTGGCGGAGGGAATACCCCTCACCATCCCTCTCCAATGGGGGAGTTTGGTAAAGAGAGATGATCAAACCGATTTGTACCTTCCTAAAGTTGTCCTTGCTCGCCTTCTACTCTCTATATGCAATTTTCACACTGCCGTACTCTAACGGAACTATCAATTCTATACTTTCATCTCCTCATCTATCGTATAAAAATTACCACTTTAGACTGTTATTTGAAATTAGCATCTTCAACCTTTTCTCATTCATCAGTGTTCACTCGGCTGTCGACAGAAGCAGACCACTCTCAATGTGTGTCATGCGATCGTCTGTTTACTCGGCAGCAACCATTGTGTGGTTCTTCTCATTGTTCTTCATCAGCAGTTCTTTCAGTAGATGAGTCGTCAGTCGACTTTGGAAAGCAACAGTTTCGTGATGAATGTGTGAGTGCTGACCACGTTTTGCGTTCATTGCTAAAGGGTGTCCACGATGAAATTGCCACACACAAAATTGATTCGCAAAATTCGATTTTTCATCCGATTGCCATCAAATTTTCAGGGATTGAGATATAACTATTGAACTTCATTTTACCATTTTACTCGTATTTTATTTACAGTCCAACGCAAATGCCCGCACCTTGGACTTAACCCCGGCCATAAGATTCTGCACAACCTGTGAATCAACCGTTTTTTGCATGTAAACCCATACTTTCTTCAGTTCCTCGACTGTCTTCACTACCTTAGGTCGTTTAAGAAGGTGCTGCTTCATAATCGCCCAGTACTTCTCGATGGGGCGGAGCTCCGGAGTGTTGGGAGGGTTGAACATTTTCGGCACGAAATTGACCTTATTGTCCGCATACCACTTCAGCACGTCCTTGGAGTAGTGGCATGAGGCCAAATCCGGCCAGAAGATTGTTGGGACGTTGTGGGCCTTCAGGAGAGAAAGCAGCCGCTTCTGGAGGCACTATTTTATGTACACCTGTCCGTTCATCGTGTCCTGGGTCACGAAAGGTGCACTCCGCTTCCCGCACGTGCAGATGGCTTGCCAAACCAGGAATTTCTTCGCAAATTTGGACATCTTCTGAGTGCGGACATGCTCCGGAACGCTGAACTTATCCTTGGCCGTGAAAAACAGGTTGCCGGGGATCTGTTTGAAGTCGGCCTTCACATATGTTTCGTCGTCCATGATGCAGCATTCAACTTTCGTCAGCATGTTGAGGCACGGGTTTTGGCGGACTTGTTCTGCTTCTCGTCGCGATTAGGGGCCTTTTGTACCTTGAACGTTCGAAGCCCAGCCTTAGTTTTGGCCTTCTGGACAAAACTTCGGCTTAGGTGCAGCTTCTTAGCCACATCCCTAACGGAGGCGTTCGGATTTCGGTTGAAGGCCCCAACTACGCGGTTGTGATTTTTGGTGTTGTACGGAATACTTTTTCCTTCACTTCTGGGCTTCCGATCGGTGGTCAACCGTTCCTCGAACCGCTTAATCACTCGCGACACCGTGGAATTCGCGATTCCCAACGTTTTAGCGATGGAACGATGCGAGAGATCCTTGTTCTCGTGATGAATGCGCAAGATTTTATCACGCACGAGCTGTTCTTTCGACTCCATTTCCGCGAGTTTTGATCACAGACTTTAAAACTTGCAGGATGTAAATAATGCACTATGAACTAAATCCACCCAAATTTTCATTAAATTCTACCCAACGGTTAAAAAGTTAGAGCAATTTCATAGTGTGGCAATTTCATCGTGGACACCCTTTACAATGGAAGCGCTCTGACCCCCGTTGGCGAATCTGCCATACAATGAAACCACTGGAAGCGGCTCCCGTTCTGGTGGAGAAGGCTTACTGGATAGCGGAAGATAAACCGATTATTGTGTTGTACCTTTTGACTATAGTTTTAAGATGTATTGAATAGTGAACACGAATCCTCGGCTCTGTAAAGTTAATTCGGTTGAGCCTTATCAAATAAATTTTTATAAAAAAAAACCTTTTCTCAAATTGCGCGAGATTTCAATATCTGAAATAACCGGATGGTACCTCTATTTATGATTTTAGATTTGAATTGTAATGCCCTGTGGTGCAGTGTTCTGAAACGTTTCCGTGAGCGGCATACTTTCGATCGGCAGGATCATAGCAAGCGTCGTAGTGGAACTAAGGATCGGAAGCTGCATTTGAAGGTGCTTATAACGGTTAGGGTAAACCTAGGGCTGTCGGATTATGATATCGCCAAGAAATGCAATGCCAGCCAAAGCATCGTCAGAAGGATTCGTCAGCGAGAAGGATGTCAATCTTTTCGGGTCAGTAAGCAAACAAACAGGACACTGAAGCAGAAGTAGTAGCCAAAAGACGTGCCCGGAAGTTTTACAATGAGGTTCTTACAAAGTACGAAGGATGTATCCTTATGAACGATCAAGCGTACGTCAAGATGGATTATGGCCAGCTTCCCGGACAAAATTTCTATAAAGCCACTGGTCGAGGTGATGTCCCTAGCAAGTTCAAATTCGATTTTGCCGATAAATTTGCAAGGAAGCTTATGTTCTGGCAAGGTATTTGTAGCTGCGGACAAAAAATCCAGGTTCTCGTGACAAACAAGACTATGGAATTCAAAATGTACGAGCACAAGTGCCTGAAAAAAAAACGTATTCTTCTGTAAAGGGTGATACGGTCAAAATTTGGTCAATATCAACTTGACGTATTTCTTTCAATTTTGCATTTAAAAACCTGAACACCCCTCATTTTGAAGGTGTGTGTGTGTAGAATGTTGCTCCTATTTTGATTTTGGAATTCACTCTTCAGTTGTCAAAATGCCGTCCAAGCAAGAAGAGCAGCGTAACAAAATTTTGCTCGCGCATCGCGAAAATCCGAGCTACTCGCACGCAAAGTTGGCAAAATCGCTAAAGGTTGCCAAATCAACCGTTACAAATGTAATTAAATTGTTTGGGGAACGTTTGTCGACAGCCAGGAAGTCTGGATCGGGGGGAAATCGAAAACCGGAAGCCGCTGAGACGACAAAGAGAGTTGCCGGTAGTTTCAAGCGAAACCCTAACCTCTCTCTCCGAGATGCCGCAAATAAGCTGGGTGTATCGTCTACAACCGTGCATCGAGCCAAAAAACGAGCCGGACTATCGACTTACAAGAAGGTAGTGACTCCAAATCGCGATGATAAACAAAATACGACGGCCAAAGCGCGATCCCGGAGGCTGTACACGACGATGCTGACGAAGTTTGACTGCGTGGTAATGGACGACGAAACCTACGTCAAAGCCGACTACAAGCAGCTTCCGGGACAGGAGTTTTATACGACAAAAGGAAGGGGAAAGGTAGCAGATGTTTTCAAGCACATGAAACTGTCAAAGTTCGCAAAGAAATATCTGGTTTGGCAAGCCATCTGTACATGTGGCTTGAAAAGCAGCATTTTCATAGCTTCCGGGACTGTCAACCAAGAAATTTACGTGAAAGAGTGTTTGAATAAACGTCTGCTGCCTTTCCTGAAGAAACACGGTTGTTCCGTACTGTTTTGGCCGGATTTGGCATCTTGCCATTACGGTAAAAAGGCCATGGAGTGGTACGCCGCCAACAACGTGCAGGTAGTTCCCAAGGACAAGAACCCTCCCAACACGCCAGAGCTCCGCCCAATTGAGAAATACTGGGCTATTGTCAAGCGGAACCTAAAGAAGACCAAAAAACTGCTAAGGGCGAGCAGCAGTTCAAGGCAAACTGGCTTTCTGCGGCGAAGAAGGTGGACAAGGTGGCTGTACAAAATCTGATGGCAGGGGTCAAGCGTAAGGCCCGGTAATTCGGATTTGGAAAAGCGGAAGCCTAACTGAATATTTTTCCTGAATTTTATACTAATTGAACTTGAAATAGAAATTTTATTTGATTTTTTAAATAAACGATTTCACCGATTTACACGCGTTTTCCCTTGACCAAATTTTGACCGTATCACCCTTTACATTAAGGCTCACAATGGACCTGTAAAGTTTTGGCAAGCTGCCACTACAGCGGAGAAGTTCTACAGTGGTATCGAGACAACGGGGTAGATTTCTTCGAAAAGGACATCAATCCACCCAACTGCCCTCAATTCCGCCCAATTGAGAGTTATTGGGCAATTGTCAAACAAAAGTTGAAGAAGAGTGAAAACGTGACTTGGGATGCGACAGAGATGAAGAGATGGTGGAACAAAACAGCCACTCAGGTTAGCCAAAAGAGTGTCCAAAATATGATGAGTGGTATTCGATGAAAAGTTCGAAATTTCATCAAAACCAAATCGGAATAAAGTTGTTCGCTATTTTTCCTTTAAAGTGCAATAAATGAACTTCATTTTGAGTACCATTTTTATTTAATTAAGATGGTTCCGAGATACATCCGTTTTTTTGCGTCCAGATATTAAATGACTCAACTTAGTTTATTCGTAAGCAAAAGTTTTGTGCTCAGTAAATTTACTCAAATACAAATATAAACTTTTCTGGTTGCTAATGAAAATATCAAAATAGATTGGAAAAACCGTTTTTTCAACAAATATCTCATGTTTTCCAAATAACTTGAAAATAGTTGGCTGAGGAATTTTGATGTCTACAGAAGAGATGTTTTTGTAGTTGTTAAGATGAACCACTTGGTTTAAGACGTCAAGTCTCCAGAATGTCAGAGTAAAAAGTTAGATTTTGGCGCCATCTATGTGGTTGAGCTTCAAACTATCTGTTAATGTCAATAGATGGTCCTAATTATTGTGAGAAACTTTGATTAAGGCACCAAGCCAACAATAAATACGAAACTAATGATTTTAAATTGGCTCACTACTTGACTAGCCTATTGGTCCCAAGCAAATCGACTAACGTAGCCCATTCTAGTATAAATTCCAGTACTACACTATGTTTGTTTTGATTCGGATTTTCCTATGTTAGTGGATTTTCCTATGTTTCGAGGGGTGAATCGATTAGCTTGGGACCGAAGATAGTACCAGAGCTGAGCCGAAAAGTTGAGCTCGTTTCTTCGGGACCTTCTGGTCTTAGAGTTACCTCTATGACCAAGCTACGGAAATGCTTCGTTTCGGAGTTATTGATTTTGTTCCATTCCTAGCGGTGCCGAGTGGTTCCTACCCGAGCAAAGTCCAGCATCAAAATGACAGCAAATTGAAATCAAGTTTTGATATCAACATCAAACTGAAATCATAATTTGATTTCAGTTTACGCAATTGACAAATTTGATACCTAATTTTGTTTTCATTTTGCTGTACTCAGTAATATGTTGTTGCGGGTTTGTTTTCATGGCCTTAGCACAACATCAAATTGGATACTTGTTTTGTTATCAACAGGAAAAATGGATTTCAAATTCAGTTTTCAGTTTGCTCTCACTGATAGCAGAAATAGTTTTCAATGTGATGTCACAGGAAGATTTGTTTGCTCTCAAATGTGATATTTTAACCGTTAAAACGACCAAAACGACAGCAACCTGAGTAATCATTATCAGCGAAATCACAATATCAAATTTAGATTTCAATTTGATCTCAGACTTTGCTCGGGTAATGACACTGTAGTGATTTAAATAGCCAAAGCAACCTTTTTGCTTCATCTACTTCGTACTGCTAGAAGTCTAACTGTGGAGGTGAGACTAGCTCGTTCGGATTAGCCTCCGCAGTCGTCAGCAAGGTTCTGTACGATCTGTGGTGTTTAGCAAAAGGTCCAAGTAGAAACTTCGCTGGCTGTTTTCGGCACATAGGTTCGATGGAAGCATGCAAAGCGACAAACACGACAGGAAGCATATTTTTGGCCGAGTTTTCAGTGCAAGAGAAAGTCAGTGAAGCGAATGGACCACTTTGTCAAGCAGTTTTGGCGTGACCTTCTACCAGTGGTTTCACAAAACTGAAGCAACAAATGGCTTTTTTTTTGTTTATTTTTTAATTAATTGATTTATTTGATAAGGCTCAATCGAATGAACTTTACAGAGCCGAGGATTCTTGTTCACTATACAAAACATCTTAAAACTATAATCGAAAGGTGCAACACAATAAACAATTTATCTTCCGCTATCCAACAAGCCTCCTCCACCAGACATTGACCGTATGTGGCATTGACGCTACCGCCACATCAAGCGCGTCCCCAAAAGAGCTCACAATGCTTATCAAATAATAGGGGCATCGATCCGATCATTGTATCCAGACCACCTCGGTGAGAGTGGACCACTTTTGATTACCCCTAATCGTGAGAAAACAAGTGCAATGCCGTGCGGCAATCGAATCGAAACCGCACCAACCCGATTATCACCCAGATTTCGCGGTCCCGATTCGCCCGAGCATCCCAATGGTTTACGACTCAGCATCTGTCTCCGCTCGTTGAGACCGGGAGATACAAAAGTGGCGACGATAATGATGATGACGCTCCTCCATAATGATGGAACGGACGAGAGTGCACCTTGATGAATTTTACCGTTTTCTGATGCGATGTCCGCGCGCCACCTCCATCGACAAAATTGGCGGCCTCTCCACCCTAGCCTCAAAGCTAGCCACTGTTGTTGCACCTCGCTGATGATGATGACACATGCGGCGCGCGTTCAGTCAACTGATACACAATTTCTTGTTTACGCAAATTTGGAACGTGCCATTTCGCGATTCGGTCGACCGCTCGATGCAACAATCACCCCCCGCACACTGCATGTGTAAGTGCATTCTTTTCTGCAGTTGGCCACTTTACACCTCCAATTGCTGCGATGGTGGCCGGCCATCGATCGCGATTCAAAGACGTGAAAAACGTGATTTCATAAAACCAACATCACCCAAATGGAAAGAAATGTGAAAAAATGATTTCATTCTCAGCCGTTCGGTTTTTGCAGCATTTGCACCCCTCACACACACGGACACCAACACAGGGAACCGAAGTAAACAAGATTTGAAAACAATAGTGTAATATGATTACCACCCGTTGTTGGTTGGTTGGCCCGATGGAGTGTGGAATCCTCGTAGCGCGTTTGAGTGATTTTTTCATCTATTTTAAATTTTGCTTTTCCACATTTGCTTGGAGTTTTTTTTTTCTTTTTCCTAGCTACAGGCTCGGCAGGAGGGGATTATATGGTTTGAGCGGTTACGCCAGATTGGGGTGCGATCACGCAATGGACTCTCTGCTGCTGAGCGGCGCCTTTTTGCTGACTGCGGTGAAGTGCCTCCTCATTTTGACAATGTTTAGGCAATCAAACGGTTGGACGAAGCCCAGAAATGTCTTCTAGCGAATGCGGTGGTTTTGGATACGTACACGGTCACTATGGTTGAATGCGAAAGCTTTAGGAGCGAAGTTACGGTTGATCAAAAGATAGGGATCTGGTTTGAACGGGGAAGTTGTAACACTTCCATTTGGTCAAGTGGGCTTAGCTAGGAGGATCCATCGATGGCCCTTTTGAAGTTTTTTAAAGACTCACCATGGTTGTCTCTCTAATTAATGGATTGATCCATTGCCTATGACTTTACATACTTGATTGTTCGTCGTAAAATATCTGATGATAAATTAGTGAATGTCTTACGGCAAACGACTCATAACGAATATTTTAGAGTTAAGGTATTTTTTCCCTTGATTTGTTTTCCGTCGATCTTGTTTTCCGTACTGAGAACCAATGCTACCGACGCCAGGGAGGCAGCTCCCACACCCGCACCCTACCTATCGACCTATCAACTCATGGACCGGGGACCAACGGCTTTACTTCCCTTCCGAAGTAAGGCGTGATCAGAGATTTCAGAAGACTTCAGGAGACTTCAGAAATGGCAATAGACGCTTCGTTAAACACTCTTCGCGATATATTTCCTTGTTAACAGTTCCGGTTGTAACAAAACTTCGACTTTTCTATCACTTCTTCGACTTCTTCTTCGTACAGAAATATTCGGCATTCCCATTTCTTTGCATGGCAGTGTAAAAACTCAAACCTGGTAGCTGCTTAAGGTGATTCCCTGTAGCGTCCTTTTCCGTGTTACACTTCGCAAATTCACAAGTAAAAATATTAAGGTTTCAACTACTACTTGTTGTTTGCTGCGGAGAAGCAATTGCAATGTCTAAAATTTGCTGATGTATAAACCTCGTAGATCTTGAGTTGTGTGCTCTTGAAGTTGCGGGGTGTGATGGGAAAATGGACTCTACAAGGAAACACCTTAACGACATACGTTTCGTCGTCCATTACTACGCAATCATATTTTGTTAAATAATCACGAATCAATTTACGGGCTCGTGATTTAGCCGTTGTATTTTGCTTGTCGTTGCGATTCGGCACAGTTTTTGCTTTGTAAGTCTTCAATCCCTATCTATGCTTTGATGTATGAACGAATGTGGACGACATTCCGATTTTTCTCGAGCGACGGTACGAACATAGGTTCGGACTTGTTTCAAACATACGCTTTACCTTCACATCCATTTTGTAGTTCCTCAAACCAGATTTACCTTCAGATTTTGGCTTCCTTGTGATAGTACAGCGAGTATAAAACGACTCCAGAATATCCTGAATAGTACTCTTTGGGTATCCAAGTCTTTTTGCAAGCTCCATGATTCATAAGTCAGGATTTTAATTTCGACCGCACACAATCGCTTTTCGTACGTGTTCTACTTTTGACGCCATTTTTGACATTTTGCCTACAATCGTAGCAACTAACATACGGATAGAAAGAACAGACATATGTCCACCAGAGAATATGTATTGGTATTGGTAACGTTTCTCGAGTTTTACTAGTAAATGTGTGTCCGGATTTGATCGCGAACAGGCTTTAAAACGAGCTATCAGTGAAAGTTCTAAGAGACGACACAGAGTTTTTTCTCCCCCTGAGCAAAGTCACGCCAAATAGCGAAAACATAAACGAATTTCAGATTTACCTCTCAGAATTCCATGAAACTTCGCATAATTGTTCGCTAGGGACAATCAATCAAGTTTGTGTAGGAATTCGGCCATTTTGACTCGCATTTTTTTTCAAAATGGCGCAATTTTATAAATCAATAGCTGAGTGTTCCCGGCCTTGCTCGCGATTCAATATTAGCTTGAGGTTATGCGCCGATTAAAAAAACATACTAAATTGTACGCAGCCCCCCCCCCCCCATCTTATCTAAGGGGCTACCTCCTATTACCATCTCCTTATACCTCCACATGCCAAATTTGGTTCCATTTGCTTGATTAGTTCTCAAGTTATGCAGAAATTTCTGTTTCATTTGTATGGGAGCCCCCCCCCTTACATAAGAGGGAGGGGTCTCAAACCATCCTAAGAACCTTTCCTGGCCCCAAAAACTCCGGCATACAAATTTTCACGCCGATCGCCGATATATATATAGATAGATAGATTACACAAAAACGGCTCATTTAAGTGAAATGATGTATGAGACAAAGTTATAGGATTTAATTTTTAGAAAACAAAAATACACACTGAAAAAAAAAATCACAAATGTTTATAAAAAAAATTAAAAAAATACTGTTGAAAACTTCAATAACAGGGGAAATGGATGTAATGTCGGCTCATAATTTGGGCCCATACATAAATTCAGCGATCGACTAAATTTTCAATAGCGACCAAAAATATCCATTAGTATCGTCCCAATGACGCGTTCATCTAGATAAAATTGATACATTGCAGATTTTTAGCGATGGATCCAATCTTAGATCCAACATTGGAGCCATTTCCCCTAAATAATTTAAATTTTAAGATTTTTAAACTTGGGTCAACTTTTACAGTGTGTCTACTACCTGGACAAAACTGGAAAAATCTGGAAAACCTGGAATCTTCAGGAAATTTTATTGTACCTGGGAAAACGTGGAATTCTCCGGGAGTTTTCAAATTCCTTTATCAAGCTAATTTTTAAGAATAGAACATATTGAAGTATGTCAAAGACCCTTCGCAGGAATTTCAAATGTTTCATAATACAATCAACTTTATCTTCCTCGTTAGATACTCATACCACCGACGAACCGGACAGCTCATACAAGCTACTTTCAAATTCGTGCCCAAGACGCCATATTTAAAATACGTTTAACACTACCGACATCTGCTCATCCGATCGCGTCATACCATGAGCAAGGACACGAACCCACGTATAATTTATATTGCCTTGGTTTGCGTCTCACCTCGTTTGACAGATCTGATCGGCCGTTTGAAAGTTCGAATCGCTCGTGTGACAATTCGAATTGTGGATAAACGAAATGTTCGGTTCGTCGGTGCTCTTACTCTTTGAACGAAATAAGTGGAGTGGATTTGTCTGCAGTAACAACATATATTCATGGGCTTGAATTGTGTTTTGAAAGGTTCTGGAACATCGATAATTTCTGCAGATTTTGAACTTAGCCTATTTTTTTTAATATTAGACCTAATGAAATAAAAAAATTAAATTCAATAGAAATTTTCAAGATTCTGAACCCAAAATCAACACTATCGACGTAGAATAAATTCCAAGCATCCAGATTTCAAATAAATTAAGGGCTTTGCAAAAGTTTCAAAGTTTATGATCTTTAATGATTGAAATTGCTGGATCTCTAAAAATAATTTGAAGGGAATTCAGATGACTTTTTTTTTGAAAGTGAAATGCCTTCAACTTAGTTCCGAGGAACTCCAGCCTCCAGGTTAAACGTAAGGAGAATTCCAAGGTAGTTCTGAGTAGAATTTCAAAGGAATCCTAACCCTGAGTATGATTCAAAGTGAATTTACAATAGAATTCTGTGGACAATTCCAAAGAGAATTCAAAGAGATGCCTGACTAAAACTGCAAAGTAATTTTGAGGAGACTTTTTTGAGAAGAATTAATGTCGGCATGTGAAACCTTAAGAGATTTGTAAAAAGAACTGAAAGTTAATCCTAAGGGGAACTCCAAGGTAATGGTAAGTAGAATTCCATAAGCAGAAGGAGAATTCAAAGGAAATTCTGAAAAGGATTCAATGAAAATTCTGAGGATGATTCGAAAAGTACACACTTATAGAGAATTCGTTTATTATTCAGTTCCAACCTGGATCGGGTATTAAGATTGGGTCTGCTTGTTTTCTGACAGACGTCAGTTTTATCGTTTGTTTTTAAAACCTACCTCAGGTTGAGGTTCGCACTGACAAAAAGTTCATTTTCGCACTGGGTTGGAATTGGTTCCAATCCCGATAATAAACGAATTCGCTATTAGATAACTAATTTTATTCGTGACGGAATCTATATTTGACATAATGGATGAGACGTAAACAAATATGTCATTTAAAATTAAGTGCTCCGAGACTGAAAAGTTCGTTGCTTGCAGTACGTTTACTTGTCTACGAAAAGTACGTTTGATTTAGTGAAATTTCGCGTCTGTTATGACCAGGCATGGAAAATCATTTACATTCATTTCGTACATTCATTTACATTCATTTGTCTCTAACTTTTTTCATCAACAGAATTCCGTAAAGTAATGTATGAAGCTTTTGTAGATTTTATAATTAGCTACAACTTTTGTCAACTTTTCAAATCTGTATCTCTTATGCATGATGGACGAGAGCAAACTGAACCCACCATTGTTTTTGAGTGAATGTAAATTACATTCACCGAAAAACAATAACATGTTCTGCCCTCTCTAGTTCATCATGCATAAGATATACAGATTTGAGTTATTTACAAAATTTGTAGTTGATTATACAACCTATAAAAGCTTAATACTTAATTTTACGGAATTCTGTTGATGAAAAAAGTTAGAGGCAAATGAATGTCAATGAATGTATGAAATGAATGCAAATGATTTTCCATGCCTGGTTATGACTCAATTTTAGTTCAAAATGAACGCTCGTATGCCAGTCTCAGAGCACCTTAGGAGTATTTCAAAGAAATTTTCAACGAAGAGGACAATTTCAAAGAAATACTATGGCGAACTTCAAAGTTCTTCCTGCACACTTAGAAATACCTAATCTTACACGTGACGGAATCCATCTTTAACATAAAGGATGAGATGTAAACAAACATGCCATGTAAAATTAAATTCGAAATTACGTTTGATTGAGCTGAATTTCACGTCTATTATGACTCAAGTTTATTTCAAAATTGACGGTCGTATATGTCAGTTTCAGAGCACCTAAATTTACATTTTTCTAAGTGTGTGTAATAATCTCTCAAAAAAGAGATCCTATGGAATCATGAGGACAATTTCAAAGAATGCACGTCTCCCTTAGCTCAGTCGGTAAAGGCGCAGCTACAAAGCAAGACCATGCTGGAGGTGACTGGGTTCGATTCCCGGTCCGGTCTAGAAATTTTTCGGGTTGGAAAATTTCTCGACTTCCCTGGGCATAGAAGTATGATTGGACTTGCCACACAATTATACCAATGCAAAAATGGTAGCATGCATCGAAGGCTCTCAACTAATAACTGTGGAAGTGCATCTAGAACACTAAATTGAGAGCACGCAATAAGCTAATATGCCATAAGCAATAAGCTTGAAATGCGCAGAAGAAGAAGAAGACGTTAAAAAAAAATCTTCAAAAACCTGGAAATTTTCCGTTTAAGTCCTGGAAAAACCTGGAAAATCCAAGGAATTTTCCTATTACTTCGTCTCAGACATCATTTCGATTGGTTTCCGTGCTATAATGTATTGAAAAATATCGAAAATGCCATTTTGAATAATTAGTGAACAATTCAAAAATTCCAATGTAACATTATCGCCATTTTGAGAAAAAAAGAAAAATTAAAAAAGAACATTGTAAAAGTTTGCATTTTTCATAAGCTTTTTTTTAGATTTTTGTTTTCAAAAATAGGGTAAGAACATTTTGAGATATTTGAGTTTTTAACCTTTTGTTTTAAATTTATACATATATACATTTAGAAAAACATTTTTTGTTTATTTTTTCTACAACTTTGTCACAGACGCCATTTCGATCTGAAGTGCCGTTTCAGTGCCACAATTTTTTGAAAAATTGCACAGACGTCATTTTGAAAAGTTTACAAGATCCAAAATGGCCTAATTTTAGCAAAAATGTAAAACCATGCAAACCCATAACAAACAATTCAAGACCAAAAATTGAAAAAGCCTCAACTCCATTTGTTAAACAAACCTTGTAGGGCCAAAATGGCCTTATGTGGAGTTGAGGCCTTTCCAATTATCCAAAGTTTCATGCAAATCGGAGTTCATCGCTTTCGTCATTTGGCGTGGAACTGCTTATTGAACATTGTTTTCTACATTATACTAGAATCCCTTTCACAGACTTCAGAATAGAGTACCTAACACCAGAAAATGACTCCATGAAAAATCCCAGGAATGATTTTTTTAAATCTTGGGATTTTTATTTTGAATCAGATTCTGTTCCCGTCTTACGTAAGGACCAAATCGAAACACCGGACGTCGCATAAAAGTAGAATTTAATGAAGGCATTAGCGCTTTTTCGTAGCTTTGTTGTGGCTGGATTTGTTCGGTTGTTGCGATTAGATGCGTATGTTGAGTTTGAAATTTCGGAAAGGGCGTATTCGTGCCCAAGCCTCGTTACATTACTGAGTTGATCTATCCAGGCCTATATTGAAAAAAAAAATCGTGGAGGTGCCGGGCAAAGGTGTTATATCCTAGACAAATATCGTCGTAATCGCCGTCGTAGTCGCCGTATCGCCATCAGCCTCTGAAACTATATGAATTATCGTGTATCTCTGTTGTTCATTACATACCAAGTGAAAACTTAATCATATTTTGTGGTGGAGTGTTGTGGTTGTTCAATGCTCGATTACCCTACATGGATCGGTTTTGCTTAATGAGCAGAATAGCATGGGTTTAATCCCAAGCTCTCCCACAACAAAATAAACCACCATCGTTGGGTTTCGAGAGCATAAAGCGCAGTTAATTACCAAAAGTTGAATAGTTTAAACCATTAATTTCAGAAAGGGTGTATGCGTGATCCAGTTTGGAAGACATTGTTGGCTGCTTTCAGAGACGTCGCTTCATTTGAATATCTTTTTGTTGAGTCGATCGTAGATTGTGGTAATGTAAGGGGCACGGTGGCTATAGAGCAACTGTTTTTGCTTAATGAGTGGAAGATCATGGGTTAAAACCCAAGCCTCATTACATTACTAAGCTAATATATCCAGGCCTCTATTGTAGAAAATCGTTAATAACAGAAATTGGAGGAACGATTCAGAAAAGTAATAAGTATAAACATAGACAAATGTGACGCACGCCTGAATCGGTTCGAAAGACATTGTTAACTACTTTGGATGATTTCATTTTATTGTAATAGCATCTTGTAACCGGAAATGAACGATCGTCGGTCGTAGCTTGCTGTGATATAAGGGGCACGGTGGCCTTAGTGCGACCGTTTTTGCTTACTGAGCAGAAGATCGTAGGTTAAAACCCAAGCTCCTTTACATTGCTGAGTTGATAGGGTCGCGTCATTTGCTTAACAGGTTTTAAAAGATCGCATCACTTTCCAATGTGAATCCTGATCTAATTCACCCTTCCCATTAACAAAAACGTCCTTCCCGTGACAACCGTGGAGATGCAGAGGTATACTCGGTCTCTAGTAGCAACGGTTGTTAAAATAACAACCTTTCCCTCCCCGATGAACGTAAGGACGTTGCCGGCGCCGTTATTGATTTCAAAAATATGGACTTTGTACACTGCGAATGGATTGCTATGGTTCTTTGTGCCAATTTAGCTAAATCTGGTCAATCACGGAGTAGCAACTACTGAAACGTATGGTCGTCAATGCTCTCATGCTCATGCTCATGCTTGGGATTTTTATTTTGAATCACTTTTACTCCTTAAATGCCATTATTGGCTTATCTGGAAGTGGAATTTGAACCTGTTTATTTGTTTATTTGTTTATTTGTTATGGTTGCATCAACAGACTAGAAATAGTCCCAATGATGTGTTGTAAAAAAGTACAGATTATACAGACGACATACATATACTACAGTTACTACAGTTACAAACGAAAATAACTTGGAAAGCATTGTCAATTTACTAAAAAATTATAAGTCTTAAATTTTACACTTAGCTGTTGGGTATCAAGCGCCTTCGGTCAGCAAAAAAGGCAGAGAATCTTCGGCGAAGCATATTCCGTGTCAAGTGGAAATCGAACATCGACGCTACTCGGTTGAACACTAGCTGCAAGCCGTAAATAGCGCTCCCTATGCTATAATTAGTTCGAAGAAGTGGAAGTCTCAGCATAAGACTGTTGCGTAGTGATCGAGGTTGAACATTAATGTTCACTTGTTGCAGAATTGCTTCGCAGTCAATTCTTCCTTGCAGAGTATCGGCGACGGTTAAGGCTCTGAAAACATCTCTTCGGATACGTAAGGGCTCGATATTGATCAATTGGCAGCGATTCTCGTAGCTTGGAAGACGAAGTGGGTATCTCCAAGGCAGCTTACGGAGCGCGAAGCGAAGAAAACGTCGTTGAACAGATTCAATTCGCTCGGCCCCATTATTGTAGTTCGGGCTCCAGACAGCAGAGCAGTATTCCAACGTAGATCGTACGAGAGAGCAATAGAGCGATTTCAAGCAGTAAATGTCCGTGAAGTTCTTAGTAATCTTGAAGACAAAGCCAAGCGTTCTGGACGCTTTGTCGACGACATATGATATATGGTGTGAGTATGTCAGCTTTGAGTCTAGAAAAACGCCTAAGTCTTTCACGCAGTGCACCCGTTCGATAGTCGTGCCTAGTAGTTTGTAGTTGAAAATAATCGGTTGTTTCTTGCGTGAGAAAGTAATAACTGTACACTTAGCTGGGTTGACCACCAGTCGGTTTAGACTACACCAGTCAGCAAAGATGTCAATCTGATTTTGGAGAGAACGGCAGTCGGCGAGTGAGCGGATGCGCAGAAAAACTTTCAGATCGTCTGCAAACGATAATCGTGGCTCTGTGATAACATGGTGAACGTCGTCGAAGTAGAGGAGAAATACCAATGGTCCCAGATGGCTGCCCTGAGGTATACCGGACTTTGCGCAGAAGCTTGCTGAGCGACAAGTACCCAAAGTTACTGTCAATTGGCGCTCCGTGAGGTATGAACGAAACCATCTCAAAAGATTTCCACCGATCCCTAGCCTATCAAGCTTAGCGATCGCAATTTCGTGGTTCAGCTTATCGAAGGCTGCCGTAAGATCTGTGTAGATAACGTCCGTTTGGGTCCGAGCAATCAAACTGTCTGTGATGTAAGACGTTAGGCACAGCAGGTTCGTAGTTGTGGAACGCCCAGTTATGAATCCGTGTTGATCTGTACTTAGATATTGCCTGCAATGCGCATTTAGGGACTCTGTGACAACCAATTCAAAAAGTTTTGATACAGCACTCAGCGATGTGATTCCCCGGTAGTTGTTTACGTCGCGTTTGCTTCCCTTTTTATGAACAGGAAACATATCCGCAGTCTTCCAGCAAGACGGAAAGATGCCGCTGGAAAGAGAGAGCTGGAATATGCGGCGCAGTGGATCTAAAAGACAAGTGATGTTCTTTTTAAGAATAATCGACGGAACACCATCGGGTCCAGCCTTAGTTGAAGTCTTAAGTTTAGATGCTGCTCTAGAAATCGTATTCTGTAGTGGGAACATTACTGGCCGCGGAAGTAATGATATTAGCGGAGAGTTGCTCGGCTACAAACACACTAGCAAATTTGGCTGAGAACAGGTTGCAAATGTCTTGTTGATTTCCAGCAGTTTCACCATTAAAAATCATGGAAGAGGGTAAGCCGACTTCCCTGCGTTGCTCATTTACGAAGTTCCAGAAGGATTTCGGGTGTGATTTTAGCCGCCGTTGAATCCTCCTTTGATAGCGTTGAAAACAGAGACGACTTAACCGCTTATACTCGTGGTTGAGTCTGACATAGTAGCATTTCAGTGGCAGTCTGCGGAGTTTAGTAAATCTTCTGAGAGCAGCCTTCTTAGTTCTTTTCAACGAGCGAAGATCTTTCGTCATCCACGGGACGCGAGAGTCGATATGGATTATCTTTTTGGAAACGTGTCTGTCAATGACATATGCCAAGACGTGAGAAAAGGTTTGTGCAGCAATGTTGACGTCTACAGGATCTAGAATATGCTCCCAATCTAGATTAGACAGCACATGGACGATACTGCAATGGTCAGCTCTACGGAAGTCATATGAAACAGCGTTTGGAGTGCTGGTGAAATCATGGACAATATTATTTTCGATCACGATAACTAAAGCAGGGTGATGATGCACTACCTTGACTAAAGGTTCGGGTGCCGTGGAGAGGAAAGGAGCTGTATCACGAGCACTCACAAAGCAGAGATCCAGGGTGCGGTTGTTTTCATTCAACAGGCCATTGATTTGTGACAGAATTGCGGTACTATAACTGTCCAGGAGCTGGATGGTTCCTACGTGGAAAGATGAACGCTCGTGATCAGGACAAAAGAAACCACTATGGGTTGGAGTCCATGCAATGTCCGGTAGGTTAAAATCGCCAAGAACAATAACTTCGTCGGAAGGGCCTGCTTTGTCTGAAGCGGCCAAGACGGATCGACAATGTGCGTCAATAAGCTCCAAGTCACGGGTTCGATCTGGAGGAATGTACACTGCACAGAGAAGCAATTGACGATCACCAAGTTGAATAGCCACCCACATTTGTTCAACCCTGTTCCAGGAATCGTCCTCGATAACTTCTGCTTTCAGCTTGGAATTAACTGCGATAAGGACGCCTCCCCCAGTAGTTTTCCTACTATTATTCGTGTTTCGATCGCAGCGAAATATTTCGTAGCCAGCACCAAAGACATAGTTTGAAATGGTTCGATAATTGAGCCATGTTTCGGTCAAAACTAAAATGTCGTAGCAGTGATCCATGACGGCCAGATGATAATCTTCCACGAGGCCGTTCATACCACCAACGTTCTGATAGTAAATCGTTATGTCCGACCTCCGCTGTTCGGGAACAACGGAAGGTTCAGCATTTGGGAGCTGGTAGATGTCACTTGACGGAGGAAGGATGTTCGAGTAGGGTCGCTGGAAACCAAGATATTTTCAGGCGATAATATATTCGTCGGTTGATCATACTTGCCAATAACAGGAATGTGGAAGACCCCTCCTCCCATCTCAAACGCAGGGCCGGGACGACTGCTGGTTGCTGGCAGGAGGGGCTCGACTGCGATGAGTGGAATAGGGGCTTCTTCAGGGCGGACGGCAAGAATGCGTCCCGGAGTGCAGTTGACTGTGGTGGCTCCATGTTGCCGACTGGCAGATGTTTGAGGTGAGTTGAAGGCACTGGAATTATGATCATCATCAGGCAGTGAAAGTTCGCTAGTAAGTGTGTACTTGCCTAATATAGCAAGCTGGGAGACCCTCAATCCACATCTAAACTCAGGGCCAGGACGACTTGGATGAACGCTGGCTGCAATAGGCGCGACTGATTTAGAGGAACTGGGGACTCCCAAAATGCTTTCTACGTTGCGTCCTGGTTGAGAAGTAATTTGCCTCAATAGATTTTCAGAGGGCATCACCGAAAATTCGCTTTGGACCGGGGTCAGAATAACCTGAGTATGGGAGAACTCATCACGCAACGATAAACTTAAATCACAGAGGTACTTGCCTATGCAAGCATGGTGGAAGACCCCCTTTCCACCACCAACTACAGGGCCGAGACGACTATGTTGAACGAAGGCGGCGGTAGGTGGGACTGTGTTGGGGCGATCGGGGGCTTCCATCAGACTTTCTACGGTGCGTCTCGGGGGCATTGTTGATTCGTCAGATGAGGGGATTAAGGGGTGACTGTTATACTGGGTGTACCTAAAGGGGCTGGCATATCGAGAGGTGCTGGTGTCCCAAAACGGTGTGCCCATTGGAGAGCCACCCGGAATAGTCTCTGGAACAGCAGGGAGTGCTGGGATATCAGGAGGTAGCCACACATTGTTTTTCGCCTGAGTATCCTCGAATTCTCTGTATACAATCCCCTGTGGCCAAGTGTCAGGGTTCAAAGCGTTCTCTTTTAGTTTCATTGGAATGCCGACCTTGTAGGAGATGAAGTTCATCGATAGTGGGTCGGTGCCTTTTTTCACTAAAGAGACGACTTTAACTGGTTCAGTCGTTCGCAGTCCATCACGAACAAGTTTCTCAACCACATCTCTCTTAACACTGGGGTGAAACCGGGAAAGGTGTGAAAGGAAACCTGTGAGTATAGAGAAGCATCCAAGGAACTTATGTTCATATCTTCCTTTTTTTTACCTGTCGTTTGAGAAAATGGAAGAGTTGCCAGTATTCTTTATATTTTGTCTTCGATAAAATTTAAAGTGAATTATCAAGCTAAATCCGAATGAATTCTTACGAGAATTCCAAGGGTGTTCTGAAGAGAATTGTTTGGGAATTTCGGGGACTTTTTGGCTTGCGTGCACCGCATGGGAACAGGGGTGACTATTTAAGGTGTACCAAAGCTAAAAAACAGCTGTCAATGGAAGAAAATGACTGACGGTGCCATTGTGGGAGATGTTTGCCACTTCTAGTCGAGTGTTTCTACAGAATTCTGAGAGAATGTTTGAACAGAATTCAAAGGGAGTTTTGAGAAGAGTTTGAAGGGAATTTTGAGATGAGAATTGAAAATGAATTTCTCTAAGGCAAGTTCAAATAAATTCCTGGGAGCATTCCAAGGGACCTCTGAGTGAAATGCTGATGATAAATCTGAAGGAATTCTGAAGAGATTCTAAGGAAGTTCTGAAGAATGTTTTAAGAGAAATTCAGCGAAGGATTTCAATGGAAATCGGAGAATACCCTGGTCCTAGTAAAATCACAAGAGAGTTCTGAGGATAATTTCAAGCGAATTACCATCCAGGATCGACTTCGTCGTACTCTGTTACCTGACCTATAACAAATATGCGTTGTGTCCACGGGCCTCGGATACAACGTATACTTTGTCTAAAGCAACATAGCACTTGCAATGCAAAATTAGACGCGTTAATGTTCCCTCTAATACGACGTAGGGTTAACTACCCCATTTCTGGCCTATTAAGCACAACCAGCACTTAGTCTTTCTTAATCTAGCGCAGCTTAACACCAAATGGAATGTTATTATTACTGAGAGCTTCCAAATTTATTTACCATTCCGTACGTACCATAAGATTTGATAAAGAGAAACCAATCGTTGTGATATTGTCAAAAGTCTAACACTGCTTCTTGACGTCAAACTCGGCCTACGGATTCTAAACTCGGCCTAACGCATTGAAACGCCATTGAAACGCCATTGAAACGCCATTGAAAAGCCAATGAATTCACTTAGGCCTATCGGATGAAGATAAAAATTGATTCGGTCGGAGCGCTTCTTTTGTTTTTGGGAATAATTGGTGCAAACCTTCATATCACGCGTTCTCATTGACTTCGTTTGGTAGCTTGTTAACTAAAGTATCGTACCAAACTTATAATTGACTTGTTAACTCTGAAATCATGGATTTATTTGAAGTTTTCTGCTCAATAGGCCCAAAATGGGCGATTAGGCCGAAGTAGTTCCCTACCCTATGTTTGTTATGAGACAGGTACGACAGTATACACTAAATTTTACCGAAATCAGAACAGCTGAACATTCGGTAAAACTTTGACCTTAATTTTAAAGTCCATTGAATTAAAAAATAGTTTCAAAATATGTTCAACCTTGCTTAAACGATCAAATCTTGTCATTTTAGTGAATATTTAGTTTCAAAGTAACTAAAAAGCAATTGAATTAAATTGCATAAATTTTACCGAAAAGTTCAGCTGTTCAGATTTCGGTAAAAATTACCGAAGTCGGCGATAATTTCTAAGTGTGTAGCTTTATGCAGGACATGAACGGTCTTTGATCGCAGTGGGCCCGGCGGCCTAATGGTGACCGTTTTTACTAAATGTTCAATTCTGAGTTTATGTTTTTCTTCGAACTAGATGACGAATACCTACTTATTACTTGCACTCATCAGCCCTTTAAGAGACGCTCGTGGAAGTGCAGAGGACTTCTGGCTTCCAGGACTTTTTTTGCTCAAAATACATGAGATCACCGGTATTTGGATATTGAGGATGAACGCTAGTCCCAAGCGACATATATTGGATCTCTAGGCAACTATGTATTAACATTAACATACATACTGCTGATCTTTTTAATAACAGTGTGGCAACCACGGATAACTCAAAAAGTATCCAAATCCACCCATGAAATTCCGATGAGTGAACTTGGTGAATTCTTTGCCACCCTAGAATACAATCTTCCGGCATCGTGCTCATTCCTAGCATAATAACAGTCTATGGATAGTTCATACACGTTTGGTATTTGCTTCAGTAACGGAATTTATTCTTCACGCATTGCATTGCGAAATACATAATCAAAAATTCCCATTGAAATGTGTATTACATTTAAAAGCTCACAAAATGCACCCCGAGACTCATCTACTTAGATATGATCGCTAGTACAAGAGAAACTCCAACGCAACACACCTCGTCGTCGAGACAACAATCCAGAATCGAGGACGAGAGTCTTTTTCACCTGCTGTTCGTTGTTGAAAATCGGGTAAAAACAACAAAAACCCGAGCAAAACCACAGTGCATCGAAAGGAGGCATGGGGCATCGCAAATGAGGGAAACAAGTGAATCTCAAAATCATGGGTGGCGCTCTCAGCTTTCTGCTTTGCGATGAACAAAAAAAAAAGCACCCGATCTCTTCTTTGTCTGGCTTTGTTAGGAACGGTTGGGAGGTAATCTTCCGCAGTCACAAATCACCACCTGCCACAACCCGAACAACGGATCGAAAAACAGCCGGGAAAATGGCAGGGTGGTTCGCTTGGTACGGAAGTTTGCCAACGATTATAGTAGGAACTCTTCTGCGAAGGAAAAAAAAACGAAAGAAAACAACCACCCGTGTGACAGAGTGGGTGCCAGCGATGCTAGATTGGTATCGTCAACTCGCCATGGGAAACTCGCTGCATTCGGCGCATATTGTTTTGCAAATGTCAGCAGTTGAATATGAGAGGCGGTCGTTTTTGCTGCAGCCGGTTGTTCCAGATTAAATCAGGCGTGACAGATCCGGTGGAGCACGCTGCTGGTTAGCCGTCTCCGAGTGTTGAAGGTCTCAACGGAAGAATGGGTTTTAGATACTCACCAGTCGCCACTGTCGGTGGTGCAGAAATTCTGTCAATCAAAATATTCACCACTGATACTGAAAACAAAGTAATACGTGTTGGTACTTTCCCCAGTGACCTATCACTCGATAGTTGTCCGCCTGCTGCCTCCGGCTTGACGAAGTCCGCACTCACAGAACTAGATGATCCGTATCATTATCTCTCAGTTTTGCGAACTTAACCTCCCGGGCTCATAATTATACAGGATGGGGTACCTTCGTTTCTTCTTTTTCGCATGCCTGCAACCTCACAACCCATCTGCTTCATGACAATAAATCCTCCCCAACAGCGGCGGAGGATAGGTCGCTTTCCCATGTTGGTATACACGGAACGGTATAGGAATGTGAAATACTTCCAGTGGACCCTACACGACGACGATGATCTTCGGTTTTATGACGACCGTTCGACATCCCTCTAGTCAAGGTTGGACCCTCGTGGGATTGTTATTATTATTATAACTTCATCTAGCTGCGCTTCTAACCTGTAAGGGACGTTATGAGAGATGGCTTCGAGGAGGAAGATGGGTTTCTAGGAAAGTACCGGTACCAGCAGGGTGTGATGGTAATTGCTGCGGCAGCCATCCAACCTGAAGTGATACGTGATGTGTGTCTGTTTGTACAGATCAGTGAAGTAATTAGCCGGCACTGCTAATTATCAACATGACTGACTGGAGCAGTACGAACTGATGACAGGTATCATCGTCCATAAGTAGAATTGTTGGTTGTTGTGGTCGATTAGCAGAGCGGTGGAAGATCAGATCATTTTTCAGAACATCATGCTTGGAGCAGGAAGTTAGGAAGAGATAGGAATCTTGTCGTGGGACAAGGAAACGGTATTTTTAACAGTTGTTGGATGCCCCCGCGTGGGACATTGGACAGCTTTGGTGTTCGGTGTTGTTGTACCGATTGAAGTTATTACATCAAAGTGGAGAGTTGAGTGTATCTTGCGTCTGTTGGTGACATCGCTAGATTTGTCAGATATGAGTTATTTAAAAACCACACACTTCATTAAAAGCATTCCACGATATATTTGGATATATCTTCAAGGAAGTCCAGCGGGTTGTCTAGAAAGAATCTGAAGATGACTCTTCGCTTGATACTCAAATCTTTCTTCTGAGGTTGGAGTCTGTGCTATCAAATTCATTCGGAGTATTTACCTTTGAGGGGCAGATGGCTCGATTGTGCCTGTTAATAGCGCTCGTATCAGAAAACGGGAAAGTTGGCAATTCCCAATTCCAAAGGACCTTCTTTTGGTTGACTAAGATTTAAGATCTCCATTGCTGGTTTATCGGAAGACCAAACAACCTGGGCGCAAGTTTGAAGGATCTGCCGTAGTTGATCTTGTAGATCATTTGATCTGAACTCGTGGACGATTTTACGAACCATGGACATGGAAATCGATCGTCATCTGAAACGGTTTGTACATAAAACAGCACAAAAGGTTCTCTTCCATTTAATTCAACTTAATTAATTTTGGTATCCATGACACATACGTATTTCGACTACAATGTGCAATTTTGTTTTCGGAATTAACGGACTTTATTAAAAACAAATTATTTGGATGGAAAAATACCACTTTTATTCTTCGAAAAAGAACAACTTGCTTTTTCTAATTTGTGTTTCTTCTTTTGCACGCACTTGTCTACTCTCTTTCGCTTACTCGTTCTTCTACAGATGGTCACCGGAATCCAGTGTTGAATTTAGGCGTTCGATGTTGTTGCTGGGTGGATCGAGGGGTGCGTCGATACTAAAACATACTCCCCCACCTTGAGGCCTCTGACCTCAATCAACAGGAAGCAAGCACAACTTATGAATAGGCCGTTGATAAATAGTTTTGCCTCGTCTCAGCGTCACAGTTCGCACTACACCAGAAGTGTCTGGATGAACATCCTGCACACGTGCCAGTTGCCACTGCGTTGGTGGTGCATTATCATTCTTAACCAACACAAGCTGGCCCACTGATATGTTGGGGTGAACCGAACGCCACTTGGTACGTGGCTGAAAACTTGAGTCGTCCTTCCAACGTAACCATATCTTGACGCAGCGGTTGTTCATGTCTTGCCATTGATCCAAACGGTTCCGTGAAAAGTGCTGAAGATCGGGTTCAGGAATTAGGTTGAGCGGTTGACCAACCAAAAAGTGACCGGGGTCAGTGCCTCGCAGCTATCTGGATTACTAGATAGAGAGCACAATGGTCGACTGTTGAGGCAAGACTCAATCTGGCACAGCATTGTCGTCAAATCTTCAAAAGTTACAGCTTCAGTTCCTAGCTCTGCTATCAAATGAAACTTTACACTCTTAACGGCCGCCTCCCATATGCCTCCCATGTGGGGTGCCGATGGAGGGATGAACACCCACTTGATTCCCAAGTTCGAAAGATACCGCTCAGTCTCCTTACTATGCGATAGAATTTGTTCTATGAATTCTTGAAGTACGTTAGGGTAGCCACGCCTTGACACAAAGCGCTTCAAGGAACTAATGAAAGTGTTTGTGGACATATCGCTTGCAGCCTCCAGATGCACTGCACGAGTAGAAAGACAAACATAGACCACGATGTATCCTTTTGTAATTTTCACACCTCGAACGCAACTAGCCTTGATTTTCAGTGGCCCTGCATAATCAATGCCAACGTATGCAAATGCTCGTGTCGCCAAAACTCTTGCAGGTGGGAGACTTCCCATTAGCTGGTTGGCTGTCCTGCCCTTTAAGCGGACGCAACGGGTGCATCCTCGAACCACGTCACGTACAACAGTTTGGCAACCAACGATCCAAAATTGTTGATTGATAACAGCCATGAGCAATGTCGGTCCAGCATGAAAGTTGCGCAAATGCATTTCACGAACCAACAGTTGTGTCACACGGTGAGTCTTTGGCAGAATCAAAGGATGCTTACTCTCGTACGATTGAGCTGAATTTTCCAGACGCCCTCCAACTCGCATCGTTCCAGTGGCGTCTAGAAATGGGTGCAAAGCAGAAAGTATGTTTTTTGGTGACAATAACTTACCATTTCGAAGTATTTTAATTTCAGATGCAAACATTTCTTGTTGAGCGTAGCGTATCAACTGTAACTTTGCTTGATGGATTTCGCTTGGAATGAGTTGTCCGGAGTGTCGCTGATCCAGATCTGCCTTGATGTTGTGAACGAATCGGTTGATACACGCTAAAGTACGTACGATCAAGGTAAAGCTGGAACGTCTTTCACAAAGCCGATGTTCAAGAGCGTAGCTTTCTCGAAGTGGAATCGACGTAGCATGCATCGACTTTAAAATTCTGGACTCAGGTATCTCGTCGTCACGTACAAGTTCCGTTGTATTCAGTCGCAATGTTGATTCATCGCAGCTTAGCCATTCCGGTCCATGAAACCACAACTGATGGTTCACTAGGTCAACCGGAGAGATCCCGCGTGAAGCACAGTCAGCAGGATTTGATTCACTGGTAACATGATTCCAGCGATCACGAGGCAGAAACTCCAGTATGGCAGACGTCCTGTTTGCAACATACGTTTTCCAAAGACGAGGATGCGACGATAGCCATTGCAAGACAATAGTCGAATCGGTCCAAGCATAATGTTCAATCTCCAAATGCGGTAGAGCCTCAGTTATCTTTTTCATAAGTTCGGTCAACAAAAGGGCACCATTTACCTCCAATCGTGGCAACGTGACTTGCTTAATGGGTGCCACACGTGATTTCGCAGCAACTAGAACAATCGTGATGTTTCCTTCGTCGTCAACGCATCGTGAATAAACTGCAGCAAAGTAAGCTTGTTCTGAAGCGTCTGAAAATCCGTGCAACTGAACCTTACCACGATAGTGGGCCAAGAACCTTTGAATCCGGATAGTCTGCAGTTGTGACAAGCTTTGCTTCACTTCCTCCCACTCTAACTCGACTGCTTTCGGTACAGCATCATTCCAGTTGATATCGTACAGTCACAATTGTTGATACAAAATCTTGATTTTCACTATCACAGGCGCCAACCAGCCAAAAGGATCAAACAATCTTGACGCATCCGAAATCATCTGACGTTTGGTGTTAACGCTATCAGCCGAAAAGTTAACCTTGAATCCAAACTGGTCTTCGCTCGGGTACCAGTAGATTCCCAACGCTTTAACTACACCCGCATCATCCGAAAGTTTCACTGGAACTGATTCTGACACTTCATTCTCCAACAGTTTGGGGCAGCTCGATGTCCACTTCCTAAGCTCGAAACCAGACTTCGGTAGAATTTCGGTGATTTGTTCCTTGATGCACATAGCCTCCTCTTCATTATCTGCTCCCGACAGTGCGTCATCCACATAGAAGTCATGAATGATTCGCTTTACTGCTTCCGGATGCGTAGTTTCATATCCTAATGGTAGATTCTCTCATCGCTTGAATTGCAAGGTATGGTGCTGTTTTCGTACCGTACGTCACCGTAGAAAGACGATAGTGTTCCACTGACTTCTCCGAGTCCTCACGCCATACGATACGCAGAAAATCACGGTCTTCCTCATGCATTACCACTTGGCGGTACATTTTAGCTACGTCCGCACGAAACGCCACCTTGTACGAGCGAAACCGCAAATGCACTGATAGTAAATCCTCGTTGATGTTGGGCCCCGCCAACAACCGATCGTTGAGCGATATTCCAGTAGAAGTGGCACAAGATGCATAAAAAACGACGCGAAGTCTTGTTGTGCTGCTGTCCACTCTGATCACCGCGTGATGCGGTAAATAGTAGTGCTCGGAACCAATTTTTACCACTTGATTTGCGGCCAAGCTCCAAATATTCCTTCCGGAATTCCGGGTTTGAAACAAATCGCTTCTCCATAGCAAAGAGCCTCTTCATCGCAGCTGATAGGGACTCTCCGAGGGCGGGCTTCGAATTGTCAAAAGGCAGTTTTACGACGAAGCGCCCTGAACTATCGCGTTGGGTGGTCGAATTGAAATGATCAATGACCTTTTTTTCAGAGGGAGTGAACTGAGTAGATCCATCTCCGTATGCAAACTCACAATGACATGATTCCCTTGCATGGTATCTGCTTCGTCCTATCTTCCCGCTGCGATCCATCCGAAAACAGTACGCTGGGCCACCGTTTGGCCGCTGTTGTCCTTGACTTGGCCTCCCTCCAAGAGAGCAAGAAAGATATCTGATCCAAGAATCACATCAATTTGTCCAGGTTTGTTGAAGGTAGGATCTGCCATTTCCCTGACGTTTTCCAAAAGCTTCAGGTTTCCGATGTTGAACCTTTGCGATGGAAGAGACGACGTCAACTTGCCAAGGACGTAGGCACTTGTAGAGTTCACAATGACTTCGTTGAATCGAGATGCAAGATGCAGCGTGACAATTCCGCGAGTGGTACCTGCAGCTTGCTGTCCGATACCAGTAACCACTAGCTTCCCATTACGCCTGACGAGTCCTAGCTGCCGTACGCAATCCTCCGCGACCATCGATGCCTGTGCACCAGAATCAATAAGTACCCTAGCACGAGCAAACGTACCATCTTCCTTTCGAACCTGCACTACAGCTGTTGGAAACACCGGAATCGATGGTTGCTTCTCAACTGCTGCCATGAGCGACGAAATCGCCTGTTGGTGGATCTTTGGTTGGGTTGCTTGCTGTCGTTAGTGTTTCCTTCACCTTGTTCGCCTTTGGGCACAGCAACGTAAAGGGTGATACGGTCAAAATTTGGTCAAGGGAAAACGCGTGTAAATCGGTGAAATCGTTTATTTAAAAAATCAAATTAAATTTCTTTTTCAAGTTCAATTAGTATAAAATTCAGGAAAAATATTCAGTTAGGCTTCCGCTTTTCCAAATCCGAATTGCCGGGCCTTACGCTTGACCCCTGCCATCAGATTTTGTACAGCCACCTTGTCCACCTTCTTCGCCGCAGAAAGCCAGTTTGCCTTGAACTGCTGCTCGCCCTTAGCAGTTTTTTGACGTTGGATAACGTCTTTCGGCAACATACGGGGGTACAAAATTGAAAACAGTCATTTTGGATGAGTTACGAAAAATGAAAAGATTTTGAACGATAATAACTCAACCGTCTCTCGATAGATTTACGAGATAATGGCATCAATCGATTGGAAATATTTCTAGCAATTTGCTAAATGTTTCAAAACTATTGATTTCATTTTGTAAACTATTGAAAAATGGTTAAAAGTAAACCATCGTCTAAAGATGGTGAAAATCGATTGATTTTTTTGTATTCTTATACTTTCTCCAACCGAGACATCAGATGCGAGTATCTGACACCTCTGATATTTTCTGTTCTACTATATAAGCGTCCAACAAGGTCGCCCGTTCCATCATTGTCTATCCGATCGTCGACCCAGCAGCAGAGCAGCAGTACCAGAGCAGCGGAAGCAGAGCAACGGCAGCAGAGCAGCTGCAGCAGAGCCTGGGAGCGAAAGGGCAACTACGCCGAGTGCGTTGGTGCCAGTGCTCCGGTATACTGGGCCGCCGTCATGGAATGCCCAGCTGCTGCAGTTCTCAGTCGGTCGTATTCACCGTATGCTCCGCAAGGGCAACTACGCCGAGTGCGTTGGAAAAATGGCCCTTTTCAGGGCCACAACATTATCAAGAAAGAGTTTAACGATTAATTTTCTAATAAATACTGTGGGTAGCAAAATACTGAAAATGGGTCGGTTGTCTCTACGGGCATGAAACGAGACAGCGTTGCCAGTATTCCTGATTTATTTGATTTTCCAGATTTTCAATCGTCTTGCCAGATACTTACCCAGATATAATTCACTTATTACGTTTATTTCAAGAATTTTTAATTATGTTCCGGATTTTCCCAGATTTTTTAAATATGTTGCTTTAGAGAATTTCCAGCCCAAAACGAAAACCGGTTGGACATGAGCGTTTCCGAATTCAGTCCAATAGAGGCGATGAGGGCAAGAAGACCTTACGGGGCGAGATGGGCCACCGTTCGTTTGGGCATAATACCTATTAACTCAATCTATTTTTTTACAAACTTGTTGAAAATGCTTCTAATATGCATCTCCATGAAAACCGTATCAAAATTCAATAAAATGTCTAAGATAATAATGGAAATGTAACATTAGCTCAAAATCTCTAGAATATTATAAGATATGCAGTCAAGAAAACAAGCATCGCATTCACTATATTACATTTTACTGATCCGCTGGTTCTACAGCGAGCAATACACGTAACTGTTGCTAAACGAACTTATGTTTCTATTTCACTTGATTCCTGCAAGTTATTTTCTAGTGAAAACCTGTCAAAACCTTAACTTTTACTAGGGTGCTCATATTGCCCCGTATGGTTGTTGATCGGAGCAAAAACTGAAATTTTTCAAACATAATCATTTATTCAGTCTATCATTCCAAAACCACAACCAAAACGGCCCTTTTCTAGGGCCACCAATAATTCGACAAAGAGTTAGTTTTGAAGACAATTTCTATCAAGAATATTACAGTTACACTTAAATTTGGGGACTATACTGGGGTGTGGGAACGCTGGAAGGGGAGATGCTGTCTGTCTTCGAACTACCAACATCATTCCAAAGCTCCTCCAGGGCGACAGAGTAGAGCAAACCCAACAACATCAGCCCAACAAAACGGCCCTTTTCAGGGCCACCAAACTTTCGCAAAAGAGTTATTAAGGAATATTCCTAAAATATAATATACACAATTAAATACAACACATAACAGACGTTATCCAACGCCAACCCTGCGGTCGTATCTAGTATACAACCCTTCCAACTTTTTGGTCTTCTTTAGGTTCCGCTTGACAATAGCCCAGTATTTCTCAATTGGGCGGAGCTCTGGCGTGTTGGGAGGGTTCTTGTCCTTGGGAACCACCTGCACGTTGTTGGCGGCGTACCACTCCATGGCCTTTTTACCGTAATGGCAAGATGCCAAATCCGGCCAAAACAGTACGGAACAACCGTGTTTCTTCAGGAAAGGCAGCAGACGTTTATTCAAACACTCTTTCACGTAAATTTCTTGGTTGACAGTCCCGGAAGCTATGAAAATGCTGCTTTTCAAGCCACAGGTACAGATGGCTTGCCAAACCAGATATTTCTTTGCGAACTTTGACAGTTTCATGTGCTTGAAAACATCTGCTACCTTTCCCCTTCCTTTTGCCGCATAAAACTCCTGTCCCGGAAGCTGCTTGTAGTCGGCTTTGACGTAGGTGTCGTCGTCCATTACCACGCAGTCAAACTTCGTCAGCATCGTCGTGTACAGCCTCCGGGATCGCGCTTTGGCCGTCGTATTTTGTTTATCATCGCGATTTGGAGTCACTACCTTCTTGTAAGTCGATAGTCCGGCTCGTTTTTTGGCTCGATGCACGGTTGTAGACGATACACCCAGCTTATTTGCGGCATCTCGGAGAGAGAGGTTAGGGTTTCGCTTGAAACTACCGGCAACTCTCTTTGTCGTCTCAGCGGCTTCCGGTTTTCGATTTCCCCCCGATCCAGACTTCCTGGCTGTCGACAAAAGTTCCCCAAACACTTTAATTACATTTGTAACGGTTGATTTGGCAACTTTTAGCGATTTTGCCAACTTTGCGTGCGAGTAGCTCGGATTTTCGCGATGCGCGAGCAAAATTTTGATACGCTGCTCTTCTTGCTTGGACGGCATTTTGACAACTGAAGAGTGAATTCCAAAATCAAAATAGGAGCAACATTCTACACACACACACCTTCAAAATGAGGGGTGTTCAGGTTTTTTAAATGCAAAATTGAAAGAAATACGTCAAGTTGATATTGACCAAATTTTGACCGTATCACCCTTTATGGTGCCGCTGCTTGCAGTCCGGTGTATGGCACACTGATTTCGCTGAATGTGAAGCCCGTAAGCAGTTGAAACACAGCTTCGCCTGTTGTACAAACTTTCTTCTTTCCTGCAGATCCATCTTCTTGAATTCTTCACAAACGAACGTAGCGTGTTCTCTTGAACACTTCGCGCACTTTTGGTAGATTGTAGTTGTCACTAATGTCTTCAATTTTTGCTCACTCACTTCCATTTTCACTTGTTCTTTTTTGTTCACTTCCGCTTTCTTCGAGAATGCTGAGTAGGTTTCCAGCATCTCACACCGCTTCTTCACAAACGTCATAAGCTCCTCATACGTTGGATGCTCGTTGACAACAGCTTTCTCCGACCAAGCAGCGCGGGTATCGCGGCCTTGGTATTCCTCTCCTAATGCATCCAACTGTTGGACAACCTCATCCAGTGTCATCACGAGTTTGTTTAGTGATTGCAGCGAAGCTTGTGTCACGACTTGCTGGTCCATGAACTCACGTACCAACGCAAACACAGTGTAACGCTTCTTGTCGTAGTGACTAATGAGCGTCTCCCACGCATTAGTATAGTTGGCACTAGAAATGGTGAATTTGTTGACTAATTTCTTCACATCTCCTTCCAGGTAGGAGAAAAGATACTGCATTTTCAAGGAATCCGTGAGATCGTTCCTGTTGTGAATGGTAGACACGTAGATATCCTTGAATGTCATCATGTCATCCACTTCTTGCGGTCTCCATTGAAAGGTGGAATGTTCATTGCTGGCAACTTCACGTTTAGTTGGTGTGAACCATTCGACACCTGACCGCCTCTCGGCATCTCACCATCGTTGAATTGTTCACCACGCTGTACCGGTCCCGCTAGGCTGTTGGTGTTTCTGAAAATCGCCGATTGGTTGATCAACATTTGCCGCTGCGTCTCCATAAGTAGCTTCATAGCTTCCTTCCAGTCTATAGAATCGGCTACCGTTTGTTGACTCGCTGTCGTTTCGACATCCTCGACCAAATCCTCGAGAATATTTCTCGCCTTGTAGTAGGCTCCAAAAAACTCCTCCCGCACGTCAAACACTGAAGCAATTACTGTAGGATTCTCCAATTGTTCTTCGATTTCATCTTGAGTAGGACGGAAATTATTCCTGATGAATGTGGGCGTCTTAGTGGAATACCTGTATAATGAGAGAGAGAAGGATTAGTATTTTCCATTTAATTCCACTACTTTATTTGCTTATCCTTGACAGATACGCGTATTTCGTCTACGATGTGCAGACTTCTTCAGTGTCTTGTACTAATACTCGACTAGTATTAGTACTAAGTCGAGTATTAGTACAAGACACTGAAGAAGTCTGCACATCGTAGACGAAATACGCGTATCTGTCAAGGATAAGCAAATAAAGTAGTGGAATTAAATGGAAATTATTCGCTAGTTGCTTGAGCTGGTCCAGTCGATCCATAACCTCGCTCCGTGATGGATTCCGATGATGGAGGTCTTTCACGACCGAAAGCTCTGCTTTCACCCGAGCAATCAAAGCACTTCTTTTGCTGATCAATTTCTCCATAGTCCAAAGTTCCATGAACGATGTTGCAATAGTGGCAAATGGACATTGATGAGAGGGTAAATCAATAGCAGTGATATTTTTAAAGCAACATGTTCAAAAATCTGGAAAAATCTGAAACATATTTAAAATTCTGTCTGTGCATCGGTAATATCCAGATAAATGTGGAATACGGGCAACGCTGCTCACAACAGTCAGCTTATACCTTGTACAGACATACAATGTACACTGTTGTACTACCGTTGTATTTCTTTAAGCTAGTACCTCAAATTGTACCTTTTGAGGTACTCGATTAAAGGAGTACAACGGTACTGCTTTGTATGTCTGTCAATGGTATTATAGTTTTAACCTAAGATTAAGATCGGACTGGGTAAAGATTTTGATTCAGTATGTGATCCAGATTATGATTGCTTGATTTTGAAGACTCCAAGTTTGTTTATTTTAATATTGGCCGTGTTGCTGGTGTGCATTGTATCATCGTTATTTTTGCGCGTAGTAAAGTTCTTGCTTCAAAAAACAATCATAAAGTATAAGGCGTTCAATTTCGGGCGAAGCAGTAAATCACACCCTGATAATCAAGTTTATCGATTCCCGAAGATCACGATAGCATGAAGGAAATCGATTCAAATTTGCGTGAAACGTGAGACGACGTACCGTTCGAAGGGTAGCACTGTTAAAACGTAACACGCCAAGCGGGAAAATATACAACAGGAAACATGGATGTAGTGAAGAACAACGAATAAAAGCCAGTTGATTGCCCCTAGGTTTTGACATCTCTGGCCAAATGACTTGACATGTCAGTTTATAACAGTCCCAGGAGTGAAACTGCATTATAAACTCATTTCTCTCAAATTGCCTGCCTTCTGCCAATGCAACCATTTGACTACACCTCATTGGCATTCACGGTATCTCGAAATTGCTCGACTTTGAATAATAATAATCTACCTACTCACGCCCGCTGCAACACGTCGACTGCTGCCATGTTTCCATTTTACAATCACCCAATTTGGAATCAATTTAGGTGCAATAGAAACAATCTTCCAATTTGCGACTGCACCTCAGGTGCTCGGCAAGAATGTGCAAAACTTATTCAATCCCACCGCATTGCCACCGCGCACCACCTGTGTGAAGTGTTGGACTCGAATTTTCAATTAGTACCGGGTTTTTGAAACAAAAGCATTTGATAGAAACGCTCAATAGCAAAAAAAAAAAATGAACCTCACAACTAATTGGTATTAATGAAATTCCAGTAGGCGTCTGAAAAGAAATAAAGAAGTGCAATTCAAAATCGAATTGAAACTGGAAATTGGAAGGTAATCACTCTCTCATCGCCCCCGTAGTCGTCATCGTCGTCGTCTTCTTGCTACTGTTGTTGTTATTGTTATTATAATTTTTTGGACGAATTTCGTGATTGTTTCCAATTACGCCCGCCGTCGACTGACAGGCGCTGCTCAAAGGCGTGTTCGTTTGATTGATCGTATTTGCGTATCATTTTGAAACCATGGCTTCCACCATGCGCTCCAGCCCATGTGATGATGATCCATCGACGCTGGAGACTTTCTTCGTGTTATTCGCGCGGCGAAATCAATTTTTTGTTTTTCAGCTCCGAAGTCCGGAGTTTCGGTTTTAACCAACCGAAGCACGTCGTTTCATGCTGAGTTGATTTGGCAATTTTGTTCCGTTGCAGATGCGGGACGGAGGAGGAAATTTCACTAAACGATTCTTCGCGCATCACTGCCTGAATTACTGGCCGGCAGGTGGTCAGCCGGAGGCATTAGATGCTGGTGGCTACTGGCATTGACGGAATCTCTCGTGCCTCTGGGGGCGATTGTGGTCAATGGAACTGATCGATAAGGGGATATTTGAGCTGGGACGGATGAAGAGGATACTTTCTTGTTGTTTTAATCCGTGTGCTGCCATGGTTGTTGGTTTTCCCCTCCGGTTGAAAATGAGTATGGTAATTTTCATGAAGCATGGTTCTCCATCGTATCATCGTTAAACTGCTTGAAATGTACTTGTGCATGTCGATTTTGAATTCAATTGACAACACTGAGATTGTTACGATGGTTACGCCGTCGCAAAAATGTCGTTTTCGGATTTTACTCATTCTACATGGGGACTGGACACATTGGATCCCCCCTGTTTTCTCGAAATCCATAACAAATTTTGTTCAGATAAGTTTCCACAAAGTTTTGTCTAGACGGAATGTAATATGATGATGAAATTTGCGTCAGATTGCGATACGTAAGGTACACCGGGGCAAGTGGGCCCTAAAAATTTGATAGAAGATATCCTTACATGCTCTACAACATGCATTCAATACACTTTGAAGTCTTCTGGAACGACTTGCAATGTTTTACGAACCCAATAACAAAATGTTCTAAGACCATCCCTATGGTTAGTGGCAAACCACTCTAGCCCACTAATGAAAATTAATGATAGCGCCTCTTCAGTGCATTAAACTTAACTTGGCCGAATTTTAGCAAGAAAGTGAATGGTTGACTGTTCGGATCAATTATAGAATTTGACTAAATTTTTGCAGCAACTTTTCAAGCAGCTCAACTGTAATATATATTTTAATAAAGAACTATTTCACCTTGAATTAATTACTAAATTACTTACAAGAAATAGTCCCCTCTAATCCCTCGTGCTACGACACTGGTTATGCTGCTGTTTTCAGTTCCAACACTAGTCCTAAATAGATAAGTTTAGTTTCTAATTGTTTTGCTTCTAATCTTATTATTTATAGGTACTCACAATCAATCAATTAATTCAACTTGTTTACGGAACTATTCTGATAGTATCTTCAGCTTCTGGCAGGTAATCATCCGATTTAGAAAGTCAACCCTAATATTGAAATATTTTATGTCACATCTAGTAAGTATAGTGCATTTCATTTTGTTTACTCACGGAATATTTAGCACTAAACTAAGAAACTACTACCTCCACAGAAAACTGATTTAAACTTTAATATATTTGTGATTTTACAACTTTATTAAACAAAACTGAGCTCCTCTCCTCTCTTGGGTTTGTTTTTGTTTTGTATCCTCCGTTCTACTTCTCCACGAATCGATGTAAACAATCAACGACGGTCCTACCGCTGTAGACCGGTGACGCATACATCTCGCTGCTCACATCTCACTTCACGGCAGGCCGGTCGCGAGTACAGCTGAAGCCCAGTGGTGTCAACAGTTGACCTTAACAAACAGTGAGGCAAAATTTCATGCAAATCCAAGACGGTCGATTCTCATTTTTTAGGTTTGGAAATTTATTGTAACAGCATTAAACGCTAGTTGTAATTTTCGAGTATTATTGTAGGAAGTAGATGTATATAGAACATCAGCATAGTTGAATAGCGGAACTAGAAGGCTTTGAGCTTATTTCAATTGAATATGTTTAGGAGTATAGTCTGTCAACAGCACTAATGAATGCAGACAGAAAAAATCCCATTTTTGAAACACTGTTTATTTGTGCAGTCCAGTTCAAATGTGAGTCCATAAATACCTAATCTAACACCAACACAGCCGGTTCTTGAAAGCATCCTGGAAAATGATGGATATACCTCCATCATTTTTCTTGTCAATATCAAATATGTTTCACATCGTAGATGCGTCACACATATCAAAACGGACAGGCATTTAAGGGGCAAGATGATTCAGAAAACAACGATGCTTCAGAATCCAATAAATGGAAGAAACGTGGACATCTCGTACCGTACGTTCCGATTTTGGTAATTATATGATTGGTTGGTCGTTGGAAGCATCAAAGCTAGAAAAGTTAGGTGATGCTAAATTTTCTTCTGACGATTGGGGCATGAGTACTAACTCTTGTCCTAACCTTTTATGACTTATGGCTATAGCGCCATTACTCGCTTTCTGAAAAGAGAAGAGGGAAAGGAAAAGGAGAAGGACAAAAGGAAAAGGATTATGTGAAATCATGAACATAAACAATATTTTTTTATTTGACATATACAATATAGAAATGCAGAACGGCGCGGTGGTCACTACCCGAGTCTTGTCACTATTATCAAGTCATAAAAAGTAACAAGGATTAAAATGTGATCATTTGATTTCTGGAAAATCCTGATTCCCTAATTTGAAGTTGTCACGACTAGGGTTTGGTGGTAGATCTTATCTTAACGCACCACAAAAAGGTGATCTCCCAACGTTACTGGTTTGAAAAGATAAAAATTAACAAAATGGAACGAACTCACCAAGTTTAGCCAATTCAACCTGACATGTGTTGATGTAGAAGTCCAAATTGTAGACGAAGCTTGACGAAGATCAATATGAACTAGTCCGGTTTATGGTAGTTGCGCGGAATGTCTTCCTTCGATTTGAGATACACCGCTTTCGAAGCTGTTCAATATTTCATTTCAGCAGAGGGAGTTCCCTACGCGTTGGAAATCGTCATTCATGTTCCCGATCTACAAGAAAGGAGACAAGAGAAACGTCGAAAATTACCGAGGGATCACATCACTTAGTGCCTGCTCTAAAGGTTTCGAAATCATCATCAACGACGCATTATTCTCTAGCTAGAGAAATTACATTTCTCCTGACCAACATGGTTTTTATCCCAAGAGAACAGTTTCAACAAATCTAGCATCGTTCATTTATTTATGTCTTCGGAGTATGGAAGCTGGAGCGCAGGTGGACGTTGTATATACAGATATTAAGGCTGCATTCGACCGGGATGACCACTGCATACTGCTAAACTTGAAAAACTCGGTGTATCCTTGGGTTTAACTCGTTGGTTCAAGTCCTATCTGATCAATCGGGAACTTTGTGTTAGAATCGGATCAGAGCAATCGGACTATTTTACAAACAGCTCCGGTGTTCCTCATGGTAGCAACTTGGGACCATTGCTATTCTCGATTTTTGTGAATGAGGCCGGACTGATCCTCCCAACTGGTTGCCGATCGTTCTACGCGGGTGATGTGAAGATCTATGTGATTGTTCGTAGCTTCGCCGATTGCTTGCGGCTTCAGCACCTAATCGATACTTTGGAAGAGTGGTGCTCAAGAAACTATCTCACGTTGAATGTACAAAAATGTAATATCATCTCATTTCATCGCAAGCTGAAACCAGTGGCATTCAACTATACGATAAATCACCAACTTCTGCAACGTGTGGACAATGTTCGTGACCTAGGAATCACGCTGGACTGCGCCTTAACATTCAAGCTTCATTACTCGGGCATCGTTGCGAAAGCTAACAGGCAACTTGGGTTCATTTTCAAGATCGCTGACGAGTTTCGCGATCCTGCCTGTCTAAAAGCTCTATACTGCTCTCTAGTGCGATCGATCTTGGAATTCAGCTCGGTAGTATGGTGCCCGTATCAAGCAGTTTGGATAGCGGTATGCTTTTCGTCACCTTCCTTGGAATGACCCTGTGAACCTTCCACCGTACGAAGATCGTTGTCAACTCCTGGGTCTTCAAACACTAGAACATAGGCGGACGATTAGTCAGGCCGTATTCGCAGCGAAAGTACTTATTGGTGATATCGACTCACCAGGAATCTTGGCTGAATTCGAAATCTACGCACCCGAACGTGTTCTTCGGTCGAGGAGTTTCCTGCATCTTGGACCTCGTGCTGCGAACTACAGCTTGCATGACCCAATACGGTTCATGTCTGGGCGTTTCAACGAGTTTTACGAGTTTTTCGACTGTAACTGTGCAGCGGAAACCTTTCGTCACCGTATTCAACGCAGACTCCTGAGAAGGTGAGTAGCTGTCCATTTAATGTACACGTGGAGGACTGTGCTGCCTGTTTATTTTTTGTTTCCGGTTCAACTGCATGATGTGGACTTCTACCCAGGGCGTCACAATATCAGCTTCAATCGACCAAATCGATGCGACGAAGAGACTGCTGGCTTTCGTTTTCTGTTAAAGTCGAACAGCTTCGCAGCATTCTAGAACCTCAGTCGGCGTGCACAAACAAATGTTCAATAGCTTGTCTCTCTTTCTCCCGTCGCTCCATTGGTCTTCCTTTCAAGCTTCGGTGAAACGGATGAGCGAAAGAGCGCTCGACTTTGATAGTTTTCTCTTTCATGAAACACATCAACAGAGGTTTCATGACGTATATGGCGGAAAATGAAATTAGATATTTAAAGCATTTCTCTCGTGAAAACACTTGAAGATTACACGTAATATGTTTAATTTATCTTCCATCCACATATTTAACTAAAAAAAATTAACGAAATCGGGACATAACGCATTTTAAATAAATTGAAAGAGTGGTGATAGAGTGTTCGTGAAAGGGGATTGAAAGCCATAATGAGGTTTTGTTTAACTAGAAAATCGACGTTACTTACATTGAAAGCGATGAGCAAAGCAACGACGAGAAGATCCACAGCCAGTGTTTCCTTCTAAGCGTGCTTCTTTTTCATTATCATTTCTTGCTGATAGTCTAGCTAGGCGTTATAGAAATGAAGCGTTGAACACGTTTGTATGAGAGAAACAAAACTCGAGTTTATTTTAGAGCTTCGAAAATGTAGAGCCCTGCTTCTACCTGATTCACGGACAGCTCTATGCCATAGGAGGATAACTTGTTTTATGCTATAGACTTGATTAATGTTCGTTGTAATTGTATTGTATTATTATTTTTTTTTGTTGTTAATTACTTTATTTGTACAGGCTCATTCGAATAAACTTTACAGAGCCAAGTTATCATTTTCTTTATACATTATAAATGTCTTAAATCTAAAATTAAAGGATTGGAACCGATTACTCGCGGTCTTCTCGAGGTTAGTGGATGACAATTGTTTGGATCGGGAGAGGGAAAAGGAGATTTGGAATATGATTTATGATTCAACAATTTCACTATTTCTAAAACAAATACTTAATCCTATCGACGTTATATCAACTCTGTAATTATACAATTATTACAGAAACAAATATACAAAAAAAAAAAAATGCACACACACATACAAAACACAAACTAAACACAAGGTTAATCAAACTTACAATCTGAGGTTAGTATTCTTAAAGTAAACATATATGAGTTTCATAAACTCCAGATCACGTCTAGCCAAAATATCCCGAACTGGAACATTAGGTTGTCTACCTCGAGCCCGAAGGGAATCGCACAGCTCAGATCTGACTCCACGATGCTCAGCACAAGACCAAAGGATGTGATCGGCGTCTTGGTAAACTTGTCCACATTCACAGAGATTGCTGTCTCCCAGCCCAACACGAAACAAGTGAGCGTTTAACGAATAGTGATTGGACATGAGGCGAGACATCAGACGAATGAAATCTCGACCCACATCCAACCCCTTGAACCAAGGACTCTTCGACACCTTAGGGATGATCGAGAATAGCCATCGTCCCAAACTTCCTTCACTCCATTTATGTTGCCAGCTGGCGAGCGACTGTTGACGATAAATGAAGAAAAATTCATTGTAGGCGATTTGTCGATCGTAAATATCGCCTTGCATAGCGCCCACCTTAGCAAGTGAGTCCGCCTTCTCATTGCCCGGAATCGAGCAATGAGATGGGACCCATGCAAAGGTGATGACAAAAGATCTTAAAGATAAAGCACTCAGAAGCTCTCGTATTTTCATGAGAAAATACGAGGAGTGCTTTACCGGCCTCATGGATCGAATAGCCTCGACAGAACTGAGACTATCCGTAAAAATAAAATAGTGATCTGGTGCAAGTGAGGCGATCGTTTCTAGCGTATAGTGTATTGCCGCCAGTTCAGCAACATATACGGAACAAGGAGCTTGAAGCATTCGAGAGGCGCTATGAAATTCGTTAAAAATACCAAAACCAGCGGACGACTCTATTAGTGATCCATCTGTGAAGAACGATCTTGCGGAATCAACTTGGCCAAACTTTGCAGCGTAAATTGACGGAACAATCATGGAACGATGATGTTCTGGGATTCCATGAATTTCCCGCGTCATAGATAAATCAAAACTAACCGAATTGCCGAAGTCGGAGAAGCATACACGATGGGGATTATGCTGTGAAGGGCTGACATCCTGAGTTATGTACACGTAGTACAATGACATAAAACGAGTTTGAGGGTTTAGCTCAAGAAGCTTCTCAAAGTTTTCGATTACCAGTGGGTTCATAACTTCACAACGGGTGAGGAGCCTGAGGGACAATTCCGAAAACCGATCCGATAGTGGCAACATCCCCGCCAACACTTCGAGACTCATCGTATGAGTCGAGTGCATGCATCCTAACGCGATACGAAGACAACGATACTGGATCCGTTCCAGTTTGATGATGTGAGTTTTAGCCGCCGACTGGAAGCAAAAACTACCGTACTCTAAAACCGATAAAATCGTTGTCCGGTACAACGTTAGAAGATCTTGCGGATGAGCTCCCCACCACGTTCCGGTAATTGTTCGGAGAAAATTGATCCTTTGTTGGCATTTTCGTCTCAGATACTCAATGTGGGATCTCCAGGTGCATTTGGAATCGAACCAGACCCCAAGATATTTGAAAGACATGGAATGAGTGATCGGCTTACCCAAAAGTTGAAGCTTTGGTTGTGCTGGGCTATGCTTCCTAGAAAAAACGACCAACTCAGTTTTCTCCGTGGAGAATTCGATACCTAGCTGGATAGCCCTTTATTGTATTATTGTGATTCATGTATTTCGAAAAGATATGGGGTTTTTACGCCTTTTCTAGGCTTTTCCCCATCAGGCCTTATTTAAACACGTTAAGTCCGATGAAGAAAAACAAATTAAATAAATAAATAATTCAAAGAAGGAAATACCTATATCTTTCATTTTTCAAACATAGCGGCGCCGGTGGTGTAGTGGTAAACGTGATTGCCTCTCACCCCAAAGAGGCCTGGGTTCAATCCCAGTCGGCGCCGTTGGGATTTTCTGTGGCATAAAACCTCTAATAATGCCTTCCATCGGAAGGGAAGTAAAGCCGTTGGTCCCTGGACTATTAGTTGATGGGTCGATGGGTAGGGCCAGGTGTAGGAGCTGCCTCCCTGGCGTCGGTAGCATTGGTACTCAGTACGGAAAACAAGATCGGCGGAAAGCAAACGGTAAAAAGGTAAATGAATCATTAAACAATGTAGATGTTCCTTAATAAGTAAAAAAAAAATCTCCTTAAAATAGATCGGGTTGCTCCTTAAATTATTGATCAAAATACGTTAAAAATCTTAAAATGCTCAGTAAATATTTAAAGTACGCTCCCTAAAATAGAGAAAACTGTACATTAAGCATTTGAAAATGCTCCTTAGTATGCACCACTTTGCACCATTTTGAAGTGTAATTGTACCATATATCATCGGAAAAGCTGCTGTAGAAACATTAATAAGTACCATTAAATCAGCTGAAATGTTCAGTAAATCATTGTGTGCATTTGTGCATTTTGGGGGAATAGCAAAGTCAGTTATTGTAAAATCAAACCAACAATAATCTAACAAATCAATGCGAGAGATTCGCTCCCTGATCGACTGCGTGACCGTCAGTACTGCTAACCGCTCAGCAATATTTATCTGATGCAGAGGAAGAATAAGAGCCCAACAGTTTCTTGGATGGTCGAGGTTGCATGCTGTTCAATGATTAGCGTGGATGGCACCGTCGAAAAATGGTCGTTTCTAGCAAAGATTGACAGTATTACGGGAATTTTCGGTGGAGTGTCAAAGTACAAAGTCTGCAGATTTTACGCACAGACTGACGTTTGCTTTTGATATTTTATTTGGGTAAATTAGAGAGCTACATAGTCACCGTCAACCCCAAGTAACAATACAAGCTGAACGGTTAGAACAGAAGCTGATTATTGGTTGATTTAAGGAGTACAAAGCTGATTAACAGCAGGCTGAATATATAGTTGATTAGTAGTGCATGAAGCTAATTGTATCCCAATAATTCAACTTCAATAAGTCAGCTATTCTGAAGATTGAACAAGCCTTATTTTAGCATAACACTACTCCACAAATCAGCAATGCACTAAACATATTTTGATAGCCTGATTTGTTAAATGTAGTCACTCGTTGCATTTCCGGCATTTTAGTTCTAAATTCACTGCCTACCTTTCTAATCCCAAGCAGCGGCAGCAGTAGAGACAAGGTAGAGAAGCTTTTTAGGAATATCGCCAGGTAGATGTGGGCTGCGATGACGTCGGAAGTAACATTTGTATTTCTGCGTTTTAACTGCTATATTGCACTGAATTTTCAGACAGAATTCCAAAAATATAATTTAATTATGACTCTAAAACAGCTTCCACATGATCATCGAAATAAATCACGTACTTGTGTCCACATTATGTTAACTGCACTTGAAATCGAGAGGAATGTTTTATTGTCTCCAGTGGTTGTTTACAATTCTTCATTGCTGTATAATACTCTTCCGGTTGCTGTTATTCAACTTAAATTTGACGTGTTTCAAGTTAATGCTCATACTTTTTGTCACACACATGCTTAAGTGGTCTTGATGCCGGTTCGAATCCCGAAATGCACAAGGTAATTTTTAGACTTATAATAACAATATAAATATGTAAATCCAATTAGTTGCAGTCCCATAAAAATATATAAGATATGAAGCTTCCTTTATTTATTTTTCTAAATGAAACTAGATGGCTGAACAAGGGTTGGAAAGACCGTTATTTAATGCCTTGAAAAGCTTATATGTATATCAATAACTGTTAAGCTTTTAGTTGATTAAAATCACCAGATTTAGATGTTTAAAAGCTGAACAACGGTTAACGTGGTCTAGGTACAACAGTTATACGAACTAAGGCTGAATTAAAATCGATTGAACAACACTTGTTAAGCATCAAATTGTTAACTGGGACGCCAATGGCACAGCCAGTCACTCACACAGGTTTGCACGGCATGTATTATTTCATGCAAGCTGTGGATCGCGTTGGGCAAAAATCGGTTTCTATATCATGCGTTTTCGCAAGATATGATTACGAAAATCGCATGTTGCATTTTTCGCAATTTTTTTTTTACTGCTTTTACCGAGCTAGATTGCGTACGTAGTATTAAGTTATTCTTGTTAATCATCAAACAATGATATATCGGCTCCGTAAAACTAACGTGATTGAGCCTCTTAAATACATTAATTTACTAGTTCTTAACATAGCGTTTCCTGAAATTTTTTAGAAAATTCTTACTTTTAGTAATGTTTATTATCATGTCAGAGGCTCGAAAAAAATATATTGGGGAAATTCAGCAATCGACTAAATTTCCAATAGCGACCAAAAATATTCATTAGCACCGTCCCAATGATGCATTCATCTAGATAAAATTGATAAATAGCAGATTTTTAGCGATGGTCCCAATCTTAGATCCATAGGCCAACGTTACAGTCATTTCCCCTATTCCACGTAAAGTTGACCGATAATACAAAACCATCCATGGACCTTACTCACTACCATAAACATTACCATTAAAGTTCTCAAACCATAAATCGTAGAAGGTCAATTCAAAAATTCATTTTTTCCGCTATTTTGCCGGAACTACACTATTTTGAACATGTGAAGCATTATTGTTTGCTATAGTTCATTGAATATTGTTATTAGGTCGGGAAAAAATCAATTAATGAGAGCAATCAAAATTGACATGCACTTACAATGAAACGCATAAACAGTTGCACAATCTAAACTTAACCTCAACTTTTCTTAATAATTTGACAGAGTGGTATGGCTTGTTTGCAAAAAAAAAGAAGAGGGCAATCAGAAGATGCGAGATGAGCAAATTGAGGTTAGAATTGCAGTGTTCACTTACCCATTGCGATCGAAAAAGACTGATTTTCGAAACGTTGTACAATACCGTACAAGCGAGGATAATTTGCAGAAAGCACACAATTTCCCCGCTCGTCAAGCATGCATAGCAAAGTCGTTCCGCCAATATCTTCACGGTAACTCCTACAAAAAACCGCATGTCCAGCGATCGCGTAAGACATCCGCATACACGAAAATCTACACCCATCGCTTCTTCAACTCAAGTAGACTTCCTGCTTCAATGACCGCACTAACAGCGTCCGTAAAGTGAAACTACTCCCGCACATGGTCCTTTCATCACTCTCACTAGATCACAAGATCCGTTCCGTACCTACCTATGCTATCGACTGCTTTCCGGAACGTAGCCAGCAGTACGGCTCTCGGTGTCTGTACATTTAAATTTTCAATTCAATTAAAATTCATTTCGCATAAATCGAAAACAGTAGCCGATCTGGTCGCATCCACTTTGCTATACCACCTTCACTCTCGGAACTTTCTTCTCCTAATATGCATGCATGCTCTTACGCCCGCGAAGAATGTGTGTAAAACCCTTTCCCGGTTGGTTGGTACACCTTCTTCCTCTTACACACAGCATCCGCCATTGTTTTCACGGATCCGTTGTTTTTGCGCGCACCTCGCCAAAGTCTGGCTGCGAATTACTAATGGCCAAGACTGCCTCCTACACTTACCATATTCATTCAAATTTAGTTGTGTGACGTGTTGTGTTCAAACGTCGCCAGTTTTTCTGATCGATAATGCATCACCCCTCGAAAAAAAACACAATCAATCACATCAGCTTCCTGACTGTCAAAAATAATCGCGCATTCATTCACACAAGTACGCAGCCCACGGTAGGAGCCCATCAACAACCTGTTCCGGCGACTTTCGCCGCATTTCGTGTCAAATTTCTTATTTACGACACAATCGGATACTAGCAACTCCGTACGCCTACTTTGCAAAGCAATAACAATAATAAAAGAAAAATCGCAGTCATCATTGCGGGAATTCGCGCATTTCCTTCCCTTCTGTCTGCCAACTCAATAATCTCGCATCAGTCATGGCACATTTCTGTGCAGCCGAGTGCAATTGCAACCGTAAATTACACATCTTTCCTTGCGACGACCCGTGGCTTGCTGTGTGGCTGTCGTTGCACATTTCTCAGGAATTTATTCCATAATTCCCTGATGCTTTTTTTTTCATGGACAACGAAAATTGCACCGGGAATCGCATCGGTTTTTTTTTAACGGAGAAATTTGTCTTCCTCACAGACAATGGTCATCGTAATAACGGCGTGACTTTCCCGAGCGTAAAAACTCCTACATAAAAGCCAATTGATCTTTGGCATTCTCCGGCACAACATGTCTTGTTGAAAAAGGGCTTGTGTGTATTCATCGCTTGTCAGAGCGACGCTGCAGCAGCTGTCACTTGTGACAGCCGCGCGCAAGTTCAAGTCCGATTTGATTTATTTGTCATCAGGGCAAGAAGGTAGGCGTGTTCTCTCGGGTGGAGTGCGATTCGTTAGAAGAAACTCAAGAGAAGAATGAAAGTGAAAACATTTGACATTTCATTCAATGTGCCAGTGATGATTGCGGTGAATTCATTCGCCTATATCTGCAAACATGATTGGTGTGTGAACTAATGCAATAACAACCACCGAGCGTGATTTGCCATTTTGTCACGGTGCTCAAAGGCATAAATAGGGAAAACCGAGCGAGGAATTTCATGACTGAGCACGGCGGTTTTGCTTTGTAGTGTACTAATGAAGGATTGTGAAGGTCACAGAATTGTTGTTGTGGGGGGTAAGTTTATGGAAAGATTAATGTAGGCAGAGAAAGAGAGAGGTTAGTTTTCGTTGCAAATGGAAAGTCAATTAGTATCACGGAATGTAATTAAGGCTCACGCTCCTATTTTGGGCTTATTGCTAAATCAGACAGTATTCGTTTCAGATATGACTTTTAATGATAGTACATGTTTGCCCAGTGTTTACTGGGCAAACATGTACTAATAATGATTCAGGTCCGCCGGAAGTCGTTCCGGACAATTGGTCCTGGTTAGAATATTCAATAGAGTGTTATATGTTAAATCACTATAGCAATCCTAAGTGAATGTTACAATGCCAATCAAACATGAACCTGAAGACACTTTCCACCATCCGGTATTTGATCCAGGATCTCTGGAACTCATTTGGGGTAAATTATTCGAGCTAAAATATTCCAGGGAGCGTGCCACATCAGATCACTACAGAAATCCCTTGTGAGCATTACAATGCCAATAAGACATGATCCTGAAGATAACTGATAACTTACACGATCTTGTCCCAGGTTCTCCGGAAGTCACCTATGAGATTGGCCAGTGTTGGAAAAGTTCGCGATATTTCACGAAGTTCACCAAGAGAAAAGTTCGCGAGTCATAGGGAGTTTTCGCGAACTTTTGCATCACTGATATTGGCTAATACATTCCATTGAGTGTGTTACTTAAATTACCATATCAAACCCAACTGAATATTACAATGCCAATAAAACATGAGCCTGAGGACACTTGTCACATGCCGGAATCGGATGATGTGGTAGTGGTGGATGAGACGGAGAAGATCGTCGATGGTCACAGCTGTAGAAGCTGTGGAGGACCTGATACCGACAAAATGGTTCAATGCGATCAGTGCGATGGATGGCATCACTACGGTTGTGTTGGAGTAACCGACTAAGTTGTCAACCAGTTGTGTACCAACTGCAAGACCGCAAAATGGATCCAGCTACTATTAAATTCAAAGCCACTCACTCCGAGACTGCGGTACTATCCGGATTCATGGGTAATCAACCAGTTTCAGAACCGAGTGGATCGAAAAAGTGGTCAGAGCCAGCGCCGTTGGAGGAACTAGATACTGTTCCTCAACCAAATATTGGAATCGGCAAACCGAAGAAAAAGCTTTTCGTGCCGTCAGTGAAAGGAAATTGAGTTGTGGAAGGCGTTTTCGGAAGTTTCGTGTTCCTCTTCGCAGAGATCCGCTCGGAACCGTGCCAAGTTGCAGCTACTGGGGCTGCAGGAAGAAAAGGAGTTTGAAGAACGACAAGCAGAGCGACGCTAACAGCAAGAAAAGGAAGAAGCAGAACGTCGGCGGTTAGCCAAAGGAAAATAAGCGGAACGTCAGCGGGTAGCTGAACAGGAAGAAGCAGAAAAGCACAGAGAATTCCTAGCCAAGAAGTACAAGATTCTGGAGAATTTGGCTAGTGAAAAGGGGTCAAGTTGTATTTCCAGTTCTATTATTTCGCGAAGGTGGGTGGAAGAATGGGTGGAAAAGTCGAAGACAGCCAAGCCTGAACCTGATTCTAACGCTCAGGAACAACTTCGTCGACAACAACTATAGCAAGATCAGTTGCAGCAAAAATTTATACTGAAGCGGCAGTTACAGCAGGAGCGACTACGACAGCATGATGAAAAACAGTTGCAGAGAGAAGAGGACTTCCGGCAGTATCAACAGCAACAACGTCAACTACAGCTACAACAGAAGAAACTTTTGCGGGAGAAACAGGAGCAGTTGCAAAAGGAGGAGGACCGCGTCAACCAGTTGTGGGAAGAGCAGTTGAAGACAGATTATAGCACAGCACAGGCAAAATCATGCATTGGGTAATCCCTATCGAGATTCGATGCGCGGTCAATCAGGACGCTTCAGTCCAGAAAATTTGCCGCAGTCAACGCAAGTTCAACCCGAACAAATCATCCGAGCAGCTCAAGTGTGGCCCCAAATCGATCAGCTCGCGATCCAGCACGTGCTACATGACCTCAGAGATCCTCGAGAAACTCCACGGTTATGGAAGATTGACTACTACCAGTTTCATCTCTCACGCTCCCAAATTGCAGCACGGTAAGCATAGTCGAAAGATTTTCCTACATTTTCTGGCAATCCGGAAGAATGGTCGATCTTCTTATCCATGTTAGCACGACAGTTATGTGTGGATTCACGGAAGAGGAAAACTTGGTTTGACTGCAACGGAGCTTACAGGGGAAAGCCTACGAGGCCGTCAAGTGCCGGCTAATGCATCCAGGAAACGTACCGTACCATACGTGTTGTACGGTCAACAGGAAGTAATAGTGCATTCGTTGATTGCAAAGATACGCTCACTGCCAGCGATTTGAGAAGATCGACTGGAAACATTAATAGATTTCGCAGTGGCGTTCAGAACTTTTGTACTACAGTTGAGTCATGCGTCACCCTGATACACCAGCTCGTTAGCAAACTACCACGGACTATCAAGCTAAGTTGGGCTCCTAAAGCGAAACGGGTCTTCACTCTAGCGAAAGCAGCAAGTTCAGTAACGTTTCCTACAATACCGCAGGAAGCAAAGCCTGGCCGGAACGGTATTCTTCGGAGCAAAAAGGAAGACACCTATCTCAATGCGCCTTCCAAGACAACAGTTCATCACGACACGAAATCGAATACGTTTCCAAAGGCGGTAGTAGATCCTGCACCAGCACCAGTCAAGGAAGTTTGAGCAGTATGCAAAGGGAACTGCAAATCTGTGGACAAGTGTAAACGTTTTCGATGATTCTCCAGGGAATCCAGATGGGCCATAGTGAGGGAGTGTGGACTTTGTCGCGCATGCCTTCGACAACACAAGGGAAACTGCAAGGCCAAACCATGCTGCAAGGACGGATGCGCATACAGACATCACGAACTACTACACTACGACATGGTTGCAACATACATCAGACAGCATCAAACTCTATGTTGTTTCACTATCTCCCGGTAGTGCTTCCAGCATCTGGACAGGAGGCACATACCTATGCCGTTTTGGACAAAGGCTCTGCACTGACGCTGCTGGATCCGGAATTGGCAGATGAGCTGAAATTGAAAGGAACCTCGAGTCCGCTCTGCCTTCGTTGGACCGGAGGAACTCAACGCCACGAGAAGAATTCCTGTATTGTCAAGCTTCACGTTTCTACAATACATCACGAAGCCAAGAAGTTCCATCTGGAGGATGTGCGGACAGTGATCGAACTAAAGCTACCACACCATGGTTTCGATGAGCTAGTACGTTTGTATCCTCACTTTAAAGGACTACCTTTCAAGTCATACCACGACGCTCGTCCGCGCATCCTGATAGGAATGAAGCATGCTCAGCTGGGACTGACGCTGAAGAACCTTGAAGGAGAGTTAGGTCAACCGATCGCGATGAAGACCCGGCTGGGATGGGCTGTTTGTGGAGAATTGTGTATCGTGTGCAGACGTGGAATATGTTCCATTACACGTTCCACGTAAGCTCGGTCAACGAAGAATCCGAAGTAGACCTACATATGCCATGAAGGAGTACTTTTCCCTTGATAGTCTCGGGGTTATAAAGCCAGCGAAGATGCTTCTATCGTCCGAAGATAAACGAGCCCAGTCACTTCTACAGTCCCGTACACGTTTCAACGGCGAGTTTTACGAAACAGGCTTACTTTGGCAATACGACGACATCCCTCTGGCTGCACTACGCTGTGAAATGGCACTACATCGACACCAGTTCTTTGAAAAACGAATGGCGAAGGATCAACAGCTGGCAGAAGTACTGCAGCAGAAGATCGCCGACTACATACCGAAAGGATACGTTCGCAAGCTTTCCGACGATGAAGTTCAGCAGCAATCCGCACACACATGGTTTCTGCCCACATTCCCAGTCACAAATCTAAACAAACCTGGAAAAGTGATGATAGTGTGGGACGCTGTAGTAAAAGCTCACGGAAAGTCCCTGAATTCCGCTCTATTGAAAGGACCGGACCTGCTTTCGTCTCTTTTCGCGATTCTGCTTCGGTTTCGCCTGCAATCTGGTGCAGTAATTAGCGAAGAAGATCAACTTGCTGTACGCAATGAAAGTCATGACGGTCGGGCGTGCTGTTCTCCGAGTTGCGCGCACACATTAAGATTATTTTACAGATTTCTGTAAAATTTTACCGAAATCTCAACAGCTGAACGTTCGGTAAACCATTTTACAGCTTTCCTGTAATTATTTACAGATATCTGTGAAAAATTCACAGATATTTGTGAAAAATTACAGGAAATCTGCGAAACTGTTTACCGAACGTTCAGCTGTTGAGATTTCGGTAAATTTTTACAGATTTCTGTAAAAAATTTTAAGTGTGCAGTACGTGAAGAACATTAACGCGGAGCGCTTCAAAAGTGATTACCCAGCGGCATACGAAACCATTGCGAAGTCAAACTATGTCGATAGCATATTGATCAGCGTTGCATCCGAGAAAGAAGCGATTCAGATCATTGAATGTAATGAATTATTGGTTTGCCTGTGCAGTGCTGATATAAAGTTGTATAGGAATTAGTTCATGTTTTAGGAATAGTAAACTATTTCTATCGTAAATCATATTTCAAATGTCCTTCTCCCTTTCTCCATCCAAACAATTACAAATCTCCACTAGCCTCGAGACAACCGCGAGTATTCGGTGCAATCCTTTATGGCCTGTCTTTGACCTTGTCCTTCAAATTGTCTAGATTTATCCTAGCTTTACTTATAACCACATCAGAGTTCTCCAGACAAGCCCCTGATGGATTGCCTATTGGGTAGGGAGGATTTTTCTCGATATTCCAGTTTTAAAATTATCCGAACATATCATGAAATGTAGTTCAACTCGTTTCGTGTCGTGCTATATTTTTAATAAACAAGGAAATTTGTTACGAGCTTGTAGACAACGTAGCTAATTTATACGATACTGTGCTTAAATTTACATGAAATATCGTGTCAATTTACGCCAAATCTAGACTTAACAAGGTGTGCGCTTCCAGAAATGTCCATGAATTTTCCGAATGGTGTGTTCACGGAACTCCAGAAATGTAATGAAATGAAGTTTCAGGAACTCTCTATAATGCCAAGAGAACAAAAACAGAGTTACAGCTTGTTTATTTTTAAGGCAAAAGACGACTGTTTTCGAAAGTTTCCAAAGCTTAAATGGATGTTAAATGAAATATTTGAATGTACAATTCGTCTCATCAGGCAACGCAGATCCCAAGCTGTTTTCCAGTAAATTTTCGTCGATTTTTATCACCATTAGCTAAGTGCCCCTTTTCGACAGTCATTCCTGCTGAAATAGCTGAAATTCCAAATCAAAGTCCACCTAAAATCAAAACAATGACTCTGCACCGAGCACCTCCGGTTGCGCGATGACAAAAAAAAAACAAAAGTGAAAGACCTCTCCACAGCACAAAGTCAAAGCGAAAGATGCGGGAACCTCAGTACCGGCTGGCTATGATGCTGACTGACTGACTGACCGTGCACACGGCTGTAGCGGTGAATTACAACAAGCACAAGAGTCGAAAGAAAAATTTCACTTTCATTCGATCATCACCCGGCGTCCACCGCTTTCCCGTTCCCCCCAGGTGTCTCTCCTTCGCATTCAAGTTCGATTTGTCTCCGTAAGGTTGCCCTGAAGATTGTACATGCCGTAATAGCTACCATCCAGTAGCAGCTGGGCAATGTACCTTACTATAGGAGAATCGATTTGGAATTGCTAGAGAGATTGTGCTGGCAGAAGTTGAATATTTATGAGTATTTACAATCGCACTGCCGAGTTCCGTCATCGGGTGCAAAATATTGGTTTGTAAACAAATAGTTTTGGCCCGGGTAATTTCCGGGAACAGTCAGGGCAACTTTTCACCTGTCAAGCTAAATTATCTGTCACCATCGCAGGAAGCTGCAGCGTTGCTGTGGTGATCGATGAAATTACAAGCAAAAAGCAGCTCTGATAAGTGGCCAAACTAGATTTGGACAGCAGAAGCGGTTCGTTATCGATTGCAACCAAGTCTCTACCCTCAAGTATCGCCAGATGGCGGCGGCAGAGCAATAGAGAGCAGCAACAAGAAAAATGGTAATTTGTTATGAAACACACTGTATAGTCTACGACGAGTCGAGAGTGGCCTGCATAGTTTTTGCCAAGACAGAGCACAACGACTACTATCGACACATCCATTCATTTATTCATTCATGATGAGCTGAGCTGTGCCTGAAACACAAATCCAGTTTCCGCGATTACGGCACGGCACTGACTGGACTGGAGTGCGGGGCGGAATGCCCGTCGTGAACTGAATTGTATTCCTCTGATGGTGGTCGATGATACAGAACCTCCCATTTTCGGTGCTGAGCGTTTTGTGAAACGATGTATCTCGTCGACGGGGTTGATTGGAAGATTGCTGTGGCAATTAGTGAAGTGATAGGTTAGGTTTGTGAGAGGTTTTTTTTTCTAGTGTAGGGGTGCTACGCCACCGCCTTCTTTAGTGCTTCGCCGGGTGCAGGTGAGATATTGGGAAAATGCATTATCGGTGGCGCGCGTATAATAAATTGATTTCAATATTTTTTTTTCTACGAGAGGAGGTGGAGCGTTACGGCGCAGAATTACAGCAAAGTGAATGCGATCGTTGTATGGAGTGAAGTTGAAATTCTACCTTTTAGGCCGTTAATTTGTACGTGCCTGGAGACTATTGGCAACCGTATGGCTAATTGCTATCATTATTTTTCGTTCTTTGCAGATTTCCCAAGGAGGCATTGACGTGAGCGATCCATCATTTTTACGGTAAGTTGCTGCAGGTGCCTTTATGCATCATTACATATTAGGGGTATGCGGTATGAAAACCCTACAACAGCGAAACAAAACGAAATTTTCGCTTAAATTCTATAGAAACATTCACAATTTGGATTTTTTTTTCTCCTTATTGTAAACGTGTGGTTTTGTAAGACCCTATGAATTCAAATGTATGCATAATTTGCTTTAAAATTTACATTTAGCTCTAGCCAATTTTAGATCGATCGTTTAGATACGAAACGAAACGAATTTTTCAATTTCCGGCATCAACAATCAGAAACAGCAAATATTGTAACTGAGAGATCTGACCCGCATAACCATTTTCCGAATATAAGAGAAAAAGAGAAGGATTAGTAATTTCCATTTAATTCTACCTTATTTGCTTATCCTTGACAGATACGCGTATTTCGTCTACAATGTGCAGACTGCTTCAGTGTCTTGTACTAATACTCGACTGAGTATTAGACACTGAATAAGTCTGCACATTGTAGATGAAATACGCGTATCTGTCAAGGATAAGCAAATAAGGTAGTGGAATTAAATGGAAAAAAGAAAAAGTGTCTCCGTACTACCCATAAAAGCATATCAGTCCCATATGGAAAAAAACAGCAAGTTGAAAAAAACGCTGTTGAAAATGTATTTCTCCGTTGACTTAAACAAAACATGTTACTTTTAGTACACAGTATATCGGTTCGATATCTTCCTCCAATTTGGAAGGAATCGTTTTTAATTTTAAAAAGGTCTGATATAGTAAGTTTCCGTGGAATTACTTTAATATCAAACATTCCTAAACTATTCGAATCCATCATTAACAACAATGTTTTCTCACAGGCTAAATCTTTAATTGCTAGCAAACAACATGTTTTTTATTATTAAGGTTTATTAAGGGAAGATCCACAGCTACTAACTTGATACATTTTGTAACTTTTTCACTAAACGTAATGTATAAAGGAAATTATGGTTAAACGTATATACTGACTTTAGTAAAGCATTTGACTGAATTGACATGCTGCTCTTGCTTTTTAAGCTATCCAAGCTGGGATTCAACTCCAGTCTGCTGAAATGGATCGAGTCATATTTGTCACAGAAAATGCAAAGAGTAAGATTTGAGGGTTATACCAACAATCAATACGAAACTATCGATTTAAAATTGGCTCACTACTTGACTAGCCTATTGGTCCCAAGCAAACGATTAACGCACCCCATTCTAGTCGAAATTCTAGTACTACACAATGTTTTTTTTTTATTCGCTATGAAAGTTTGACAGATAAAATGAGGGGTTAGTGGATTTTCCTATGTTTCAAGGGGTGAATCGATTAGCTTGGGACCGAAGATAGTACCAGAGCTGAGCCAAAAAGTTGAGCACGTTTCTTCGGGACCTTCTTCGGGACCTTCTAGTCTTAGAGTTACCTCTATGGTTATACGCCCAGTGACAGCAACATGATCCGCTTCACAGTTGCCCCAGATACCGTAATGGCTGCGGGCACCCAAACAAACAAGGTGTTCGGCGGTGCGGCCTTTTGAATCCCTTGGATCCAGAGGTGTCTGAATCTTGCTGAGTTCAAGGCGTATAAAACGCTGGCGGAGTCCGTTAGGACGCATATGGGTTTATTGGCGGGTGTGGTGGCAGCCTCCGCCGAGAAGACTACGGAACATTGAACGGGTAGTTGAAAGAAGAAACTATTGGATACATCCGCTACTCCGAATCCGACCTTCCCCACGTCCTTAGAGCCGTCCGTGGCACGGGACTTGTTACCTACCTTGAAGCGCTTGGCGATTGAAAGATCAACGCGAATGGTTGGCTCTGTCCTTCCTCTGGCTCCGTTCCACGTGGACACGCGTGGAAGCTTCTGATGGACCAGATTTCCGAGTGCTCTGTTCTCCTCTCTTAGGAGAATGGCCTCGTGGTTCCCGGTGGTCTTTTACAGGTAGCTGGACGTTCTTCAGCTCAGCGTTTCGGCGACTCGGTCTTGAAACGGCAGTACACCGAGTTCAACGCATGCCGATTCAGCGGCTGTGGAACACAGAAGTCCTGCGACGATTCGGACAAACAGGCATATACGTTGGGGCTAGTCGCGTGGTTAGACAGTCGTTGGGAAGGCAGAACAGTTCGATCCCGTGGAATAATCTACTGTTTACTGTGGCTTTGGCCACTTTTAGTAGGATATCTCTGTTACTGCTCCGGGGTGGTTTGGAAAGTGTCCGGAGGAGGCTTAGCCGCGCGCGACAGTTGGCTTTGCTGTTATTGAAGTGTGCGTCGAACCTCAGCTCCCGGTCCAAGCGCACACTGAGAACCTGGATGGTCTTCTTGTTGGGTATCGGAATGTTGTTCGCAAAGATGGCTGTTGGTAGCGGGCGATTACGGGAGTGACATAGGTGGGAAATCACGCTCTGTGGATAATTCGAAGCCCATCGTGTGGTGGCTGATACAGCAGCTTGTGATTTCCTTCGAAAGCCCCCTATAACCAGCAGAATGTGGCCACCCAGACCGCAGTCACCCAACTGTTTGATGACCTGATAGGTCCAGGTGCGGTCATACGCCTTGGCTAGACCCACATCACCCAGGCCAGTAAAGTATGTTCTTGGTTCTGTGACCGGCTCTGAACATCTGCTGCCGGTGATCGAGATGGTCGTTCTTCTCGAGGAAGCGAATTAGACGGTAATTGACCATCCATTCCATAACTTTACTGGCGCAGCACGTCAGCGAGATCGGACGGAAGTTTTCCGGGGTAGAGGCCACTTGCCCCTGCTTTGGGATATGGACTACCAGACGGTGGGTCCATTCCTTTCGCAGGGTGTTCTCTATCCAGATTTTATTTATCAGGTCTAGCAGTTCGACTTTGGTACTGGGCAGGAGATGTTGCAGCATGTAGTAATACATACATTGTGGTATCCTATGTCGTCCGGACCGGCGGATTTCCCTTTTAATACTGTGGGATAGTGCAAGGGTTAGTTCATTGAATCGAAAGGGCGCGTTGACTTTACCCGACAGAACATAGTTTGTAATGCGACAAAACAAGATTTTGTTGGCAGCAGAGTTCACTTCGCTATAAAACAAATTGTTCGGTACCGTAAAATCATTAGATGTTATCAGTGTTAAAAAAGTAAGAGGTTGTATCCAATACACGACCGTAGATTTTACGTAGGATTACGAAAGGCAGTTTTGATGTCACAGCAAAAGTATAGAATATATTATACTGCTTTCTTAACTCGTTATCAGTTATAAAGTTCGATAGGTTGAAATTCGGAAGCAATTTTTGAGTTCTGTTTGTGAGGTGCTCTGTCGATGTCCGTGTAGTACATGTTTCAATTCAATCCTGGACGATATATCCTGGATGCAAGCTCTTACTCTTTAGTTAACTCTTTTATCAGTCATTTATGGTCCTGAAAACGAACGATGGGTTGGAAGCTTGGAAGCCAGTTTAGAACAATGCTGTGGAAATTTGTCCTCGATGTTCTTGGAGATGATAGCGGTGCGGAAATAAAATATGTATCAGGGAAAAAACATCAATCACAGATTCTGAGCCTTCCGGACGGTACCTACCTAAGCCTTTTCTATTAAGAATCCGGCAAGATCTCTTAATAGGAGGGGCTTAAAATTTACAACAAAAGACATAAAGATAGGTACGGTTTGGCATGCTCAGTGCTTGGTATCAATATTCAGCGACTGTGTTAGGGAAACCACTTTTGCTATCACGGAAACGCCTCGTTTTCTGATGACAAAATTACGCATTTTTGTGCACAGAACTTTTGGTTTATTCAATAGATAATAAAAAAAAAACGAAAATTGATTGGTGAAATTTCTTGCTAAATTTTTTCCAAACACGAGATATTCACGATCAAACATATAAATTCGAGATTTTTTTGCTTTTTCTAACGTCCTGGAGAAAACTTTACGAAGTGTTTCTGATTATTTTACATGGTCATATGGTATTCGGTCATTGCGAGAATTTGTATGTACCACTTCAATACTGTTACGCATTTGACGACAAACGTTTGGTTGCTGGGACATTATCAAAGAGCTTTGGGGTTGATGTGGCTGGCAGCAAGGTGAGCGAACGTTCAATGAAAATTAACTGTTAAACAACAATATGGTGGTCCTAAAAAGAACCGTTTTGTCGTTGAGTAATGCTGGGTGTTCAACAGCTGTATGTTGTTTGGAACGAGGGTGTCGCGCTTGCATAGATGGCCCACAGCGGCTCACGACGAGCAACTGAATCTGATCAGCGGTTGAGGGTAGCCTTGATAGCTAGCTGCTTGCGGGGAGCTTTTCGTTGATACTGGAGAACACCACCACTCACCACACGCGGTGATTGAAAGAACAGCGTTCGTTGAGAACGGATGGAATTCAATTTTGAAATCTGTGTTAGGGAAAGCGCTTTTCGCGGGCAATCGGTGACCATTCGTGCAATTTTCAATAGTGACATTTTGAAAAAGGATACATCCTTAATTTTAACAGATTCGTAGAAAAATTTCGTATCGATTTGCGTATTCAGAATTAAACTCCATGAGCTCTGGATCAAAATCAGACCACTTTCATGCCGCGATCGAGTTTGGATTCTGAAATTGCACTGCCAATGTTGCCATAAAAATATATGGCATGTTGGATTTTAACATATGGGAACTGACATCCGATTGATGACCTTGACAAATGTAAAAAAAAAACTCTATCAAATTTAAGGTGGTGCTGAAAAGGACCGTTTTGTCGTGATGGTTGAGTAATGCTGAGCTATTAAGGTGTTCAATACGGATGAGGTTGGTGAGCTGTATGTTGTTTGGGATGAGGGTGACGCGCTTGGCATAGATGGCCATGGACATGGTGAATGGACGCTCATGTGGGCTGCAGCTCACTGCTTGCGGGCAGCCTTTCGTTGTGAACGCTACGCGCCGAAAGCACTGCTGCTGCTGCTGCTGACGACCGACAAGACACAATCATACACGATGATTGAATAAGCACCGTTCAGGGAGACATAATCGAATACGATTTTGAAATCTGTGTTAGGGAATGCGCTGTTTGCAGGCAATCGGTGATATTTTTGATCAATATTTGCAACAGTTGGACATTTGTGTAATTTTCAGTAGTGACCTATTGATAATTAATAAAGAGTTTAATTTAGCAGATTCGTAGCTAAATTTCTAATCGATTGGCTTGTTTAGAATTAAAATCCATCAGCTATTGACAGAGTTATATGGGGTCAAAACCTGACCACTTTTCGTAATGCGGTCAATTTTGGTTTTTTGAAATTGCACCCCCAATATGTTTCCGAAAGACGTAATCCTACGTAAAAAATATCAAACAATCAAATCTCAATCTCTCCGATGACCACGGATCACGGTTGGTTTTCGTGGACTGTGCTATGATATCGTTGCTCCAAATATCAAGCTATTAAAACTCACCAGCTACGATTATCACCAAACTGTGGTGAGTTTGAGTTTCAAGATTTTTGCTTTACAACTGAAAGCGACCAAAAACTTCAATCACTGCTGCAAATGCTGTCTGTTTTGCTCAATTCAGCGTTCATCGAAGAAAATATAAGCAATTAGAATGCGAACAAAATCAGTGCGGCTCGCACAAGCTACACTGCACCAAAACATCATCCTCTGTTTGAATGAAACCTCAGACCATTCAAATTAAAACATAGAAATAGCGTTTTCGAATGATAGCTGAGCCAAAAAAATCATTGTGCATAGAGCATGATGTACTTGCCACACAATACATGGGTCATTCCGCGCCAAGTGACCGAAAACAAAAATGCAAAAGTGAAATTGATCTCTTCCGATTTGGACCAAGTTTATTAGGCCTTTCGCAATGCTGTTGTATTTTATAAGGACTGTTTCAATTTGAAACTAGAACAGAAACGCACCTCTCGCAATGCTGGGTTGCAGTTTCATTTTTCGAGCACTATTTTGCACCAGATTTGCAACTGCTCGACTATTCTGTTTTAATTCTGAGCGAGTTTGAAACACGAATGGCACTCTGTTTTAAATTTCTTTGGATGTGTTAGAGATGTTTCGAAGAGCTTCACAAACATAAAACGGAGAACTTCATAGAGAACAGTAAAGTTTATGGAACTTGATGCTGACAAACATCTTTTAGAACTGTGCGTTGAGCTGATCGTGTTGCAGTTTTATTTTTGACAATTTCAAATTATAGAATTAACGAGTTGTTTAAAACAATTTTGAAACTCAGCATTGCGAACGGCCTTATAGACCATTTTTTTTAATAATCCAAATTTTTGTGTTGATAGAGGAGCATTTTCTATTTTTCGTGAAAAAGCACTACATTCTTTTGTTAATATTTATGGAACGAATGAAGCTACAGGTAGCAATAATCTCAGAATGAGTCTCTTTTAATTTCTTCTTTGATCGCACCATCGTGTTCGTCAACCTTTTTTTTACAAAAGAATCACTTAACGACAAAAAATAGTTTGCGTAGCTCCTGAGCAATCTTTATCTTCCTTGGTTTTTACTCATTGAATTTAAGAATTCTGGATAGAATTCAGTAACTAAATAAATTCAGAAAATTCTGTAGATTGTTTTTTTTTTATTTTGTCTACTTTTTAGAGATGTTCATCTCAGAATCCTGGATTGTTTTCCTGGAATCCTAGACTTAAAATAATTATGCTTGGAGTTTTTTTAAGAAGGTGTTGCCCATTGGAAATTTTTCAGGATTAAAAAAATATACATCGTTGTCAATGCTCATTAGACTGATGCAAAATTTAAAATTTTCGCTCCACAGTGCTTAAACGGTTCCAAATTGGGTCCTGCTTAGCCTCCCAAAATTTGAACTACTTAAGTAAGAAACTGAGTTGGCACAAATCATTACAAGTTTAGATGGGAATTACTATGGGAAAACTTATGTTTTTGTTCATATCTATCTAACAATTCACCACATCACTATGCTTTTAAAAATATTAGCAATGATTTTAGAAAATTTTCTCGGCTACAACTTTGTTCAAAACCACTTTTCAATCAAATGTAAGGAACAAAAGTTATTAATGATTCAAGTCGCTAATATTTTATGATTATGCTCATTCAACTGTTCAGCAGGTAACATTGGTGTTTCTGGTGCGAAGAATAGAGCACAAATATCATGGCTACTATGTCACACTGCAGAATACAGTGTTGCCCACAGAACAGCTGCTTGATCATGCCATAAGATTATCAATCTCTTAAACAATTAATAACAATTTAATTTGACAGTTGGCTGAAAAACGATGTTCCGCAAAAATGTAGCTTAGAAAATTTCCCGTAATAATAATTATAGAAACTATCGAAAAAGCAATATGAAAAATACGTAGAATACAATGAACAAAAAGTTTGGTTTTCCCATAGTCATTTCCATATAAACTTTGAATAGTTTGTGCCAAGTCAGTTTCTAACCAAATGAGTTTAAATTTTGGAAGGCGAATCATGACCTGATTTAAAACCGTTTTAGCACTGTGGAGCGAAAATTTCAAATTTTGCATCAGTCTATTGCTCATCCACTTGATGAATGCATTTGATGAATATTTCTAATAAACTCTGGGGATAATTTCCATGGAATTTAAAGATAGTTTTAATGAACTCCAGATTATAGGAAACCTTAGGAGAATTCTAAGACTATTCTGAGTACAATTTTAAAGGAGTCCTTTATAGGACTCAAAGTAAATTTGAATGAAAACTCGAAAATCTGAGAGTCATTTTCAAGGAGTTCTAAGGAAATTTTTCCATTCAAAAAAATTCTTAGGTAAATTAAAACAGTTCTAAGGAGAATTTCAAGAAATTTCTGGGATCATAGAAAAGGAATTCAAACCATAATTCCATGCTAAAAAGCATGGGTTCAATACCAGTCGGCGCCGGCGGGATTTTCTGAGGCATAAAACCTCTGATCACGTCTTCCTTCGGAAGGGAAGTAAAACCGTTGATCTCCGGTCCATGAGCTGTGGGGTCTAGTTGTGGGAGTTGCCTTCCTGGCATCGGTAGCATTGGTACTCAGTACGGAAAACAAGTTAGACGAAAAACAAATCAAGGGAAAAAAAAATAAAATAATGTCATGCTAATTTTCGGAGAATACTCAGGATATTTTAAGGAAGATTACAATTGTGAGATGAATTCCAGGAGAACTTAAAAAAAAAAATCGGAGGAGAACTTCATAAGAATTGTGACTATACTTCCAATCTGATTTTGAGGAAAATTCTTAGGAATTTGTGAGGAGAACCAGCAAGTGAATTCTAAGCAGAATTCAAAGGTAGCTGCGAAGAAGAAGAATCCAATGAGATTTTTTATAATAATTCAATGAAAATTAAGAAGACAATTTCGAAGGAGTTTTGAGGAAAGCTTCAAGGGAATACCAAAGAAAATTTCAAGTGAATTGAATTCCGAGGAAAGCTCTCATGAAGTTCTAGGAAAAATTCACAGGACATACTTAGGAATTCTTATGTGTATTCCAAGGCTATTCCGGCAACGTAGGCCTTGAGGTAGTGATACAATACATACATCGTCGCTAGAACTATTCCACAGTCACAGACAGTAGGAAGTCAAACACGCACTGTTTTGCCTGTGGATTTGAGGAAATACCTCAAGTCTCCTTGCACATCAAGTGAGTTGGGCAAAGGAATTAGCATTTGATTAATATTGTTGCATCAATGGCCCTCGCTCAATTTCAACTGCTGTTCAATTTTCACACTGCCGTACTCTAGCGGAACTATAAATCTATCCTCCTTAGAACTTGCTTCATGTTGATATTATTAGTATAGCATTTCCTCCCAATAATATATGTAGGTATATATATTGTGCCTACTGGTTTTATTCATCAAAAAATTGGTCAAAAGCAATTTTGATTTTCATTAAAGAAAAACCATCAATTCAGCTTCAAATGCGATCCAACCCTGGCTACAAAGGGAACGAATGCCGCAAGCAAACCCTGAAAGAAATAATTTGTTCAGGTTCTTAATCACGGCAATTCAAATTCAAAATCATCAACTTTTATGTTCCTGTCACTGTTGATCGCACTACCGGAAAGGAATCCCATAAACCTCCACCAGCAACCAACCAAATGTCAGTTTCGCACGACGACGATGCTACCCCGTTCTTTATTCATTAATGAAGACCACATCCATCTTCACGGTAGTTCAATAAACTACGTGCTGCATGGTGGAAACTGAAAAAAAACACATTTTCTTCTTGTCTACACAGCCGTCTGGTAAAACCACAAAAACCACGCTTTGTACAATCTCCTGGAAATAGCGCACATCAGACGAGCAGCTTGTTTCTGTTTGCAATTTTCCCCGCAAAAATTATGCCTCACACATGTACATCACACTATGCTCGTCTGTCTGGTCGTGAACGCAGAAAGCGATTCGAACAGCGGTTCCATATGAACTGTCAAATTCTTATTTCTTGGATTATTGGTCGTACCAGTGGCAAAATAATAATTCCGTTTTAAAAAGCTGTACAGTGTGAGGCTATGTTTTGAGGATTTACCCAAAGACTTTCAACTGTGTGTCATCATGAGTTCATCAGAAATTTTAACCAGACTATTCACAAGCTGACGTCTGGAACGAAGAAAGCATAACAATAACAACAACAATGAAAAATGTACATTTTAAATTTTTCGCGCACTGAATTAATTCCGTTGAGCGTGTTTTGGAGCCATTGCCTTCCAGTTTTCCAGAAACCGATGTTCAACTCGCACGAACAACGCGGCGAACCACATTTCGGTTGTATTTTTCCCTTCTGTTTTCCTGTTTTCCTTTT